>NW_028258142.1:35725000-36350000 GCF_053883595.1 Heterocephalus glaber | reverse complement strand
GCTAAGCATGTAGTTGCCATATCCTAAGGTGAAGGAAAATGACAGTAGAAGTTTAGAGGAAGAAATGACTGGCTAGGGAAGTTAAAGAAGACTCCATAGAGGAATCATATTTGAGCTGTCAGTAGAACTTTTCTAAATAAAGAAAAGGGCAAAAGACATTCTAGCTTGAGAAAACAGCTATGTAAATGCACAGAGTCAAGATGAGTATGGAATTTGAGGAGGAGTTAGAAACTTTGTGGGTGATTGAGCAGGAGATTGAAAGAACCGAGTAGCAAAATATGAAGTTGAAGAAGATAAGAGTAGATTGTAGAGAGGGTATAGTAATTAACTAGACACTTAAAATATAATCCTGAATACCTGGTTTATTAATCTACTAATCTACTGATTAAGTATTTCCTAAGTGAATGCAAAGAAAGGAGCCGAGTGCCTATTATTGTGTATCAGTTTTTATAGAACAGCCAGGTCAAGACTAAATCTTAATAAGAATGTAATATGTAAACGTATTATAATTTGTTTCCACATAGAAGACTTGAAGTAAAATTTTTATATGAGAATCCTTCTGTCTCTTAAAACTCATCAAAAATTAAAGCTAAATAGAAAATGAGCAAAATCATGCACAGATATTTCCTTGAAGAGGATACACAGATGGCAAATCAATGCATCAAAAAATGTTCAACTTTAGCCATTGGGTAAATGTAAATTTAACCCACAGTACAATATCACTGTACACCTATCAGGATGGATAATATGAAAAATAATGATGAGGAAAATGATGATAGGGATTCAAAGAAACTAGATTATTTATACGTGGCTAGCGGGAATGTACATGGATACAACTACTTTCAAATAGTTTGGCATTTCAATACTGAATAGTCCATTTAACATACAATGTAGTAATTTCCATCTTGAGTATTTATTCCAGAAAAACAAAGTCATGGTTTCACACAGGAACATGTGCATAAATGGTCATAGCTGTTTTACTTGTAATAATCTCAGACTGGAAGGTAATCGTATATCTTTTAATGTGTGCATAGTTATATAAGCTGTTGTCATCTATACCATGGAATACCACTCAGTAAGAAAAAGGGATAAGCTGTTGATAGGCATAAAACTTGGATGAATCTCAAGGAAATCATGCTGAGAGAAAAAAGCCAATCTCAAAGGAATGCATATTATAAGATTTGATTTACATAACTTTCATACTATAACTTAGAGGTGGAGAATAGAATAACAGTCTCCAAGAATTAGAGCTATGAGGTGGGTAAAGGAAGGGTAGTTGTCTTATAAAGCAATAGTAGAAACTTCTGTGGTGGTGGTAGAGTTGAGTATCTTGATTGTGCTGATGGTTATGCAAGGTAACAAGTGTGATAATATTTCATAATAATTTCATAAAATTATTGACACATACTAGTACTTTTCACAAATACAGTTGGTGAAATTTGGATAAGCTCTATAGATTACAATAATGTCATAGTCCTGTTTTAAATATTGTACTGGACTTATGTAACATGTTAATGGTGGAGGACTTAAGGGGAACCATGCACTAGACTTCCCTCTTTATTTCTTTGTAGCCCCCTGTGAATCTATAGCTGTTTCACAATCTCAATATGTGGAATCCATTGTGCCAAATGTCTGTGATAAGTTGTGTTTGTTATTTGATGGTAGCCTTTAGTTGGTGATTCTTTGCTGGGATGTTGATAATCTATTAAAAATCAACCTAAAATCCAAACCCACAATACACCCAGGGATATATGTATCACTCTCAATGACTGTAAGTGATAGACTCTGTGATACTCACTTCACAACTACCTACACACTTTGTGTACAATGGATCTTGACAGGAGATAAGTATACATGGTAGGTATACATTGATTATATTGAGTGATGTCTGCCATATGTTCTACTTCAAATTCAGCATCTTCTCTTTAGGGAAGAAAACATATAACACATTCCAAAATAAACTAACTGAAACCTAAATAATACCAACAAAAGTGTTTTCCTGCCTAGTGTAACAATAAGAATAAGGAAAAACATATGAACTGAGGAAAACTCCAAAGCCATTCTTGAAGAGTTAATTCCATATCAAAGTTTTACAGCAATATTTATTTTCAGACAGGACAGAGTAAAATTTTAGTGTTGTCATGAAGAAGCTATGTTTTATCTACCTTTTTCTTTTCAAATTTTTATTAGCACATGTTTGCAATACATGATTATATTCATCATGGGGAGTAGGTACCTACCTGTACATAACATCTCTTAATTTTTTTTCATTTCCCCCACTCACTCCACCATTTTCTTCATGCCTAAATATCTACATTATTCTTCCTTTCAGATACATAAACCAGAGGTACTAAAATTTCCCTTATATCGATAATAAATGATGACTTAAATTTCACCTGACAGTTAGGTTATGATGTAAGTCATATCAAAAATTACAGGTTTAGGGCCGGGGATTTAGCTCAGTGGTGCTGCCACCTACCTTGCAAGCACAAAGTCCTGAGTTTGATCCCCAGTACCAAAAAAAAAAAAAAATTACAGGTTTAATTAGAAAGGCCAGGTGTATCTGAAAAGAAGGCATGGACAGGTCCTCTGAAGAAAAGAAGATATGGCAAAGGATGACGGGAGACAGACTAGTTGAGATTAAGTCCAAGTTGGATGGCTTACTAGTGGTATCATGTTTGTTTCTTTTAAAACAGTTAAATTTATAGTGACTACTTCTTATGGTAGCTAAGAAGAGGATAGAAAATGAAGACCAATTTCATGGGGCCGTCAGTTAATAGCAGTTAGAAATAGGGGTGGTAGTTATAGGTTCAAAATTGTCAAATCTCAACCTTACAGTATGTCTCACAACCTTTTTACATTTTCTACCTGAGCTCTAAGGGATAGGAAGAAACTATATAGATTATAGACCTTGTGCTCTTGCAAGTTTCATTTTGCACAAAGATACAATTCATTACATTACGAAAAAAAAATCTCTCTAACTCTATCATAATTCCCTGAAATGACCTGTTCTTTTGATTTTGTGCGTCTCTCACAGGATTTTGTATGCTACTCATAGCAACTGATCAATAAATGATTATTGACAATCCTTGATTATCATAGGAGTCACTGGGATGCATAAAACAGAAACTATTAAAACCTATTTAGGAAAAAAAGGAGGAAAGGCACAGAACACAATTGCAGATATGCACTGGGTTCCATGCTTAAGACCTGAAAATTGTCAAGAAGCCATTCTTTCTGCATCTAAGACTCAACTTCTCTCTGCACTCCCACCAGTCTTCCATTCTCCTTTCTGCATTTGGACATCTGCAAGACTGAGATTTTGCTACCCATAAGGTTGGCTTGAATGCAGCTTTGGTGTCAACTATACCTTCGGGGGATTACAGTTCTTGTCCCTGATGCTCTCTGACTGCCTCAGTCTCCACACTTCTATCCCAGTCTCTGGAGAGAATGAATATGCTTGATCCACTTCAGCCTAATCTTCATCTCTGGGTTCAAGAACTGTGGCAAGGAGATGCAGCCATACAGTTTGGATGATGCCCTGCTGGGCTGTGTGTGTGTGTGTGTGTGTGTGCGCGCGCGCGCGCGTGTGTGTGGCAGCTTCTCTATAAGAAAGAATGAGAAGAGGGAATATGGTGGGTATCTCCACAACAAAAAAGCAAATATTTCAAAAATTTTCCCCAGAAATTAGAATTAAAGAAATTTTCAAGATGAATATGAATAATGGGACATGGGGTGATCACTTTAGATTTAGATGGTGAGGATTGTGCTGTATACGTGCAAGGTTAGTGCCCCTGTACATTGTGTGAATGCGGGGCTAGCAGGAAAAGCCTCTGCTTCAGAAGAACCTGACCTTAAGATAGGTCCATGGTTCATGGATGATTCAAGTGCTATGCTTTCGTTACTTTTGCCCCAATGGGAAATGAATGTGTGTTTTCCCTGCTACAGGTTGAGATCTCCCCTGTATCCAACTCTTCTGCCAACTGAGGGACCAAGTCAAAGACGCCAAGTATGTGGCTGGTACACCCGGATATGCCACCATGTCACAGATCCTAATCTCTCCATCTATTCCTTTAGCCTTGTCTTTTTCCAGTTGCTTCAGCTGCTCTCTGTGGCACATTAAAGACTTGCTGTCTCTATTAACCACCAATAATGCACTAATACATTCGTTCTCCTATTACCTCGGACACTAATTTGGTGGAATTGGATAGTGACAGTACATTGATGTTGTTGAAGTTAATGACCCAGCAATTTACAAGATAAGTCACATTAGTAGTCAAATTGATCGTAATCATTGTTTCACTGAACAGAATCTGCATTAAGTACAGTATGTTGTGCTCTGTCCTTCACCACTCCATTAACGGAGAAAGACAATCAGAGTCTTTGTCCTTCATACTTTCTCTACTGATTTTGCAATGAATATTTTGGGGCTTCTACTTTCTCTTATGGTTTTCATATAAAGAAAGCCAAGCAAACAGGGAGAACAATGGAATTTGAGTTTATTTACCTGTGAATTCAAGTAGTTTCTTGAATGTTTTTCTTCTTTTGTTGGGCTCTATAATTTTTAAAACTGTATTATTTGTTTTATGGACTACAGAATGAGTTGTAAGATGTGGTTTCTATTCTCAATGAGCTCATATTAAAATAAGAATCATGCATCAGGTGATAAAACTTATGAAATGCCTATGAAATTTCACTTCATGAAATTCCAAGTGAATGGAATCATCACTTCTGAGGTGGAAGTGTGTGGAATGGACAAGGGAGAATTTCATACTGGTAATGGAATAGATGGACATGAAAATATTTGTAAGGTGTTGATAAATGTCAGTGATTTACTCCTTATCCTTTAATTGTTGTCAGAAAATATAGTTTACAATGTACTTAGACTTGCAGTCATGTAATTTTGGCAGCTTATTAAATCTTGTTTTCTTCCTCTTAGATGGGAATAATACTGCTGGTTTTCCATGTCTTTATTATTATAAGAATAATGAAAGAAGACATAAATGAAACTTCCTGGAAAAATGTTGGCATATAGTAAGCATTTCAATAAAAGCTATTCTATTCCATATCTGATTTAATTTTTAAAGAAAATTAAAAGCCACTTATAGCCAAGATGGAAATAAGGTGAATGGTCAGACTTAGAAATATCATTTGGGTTATAAATAAACAAGATGAATTCTTGAAACAATTGCCTCATTTTGGGGGGTTGTGCATGCATGCCTGCATATGTGTGTGTGTACTTGCATGTGTGTGTTGCATGCACAGAGCCATGCATCTTGTGTACAAATCAGCCTTGCAGACAGTAGAAAGAAGGACCCTCTAGAACTGTGTTGAGTGTCGGTCCATAACATGGCAGCATACACTAGAAGAGGGGAACTGAGAAACTGTGTGGTACAGATGAAGAAATTGCAATCAGAAGAGGTGAAGAAGTATGTTGCTCCAGGATACACATGTAGGTAGGAACAAAACTTGAATCAGAACTCTCACAAGCTAACTTGTAGAAAAGCATTCTCTATAAACAAATGCTGCTAGAAAAACTAGTTATTCACCTGTGGAAGAATGAATCCTGATCCATATGTCCACTCTGTACTAAAACCAAATCAAAATGGATCAAAGATGCAGACATAAAAACAGAAACTGAGTCTGCCAGAAGAAAAACTGGCACAACTCTTGAAGCCAAAGGCAAGGTATGGGCTTCATAAACAGAACCCAAATTGTAAAAGAAATACTATCATGATTAACAAATTGGATTATATTAAATTGAAAAGTTCTGCCCAGCAAAAGAAACAACTAATAGAGTGAATAGAAGACATCCATAACAGGGAAAAATTTACCAGCTACTCCTCAGACAGAAGACTAATATCTGGAATATATAAAGAACTCAAAGAATTAGACCCCCATAATAAAGACTAAATGAAAAGATGGACAATTGAAATGAATAGACCTTCTCAGAAGAAATATAAATGGTCAATAAATACTTGAGATGTTTAGCATCTTTGGCTATTGAAGAAATGCAAATCAAAACAACACTGAGATTCCACCTTACTCCAGTAAGAATGGCCATTTTCAAAGACTCAAAAAACAATAAATGCTGACAAAGTTATGGGGGAAAAGGAGCCCTTCTACAATGTTAGTGGGAATGTAAACTAGAACGATCATTTTGGAAATCATTATGAAGATTCTTCAAAAAACTGGAAATATAAATTCCCTTTGACCCAGATATACCTCTCCTTGGTATCTTTTTTCTTTTTAACTGTATATCCTTTTATGGGTACATTTTAGGTATACGATATAATGACATTCATCATTGCAAATTTGCACCTTTATGTACTCTCTTGGTTCTTATTTTTCCCCACTTCCCCTGCCCTCCCTTCAACCCCTCCATCCCTCCCCATTTACAAAGACTTTGTTTCCTTTTTTCCATTTTCTCATATTAATTCCATTCCCTTCTTTCCTTACCCCTACCCCTCTCACTTCCCCTTCCCCTTTGCCCCTTTTCTTCCTATTTCACATTATCTACTATACCTTTTAGTCCTTATTTACACTTTCAGTTTCTCACACTAGAGAAACTATTTGGTATTTATACATGTGTGTCCTGTTTATTTCACTTATGAGTATCGCCTCTGTGTGCATCCATTTAGCAATAAATGTCTCTAATTTCTCTCTTTTTATGGCTGAGTAGTACTCTATCTTATGAAAAAAAACAACCCACATTTTCTTGATCCAGTCTCCAGTTGATGGGCACTTGGGCTGCTTCCAAGTTTTACCTATTACAAACTGTGCTACTATGAACATGTGTGCACATATATCACTGTGGTATGATTCTTTTAATTCTTTGGGGAAGATCCCCAGCAGTGGAATAGCAGGGTCAAATGGGACTTCCAGTCCTAGCTCTTTGAGGTATCTCCATACTGATTGCCACAGTGATTGCACCAGTCTACACTCCCACCAGCAGTGGAGCAGGGTTCCTCTTTCCCCACAGCCCCGCCAGCATTTGCTATTGGTTGATTTCATAATAGCAGCCATTCTTTCTGGAGCGAGGTGGAATCTCAGCATTGTTTTCATTTGCATCTCTCGAATGACCAGTGATGTTGAACATTTTTTCATATGTTTATTTGCCATTTCTACTTCTTTGTCTGAGAAATGTCTGTTCATTTCAGATGCCCATTTTCGGATTGGGTCTTTAAATTTGGGAGGTCTGATTTTTTTAAGTTGTTTATAGATTTGAGATAGTAGACCTTTGTCTGAGGGACTGCTGGTGAAAATTTTTTCCCACATTGTGGGATAAAGATATTATATTACAGAGATACAGGCATACACAACTCACATTAGCTAAGTTATGGAAGCAGCTTCTATGCTCACGGGTAAATAAAATGTGATATATATATATATATATATATATATAATTATTTGAATCATTTGTGAAAAAAAGATATACCTTGAGACCATAATACTAAGTGAAATATTAGTCACAAAAGGTTAAATAGTGCATGGTTTCTCTAATATGAGATTCATATAGAAACTTAAAGAGCAAAATAAAAGAGTCATGTTAAAAAACAAGGAAGTAGATGCTATGGAGATGGAAAGAAGGGCTAAGGAATGAAGGAGAAAGGGGTAGTAAAATGATCAAGGTGTGATCTATCTATCATCTATCTATCATCTGTCTGTCTATCTATCTATCTATCTATCTATCTATCTATCTATCTGTATTAATCCCCCAAGCAGAATGTGATCACTAGCTATCACTAACACATACTAATAAAAATTTAAAAAGAATATAAAAAAGAAAAGAAAGAAAAATATTCTCTCTACTACTTCAAGATCCTAATGAGTGTCCTCTGAAGAACATCACTTTCTGGGTGTTTACTCTCATTTTTTGCTTTCATAAATCCCATAAGACTCTCTTTCCTCTGCTAGGGTTTTCTTCTCACTCTTCCATTTTTCTGAAATACCATCCCACATCCTGCCCTCTGCTAATGTGCTAACCCGGAACTGCAGCTCTTACTCTGCCTGCTAGTTACCTTTCAAGCTGTCCTGACAGCAACAGATGAGAGTCCTGTCATGGGCTGAAAATCTTGTGTGCCAGTCCTGGTGGGTCCTCAAGTGACTTCCCACCTGCCATCTGCAGATGTCCAAATACAAAACATATTGCTGTTCTTATGGATTAGAACAATGATATTTAATGTTTCTTCATTGGAACTTCTGCTTTGGGACTGAAAGAGAGCCTGGAGTTTGCATAACACCTTCCTTGAAGCTGGGATGTTTGCCTCCATTGCAAGCCCAACTCTTTAATGCCAAGGAAACAGTTGAAAGCAAATGCAGAGGGAAAAAAGTATCTGCAACAACAAAAACAAAAACAAGAACAACAACAACAACAACATCATCATCATCATCATCATCATCATCATCATCATCATCATCATCATCATCATAAATAAAAATGGGTTCCTTCCAGTCCAGAGAAGCCAGAGAGAAGGGCATGTCACCAACATGCAGTGTGATGTATTGTGCGAATGCAAGTAGGCACCCTTTGAACATCACATTCTGATTATAAATAAGAAACATACTTCACTACCTGTTACAAACTCAGCCTGATAAAATTACTATTCTCCCCATATTATATTTTTCTATCTCATGGTAGTTAAAATTGGTGGGCTATTGTGGTCCTTTAATCCCTTGTTGGTCTTCTCAGTGTATTTTTGTGGTTCATGGCTCGAATTATCAGTACTGAACTTCTGTGGTATAATGGACATATGTCACAAATGACCAATAAAAATCAGGTTTGAAAAATGCTGGTGAGATAGAGAGGAATGTGATTGTGGTTGAGGGTCAAGAGAAAGGGCTGGGCTCTGAGTGAGGATATCAAGTAATGTGACTAGAGCAGGAGAGCTGGAACTGTGATTCCTAAGAGTGATAGGAAAGAACAGGAAGGGTGTAGAGCACTAGGCTCAGCATCATGAGACAGGGGAAATCAAACAACTAAAGGTGTATCAGAGGTCTGGGGGCATTCAGAGATTTTCAAGCTGGACTTCAAGCTGGCACAGGGTAGGAGGTGGCTCTTAGAGAAAGGGGGAAATGTCAAAGCATGCGAAAGTATGACACATTAACAGTGTTACTACTAGAACACAATCTGCCCCTATACAACCCTCTTTTTTTTTTTTTTTTACAATCTTCTCCATTTTTATGTAGCATTTCTGTGAGGAGGGGTAAATGTTGCCTAATATGAGTTTCTACCTCAATAAAATCAGAATACTTAGAAATGTGAATTACTATTTTCATAAATTCATTTACTCAGTATGTTTTCTAGCAGCATTTCTTGGGTGGCTACAATATGCTTTTCTCTCTTTTTTTTTGAGACAATGTAGCAAAATGCAAAGAAGAAAAAGATGTGTTCTCTGTAAAACTGAATGAATGCAAAGAATGTATATTTTGAAATCTTACAATGTGATACTTGACGTGTATCTACTATATGACAGTTAATAATTCTGCAGTACAAACACTGGATGGATAATGTTACCATCCAATATATTGTTATTGAAAGAGATATGTCAAAAATTCCCATCTGTCAATTTCTCTTTATGGTATCATGAAATTTTTGCTTTATATATTTTCAGGCTGAATTATTGGACACATGTGAATTTACAATTTTTTATATCTTCCTGGCAGGTCAAATATTTTTTCAATATGACTAATTTTATTTTTAATAATGCTTTTCCTTGGAGTCTATTGTGCCTATTGCCAATATTGTTACATCACCTTTCTTTAGGTGGATGATTGCCTGACAGATGTCCTTCTTCTACCTTCCATCACTTTTTCAATTTTCCATAACTTCATTAAGGGATAGCTCTTACAGGCAGCCAATAACTATATGTAGTTTTTTTTACAATTCTGTCTGATAATTCTTGTCTTTTAACTGGAAAGTTTAGTGTCCTTACAGCTATCTTACTATTAATGAATTTTGGCTTATTTTAATCACCTAATCATGGTCTTCTATTTGTCTGGCCTTTTCTTCAGTTTTTCTTTTTTTCTGGCTTTCTGTTGAGTTGATTTTACCCTTATTTACACTTTATCAGTTTGGTTTTCCATTAAACTTATAAACTTTTTCTCATATGTGTGTACACATGCTTACTATGACTATTTGAAAATAAAATTGCGATGAAGTCTGAAGACAAAGATTTTTTAACCTACTTTCTGAACAGTTGAAAAGCTTTTTAATGCTTGAAATGTGATCAGCCCTTCTTAACTGTCTAGTACTTTCATTTTAGCCTATTTCCCTACAATAAGATATATGAATTGCTTTGTAGAGTCAATGTTTACTTAAATTTTTGGTTTATCTACCATTCTTTTCTTGCATTTAATACCTTTTGCAAGGGATAATTTCCCTTTGGCTCAAAATAGGGCAAATTATCTTTTTGGTGTCACCTAAGAAACTTTGTCGATGAAGGGATTGAGCCTAGAAGTTCCGTTATTTGAAAATTTTTCTTTACAAAATAGACTTTTTAAATAGGTATAGATATGCTATGGGACAGGCATTTTGTAAGTATCAATTAGACCAAGTTGGTTCACAGTGTGGTCCAGGATTTCATACTCTTACTGATTTTCTCATATGTCTATTGCTTACAGAGAGAAAGGTGTTAAATTCTCCAACTATATTTTTGGATTTATTTCTCTTTTAATTTCTATAAATATTTTTACTTAATATGTTTTAAAACCCCAGTTTTTGGCTGTATGCCTTTATAATTGTTTAATATTTTTTGTGAAATGATCCCCTTATAATTATGTAGTATCCTTTTTCCCCTCGCAATGTTCCATAAGTCTACTTTGCTTACTATGAAGACAGCCACATCACTTTTCTTTTGATTTGTATTTCTATGATATATCTCACTTTATCATTTTATTTTGAATCTATTTATGCATTCGTTGTTAAAGTATGTTTCTTTTTTTTGGTACTGGGGATGGAACTCAGGCCCTTGCACTTGCGCAGCAGGCGGCGAAACCACTGAGCTACATCCCCAGCCCAATGTATGTTTCTATGTTTCTTTTTAAAAAGTATGTTTCTAATAGGCTGTATATTGTTGGATCTCATTTTCTTATCTGTTTTCAGAATCTCTGACATTTATTTAGTGTATAGACCATTTACACTTAATATAATTGTTGACATACTTGGACTTAATAAGTAGTTTCCTAGTTGTTTAAATTTCTCTCTTCTGTTTTTTAAAATTTACTTCTTGCTCTTTTTAGATTAATCAAGCATTATTTGTTACTGCATTTTATCTTTATTATTGACTTGTTACTTTTACCTCTTTTTAAACTTTTTTTAGAAGTTGCTCTAGGATTTAAAGTATAATTTTAATTAGAGTCTATTTTCAAATTACAGCATGCCACTTCATGTGTAGTGTAAGTACATCACACTATCATACTCTCAAATTTTCTCTCTCATCTTTTATGTTATAGTCATCATACATTGTGCTGTTACTCTATGCAATAAACAAAAAGTATATTGCTATTCTTTTTTACTTTGGCATCACATTATATTTAGAGCGATAAAAAATAATAAATTAAATTTTACCTTTATCCATATTGACATCACTTCCATTATTTTTCATTTATTCTTGTGTATCTGGATCACTCTCTGATGTCACATTATTTTGGCTAAATTAACTTTTTAAAACATGTCTTGTAGTATGAATCTAAGAGCAAAAGTTTTTTCTCAGTTTTTGTTTTTATGAAAATGTCTTTATTTCAACTTTATTTTGTAAAGGTGTTTTGATTGTGTATAGGACTTTTAGTCGACTTTTGTTTTTAGCACTTGGAAGTAGTTCTTCATTGTAGCTCAAATAATTTATGATATGTAGTCTTGTAATTCTTGTCATTCTTCCTCTGCATGCAATATGTGCCTCTCCTCACTGCAATGCTGGCTTCCTTCAGGATTTCTTTATTTTTTTTTGATATTCAACAATTCAAATATGCTTCATATAGGATCCAGATATTTATCATAATTGGTGGTTTGGGAACTTTCAGTTGCTTTTATTAATTTTGGAAAATTCTTGTACATCCAATTTTACAGGAGAAAATAAGAAATGGGGATAATATTGATATTGTTCCATGGCTCTTGGATACTTTTTTTTGTTTCTCTTATCTCTTGGTTTGGATGCTGCTTGTTGACCTAGATTCAAGATCATTATTTTCTGCCCTGTGTTACATCTTTCTATAAGTTTACCAAAGGAAAACTTCATCGTTTGTGTCATTTTAGCATTTTTAGGTAATTAGGTCTTATTATGTTCATCTATTTATTCTCCAACAGTTTCTATATGTTAATAAATAATGGTCTTAAAAGTTTCTAATAACTTTTTTAACATAATAGTTATAGTTATTTAAATTCCTTGTGTGATAATTGAAACTTCTGGAGTATATCTGAATCTAGTTTTATTGGCTGGTGTTTTTCCTAGTAGTGTATTGAATTTTTTCGTAATAATTTTTGTTGGAGGATGAATATCTTGTGTAGGCCAGTAGAAAGTAAGACAAATTGTATTTTTATTAGAAATAGATAAGCTTTTATTCTGTACTTTAGCGCTAGTGTGAAGGTCTTTCCTGACTCATCTAGTTTGAAACAGTGCTGGGTTTGGATTTTGTTGTGGATGAGAGTGAGGGAAGCGGGGGGAGACTTGCTATGTAGCTCAGGCTGGCACTGAACTCATTATGTAGTCCATGCTGGCCTCGAACTTACACGGGTCCTCCCCCTCAGCCTCCTGAGTGCTAGGATTAGAGGCATGTGTCACCACAACTGGCAGTTTTTGGGGTTTTTTTGTCAAATTCTTTTATTGGTACATTTTAGGTATACAACACAATTTCATTTCTCATTGGGAATTTGTACCTTTACGTAATGCATCTTGGTTCTTATTTTTTCCCCATTCGTAGCCCTCCCTTCATGCCCTCCACCCTTCCCTATTTACAAAGACTTTATTTCCATTTTTTCCATTTCTCATCATTTTTCCTTTCCCTTCTTTCCTTTCCCCTGCCCCTCCCACTACCCCTACCCCTTTGGACCTTTTCTTCTTATTTTGCATTATTGATTATTCATTCTAATCATTGGTACATTTTAGGTATACAATATAATGACATTCACCATTGGAAATTTGCACCTTGACATAGTCTCTCTTGCTTCTTATTTTTCACCCTTGCCCAGCCCTCTCTTCAACCCCTCCATTCCTCCCTATTTAAAAAGATTTTGTTCCTATTTTTCCATTTTCTCATATTAATCCCATTCCCTTCTATCCTTTCCTCTAGCCCTCCCACGTCCTTCCCCTTTGCCCCTTTTCTTCCTATTTCACATTACCTATTATACATTTAGTCCTTATTTACACTTTCAGTTTCTCACACCAAAGAAACTATTCTGTATTTATACATGTGTGTCCTATTTATTTCACTTAAGAGTATCACTTCAATGTGCATCCTCTTAGCTACAAATGTCTCTAATTTCTCATTTTTTATGGCTGAGTAGTACTCCATTTTATTAAAAAAACCACATTTTCTTTATCCAGTCTCCAACAACTGGCAGTTATTGTCATATTTAACCTTGGTTTACTGCAGGCTTCAAATTAATCTAGCATTACTTTGCACATAGGAGAAGGACTAGTCTTCTTGGAATTTTTTTAATATGTAATTTGCTATTAGAATTAGGTCTTCCATCTTTGTTCCAGAAACTCAGGAAGACTTGCTCTGTATGTCATTGCCCGTTTCTGCCTCTGAACTACTGTTAGTTTTTCCTCAATATTTTCTGTCATGACTGGGGAGGTGAAAGCAGGTGTGCATTCCTTGTGTCCTGATTCAGCCTTGCACCTAGGAGAATACTTCATCTCATGTGTGGCACCTTGCTCAGGATCCAGCTTCTCTGTTATTGGTACACGATCTCTAGTACTCTCAACAAAACATGTTTACCTCAACCTTTCCCTTTTCCAGGGATTGACGTATTCTCTCTTCTTTCTCTTTCCTCACCTATGATGTATTTTCATTTATGCCCTAAGAGTTATAAGATCTTCTGTATAGGTTTAAAGGAGTAGGGGAAGTGGGAGGGGAAGGTGAAGGGAAAGAATGGAAAAGAAAAAAATATGAGAAAAGAAGAAAATGGAAACAAAATCTTTGTAAATAGGGAAGGGTTGGGGGGTGAAGGGCAGGCAGGGGAATGGGGAAGAAATAGGAACCAAGGTACATCATGTAAAGGTACAAGATCCCAATGATTAATGTAACTGTATTGTATACCTAAAAATGTACCAATAAATTTAATGAAAAAAAAAGATTTTCTGTACTTCTCCTAGTAGCTTAAGCCTTTTGTTCTGTAGAAGATAAAGAAATCCAGAATCCACCTGCAGTTGCTGCTCCCTTCCCCAGGCCTGCAGCACACAGGAAGCTTTCTCTCATCTCCCTCTCCTTACCCTGCCTTTCTTGAGCATATCCAGTATGGTCCCCATAAGAGAGCAGATACTAATTTCTAATTTGCTTTGTGTCTTTGGAACAGTGGTTCTATAATCTCATACTATTCTGTAGCAATTATTATCTTTTAGCAATAGTTACATACGTGAGCTGAGTATTTCGTACAGGCTAGTATGGAAGGGTCCCGTCTTCTTGGACACAACTTCCCTCCCCTTCCATAGATCACAAGCTACCTAGTTGTTCTGTCATCTCAGCTCTCTGCTGGCTTCAAGAAAAATTATGTTTTCATACATCATTCACTTTTTTGTCCTAAGATTCAAAATGAGCAGTTTTTAAAAATCTTTTTCCATCCATAGCAGAAGTCAGATAAATACTGTTATTATTTAATTTGCCAGACCTGTATTTTGGTCTCTTGTTCCCTGAAGGTATTTTCTAGAGCTTTTAATATTTTATACTTAGATGTAGATATTTTATAGTGTTTGTGTGGTATTTATATAACATGTAATCTTAGTGAGTAGAGTTTTACTGTCTGTTGTTTCTGCTAGTTGGTGGACGTATTCACTTGTTGTGTTCCTATTTATGTTGACTTTGGGCTGGTCAGATCCACTGAAAATTTAGTTTTGTCAGTTCCTCGAGCTTTAAGATGAATATATTTTCCTTAAGAAAAAGTTTACATATCTTCTGCTGGATCCCTCAAGACATTCCCAGAACACCATTGCTTTAAATCAGTTCTTGTATGGTTTGAGTTCTCCTTGATCATTCTGGGGATTCAAAGTTGGGATGTATATACATATGGCTATACTTTTAGTGCTCGTTCTTTCTCTCTCTTGCTCACTGTCTCCTCTGCCTTCCTTCCCTCTTCTCTTTCTGTCTTCTCCTTCATAACAAGGAAATTCTCCCCTACTTTGAGAAACCCATAAGCATAAAAAACTACTTTAAAGACTCACTCATACAGATACGTAAAGACATAAGAATATAGACACACTCGAAGCCAAAGAATCAATCCTTTGCAATCCTCCCCACAGTAAATTATTAGAGAAGATTACCTATGGCAAGAAAGGGAGACAAAGGGATCATCCAAATGATCCTCCAATCTCTGTTATTAACTGCCTTACACAGACAGGTAACAGCTGACCTCAAAGGCCAACTTGCTTCCATTTAGGCTACAGGCAGAAGACAGCTGGGTACTGGATTAGCAACTTGATAGGTGGTCTAAGAAATGGAGAGTAGAAACCCTGGCAGGGACAGAATAACTATGTATTCTGGGGGGCTTGGCTGAGAGTTTCAACTGCCTGGAATGAGTGCTATGGAGAAGTTCACTGAGCAATAGCCTAATACTAGCAGCCTGAAGCCAATCAGGGGTTCCATGGGCTTCTCTGCATGCTGGTCACTGAAACCTTTTATTCAATTAGCCTGTTCTCCACATCCTCCACAGGCCTTCAGCAAAGAACAAATGTTTCTTCTGCAAATTTTTTTGACATAAAAATCCATACCTTTATGGCTCTCCCTGCAGCAAGACAGAGTTTATCAAAATCAATAAAGTTTAAGGAAAGGGATATCATTTTAACTTGGCAAATCAGGAATATAAACAGGGTCAATGTCCCTCATTTCTTTCCTTCCAGTAAGTGAGCATTTCAAGGTCTGAAATTGTATTTTTGCCCCTTAGACTTGGTAATTCCAGAATTGGCTTTGAAATTTACACCTTGGCTTTGTTCCAATCATGATACATAAGAAGGGCTTTGCTCCTGTGTTTTCCTTCAGGGTATTCTGCTTAAATTTTCATCATTTATAGAAGAGTAAAACAACTAAACATTTCCAAGAAAATACAACTCTTAAAACCACTTAACAATTTACCCTGTGTCACTCGGGCAGCACATTTGTTTATGTACTGACTAGCCTGAGTGTCTTTGGGCAGGAGTCATTTCAATCAGTCAATTCTTGTATTCAAGAAATTTGATGAAATTGTCGTTTTTATATTTCTTTTTATATCATCTTATAAAAATTAACTACAAATGCAATATTTGGTCATCCTGTATTTGAATAATTAGACTGGTAATCAGTTGAAGTTGCAGTGAGACCCTAGACTCATGCTAGCCCAATGGTGCAAGATTTATTAGTTAAAGCATAGTGTAATATTATTTTATTTATTTAAAAGGGATTTTTTTCCAATCTATATGGGACCTAAATAGCTTATCAGGATATGCAAAAAGTAGAAAAATGACAAGTGAATAGAGAGAGAGAGAGAGTCTATTCCATAGATATTTCCTATGAGTTGGCCACAAATTTAGTTAGCAGATACAATTTAGTTTTCCTTTAAAAGGAAAACCTGATGAATTATGCAAATTATATGGTATCATATCAGATTCAAATGGACAAACTGCTCAGGAGACTCAGAACTCTCCTAGAACTAAAACCAGCCAGCAATGTTTCTCATGTACCATCATAAAAAAGAGTCTGAGAAAAAGAATAAATAACATCTTTTACAAAATCATTTGGGTAGTGACACTGTACAAAGTCCCTGGAGGCATTACTTATGGGGCCTCTTAGCATTAACCAATGGTGGCCCCTAAAGCGCATACACAAGTGTGTATATAAATATATACATACATAAGTATATATAAATAAACTTATATATATACTTATATATAAATATATGAGCATATAATATATACACATATATAAATGAGTACATAAAAGCACAATATAAATGAGTAACATCATAAGGAAACAAAGCTGACATGGTTGGAGGTTTCTTTGATCATCCTGGAAATTCAAAAGTAGTATGACTATACATATGCCTACTCTTTTGGGATTCTCTCTCTCTCTCTCTCTCTCTGTCTCTCTCTCTCTCTGTCTCTCTGTCTCTCTGTCTCTCTCTCTCTCTCTCTCTCTCTCTCTCTCTCTCTCTCTGTCTTCCTCCCTCTTTCCCTACCTCCTTCACTATCTTTTCCTTCATAATCAGGAAATTCTCCCTTACTTTGAGAAAGGACGCTGACAGATATATAAAGACATAAGAAAGAAACATCTGAAGCTCCGGACATGAAAGTCTTTCCATGTCCTGGCAGATTACCGAATGAACCCCTGGAGGACAAATCCTTGAAGGTGGATGTTTGGACAAAGGAAATAATGATGTTAGACATCAGTATCTTGCAAGTATTTTAAGTGTTTTAACTATATGGAGTGCATGAGAGACATAGGAAGTGATTTCTCCCTCCTGATTATTTTAATTTTCTTGAGGGCCTATATCATAGTAAATGCTCATATATTATAATTATTGAATATATTATAATTATTGAATTAAGCCAAAGTAGGAGTTATAACTGAAGACTAGCCTGGCTGAAAAGGACTCTTGTTGAACAGCAGTTCAGATAGTCCCTCTTCCAGGAGGTCTTTCTTGACCACACATCTTCATGTAAGGTAATCATTTCCCAAGAAGAGCTGTCACTCAGTCTGTTATTGACAAAATTTTCCACAACATTGTGATTTTTCCTTACTGGTCTATATCTTTTCCTCCCTTCTCTTGACAACCAGGAGCACCATAGGGTGCAAGAATTCAGGAGTTTATATCATATCACAAACCTAAATTCTTCATGCATCTTTTTTTAATGATAGAAAGATAGATCTGATCTGAATGGTCCTGAAGAAGCTTGCACACCATCCTATCAGAAGACTTTATTCCACATCAAGGCAGTGAAGTCCCTTGAACAAGTGAGTCAAATGGAAAGTCTTTTCTAGGAATATTAATGTTTTTGTGACTAGGTTTGGAAAAGAACGTATTGTAGATAACATCAGCTCTGAAGCTGATATAAGATTCCAGGCCTCGAATGATGGAGTCCAGAATTGTAGTACACAAGCACAGGACAAAAATAGTTTTCTTAGCAGGTCATTTTTCATGTCCAAGTAGTTCTTAAAGCAAGAAAAAGAATCTGGGATGAAGTTTTTGCTTAAATTCTATGTCTTCCTTTGCTTATCACACAAAAATTACTTCCCCAAGTCCAAAAATAAATGTCCTTCCTATGAGTATTCACATACCTTTAATCTCCTTGGGGAAAACTTATAATAGCAACATCCATAAGACAGGGCTGAGAACTGTCATGAAGTTTGTCTGCTTTGAAAGTAATGAGGATAAAAGGAAAGTCACATCTTTGAGACTGAGAAATCCAGGCTCTTTTCTGGCTCCAAACCAACCTTGAGAAGTCACTTCACCTTTCTGAGTGCCAATTTCTCTATTTATCACAGGAAGGATAAGAAAATTTTCTATACCTTAGTCATGGAGCTACTGAAGACCAAGACTTTGCCTGATGCCCTCTAATCCTTAGCTCAATATAATAGTAGAAAAGCAATAAATATTTGACCAAAGAGTGGATAAATGAGATAACGCATACTGCATTACTAAAGCAAGTTACAAGTCTCAAAAATTAACATTATTGTAAAAAAAAAAACACCTCATATTTGTGCCATTTATACTTAGAGAAAGAGGCAGTATTTTCTCATGCCCTGAGGCCTACTAGGGTGTAGGTAGTTGGGGGGAGGGGGAGAGCTAGAATACCAGTGATGAAAAAATAATAAAAGATATTAATCCTTCAGCTCTAGGCATGTGAGGGAGGGGTCTACAGAGTCTGGTCATTTCTGCAGAGGGTTCTGGACTCCACACTGCTTGCCCGAGGCTTCTGTGTCAACAGCAAAAATTGATATGTGTCTAATTTTAACTCAAGCAGAGCAGGCATTTATTTGGGGAAGACAGAGACCTTTTGAGAATGGCTGAAATTGCCTGTGGGTTGGGTAAGAGATAAGTTCCTTGATCATTTTCCTTAACTGTTGGGGAAGATCTTATTGAATTTCCACCTGGCCATAATATAATCCTTTCTTCTAACTTCCTAAAGGAGAATTTATTTTTAACTCACCAAGATGCCTTACCTGTTGTGTAGTTTCTAGAGTATTTATCTGGGTTAGCCTTCATACAAGGCTGATGGAATGTTTAAGTAGTAACTTTCTTTGGCATTTTAGGGGGCATTCTCCTCATCTTCCAGGACACAGGAGCTATGATGAGAGCAAGGAACACTGGATCAAGCATTAGACAAACCTGAGGTCCATTCTCAGGTCCTCTACTGATCCACAGCATAAACTCAGGCACCTTGTGCATGCAAACTGAAAGAAGCCTTGATTATTCTTACGTAAAACATAAATACATACTTATAGATATGTTTATATGAAATAATATTGCTTTTCTTGACTCCATAAATATGCCTAGAGCATATGTTGTTTATCTTACACCTACACCTTTCAAGACATATGTAAGTTATTATTCTTGGAATCTCTGAGGCCCCGTACTACAATCATTCATACTTTTTTACTCTACTTTAAAGGAGCAATTGGGCATGAAGAAAAGAATAAAGGAAATTTCCAAAGAATGTGTTCATGATAAAGTTAATTCTGTTTGGAAGCCAGTGATAGTAGTTGAGATCCTATGTAAGACAGAATTCTTAGCAGTGAGGTGGCACCTTCTTACTCCCAGAGGGATGAGTACTGATTGGGATATTCTCAACATCATCTAAGGGAGTATTTTTCTCAAGATCAACACCTATTGTAGAGGTACCTATAGGGCCATGAGGTAATTTCCATTTCATTCAAATTAAGGAAAACCTACTAGAGTCTTCTCTATGCCTGAATGTAGGATATATAATGCTATAATAATATAAGAAATGCTTTTGCCCACAAGGAGTTTACAGCTTCCTGTGTATGTAAGATATAACATAAGAGACAATCATAAAACAATGTCAATAATATGCAATAAAATCTAAGTGAACTGCAATGCAAACTGTGTGACAGAAAGGGCAACAGGGTGTCTGAAATGCTGGCTTCCAGTTTCACTAGGTCTGTAAACTTCAGAAAATCATTCCACTTCCTTTGGCTGCATTATCTCATCTTTTTTTGGGGGGGGTACAGGGGATCAAACTCGGGTCCCTGCGCTTGTGGGGCAGGCGACGGAACCACTGAGCTAATTCCCAGGCCCTGTCTCATCTTTTAATTGAGGAAAGGAGTAGTGAAATGTTAAGTAGAGTAAATGTGGATTCTAGACCTAAACAGACTTAGTCTTTCTCAGTGACTAACCATAGTTTATCTTTAACAAATTAGAAAAAAGCATCTGTTCCTCCCAGGAAGGGGATATTGTTGGCTTACTGAACAGGAATAGGTTGAATATCAGGTCCTCCCTTGCTGAGCCCCTTTATGCATTTCCTGAATTGAAGGACTTCATATTGCAGCCCTTGGTCTATTCTGGCTTTGATATATTTGCTCTCTGGTCTTTAGCAAGTTACATAATTTCCCTAAGATTCAGCATTCTACATACAATGTGAGAGCAATTATGTTTTCTTACTAGCAGTGTTTTGAAGATAAAGCACATTAACAGGTACAAAGTACTAAGTACATAACAATCATTCAATGTGCATAATGAAGATTGTCAAGATAATTTGGAAAATGCCAAGATATACTGAGTAAAATCTACACTTTTGAGAAGTAAGGAGGGAAGGGGATCACATAGGGATATCTAGGTGGAGGACATGTTCATGAAGGTGGCCCTTAGGGACAGCTGGGTAAGCACATATTTCGGATAACACATTCCAAGTAAGGGATCTTCGTTAAGGTTAGTATAATGTGTGAAAGAGTGAATGAACAAACTCTTTTTCTTGAAATAAAAATTTCATATGGGGAGAGTCAAGTGGAGGGAATGAGTGTTGGAGACTTGAGAAGTTATTTATATGTGAAAAAAGAATTATGAGAGGGGTGTGGATTGCTATTCTACAGGTGGTAGTGGTTACCATTCTCCTGGTACATTCCCCCAAAGTGATGCATCCAAATTACCCCTTCAAGACAGGTCAACCTCCTTTCTTGCAAGGCAGAAGTATCACCAGGAATGCAAATGTGTTCATTCATTTCAGACAAATAAGGTGATAACCTGGAAAAGAAAATGACATCACAGGCTACTTTGAGATGCCCTGGAATCTGAACTTCTGTGATATAATTAGTGTTTTCTGAGGAGTGACCTGACAAAATGATGCAGAATTCTCTGCCCATTCTATAACTCCTACTCCTGGCTAAACTTTCTTCTTTATTGAAGGGCAGGATGAATGTGACTGGATAATCCATACATGTACTCACATCCATAGAGACATAACTACAGATCATATTTTGAAGGCCTGAAAATATTTATAAGCCTCTCTGATGTATATTTGCTTGATGAATTTTAAAGAAATCATCTTAGTTTCTTGTTTTCAAATGTAATAAATCTTATGCATAAAGTTAACATTGGGAAGAAGAAAACATACATTCTTTTACTAAGGCTCTTACCCCTTTGTGAGGTAGTGAAAAGGTACTGGAAAATGTGAGCCTGATGTCTAGGTTCAGGTCCATGTTTTCCACTTACTGTGTGTGTAATAGTCTTAAAGTATTTAACTTCAGACTCTCAGCCACAAAACAAAAGCTCTTATCTTTTTTTCTGATGAGATGGCTTATGTGACTTCACTCTTTCTTTGTAGTGAATCTGCCCTTTCTCTCTGGCAGTTTTGAAGAACGTCTGTTTCCTTGATGTTTTGACATTTTACTTCTAAGTGTCAAGGTGTCTCAGAGTTTATAACCCTCTTTAGGTTTTCCACAACCCAAGGAGCTCATGTTTTGTTTTAGCTTGGAGAATTTTTCAGAATTTACTTACTTTTAATATTGCCTTGACCCACTGGGCATGCCCACAAGCCGCGCGGGAGCCTAGAACAACAGTGCCCGCTCCCCCGCCCCCGCCTCTGGCCTCTTGGCTGTGCAGCTACCTGGTTCCACACTACAGAGGTACAGGGGGACATAAAGGCCATTGTCCTGAACTGCAGAAGTGAACAAGGGAGAGAGGGCCTCGCTCGGGCTCCCTGATAACTGAAGCCCACCGGAAAAGTGAAGAAAATCTCTGCAGTAAAGGCACACCAGACCACCGTGATTGGTAAGTTAGAAGGATCATCACCTCCCATCAGAACGTGGACTATCTCCAGGGGAAAGGAAGCTGGAACCTGCAATAGAACCCTGCACAGTTCAACCCTGCAGGAGGACAGGGAGCTCAACTTGGGACTTGCAGCCAGAAATCTGCCTGAATCTCATGGGTCTGTGACTGGCTTACTGCAACTCATTGACTTATAACTGTACACTTCTGCCCACATTGTCTATTGTGACAGAAGAGACATACCCTGAAGGAGTTCCTTCATTTTTATCTTTTATTTGTTATTTTCAAAATTACCACTATTTTTTGCTCTTATTTTTAATTTTTTTCCTTCTTTAGCTACTCTTTTAAAAATTTTTATTTTTCTCTTTTTTCTTTCTTTTTTCTTCTCTCTCTCTCTCTCTCTCTCTCTCTCTCTCTCTCTCTCTCTCTCTGTCTCTCTCTCTCTCTCTCTCTCCCTTGCTCCTTTGCTGTCCCACATTGTTCTTCATCTCCCTTTGTGTTCCTATTCTGGCCCTAATTCATATCTCTTCTTTATTCTTCTTTTCTTCTCTTTGTTTCTTTCACCTGTGTCCTCTGGCCTCACTGCTAACTTTCCCCTAACCTTCTACCTACCTATCCTTCCCTCGCCAACTACTTCTAATTCCCCATTCCGAAGGGTAAAGTTGCCATATTTAACAGTTTATTCACTATAAACATATGTTGGGTTGGTCCTTGATTTTGATTTAATTCACACAATTAAAGGTGATAGATTAATAACTACCATAAACTGTCATTTTCTAAGAGGTACTTGATGCTATTGTGTTGCTAATTGAATCACTTGGGCTAAGGTATTGTGATTGATCTAATCAGTTGTCCTTCCTGGTACAATGAAAATGAGACAGCCTCGGTGCCATTAGAGACTCAAAACCTAGCTGTAGCCTAGCTGTATCAGGAAGACACCTCTGAGAAGCAATCATTCCATAAGGGTTCTAAATAGATCAACAAAGATACTTTCAATAAGCAACTTCAAAATATTAACCCAGGAACTAAACCAAGGACAGCACCAAAAACAAAAATGAGAAGACACTTAAGTAAGGTTACTTCCACCCCACAAAAGGCAAATTCTGGGGGAAAAGGGGTGGAAAAGTCCAATAATCAACCACCTGGACACCCTGAACTGATAGCACAGGAAGTAATAAAACAGTTGAATGAGGCTCTAGAAAAATTCAAAACAGAAATAATCTCCCAGATAACTATAGAGATGGTGAGCAGAGTGAAAGACATGATTAGAGGCTCTAGAACAGAAACAGATAAAAAAAAAATAGATGACCTCAGAAATATGCTGGAAGCCATGAATGCCTAGCATAAGAAAGAAATGGAAACCATGATCGCCCAACATAAGAAAGAAATGGAATCCATGAAACAGATTCAAACAGATATTCAGGAAATTAAAAACTCCATTGAAAGCATACAGAACAGATTAAGGGAATCTGAAGATAGAATATCAGATATAGAAGACAGGGTTGCAGTGAAGGACCATGAAAACAGAGATTTCTTAAAAATAGTAAGGGACCATGAGAAATCAATCCAGCAGCTGCTAGATGATGCAAAGAAGAACAACATAAGACTGATAGGAGTCCATGAAAAAACAGGAGAAAGTACAATTGACATAAAAAAAACTGTTCACAGAAGTAATAGTAGAAAATGTCCCAGACAGAGGTGGAGAATTGGACATACAGATAAGTGAGGCATATAGAACTCCAACTAGCCATGATTAAAAAAAATCTACACCTAAACATATAATAGTCAAGATCCCAGAAACCCAACAGAAGAATAAAATCCTACAGGCAGTTAGAGAAAAGAAACAAATCACCTATAAAGGAAAGTCCATCAGGATCACAGCAGACTTCTCAACACAAACCCTCAAATCAAGGAGAGCCTGGAGTGAAGTATTTCAAGCCCTAAAAGAAAATAACTTCCAACCTAGACTGTTGTATCCTGCAAAATTATCTTTCAAAATCGATGGGGAAATTAGATACTTCCATGACAAAGAACACATGAGAAATTTCATGAACACCAAACCAGCACTCCAAACAATTCTAAGCCATATCCTAGAAAAAGACAATGAAGGTCACAAGTTCATGAGACCCAAGAGAGAGAAACCATCAGGCAAGGTAAGACACTAAAGGGAAAGAGGAGAAAAATATGAAATAAAAGAGCCAACAACAGTAAAACATCATGACAAGGATGAATCAATATCTATCAATTATAACCATCAATATTAATGGCCTCAATTCACCAATCAAAAGAAATAGACTGGCAGAATGGATTAAGAAGCAAAATCCAGCAATATGCTGTATGCAAGAAACACCCCTAACTCAAAAAGAAATTCATAGACTGAAAGTAAAAGGATGGAAAACAGTTCTCCATGCAACAGGAACCCAGAAAAAAGCAGGTGTGTAGCAATCTTATTTGCAGACAAAGTAGATTTCAAACCAAAACTAATTAAGAGAGACAAAGATGGTCACTACATCCTTTGAAGGGAACAATCCAAGAGGAAGAGATGACAATCCTAAATATATATGCACCAAATACGAATGTCCCCAAATATACAAAACAAATATTAATGTACATGAAAAACCAAATAAGCACTAATACAATTATAGTGGGGGAACTCAATACCTCACTATCACAAATAGACAGATCATCTAGACAAAAAATTAACAACGAAATTCTAGAACTGAACCAAGCTATTGAACAAATGGACTTAATAGATGTTTGCAGAGTGTTCCACCCCACAAAATCAGAATACACATTCTTTTCAGCTACACACGAGTCATTTTCCAAAATAGACCACATGTTAGTTCACAGGACATGTCTAAGTAAATGTAAAAGAATTGAAGTTATCCCCTGTATATTATCAGACCATAGTGCAATAAAATTGGAGGTCAATAACAAGAAACCACAAAACACCCACAAACACATAGAAATTAAATAACACCCTCCTGAACAACCAATGGGTGACAGAGGAAATTAAAGAAGAAATTAGATAGTTTCTGTGAGTAAATGATAATGCCAATACAACATACAGGAATCTATGGGACACGATGAAAGCAGTTCTATGTGGGAAATTCATAGCAGTGAAGGCCCATATTAGGAAAACAGAGAGAACTCAGTTAAATAACCTAATGCAGAACCTCAAGCTCCTAGAAAAAGAAGAGCATAATAAACCCAAAGCTCATACAAGAAAGGAAATTATAAAGATCTGAGCAGAAATAAATGCAATGGAGACTAAGAAAACAACACAAAAAATTAATGAATCAAAGAGTTGGTTTTTTGAAAGAATAAATAAAATCGATAAACCTTTAGCCAACCTTATCAAAAAAAGGAAAGAAAAGGCTCAAATCCATGCAATTAAGAACAAAAAAGGTGAAGTCACAACAGACCCAGCAGAAATCCAGAGGATCATCAATACCTACCTTGAGAACCTGTTCTCTAATAAAATGGAAAACACAGAAGAAATGGACAGATTTCTAGATACATACAAATTAACAAAATTAAATGAAGATATAGAAATTCTAAACAACCCAATTACAATGAGTGAAATTGAAAATATAATAAAAAATTTACCAACTAAGAAAAGCCCAGGTCCTGATGGCTTCACTGCTGAATTCTACAAGACATGTAAAGATCTATTACCATTACTCTTTAAACTCATCAAGGAAATTGAAAGGGAAGCAAGGCTTCTAAATTCATTCCTGGAAGCAAGTGTTACTTTGATTCCAAAACCAGGGAAAGACCAACCCAAAAAGAGAACTACAGGCCAATCTCCCTAATGAACATAGATGCAAAAATCCTCAACAAGATACTGGCAAACAGAATACAGAGTGTCATCAAGAAGATCATACACCCTGACCAAGTCAAATTTATCCCAGGGATGCAAGGATGGTTCAACGTTCATAAATCGATAAATGTAATACACAATATTAACGGAATCAAGGACAAAAACCATATGATCATCTCAATAGATGCAGAAAAGGCATTTCACAAAATCCAACACCAATTCATGATAAAAACACTACAGAAAATTGGAATAGAAGGTCTTTATCTCAACCTCATTAAGGCTATCTATGAAAAACCAACAGCCAACATCATACTAAATGGTCACAAACTGAAAACTTTCATGCTAAAATCAGGAACAAGACAAGGATGCCCACTATCACCACTCCTGTTCAATATAGTTCTGGAAACATTAGCCACAGCAATTAGAAAAGAGAAAGAAATAAAAGGAATAAAGACAGGAAAGGAAGAAGTTAAACTGTCATTATTTGCTGATGATATGATACTTTACATAGACGACCCAAAAAACTCGGTTAAAAGTCTTCTAGACCAATTGACAGATTCAGTAGAGTAGCTGGATATAAGGTCAACACTCAGAAAACAATAGCCTTCTTATACACAAATAGCAGACTCATTAAGAGAGAATTTCGGGAAAAATTCCTTTTACAATAGCATCCAAAACAATGAAATATCTAGGAATCAACCTAACAAAGGAAGCAAGAGACCTCTACACTGAAAACTATAGCACTCTGAAAAAGGAGATCGAGGAGGATATAAGAAAATGGAAAGACGTCCCTTGTTCCTGGGTAGGAAGAACCAATATAGTGAAAATGGCCATAGTTCCAAAACTACTATATAGATTTAATGCAAAGCCAATTGAAATTCCAACAATATACTTCACAGAACTACAGAAAACAATCCCAAAATTCATTTGGAAACAGAAGAGACCTAGAATAGTAAAAGCAATTCTAGGGAACAGAGATATGGCTGGGGGGTATCACAATTCCAAATAGATTTCCAGGAGATGAAAAACTCCATTGAAAGTCTACACAGCAGAATGAGCCAAGGTAAGGACAGAATTTCAGATAAAGAAGATAAGATTGCAATTAATTACCAGGAAAACAAAAATTGTTTCAAGGCCCAAATCCATGCAATTAGGAATGAAAAGGGTGAAATTACAATGGGCCCAGAAGAAATCCAGAGGATCATCAGTACCTACTTCTAGAACCTATATGCCAATAAGATGGAAATCACAGAAGAATTGGACAGATTCCTAGATACATATGAATTATCAAAGTTGAACGAAGAACACCTAAAAATTCTGAACAACCCAATATCAACCAATGAAATTGAAAACATAATTAAGAACTTACCAACTAAGAAAAGCCTGGGCCCTGATGGCTTCATTGCTGAATTTTACAAGATATTTAGAGAGGAACTACTGCCACTACTGTTTATTGTATTGGGAAGTATTGTATTGTATTGGGAGTATTGTATTGTATTGTATTGTATTGTATTGTATTGTATTGTATTGTATTGGGAGTATTGTATTGTATTGTATTGGGAGTATTGGGAAGCAATACTCCCAAATTCATTCCTGGAAGCAAGCATCACCCTGAGCCCCAAAGCAGAGAAACACCCAACCAAAAAGGAGAACCATAGGCCAATCTCACTAATGAACATAGATGCAAAAATCCTTAATAAGATACGGGCAAATAGAATGCAGAAGATCATCAAGAAAATCATACACCCTGATCAAGTGGGATTCATCCCAGGGATGCAGGGATGGTTCAACATATGCAAAGCAATCAATGTAATACACTATATCAATAGAGCCAAGGATAAAAACCATATGATTATCTCCATAGATGCAGAAAAAGCATTTGACAAAATCCAACATGCATTTATGATAAAAACCCTACAAAAAATTGGAGTAGATGGTCTCTACCTCAAACTGATAGAAGCCTGTCCCGGCCCGCGGGTAAGTCAACGGAGACCCTAGAGGGGGGGTGAGAATGACAAAGGACAGGGGACATGAGAGATGGAGACAAGACAGGTTTCTGATCAAGTCTCGTTTATTGAGGAAGCTGCTACAACATATATACCGTAGGGCTAGAGGGGAGGAGCAAGAGGAGGGTACTGGGGCTACTTCCTTGTTGCCGGGTAGATTTGCAGCAGGCCCGGATATGTCCGTAAAAGGCACTCAAGAGTTCTAGCGGGGGGGGGCAAGGCCCCCCACAGAAGCCATCTATGAAAAACCAACAGCCAATATCATACTAAATGGTCACAAACTGAAATCCTTCACACTAAAATCAGGAACAAGATAGGGATGTCCACTATCACCACTCTTGTTCAATATAGTTCTGGAAACATTAGCCATGGCAATTAGACAAGAGAAAGAAATAAAAGGAATAAAGACAGGCAATGAAGAAGTCAAATTGTCATTATTTGCAGATGACATGATACTCTATATAGAAGACCCCAAGAACTCCACCAAAAGTCTTCTAGACTTAATAACCAAATTCAGTCAAGTAGCTGGTTACAAGGTCAACACAAAAAAATCAATAGCTTTCCTCTACACAAATGACAGACTCACTGAGAGAGAAATGGGGCAAATAATTCCTTTCACAATAGCATCCAAAAAACTGAAATAACTAGGAATCAACCTAACAAAAGAAATCAAAGACCTCTTCTCGGAAAACTATGGCACTCTGAAAAGAGAGATTGAAGATGATATCAGAAAATGGACAGACATCCCCTGCTCATGGGTAGGAAGGATTAATATAGTGAAAATGGCCATACTTCCAAAACTGCTATATAGATTCAATGCAATTCCAATTGAGATCCCAGCAGCATACTTCATGGACCTTGAGAAAACAATCCAAAAGTTCATTTGGAACAAGAAGAGACCCAGAATAGCAAAAGCAATTCTAGGTAACAGAGACATGGCAGGGGGTATCACAATCCCCAACCTGCAACTCTACTACAAAGCTACTGTGATAAAAACAGCATAGTACTGGCAAAGAAACAGACCTGAGGACCAGTGGAACAGACTAGAAGATGCAGAAACAACACCAGACACACTCAGCCATCTCATCTTTGATAAAGGAGCCAAACAACCTCACTGGAGGAAAGATAGCCTCTTTAATAAATGGTGCTGGAAAAATTGGGCTTCAACTTGCCAAAGATTAAAACTAGACCTGTATCTCTCACTATGCACTAAACTAATATCAAAATGGATTAAAGGTCTAAATACTAAAATAGAAACGCTGAACCAGTTGGAACAGAGATTATGTAGAATTCTTGAAGACATCGGTGTAGGAAAAGATTTTATGAACAAAACCTCAGTTGCCCATGAACTAGCACAAGCAATCAACGAGTGGGATCTCTTCTTATTAAAAGGCTTCTGCACTCAAAAGAAACCACCAGCAGTGTGAAGAGACAACCCACAATGTGGGAAAAAATCTTCACCTGCTCTTCCTCAGACAAAGGTCTACTATCTCAAATCTATAAAGAACTTAAAAAGATCAGACCTCCCAAATTGAAAGACCCAATCCAAAAATGAACATCTGAAATGAACAGACATTTCTCAGACAAAGAAGTAGAAATAGCAAATAAATACATGAAAAAATGTTCAACATCACTTGTCATTCAAGAGATGAAAATAAAAACAATGCTGAGATTTCACTTCACTCCAGAAAGAATGGCTGGTGTCATGAAATCAACCAATAACAATTGCTGGTGGGGCCGTGGGGAAAGAGGAACCCTGCTCCACTGCTGGTGGGAGTGTAGACTGGTGCAACCACTGTGGACATCAGTATAGAGATACCTCAAAGAGCTAGGACTGGAAGCCCCATTTGACCCCACTATTCCACTGCTGGGGATCTTCCCCAAAGAATTAAAAGAATCATACCACAGTGATATATGTGCCCCCATGTTCATAGCAGCACAGTTTGTGATAGCTCAAACTTGGAAACAGCCCAAATGCCCATCAACTGGAGACTGGATAAAGAAAATGTGGGGTTTTTTTATAAAATGGAGTACTACTCAGCCATAAAAAATGAGAAATTAGAGACATTTATAGCTAAGTGGATGCACATTGAGGTGATACTCTTAAGTGAAATAAATAGGGCACACATGTATAAACACCAAATAGTTTCTCTCTCGTATGAGAAACTGAAAGTGTAAATAAGGACTAAATGTATAATAGGTAATGTGAAATTGGAAGAAAAGGGGCAAAGGGGAAGGAAGTGGGAGGGCTAGGGGAAAGGATAGAAGGGAATGGGATTAATATGAGAAAATGGAAAAATAGGAACAAAATCTTTGTAAATAGGGAGGGGTGGAGGGGTTGAAGGGAGGGCTGGGCAAGGGTGAAAAATAAGAAGCAAGAGAGACTATGTCAAGGTGCAAATTTCTAATGATGAATGTCATTATATTGTATATGTAAAATGTACCAATGATTAGAATGAATAATGGATAATGCAAAATAGGAAGAAAAGGTCCAAAGGGGTAGGGGTAGTGGGAGGGGCAGGGGAAAGGAAAGAAGGGAAAGGAAAAATGCTGAGAAATGGAAAAAATGGAAATAAAGTCTTTGTAAATAGGGAAAGGTGGAGGGGTGAAGGGAGGGGTAGGAATGGGAAAAAAAATGAGAACCAAGATGCATTATGTCAAGGTACAATTCCCAATGAGAAATGTAATTGTGTTGCATACCTACAACGTACCAATAAAAGAATTTAATTTAAAAAAGAATGAAAAAGAGGATATAAACATAAATTTATATATATAAAGCTTATTTATGTTATACAATGCCAGTAGGTACTCATTCTACATTATGAATTTATAAACATCTCTCTTCCTTCTCAGTCTCCCTAGTTTCCTTTCTTTTTTCGTTAAAATCATTCAATCACTGACCAGGCAGTGTGGAATGTGTGATGGGGGATGGAGGAGGCAGAGGAAGTAGTAGATTTGGCTAGATCCAGAAAATTGGCAGGGTAGAAGAGCAATCTACTATGATCTTGCTCATCTGCTTAGGAATAATAATTTAGTGAGCAATTTAATCTATCCCTTGGTTATGGACCCATGATAAAGTCTCCTTACAATACGGTGGAGATATGGAAGAAAAGGTAAGGAAGAATCCTTGACCTTCAAAATTTCCACAATTGCTTATCTATAATATCTCATTCCCCAGGCTGGGATACCTACCTGAAAATAACTGTTAAGTTTTCTAAGCTCCTGATAAAAATGCTGAGAGTTGCAATTTGACTTACAACTTGTACAGCAAAGGAGAGAATTTTAGATTTTGTATATAATCATACTGATGGCTCCCTTCTTCTCCAGATGAATCTACTTGTAACCTCTTCCTAGTAAAATTTCTCTAGCAAAGTATGATATACATACTCAGGATCATTCCTACTAGTGTGACAAACAAAGCAGATGTGGATCCTGGACACTAGTGATCTGAGGGCTCATTGGATGGCCTGGGTGAGGTTTTCATTAGTTAGGAAACTGCAAAGAGCTTTGTATCACAAGTTCAGAGACCTGAAGCCAGTCCAGACTCCAGCACAACTTGTTTGGGACCTCAGGCAGGTCTTTTGAGCTTTCAAGGATTGAATTCCTTCTTCTTAAAATACAGATAGTGATCATTATATGCTATTGCCTCACAATGATATGGTGAAAATTAACACAGATTATAGGTGATTATAGCTGTGAAAGTGTTGTATAAAATCAAAACACTATTATTATCTTTGGTAATAGTCTTCTGAAGTCCTGCCATAACTGTCCTAATGCTCTAATCTAGGGGACCACTTTATAATAAGGTCGTTGGGAATTTCACTAACCAAATGTCCTTGGACACCACTCAAATTGGAGCAGAATCATAGTATCAGAGTGTTAGGAGCTTGAAGCAATTGGAATATACCTAGTCCAATCCTATTGTTTTCCAGAGGCAAAGAAAAAAGTCGTAAAGAAAGAGAGGGGGATGTACAAACCACCCAGCTACAAAGTGAAAGTATTAGCATGGAGCCAATTGTTCTCTATACACTATACAAACTGAGTTTTCTCTTCACACAGAGGATTCAAAACCAAATCCATCTATTCCCTTCATTGAAGCCACAGTTATAGACTGACCCCTTATCATTTCTCACCTGGAGTCTTATAATTGTCCTCCCTAGTTTTCAATTGGTCAATGTGATCAATCTTCAGTCTATTTCCAGTCACAGTGAGTTTTTGAAGCATTATTCTTATCATATCACACACACAAGCTTTTAGATATCTTTAATGTTTCTCCATTACCTTTAATATAAAATTACAATTCTTAAAGATAAAGAATCAGATATGGCAGAATCAGATGCCCTTTCCACCTTCCCACCAGGTTCCTTTCACATGGATTGTACCCAGACTTCCAACTGACTTATCCTTCCGGCAACTGTCTCCTGTGTCTCTCATTTCCTTCCCTTTTAGGTGATCTTTCCTCTACCTCAAGCCTTCCTTCCCTGCTTTCTTAAGTGCCAAATCCTTTCCAGTCACTCCTTACACACCTTCTCTCCCTGCCTCCCAGCCCCAGGTACAGGTGCTTTCTTCTTACTCAGACACACCAGTACTAGGGCATCTCCACGCTGCAATTTGGAAAAAGGAGATGCAGCTGGCATGACTGATCTTTATTTAAAGTCTATGTCCGCCTCAACTATTTACCAATTTGCACAATCATTGAGGAATAGAGCTTCAGTGAAGACTTTATGTAACAGCAGGAATTTGAGAGGAAAGAGTTTGGAAAAAGAGAAAGATGTATCGATTTTGCTTATTTGAACATCAGTGTACTGCCACAGATGGAGAAAGTTGGGCCTCTATTCTTATCACCTCTATTCACCACTTTGGTGAGGGAAGAAGCCCTCACCCTGAATAATCCTACATGGATGAACACATGGAATTCCGACATTGGGCATTTGAGATCAATAGCAGATTATTAGCCAAAGTCCAGGGGCTGAGGGTAAGAGAAGATGCTATGTACCATGTAAGGCCCCCCAGGCATGGCTTCAGGATACAGTGAACAGGAAAGGGTTTTGGGGGCAGGCTTTGTAATACCAAGAAGGTGAAGTGACTCTGGTTCTCATAGGAGGATGTACTTGGTTTGCTTGAGTAATTCTGTGGGCTAGAAGGGAGGGGACCACATTAGGTTTAGGATGGGGAAGGATATAGTAAGTCTGGCTAATAGCAGCCAGGTAAGAAACCTTTGTCCTGGGTGAAAGCATCTCTAGAAATTATAGGAGAACTCACAATTAAGCCCCTATGGGCCTGTGAGGCTCAAAGATGCAAGATACCACATGAAATGCTGCATCTTACAATACAACTCTCCTTCCCTATGCATACAGCATCTGCTTTGAAGAAAATGCTCTAATTCATTGGAACATTCCTTCAGGCCTTCACTAAGATTTTCACTCTCACACAAGTAATAAGAAGAATCTTGTCGAGGAGCTGGTCTGTCCCTTGATGATCCAATAGATAAGAAAGCCTGACATTAATTTATTTGCCTAATGAATAACATGGTAAAGTCTTGGTTTGATAAGTGAGCCATTTACACCAAGGTCTTTCATTCACATTCAGCTTCATAAAATGGACATCCCTGTAGGATCCAATTGAATCTTGTTGGTGTCTGGGATAATGAACAGTGTCAGCACTTTGGAGATTAAAGAGCCACACCAAAGGGATGTAGCCACAGAAGAGACTAGCTATGCTTCCTGGAGATGTAGGACAAAAGAAGTCACTGTGGCTCCAGAACTGGGAGCATGGTCCTCCCACGAAAAGCAAGGCAACCCTCAAGTTTTCTCTTTTCTAAAGAAAACACTTGATCTTGGGATTTTCATTGAAAGCATCTGATTTCCAAAATGATTCACATTAAATGACCTTCACAACAACCTACCACACTAAACATTTAGCAGAGTTTCTAAACAGATTTCATATTATTATTAGGGATGTATTTAAACCTCAACACCAAGTCTCCTAATGATTATCAGGGTGGTATCAGTGGGATTAGATGGAAATATAAGAGTCTGTGTCCTATCTCCCTACAGACGTTGCCTCTGCACTAAACCTTGCAAAACTAGGTCTTCATAGTGATTCCATGAATTGGAACCTGGGGCAATAACACCTTCCCTGTCTTTTTCTTTGCTATATAAATTGGGACTCATGCAGCAATAGGAAAGGGCAAGCCTAAGGAAACAAACATTTAATATTAATTAAATGTTTCTCATTTTGCCTGTGCATGAGAATCAATTGTAGGTTTTCCCCTCTTTCTGTTTGCTTTCCTTTTTCTTTTATACAGATATCTGCGTTCCTCTTGCTTTTATTTAATCAAAATTTCTAGAGCAGAGGCTTTGCAGCTGACTTCACATATGATTTAGATGTGATTCTCTTGCACAGCCAGGGTTGAGAATCCCTGATGTCTTTTGCATAGGAAGCACTGGGGAGTGGATATACATGCAGGAAAGCCATAAGTTCAGATTAAAGGTCATTTAACAGGGAGAAGAGCAAATGAATCCAGAAGGGAGAAAGCAAAGGTGGTCAAAAGTTGCTCAGAAATAAAATGCAATAAAAAACAAGCAATAAAAGGACTGCTGGAAAAAGGAAGATGATAACAATGCTTCTAGAGTGAACCCACTGTGACCTTTATTCTAGATCATACCAGTTTTCCCTCTACCCTAGTTTTAAAGCCCCCCGAATCAGGGCTTGCAGAAGTCAATTTGGAGTTGTGGCTGGAATGTAGAACTGGAGGATTAAAGAGATTCTGAATCCAAGGAAGCTCCAGAATGGAAAAGGTAGTAAATAGAATTTGGCACAGTAAGGTCTGCAAGGTAACATACAGGTTCCATTTAAGAATTTTAATGAATGTGTATATGGTCTATGTATGTAGAATATGTATTCATCTTACAAAAGGTTACTGACACAATTAACTACTTTTATTAGCAAATCACAAACCCAAAATTTTATTAAGGGGATACAAAGAGTGAAAATTACTGCACTGTCTTCAGTGAATTGAATACCTGGTTTTAAAAGCAATACTCACATAATGTTGATTATGTGATTTAGCCTTTTGCTAAAGTGAGGAGAAATCAGTATGGATTGAATTCATCTCATTTGGTCTCACATGTTCCTACAGTCCAGAGATGCCAAATTATTTCTAGCTTGCTAACATGCTAGGCAGTTCCATATCTGCCTGCTTGCTATTATTGATGCCATTCCCTTGTTTACTAATCCAAACACTCCACAGATATACTGTGGATTCAACTTCAGTGGCATCTGTTCTTTCATTGTTTTCCTGACCTCCATCTGTCCTGGAAGAATTGACATTTCTTCATTTGCAGGCCTGTTTTCTTTCTTGAGTGAACTCTTTCGGTTCTGACTGGTTAGAAGTGTCACCAATGAACCAGGTCATGCCTTTTATCTGCTGCCTTGTAGAGGTCTCTTCCATAGTATTTTGTTTGTTTTGATCTATGGAATCCAACTCTTGGGGTACATGTGCACTTCATAAGAAGAGAAGAAATGCTGAGAAATGTTACAGTCATTTCTCTGTCAATAAGAGAGAAAAAGTAGCATTGGAATGAATCAATGGAAGGTAAAGGACTTTGACTACAGTCAGCTCTTGAGGGCCTTTACTCCTTTACTGTCTTGAAACCAGGTAACTTTATATGAATATTTGGTGACTTTACTTGTGCAAGAAAATATTAATTGTTAATATTTGTTGCATGCTTATTCTGTGTCAGGAAATATTCTAGGTGTTTTACCCATACTAGCACATGTTATCCACAATATGATGTAGATCTTTTTGTGGCTAGAAATGGCTCTAAGCTAGTCTTGCTCTGGAGACCTCACATATATGTAAGCATTATGTTAAGCTTAAGGGGACCAATTTTCTTGGTTTTTCTAGAACTGAATATGTTCTAAGGATGTGGGATTTTTAATGTGAAAGCTGGAAACATCCTGCACGAAGCTGGGCCAAGTTGGTCACTGAAACTATGCTCAGGATCAAGATGCCTTCAATGTGATCTCGAGGTATAGATTTGTTTGCTAGGGCTCCCAGAATAGACTGCCATAAATTGGATGGCTTAAATGACAGAAAGTTATTAACTTACAGTCCTGGAGGTAAGAGAACTGAAATCAAGCTGTGTGGGCCTAGTTAGTGTTTTCAGAGGGTTTTGAGGGAAGGATCTGTTCCAGGCCTACCTCCTTGGTTTGTAGATAGACATCTTCATGTTCGTTCTCTCCTTATATATGTCTGCAACTAAATGCCCCCTTTTTGAAAGAACACCAGTCATATCAGATTAGGATCTACCTTTGCTTTAATCAGCTTTCAGTTACTGTAACAAAGGACCAGAGATAATCAACTTTAAAAAGAAGTTTCTACTCATAATTTTGAAGGTTTCAGTGCATGGTCAATTGGCCCCATTGCTGTTGGGCCTCTAGCAAGTCAGCCCCTTCATGGTAAGAGCAGAGGAAGCCCATTCACCTCATGGCTGGAAACCAATGCAAGAGAAGAACAGAGGCCAGGGTCTCACTATTCCTTTCAAGGACACGTGCCTAATGATCAGAAGATCTACAAGGCTACACCTCATAAAGTTTCCACCACTCTTCTATAACACCAATCTGGAGACCAAGCCTTTCACACATGTGATTTGGAGGAATATTCAATATCCATACCATCACAATCCTAATGACTTCATTTTAATTTGATGATCTCTGTAAAGACCTTGTCTCCTAGTAAGGTCTAATCCTGAAGGGATTAAAACTTCACCATATGATTTTCTTTGAATACAAGGACACAATTCAACCCATAACAAGGAAGGACCATCAAGTATCGGTGCCAGGGTCAAGGTTGGGCCATAAAATATATCCCCAGATTGTTCTAATATAATGGATCCAGGGCTGAGAACCACTGATGTATTAGAGCTGAGGATATTGCAAGTAGCAATATCAGGAGGAATAAAGTTTGGCAGAGTAGACACAAAAGTACAAGGAAAATGTATCACAAAATCCTTAGCTTAGATTGGCAGTCTGACACCAGGAGGGCAGGAGGCAGGAGCAAACAAAGAGGCAATTAATTAATTAAAGTAGTGCTGATGTGGACGCCATGGTGGGGTCCTCCAGTTCTGGTAGGAGCAGTTTCCTGAGCCCTTAATAGAATGCAGCTAGCCAGTGGCTGAATTCACGGGCTAGACATGTTCAAGTGGCTGTTGTAGATTCCTTTTTCCCTCTTCTACTACCTTTTGTACACATCACAGGCCCAGCCAGCCTGCAGCCACCTCTAGTAAGGAGAAACACAGAGGAGGATTCAGTAATTGAAATATGCAGGCTCACCAGTAACCACTTTCAGCAAATATGTGTTGTTTGAAAATCTAGATTTGTAAAATGATACATTAGGGAATATTTACTTCACAAAATGATTCACTGTGGGGCTCTTTTAAATAGTTTATTTCCCCTGGGCCAACTGATTTTATTTGCCAGAAATCATTTCACACAATTGTTTTTCATAAGCACATCTGGCAAAAAGAATTGTGCCCTAAGTTTCGGGAGACAATAACTCTTGTTTTTTCTGACAGCAGTTTTGAACTTAAACACAGACTGTACCTCTCTAATATACCTCTTTCATGTACAGAATAAGAATACTGGTCCTGACTAGTTTTGTGCATATATATATATATATAATATATATATATTCCAGAAAATGCTAAAATATTTTAACAAGATATAATATTTTTAAAACTCCTTAGCAACACAATCATGTGACTTGAGATCTCCTGGCTCTAGGAACATAGGACATATAACTCACCATATCAGATGTGAATGGATGGAGATACTTGCTCAACTGATGGATTTGAGAATGATGACTTATGGTACGTGCCCTGCTCCAAATCAGGAAGTGGATTCCTGGCCTTTACTTCAGAAAAGGAGAGAGAAAGAGCTCAGCACAAGAATACAGGAAGAAAAAAAAAAGAACACAGGAAGAGCAGAATGCTGGAGCTAGAGGAGGAAGTGCAGACACATCAATGTCCATTCTATAATAGACAGTAAACCAAGCAGCTGGCATTTTGCACAACATAGGAAGACAATTAAGGACTCTCCCCAGAAGCACAAGCTCATATTGAAGTTTCAGTATTTGCAGTCGGAAAAAATAAAAAATATTAATAAGAGCTTTGCAGTGGAAAATAATAAGTCCAATGAAGAAAGGCTATGATGAGTCTAGAGAAGTGGATGTGGGAGAAGGGGCATTATAGCCTCTACCAGAAAGAGGACAATGTTGATGGTGACCTTAGGAAAGAGGTACACCCATGCTTTTTGTGGGGCAGAACTAAGAGGTGATATTAGAAGTACCCACTTATGTACACATAGAATTTATAGCTAATTATTTATAAGCTCAAATTATTCTGTAATTGAATATCTAGCTCTCATTAAGAGTTCATTTTTAGTAATTCCCTTTGCCAAAGTCATATAGTCTTATAAATAATCTCAACTAGTCTTTTATCTACAGAATGCTACTGCTTAACCCTTCTAGGCAAGCTGTTGATGCTCCAGCAGACACAGCAAACAGCCACATTCCTTAGGAAAGGGTGGCAAACACAGGCTAAATTGGGCATGTCCAGCCTGTAGGTTGCACGCAGGACTGACCTTTCTCCCTGCCCTACCCCTTGCCAGGAACCTTATGGAAAATTGTAAACCAAGCAGATTCCCACTTCTCTTTCTTCCTAGCTTCCTTAGCAGAAGCAAGAACATGCAGGAGCAGCTTCCAGAGCCAGAAGAGGTTAAGCAGATGCAAAGTGGAAATGAAGCAAGTGGGCGAGAGGGAGATCAGGATAGTCTGCACCTTAGGAATTCAGATTTCATGCCAAGTCAATTGGGAATGCATCTTAGTGCAGAAGAGAAAAGGGAATGGATGTAAGATCTTCACCAGCTCCATTGGGCATATCTCTCAACAGCAACTGACCACAACTACAAAGATTTTGGGGCTAGAGATTTCCTCCAATAAACTTTAGAACATTAACATCAATGGTTATAATTGATATGTATTGACTTACCCTTGTCACATTATTTTCCTGTTGTTGGCTCCCTTCTTTCCTCTTCTGTTAAATTTCTTGCCTTGCCTGGTGGATTCATTCTGTTGGGGTTCATGGAGTTGTAATCCTTGTTATCTCTTTCTAGAATGTCCTTCAGAACACTTCTGGGTTCTGGTTTGGGGGTCATGAATTTCTTCAGGTATTCTTTATCATGGAAGTATTTTATTTCTCCATAAATTTTGAAAGACAGTTTTGCAGGGTACATCAATCTGGGTTGGAGGTTGTTTTTCTTTAGGGCTTGAACTACTTCACTTCAAGGTTTCCTTGATTTGAGGGTTTGTGTTGAGAAGTCTGTTGTGATTCTGATGGGCTTTCCCTTATAGGTGATTTTGTTTGTTTTCTCTAACAGCCTTTAATATTCTGTTCTTGTGTTGAATTTCTGGAATCTTGATTATTATATGCCTTGGTGTGGATTTTTTTTTAATCATAGCTAATTGGAGCTCTATATACCTCACTTATCTGTATGTCAAATTCTTTTTCCCTGCTTGGGAAGTTTCCTGCCCTTACTTCTGTGAACAGGTTTTTTTGTTTTTTGTTTTTTTGTCATTTGCACTATCTCTTGCTTTTTCATTGACTCCGATCAATCTTATGTTATTCTTCTTTGTATCATCTAGCAGCTGCTGGATTGATTTCTCATGATCCCTTGCTATTTTTAAGAAATCTTTCTTTTCATGATCACTAACCACAATCCTGTCTTCTGTATCTGATATTCTGTTCTCACATTGGCTCATTTTGCTGAATATACTTTCAATGATGTTTTCAGTCTCTTGAATATCTGTTTGAATCTGTTTCATGGATTCCATTTCTTTCCTATGCTGGGTGGTCATGGTTTCCGTCATTTTCCTGAGCTTCTCTATTTTTTTTTTAACCGTATCTGCTCTAGAGTCAGTAAGCATGTCTTTTGTTCTGGTCATCATCTCTGTAGTTATCTGAGAAATTATTTCTGCTTTGATTTTTTTCTAGCGCCTCGATCATCTGCTTTGTTACTTCCACTGTTACCACTTCCGAGAATCCAGGCGGGTGGTTTTTGGATTATTCCATCTCATTGGCCCCTGGGTTTGCCTTTGATGAGCTTAAAGCCTGGGGGGTTGCATCTTGTTTAGGTGTCATTTCATTTTCTATTTTTTAAAGTTTAATTCCTAGGTTGATGCTTGTAAATTGCTTATGGCAAGTAGCTTTAATGCCAGTATTCTGAACCCTTAGGAAATGACTACTTCTCAGAGGTGTATTCCAGGAGTGGTTGACTTTTGGGTTTTCAGTCTGTTTTAAGATCCTACCTCTTCATTTTACTGGAGCTGAGAAGTTTCTGCCTACTTGGCCCAGGCACCAGTTCTTTGGTACTCGCCTATAGGTTTTTTGTTTTTGTTTTTGTTTTTGTTTTTGACCGTTAGGCACTTTCAGTCTCGGTATACCAGAAAGAACAACTGATTAGCACAATTATGTCAACTTGAAAGTAGTACAATCAACAATAACAATAGAATCAAATACAGCCTAGAAAATGACAAACTATGGTAACTATGAATTTGTTAGTTTTAATTGTATAAACTACATTTGTGGTTATACAAAAAAATGTAAAACAAACCCAAAAATTGTGTTCAGTAAATAAGCCCTTAATATGGCAATCTTATCCTTAGGTGAAAGATTTAAGAAGGGTTAGGGAGAAATATAGAGAGATAGAAAAAGAAGAAGAGATTACAAGTAAGGCTGGAGGACCAAGGAAGAGAGTATAAACTTTGGGAAACTGGTGAAGAAGAAAGGAAGAAACAAAAACAAGAACAGAGCAGAACAACAACAACAAAATGAAAAACCAGAACCGGTGTTCAAACAATCAAGAAAAAAACAAAAACAAAAATCAAGAACAAGAACCAGAAAAGAAGAAAAAAATGAAAGAAAAAAGAAAGAAAGAAAGAAAGAAAGAAAGAAAGTCCAATTCAAGGAGTGTCTCTGCCATCAGTGGTAGACAACATGAGTCCAGAGCTGAATTGATTAATACCAGCAAGGCAGCTGTAGGTTTATGGTGGGATAGTAGATAATCTCAGCTGGCCTACACCTTTAGTTCCACTGAAGTACAGGCTGGTTTCTGGCTGTGATGCTGGAATCAGTTTTATTTTTGAGCCTGCAACAGTTCATGTGCCTCCTACCAACTTGAACTCTACTCCCTGCTGACTTGAACTCTGCTCCCTAACCTCCTTTTGACTTTAACATGGCACCATCACTGAGATACCAGGAGCCACTAGGTGGAGTCAACTCATAGCTTTCTGAGTTCTGATCTCAGTTGGCCCCTCTCCGAAACGGCTGCCAGCCAATCACCCTCTCCCAGGTGACCTCTGAACCGGAAAAACTCACCAGCCGCTGCAGTCCACCGTATCTACTGTTCCATTCCACTGGTGCATTTTTCCAGGGTTGCCAGTAGTCACTATGCATCTGCAGGTTTGACCCACCATTCCCATGCCATGAGTCCAGGCTCTGGGAGAGAGTGATGCTTGTTATCTTCCTTCTCTTTATTGAACTCTCTCTCTTCACGCTCCCTGTGGGCTTCAATTATCACTTCAGATCCTTCCTGGGTCCCAGGGACCCAATTCCCTTTTTCTTCTCCTCCTCACACCATTATATTCCAGTGTTAGGACATCAAATCGCAGAGAGGCTATTTCTCTGCTGCTTATCACTCCATCTTCCCGGAAGTCCCCTCCTCCAATAAACTTAAACAAGAAGGCAAAGAAGAAACAGAAGTGACTAACATTTATTGTACCTAAACTGTGCCAAGCATCAGGGCAACAAATTGGCTTGAGTTGTGTGATCTCACTTACCATCACTTTTATAGAAGTGGTAAGACATATTTATAGAAAACTGTGTAATCTCTAGTTCCTGGATATACAGCTCTGTGAGTACACAGTCAAGTGGTGGGTTTTGCCCCAAAAATTGCTTATAGGAACTTGGAGACCGTCTATGCATAATTCTTACCTTTCATTTAGTGTGTTCCAGGCAACCCATCCTCAACCCACCTGAGGCAATTGTGGTACCTTTTGAATTACTTCACATGGGCCTTACCCTCAGTTGTTGTTTTGTTTCTGCTAGATAGGATGCTATTTGAACTCTCTTCAAGGGAAACCAATTAAGACAATACTGTAGACATAAGCATTTGTCATTGGGTTCCTCTCTTCAATACAGGCCTCTCCTACATGCTGTGTGCTGTTTTGCCATTTGTATAATTAAGTGTGGGCCTGGCTGGTATATCATTGCATGTCCAGCTCTACTCTGCACAGCTAGCTCAACAAACAGCCAACTTGGGGTGGTGTTCATCCATCTAGATGTTGCTGTGATGGATTTGCAATGTCACATTAATGCTGAATACTTCTCTTTTATATGGCTCATAAGGGTGTCATCTTCATTAAGCTTCATCTTTCTCATTTCTTGCAACTTTCCTTTAAGGTAACAAACAATTGACAAAAAGACAAGTTGCTTTAAAACACCACTTTCAAGTTTTTAATTTATTTCCTAAATTTCTCAAGGGAGTAGGCTAATATGATTCCTAGTATAAAGTTTATATTTATGATGGTATGAAGACTTTAAAATTTGTGTACAAAATAGTGTGTGGGCTCTGGAATCTAACATTTACAGTTGAATTTTAACAAGATCATATACTAGCTCTGTATCTGCAGGCAAGTTGTTATCTTTTCTGTGCCTTAGTTTCCTCGTTTGCAAACAGAAAATTACAAGAATAATTTCTGTGTCCTAGAGTTTTGTGTAGATTAAATTTAATCAAAATCAAAAGGCATCACAGTACTGGGCATATAAGAAGTACTGAGTACACAGTATTTTTAGGTGCACATGTATTTTGAAGGCCAGAACTTACTTACATGGGCCCATAAGTCTTGGTAAAAGAGATTTGCTTTTGCACATTTACCATATTGTGATGTAAATGCTTGGAATGTGGCTGATATCATGAAAATGTCCTCTTTTGATGAAGTGTTCAAATCGAGATATAGTTTTGGTGGGAAGAAGAGCTCTCTTTTTATAAGGCCATCACTACCTTGAATACAGTGCCCACATATGATGATGGAACAGTGCCCCCAATTATTTTTTATTTTTTATTTTTTTGGTACCAGGGATTGAACTCAGGGCCTTGTGCTTGCAAGCCAAACGTGGTGCCACTGAGCTAAATCCCTGGCCCTGGTGCCCCAAATTTTGAAACAGGTTAAAACTGATGCTGGAGATTTAGTGAAATGTATTCGACATTTAAATTCCTCTGCATCATGGCATATAAAGAGTGTTTTATGGCTTTGGGTTAGGAGATCAAGTTTAATGAGGAGAGAGGTGATGTTTGTTTTGTTCACTGCTGTGCACGAGGCTCAGCTCAGCACCTGACACAGTAACCCTGTCCAGAATGTTTGCTGACCAGGTATATAACCCCTAAAGACAAGGGTTCCAGAGTATGACTCTCTAAGAAGTCAGACATGGGTGGTTGTTATCTTTATATACATTTCTCATTTCAACATTAGAGAGGTAAGTTTTAAAAGAAAACGCAATTGATAAAAAGCCATGTCCCTTAAAGTCAATTATTTTCCACAATGCAAATTGTTGATGATAAACTTCTCATATGAGATATATTTTATTTAAAATTTGACCAAGTTTAATCTTCATTTACAAGGAATTGTTGTTGATTCTATTTGGTATGTTAATTCACTCTGATACTGAGGCCTGTGACAGCCACACAGCCACTACACAGGTCACTCCATCATTGATCTGACCCTTGACACTGCTGGCTCTACTCAGTGCTCTCCCTCTTCCAGGTGGCTCATCTCTCCTCTAAGGTTGCTCCTGCTGGCACTATTTCCATACCTCTTTCGTAAGTTTCTAATCACAAAGTCACATATATATCACAGTGCTGAGGATCAAACCCAGGGCTTCATGCATGTTAGCCAAGCACTTTACCCCTGAGCTATATCCACAGCCCCTAGATTTTTTTAGAATGTTCCTAATATAATAATACTTTTTTTTTTTAACCTGTCTCTCATAATCATTTCATGACAAGCTACTCTGGGCTTAGGTTAAATGTAATTAGAGATGATGAAACTCTATTTAAAACCAAATTTTCTCTACCACACTTAACATGTATTTCTAGAATATTCTAGGAATCTCTGTTCCATTTTCCTACAGGTACTTCTCCATTCTGATTACTGCCCAGAGAGGTAAGGGCAGACATAAGTCCTTGCTTACTAAATCCTCAGTCACAGGCTGGGGATGTAGCTCAATGGCAATGTGCCTGCCTAGTGTGCATGAGGCCTTGAGTTCAATTCCTAGTGCTGAAAAAGAGAGAGAGAATTAAATCCTCAGTCATGGGATCCAGCTACTGGGCACCATCATCTACTCATTCTTCCCAACAGAATCATCAGGCTATTAGGAAAAAGTACTCCTGGGGCATCTACTCTCATTCCCCTCAGCACAAGGAAGAGTTTTCTCATGGAACCTTGCCAGCAGCAAAAACACAACCTAAAAATGATTAAGTAACTCATCAGAGCTACAAACAAGATGCTGCCTGTGGTTAAAGGAGATGGAGGAAAAATTTCTGGCTGGGATGATGACATCTAAAAAAGAGATAGTACCTGAAGGTGATTCCTAGGGAACTAATGAAAGATTTGGGGGATATTTTCTGAGTCATAGCTCTGTCACTCTCCTGCAGAATATTGTTGAACAGATCTGAGATCCATCACGTTTTCACATTTAAAATGAGAGTGTCAGGCCATCTTCTCAGGGTTCCCTTTGCTCTACAATTTTAAAAACCCTAGGAATGGTGAGGATTTAGAGAGGCAGAAAAGAGGCACATTAGAGACAGAGGCAGAAGAGCAAGTAAAGGTTCAAGTTGTATTTAGGAAATAATAATCTGTAGAAGAAGGCAAGACTTGAAAAGGAGAGAATAGGAAGAAGATTCAGTGTGGGAAAGGAGGTAAAACAAATGACTTTATTTTGAGGAGAAGAGTGGCTAGTGTTCTTGGTTTCCTGGCAGGGATGCAGAGCTATGAGCTGGCACATGAACACAAAGAAACTCACTACCTTGCAAGACCTTCCAAATATATGGGAAAGGGAAAGTCTCAGTACAAAATGGAGGGTACAGGTTAAAGCGTAGCTAGAATACATTAGCAAGCTAAGAATTCAGCCTTTCAAGTGACCTCGTATTTCTTGTAAGTCACTAGAAATTAGACTAGTATGTATTTTTCACTGATGCTGCTAACACTGATCAACTGTTCTTGATCTGTTAATTTTTATTGAGTCCCATCCAACTTTAGCTTGATCTAGGCAAACATGACATGATTATCTTATCAGAGTCTGTTGGAGGAAGGGACAATCTGTGATTTCATAACTGGGAACAAGTATATGGGTTGTGAAGGAGTCTCAGAGGAACCTAATGATAAAAAAAAGCACAATTTGTGGTAGATGATGCAAAATGTGTAACACCCAGTTGTATCTGTCGTAGGATTTATACTTTAGTTAGGGTAATCAGATGGACACAGGCATTCACAATATAATAATGTAAGTGTGTATAGAATCTATAGGACTTGGGGTGTTAAAGAGAACTCTGGCCAAAGATAGGGCTGTTAGAATAAACAAATTAAGATATAGGATGCCAAGTTAGACTTGAACTTTAGCTAAACAACATTTTTAGCAAGAGTACGTCCTAAATATTACATAAAATGTATTTATACTAAAACATTATTTATTAACTGAAATTTAAATTTATATGTATCTCACAATTTATCTGCCTATTTAAATCAGGGGAAACTATCGATAAAGCCTGCCTTATCTTATACTTTCATGAATGGAAAACTCTTTAGAAAAAAATGGACCTTTGAGGAAAAAGTAAAGTATATAATGTATAAATGGAGACTATCATTTGCAAATGAGTGGTGAGCAAAAATAGGGAGTCTAGAAGGGAGAGCATGTGTGTGGAGGTGACTATTGCGAATTCACCACTCTAAAATCATGGAAATTTAAAACTGAGAAGTCCAATGACCTCTGGGTTAAAGATATGAAAGCTGGGTAGATATGATCTTTATAAAAGTTCATGGACAATTAATACTGAAAGAAATCTTAATAGTTATCGCTTTCCTCATTTACAGATGAAGAAAGCACAGCCCAAAGTTACAGAGCTGGGGGGCAGAACTTTGATCTCCCAATTCTCGGGTCAATGTTCTTTCTGCTTCATCATGCTACTTATATTTTTCTTATTTCTAAAAGTAGTAGTCCCAAATCAACAATGAGCCAAACCAACAATCTATTGGGACATGGTGGTGAGAACTAAATGATGAAGTTCTTTGCTGCATTTTACTGTGAACCATTCAAATTGCCTCAACAACTTTGGAAAGCTTCCTTGGTTATTCAAATTTCTCTTAAGGCCCAACTTCTTTCATTAGCCCTCCATGGAATAAGTTGTTACTGACATCCTATGAAGATTAAGGAGGCAGTTTCCTCCACAGTTCTGGAGTTGTTATTTTCCACAGACAACTAAATTCTCCATGCACAGATTTGCGTCAGAAAATAATCTTCCATGAGTATCACTGCCGTAAGCAGTGACGGCCTGGGTTGAGCACATAAATAAGATTTGACTTCATTCAAAGTGTTATTCCCGTAGTTCCTTCACTCATTCACTAATCTCTGTTTTATACTTTCCTCAGAAATAGATAGGAATAGATCAATGTCACACTGCTTCTCAAAATGAAAGTAAGAAGACACATACTGCCATTGTTAATATACTACTGGGATTCATCATCCATAAGGTAATGAATTCTTTGCTAGCAAGTGTTAAGCAACTACATAATCCTTTGGCAGGGTTGCTGCATGTGGAATTTTGAAATATGTAGTAGGTGTACCTGGATCATATTTTTAATGTTTCCTCCATCTTTAAGGTTATGTACTCTTTAAGTACCCAAGGAAAACTCATGTGGTCATTTAGACCTAGAAAGATCACTTAGATCTAGAAATAGAATTTAGATAATAGCAATAATGAAGAAATATGCAGGGTTCCACACGATAGCACCTGCTCAAATATAAAAGGCCAATATCAACTTAGTTGTATGTGTCCTTTCATTGCTATGAAGTTTCAATAATAAAAATTTATCATCTGAGGAACTGTTCCTAGCGAAAGAAGATGAAACCAAGGCAAAACTTCATGGATGGGAGTGGGAAGATGACTCAGCAAAATTTCCTGAGAGGCCAGGTCAGCTGTCAATCCAGGTATGTGGAAGCTGGTGGGCTAGAAAAGAGGCAAATGCCTTTGGGCAGTGAGAAAGTTTAAACCTGACCTACAAACTTGAAACATGAGTGGAGGACCAAAAATTATTTCTGATTATTTTTCCATTAGTAATAAGTGCCATCTTGGAAACTGCATATGTGGCTTATTTGACACACTGGCCCTATAGTGCTACAGAGGGTCATAAGGTATGAAGCTATAGAAGGGATTTGAGATGCCCCACCCACCCTTTCATGTTCTGGAAGAGAAAACTGAGAGCCAGAGTTGTTCAGCCATCTGTCTCTGAACTTAGAGCTAATAAGTGATGGAGCTTGGATTAAAATCAAGGTCTCCTGGTATTTTTTGATTGTATTATTGGTCATACTTCAAATCATTTTCTGAGCTTCATTTTAAAGCATATTAAGGAGTAAACTATTACCTCATGTGAGTATATGTTACTAGGTCAATTTTTGCATTTGACTATACTTCCTTCCCGCCCTGGAGCAGCCCCTGAACTGGGCTCATGATTTCTATTTTTAAAGCACAGAGTGGATCACATATGTGTACCTAGGGAATGAGTTTTCTTCCTAGCAGGGAGCATGTCACAGTGAATCTCTCCCACCATGTCAGCATCTCTATTAACAATGTCACTCACTCTACCTTTCCTCTAGAGATGACAGAGTCCTGGCCATTTTCTTTTTTGCCAGTGGTTTTCCAGGTGACTGACAGGTGGTTATAAGGATAATTCCTCCTTGACAACTTCCCCCTAGTCCTCTTTGCTGTACCATTTTCCTAATGACTATTTTGAGAATAATTGTTCTGGGGGACCATGCTAGAGAGGTTTCATATAGTTTCCAATTTGCACATATCTTTTAGAGCTGGGGAGAAATGAAACCTTGCTAGTGGAGTCTGCGAGAATCACAACTAAAAAAAGGCAGAGTTTGAGTAACAGTCATAAATTGCATCTTTCTCTGCTTCTTTCTACTTCTAATAATAATCTAATGTGCACTTTCTCCACATAGACATGCTTACATGCTATTAATAGAAAATTAAGGGCAAAAATTAAAAGAAAATTAAGGCTTCCCAAAAAGGGCCCTTAACAAAATCAAAAGGATTGAGTCACAAGATTGTATACTGAAAATTTCCTGGGCTGGGGAACTGTTCATGTTTAAATATCTGAAAAAAAAAACCTATCCTATAGATTCATATGAATAGAAAATGGACATGCAGAAGGCTCTTAAATGAAAAGATGTACAAGCTCATACATAATAAGAGAAATGAAATTAAAATTATACTGCAATCCCATTTTTCACTTATCAGATTGGCAAAAATCCACAAGATCAAAGCATACCCCGTTGTTAAGGCTGTGGGGAAACAGGCCCTTTTCATACATTGCTGGTGGGAATTTAAATTAGTACAACCTCTACAGAGGGCAATTTGGTGATACCTATCAAAATTACAAATGCAAATACCCTTTGGTCCAGTAATCCCACTTCTTGGAATTTATCCCGTGGATATACTTACACAGGTGCAAAATGATATACCTACAAGGTTGCACACTAGAGCTCTGTTTCTAAAGGCAAAATACTGGAAATAAACCAGAAATATGTCAGTATGTTCTTTAAAGATACATCGTAAGAAGCTTTTAAAAAGGAGAGCTCACGATCCCCAAGATAGTCTGGTTTTGTTTTTTTTTCAGAAGAGGGTGAAAAAAAAATGTCATAATATAACATTGGTGATCTCAAAAATGAGGGAGGAGGAAATTTTTTTTTAATCCTGTGGGAGACACAGGTTTAGTTGGGTGTGACAGTGCTTGGGTCTGTGCGTGATAGCTGGGCAGGTGGGGAAAGGGAGTGAGTCTGTTCACTCTTCACACTGTTTGACTTTTGTAACTTAGAAATGGAACATGTTCCATGGAAAACAGGGCCACAGACTTAAGTTCTCTAATAAGTTGTTTGCTCAGGTGACAGGCAAAAAGGAATGGGATGGGTTCAGCAAGTCATGCCACAAGCTGTTAATGGTGATGGGTCATAACACTGTGAAATATTCTGTGGTGTTGACTTATGATTGGGCTGCAGGGTTAATAACCTTGAGGAACCTGCTGTAAAGGGTGCTGACAGCTTACTTTCAAAAGGGTCCCACTATTTGTTTATAGGGGTAAAACATAAGGGTCTTATTTGTTTGCTGAGCTCTTAATTGGCAGTCCACATGACAGGTAGTTCTGTCTTTTATGAGGGACTAATTTTGTCCCAAGTATCTGGTCAAATAAACAAAACTGTAACTACAACATATTATAATCTCTAGTGAATAGCATTCTGTTTCCTCCTTGTAAAATTCATGTGAAGAAATAGAACAGATTATGGATCTTCAGAACCTGCTGAAATGGTTGCAATGAGCAGACTACCAGGGAGGCTGGACTGGTGTCCACATCAGTTGACCACTTCTGCTTGCCCCTGAGAAAAGAATAGGCTGGCCTTCTTTAAGTGATATTCATAGTTAATGTTCACTGAGTGTTCCACAGCACCAGGCACTGTCAGGAATACTTCGTAAAAAGATGGTTCATGGAATACTCAGAACAGCATTACATGATAAGTAATACATTATATTACTATTTTATAGATGAATTTATACACTAAAATATGTTCAGGTTTCTTTAGTGAAGAGGCAGAACTGGGTTTTGAACCCAGACAGCCAAAATCTGAGCTCATACCATCTTTTCGGTTTTTTTAAAAATTTTTAAAATTTATTTTATTTTTTTTTATACCATCTTTTTATCCCCATTGAGAAACACAAGATTTATACCACTCAGGAAACTTCCAGAAACTTGGTATTGATCATCCAGCCAGAGATTTTTTTCTTCACCTACTCCCTTTCCTAGCTAGCACTTATATTCCTGCAGCTATGTTCATACTCACTCTCCTGATTTTCTCTCTACTTTGTGTTCTCTTGGTCTGATCTACTGGCTCATTCTCTTTCCCAGCCAAATAAATGTGGATCTCCATAAGGCTCACTCCTGATCCATTTTTCTGTGCAGGTTGATTCTTCTTTCTTGGAAATACCACAGACATCCAGAGCATGGATCTATTTGTCAAGATTCACAGATCTCACAAATTAAGCCCAACTTTATTTTGAGTTAGAGACCTATATTTTAGCAATGTCTTTTGACCTTGTTTCCTGGATGTTTATAGCTCCTCTGTGATATTATTGAAAATAATCTCAAGATTTTCTTTCCAGATTTATTTTTTAGATTTATCTAAACAACAAAACCAAACAAATGAACAAAGAAGCAAACAAAAAACTCTATCATCGAATCAGCCAAGAGGACCTAAGGGACATTCTTGGCCTTCCTTTTGCCTTCTACCCAAGTCTTCTACTAAATTCTGTCATTTTTGTTTTCTATATATCTTTGGAAATTACCCACTTCCTATCATCCTTACCAAAACTACCCTGGTAGAAGGCATTGTCCTCTCTTACCCAGGCTTCTAGCCCCTACCTGACTTCATGGTGCTCGTGATTGACTCTAGTTCAATTTTTTACTCTCAAATCAAAAAGATCTTCTAAAGACCAATTCTAGCATATCACTGCACCGCTGAAGTATAGCAATGACATTCCACTACTTTTAGGATAAAGATCAATGTCCTTAATAAAACCTGGGGGGCCCTACCTGAGCTGACCCTGGGCTCCTTCTTTAGGGCATTGCATTCCACACTCCCTCTTGCACTTTGTGCTCCAGTGACAGATTTCCTATTAGTCCTACCTCCACTGTATTTGCATTATTTCCCCCATCTGGAATGATCTTCCTTCCAGTCTTTAAACAGCTCCTATTCACCCTAAAATTATCAGTTTAAATGTCAGTGCTAGAGATGTCTTTCTTCATTGCTTCCAAGATTGGGTTTGTTTCTGTTCTGGAATTTATTATCCACCCCATTACTCTTTCTCCACACTGTACTCACAAATTCACAATTACATATTTGTGGGACTATTTGTGTGTGCTTCTTAAGGGATGAGCTCGAGTATATTTTATTAGTAATTTAGCCTCAGTGTTTAGTATGGAGTAGATGTGCAATTCATAGTTATTAAATATTTGTCTGAATAAATGAATAAATAAAAAGGATGATCTAAAGAAGGGATTTGTAGATGAAAACAGAATAAGAACACTGCTACCAAGCTATCAGCTAGGTTCTTGTGAATTTCATCTATTCATACTACAAAACCCATTACAGAACATGAGGAAGCACCTTATTTTAAAAAAAAAGTCTTTTAGACTCTGAGTGTGGCAGCCCAGTGTCCAAACCTAAGATGGAAATTTGCGCTGCACTCAAGAGGGCCAACAGAAGATCCACAGGCAAAGAGCATAGGCTGGCTGTACGGAAACCAGAGAATTGGGCTCCACTTTATCTCTTTCAAGAAGAAGAAGTAACTCAATTATTATTGGGATCCATAAACACTTCAACAATGCACTAAAGCAAAATTGCGTATTAAAATAGACTAAAGTGATCAGCTATGAAAAAAAATTTAATATGAAAACCAGAAGAAAATGAAAGCAATTTTTCAGTCTTAATAAGAAGCAACAGGATCTAGCCTCCTTAAGAGAATACTGACAGTCATATTAGGAGGGAAAAAGATGAGATGGAAACATGAATGGATGGGATGAGAGCAGGAAAGATAAAAAAACAACTGCAAGAAACTTAGAAGCAGAAGTAAAACACACATTATGGGCACTGAAGATCAAGAAAGATGTAATAGAAAGGTAAACCAATGATACAGAGGACAAATCTGGGAAGTTTTATCATAATATGGAACAAGAGAAAATGATGAAAAGGGGAGAAATATAAATGCCTCTGAGTAAAGGAATAATGAGAAAATTATAGGCATTCCTGAGAAAGGAGTAAAAACCATTAGAATAGACTCAATACTCAAATATGCAATCAAAACAATAGCTAACTTTTATCAAAGTCCACCTTCATGGAGATAAGTGCAAAGGTCTCTACATCAGCAGCACATCATTACTGACGCAGCACAGTACAGGTGAGTGCGGTGTTCATCTCTGGTTTACACGGAGGAAAGGCACGGAGAGGCAAAGTGATTTGTGCAAGCTTCTGCAGCTGACTCAGGAGAGAGCCTTAGTGCCTCCAGGTTATTTGACTCCAGGGCCTGTGCTCCCAATGATACTGGTAATTAAGAAAAATCTTTTTGAGGTGAAGGAAACTTCTGATCATGCTGATGGAAGGGGTTAATCATTTTTCCAGGAAAATTGATCATTAGAATACCTACCTGCCGCAAGTTTACCTCTCAAGAAATTTGTGAAGTAGATGATGGCTGGATCTGTCCTTGGGAAACTTTGGCTCCAATGGATCTAGGTAAGCTGTCTTGAATCTTCAAGTCTCTTTTGCCTGAGTTGGACTGAAGCTTTCCCAAGGGGCTGCTGAAAAATCTCAGGAAGCTGACTTCCTCTTTATCCTCCATGCTTACTTCCTCTGCCTTCCCAGACACTGTCTGTCCTACCTGTATCAATGCATGCCGTGTATGCTCTGCCTTCCTCAATTTTCACACAGCCATGTGTGTTTCTAGCGAGACACTGCATCACCTGTTCATCTCCATGAGTCAGAGACTCAGTAAAGGACCACAGCAGAGCATAATGGGGACCTGATGTCATCTTGCTGGCCTGCTTTCCTTTCTCTGTGCCCAGTCTTCTCATCTCTCCCTCTCTCCCCACCTTGTGTAGACCAGTCTCATCCCTTTGTTTGCAGAAAAACAGGCCTTTGGATCTCAACTTCTGGTACTAGCAGTTTAACAAAGCATTGTTTTTAAAAGAAATGAAACAAAGCACGGGCATTTCCCTGAAAAAGGATCCTGTAAATAATGCTCTTTCCATCCTGTTGGTAAGGGCTTTTAAAATGTGATCATCATCCAAACTGACATTAGACTTTTCTTTGTATCACCAAATACTAAAAGACAACACACTAAGGTAATTCCATAATTTCTCTGTGTTTAAAAATATTCTGCAGTTTCTCTTTAACAGTCTATTTGAATCCCATAAAGATAGGATTAAAAACAATTCTCAGGCATAGAAGGGCTTACTATATACCGCTGAATTATTATTTTTTTGGTACCGGGGATTGAACTCCAGACCTTGTGCTTGTGAGGCAGGCACTGGAACCACTGAGCTAAATCCCTGGCAGTATACCACTGAATTATTATTTTAAGGAAAAACTGATAAAAACCTATACAAAGAATAATTAAGAATAAATGATTGCAAATGAGTGGCAGCCTAAGAGATCTCCCATTGCAAACATGAGCATAGTGTCCCACCACATGGGTTTCAAATCCTGGCCCTGCTGCCAACTAGCCATGTAACTGGGGGCTCATTATTCTTGCTCTACCTCTGTTTGTTTACCTGTAAAATGGGGATAATATTAGCATTCGTATCATGAAAATATTATGCAGATTAAGTGGATCATTGTTCTAATATGCTTAGAATTCTTAGTACCTAGGAATGATTGCAGGTATAGGGTAACTGTATTTTTGTTTTTGTTTTTGCTTTTCTTAAATATTATTTTATTGGTACATTTTAGGTGTACAATATAATGACATTCACCATTGGAAATTTGCACCTTTATATAATCTCTCTTGGTTCTTATTTTTCCCCCTTCTCCCTGCCCTTCAACCCCTCCACCCCTCCCTATTTACAAAGACTTTGTTTCCTTTTTTTCATTTTCTCCAATTAATTCCATTCCCTTCTTTCCTTTCCCCTACCCTTCCCACTTCCCCTTCACCTTTGCCCCTTTTCCTCCTATTTCACATTATCTATTATACCTTTTAGTCCTTATTTCCACTTTCAGTTTCTCACACCAGAGAAACTATTCAGTATTTACACGTGTCTTGTTTATTTCACTTAAAGAGTATCACCTCAATGTGCATCCATTTAGCTACAAATGTATCTAATTTCTCATTTTTTTAATCACTGAGTAGTAGTTCATTTTATAAAAAAACCACATTTTCTTTATCCAGTCTCCAGTTGACGGGCATTTGGGCTGCTTCCAAGTTTTAGCTATTACAAACTGTGCTGCTATGAACATGGGTGCACATATATCACTGTGGTATGATTCTTTTAGATCTTTGGGGAAGATCCCCAGCAGGGGAATAATCGGGTCAAATGGGACTTCCAGTCCTAGTTCTCTGAGGTATCTCCATACTGATTTCCACAGTGCTTGCACCAGTCTACACTCCCACCAGCAGTGGAGCAGGGTTCCTCTCTCCCCACAGCCCCACCAGCATTTTCTATTGGTTGATTTCATGATAGCAGCCATTCTTTCTGGAGTGAAGTGGAATCTCAGCATTGTTTTCATTTGCATCTCTTGAATGACCAGTGATGTTGAACATTTTTTCATATGTTTATTTGCTATTTCTACTTCTTTGTGTGAGAAATGTCTGTTCATTTCAGATGCCCATTTTCGGATTGGGTCTTTAAATATGGGAGGTCTGATTTTTTAAGTTCTTTATAGATTCGAGATAGTAGACCTTTGTCTGAGGAAAAGCAGGTGAAGATTTTTCTCCCACATTGTGGGTTGTCTCTTCACACTGTTGATGGTTTCTCTTGCTGTGCAGAAGCTTTTTAATAAGAAGAGATCCCACTTGTTGATTGTTTGTGCTAGTTCATGGGCAACTGAAGTTTTGTTCATAAAATCTTTTCCTACACCGATGTCTTCAAGAATTCTACATAACCTCTGTTCCAACTGGTTCAGCGTTTCTATTTTAGTATTTAGACCTTTAATCCACTTTGATATTAGTTTAGTGCATAGTGAGAGATACAGGTCTAGTTTTAATCTTTGGCAAGTTGAAGCCCAATTTTTTCAGCACCATTTATTAAAGAGGCTATCTTTCCTCCAGTGAGGGTGTTTGGCTCCTTTATCAAAGATGAGATGGCTGAGTGTGTCTGGTGTTGTTTCTGCATCTTCTAGTCTGTTCCACTGGTCCTCAGGTCTGTTTCTTTGCCAGTACTATGCTGTTTTTATCACAGTAGCTTTGTAGTAGAGTTGCAGGTTGGGGATTGTGATACCCCCTGCCATGTCTCTGTTACCTAGAATTGCTTTTGCTATTCTGGGTCTCTTCTTGTTCCAAATGAACTTTTGGATTGTTTTCTCAAGGTCCATGAAGTATGCTGCTGGGATCTCAATTGGAGTTGCATTGAATCTATATAGCAGTTTTGGAAGTATGGCCATTTTCACTATATTAATCCTTCCTACCCATGAGCAGGGGATGTCTGTCCATTTTCTGATATCATCTTCAATCTCTCTTTTCAGAGTGCCATAGTTTTCCGAGAAGAGGTCTTTGATTTCTTTTGTTAGGTTGATTCCTAGTTATTTCAGTTTTTTGGATGCTATTGTGAAAGGAATTATTTGCCCCATTTCTCTCTCAGTGAGTCTGTCATTTGTGTAGAGGAAAGCTATTGATTTTTGTGTGTTGACCTTGTAACCAGCTACTTGACTGAATTTGGTTGTTAAGTCTAGAAGACTTTTGGTGGAGTTCTTGGGGTCTTCTATATACAGTATCATGTCATTTGCAAATAATGAGAATTTGACCTTCATTTCCTATCTTCATTCCTTTTATTTCTTTCTCTTGTCTAATTGCCATGGCTAATGTTTCCAGAACTATATTGAACAAGAATGGTGATAGTGGACATCCTTGTCTTGTTCCTGATTTTAGTGTGAAGGATTTCAGTTTTTGACCATTTAGTATGACATTGGCTGTTGTTTTTTCATAGATGGCTTTTATCAGATTGAGGTAGAGACCATCTATTCCAATTTTTTGTAGGGTTTTTTTTTTTATCATGAATGGGTGTTGGATTGTGTCAAATGCTTTTTCTGCATCTATTTTATGTCCTTGGCTCTATTGATATAGTATATTACATTTGTTGATTTGCATATGTTGAGCCATCCCTGCATCTCTGGGTTGAATCCCACTTGGTAAGGCTGTATGATCTTCTTGATGGTCTTCTGTATTCTATTTGCCAGTATCTTATTAAGGAGTTTTGTATCTATGTTCATTAGGGAGATTGGCCTATAGTTCTCTTTTTCGATTGGGTGTTTCTCTGCTTTGGGGATCAAGGTGATGCTTGCTTCCAGGAATGAATTTGGGAGTATTGCTTCCCTTTCAATTTCATTGAAGAGTTTAAACAGTAGTGGCAGCAGTTCCTCTGTAAATGTCTTGTAGAATTCAGCAGTGAAGACATCAGGGCCCGGGCTTTTCTTAGTTGATAAGTTTTTAATTACATTTTCAATTTCATTGGCTGATATTGGGTTGTTCAGAATTTTTAGGTCTTATTCATTCAACTTTGGTAATTCATGTGTATCCAGGAATCTGTCCATTTCTCCTGTGTTGTCCATCTTATTGGCATATAGGTTCTGGAAGTAGGTATTGATGATCCTCTGGATTTCTGCTGGGTCTGCTGTTATTTCACCCTTTTCATTCCTAATTGCATGGATTTGGGCCTTTTCTTTCCTTTTTTTGATAAGGTTGGCTAAGGGTTTGTCAATTTTGTTGATTCTTTTGAAGAACCAACTCTTGGCTTCATTGATTTTTTGTATCATTCTCTTAGACTCCATTGCATTGATTTCTGCTCTGATCTTTATAATTTCCTCCCTTGTATGAGCTTTGGGTTTGTCCTGCTCTTCTTTTACTAGATGCTTGAGATTTGGCATCAGGTTATTTAATTGGGCTCGCTCTGTTTTCCTAATATGTGTATTCACTGCTATGAATTTGCCCCATAGGACTGCTTTTGTTATGTTCCATAGATTCTGATATGTTTTATTGTCATTTAATTGAAGGAAATGTCTGATTTCTTCTTTTATTTCCTCTGGGACCCATTGGTTATTTAGAAGTGTGTTGTTCAATTTTCATGTGTTTATGAAATATGTGTGGTTTCTTTTGCTATTAATCTCCAATTTCATCATACTATGGTCTGGTAATATACAGGGGATAACTTCAATTCCTTTGCACTTACTTAAACATGTTTTATGAATGAGTATGTGGCATATTTTGGAGAATGACCCATGTGCAGCTGAAAAGAATGTGTATTCTGATTTTGTGGGGTGGAAGACTCTGTAAACATCTTTTAAGCTCATTTGTTCAAGAGTTCTATTGAGTTCTAGTATTTCATTACTTATTTTTAGTCTAGTTGATCTATCTATTTGTGACAGTGGGGTATTGAGGTCCCCACTACAATTGTATTACTGCATATATGACTTTTCATGTCTGTTAGTATTTGTTTTATATAGTCGGGCACACTTGTGTTTGGTGCATATATATTTATGATTGTCATCTCTTCCTCTTGGATTGCTCCCTTTACAAGGATGTAGTGTCCTTCTTTGTCTCTATTAGTCAATGTTGGTTTGAAATCCACTTGATCTGCAAAGAGGATAGCTACTCCTGCTTTTTTTCGGGTTCCTGTCACATGGAGTATTGTTTTCTACCCTTTAGCTTTCAATCCATGAGTTTCTTTTTGAACTAAGTGTGTTTCTTGTATATAGCATATTGTTGGATTTTGCTTCTTGACTCATTCTACCAGTTTATTTGTTTTCATTGGTGAAGTGAGACCATTAACATTGATGGTTATGACTGATACATACTGACTTATCATTGTCATGATTTTTTCTTTTTGTTGGATTCTCCCCCTTTACATTTAATTTCTTTTCATGCCAGATGGGTCCATTCTGCTTTGCTGCCTGGGACTGTGATCCTCATTGTCTGTTCCTCAGATAATATCTAAAATTTTTTGGAGTGCTGGTTTGGTATTTATGAATTTCCTAAGGTGCTCTTTGTCATGAAAGTATCTTATTTCTCCATCAATTTTGAAAGATAGTTTTGCAGGGTATATCAATCTGGGCGGGAAGCTGTTTTCCTTTAGGGTCACTCCAAACTCTTCTTGCCTTGAGGGTTTGCGTTGAGAAGTCTGCCGTGATTCTGATGGGCTTTCCTGTGCATGTGATTTGTTTCTTTTCTCTAACTGCTTGTAGAACTTTGTTCTTCTGTTGGGTTTCTGGAACCTTAACAATTATATGCCTATGTGTACATCTTTTTTGATCAAGGCTATTTGGAGTCCTATATGCCTCACTTACCTGTAGGTCAAGTTCTTTCCCCCTGCTTGGGAAGTTTTCTGCCATTACTTCTGTGGACAGTTTTTGATATTATCTGCACTCTCTCCTGTTTCTTCGTTGATTCCAATCAGTTTTATATTATTCTTCTTTGCATCATCTAGCAGTTGCTGGATTGATTTCTCATGTTCCCTTACAATTTTGAAGCAATTTTTCTTTTCCTGGTCACTAATTGCAATCTTATCTTTTGTATCTGAAATTCCGACCTCACATTGGCTCATTCTGCTGTGTAGACTTTCAATGGAGTTTTTAATCTCCTGGAAATCTGTTTACCTCTGTTTTATGGATTCCATTTGTTTCCTATTTTGGGATTCCATCATGTTCCTCAGCTCCTCTATATTTTTATCTGTCTCCTCTCTAGATTTATTAATCATGTCTTGCACTATGGGCAAAATCTCTGCTGTTATCTGAGAAATTATTTCTGATTTCATTTTTTCCAGATCCTTTTTTGTTGCCAGTTCAGGGAGTCCAGATTTTTAAGTATCAGATTGTTCCATCTCATTTCCCTTTGGAGTTGCTGTAGGTGATCTGGAAGTCTGGTTTCGAGACTTGTTTACGTGTCTTCTCATTTCGACGGAGGCGGGGTGGGGTGGGGGGTGGGTGCTATTGGCGCCCACGCAGCTCACCTCTTTTGCACTGGGAGCGATGGAACAGTGGCCCGGAAGCCCCCACCTCTGGGCTTGGAGCGGTAGAATGGCATCCCAGAAGCCCCTTCCTCTGGGCTGGAAGTGGTGGAATGGGTATTTGTTAATTGTAAAAAGGAATGTGGAAGTGGGAGTATAAAAGGTTGAAAAATAAGCATTGAAAAATGATTCAGTTAAACATGGAATTAAAACTGAATACTTTTTATAAATTATTTTAAAAATTATTAAAATGTTACATAATTTGAATAGATTATATCTTATAAAAGGAGTAGTAGCTTTTTAATAACAAGTTCCAGTTTATATTTTATTCCTTTTTATTTTCAGTGCTGGGAGTTGAAGCCAAGGCCTTGTAGGTACCAGGCAAGCACTGTACCACTGAGCTATAACTTCCCAACCCGCAATCTATATTTTAAAGGAAAAAAAATACTGTCAAGGAAAGGCAATAAAACCATGCTAAATCCCTACCCCTATGCATTTAGGACTCATTCCGTTCTTGATTTTAGTAATTAAAGAAATATCAACTTGAGCTGGAAATAAATCAACTAGAACTTACTAAAATTATGTTTTATGAAAAACTGAAGAATATTCACTAATGGAATTGAAAACAGAATATAATCCTTTCAAGTCCCTGGGGCATACAAAATCAAACACATACTTCATATAGCAAAATACTAAAAATAAAAGAAAAAATACAGAAGTAGAAAGATAGAAAATGGGAAGAAAGTGTTATTTGGGACCTCAGATTACACATGCATTGGCACATTGGGTTCTCTAGAGTGAGAAGGGGACTCAAGGAAGCAGGGAAGCACAGGACATGGGCCCAGCAGACCAGATAGGAACTTGGAATCCTAAGCAGCCACCCATCAGGCTGTGCCCTGCTCCAGCCTCAGGTGACATTTGCTCAACACCAACTCCCTATTGCTTACTCCTCTCACAGTCCAGTGCCCTCGACGCCACCACTCCACTTCCTTATCCCCTTTTCTCTTCCTTAGGACTTGTGAGCACAGTTTGTGGGTCCTCGGGGATCTGTACCTCTCTCCTGTCTACTGACTCTCTTTGTCCTGCTTTAAAGTCCTGTAAGGTGAGAGGGAAACTGGGTGGCTCAGTCATCAATCACTCCTGGAAATTGGCCTATTGAGCTCTTGGTTCCAACCATATCAAGGCATCTTTTTGGATTAAGTGTGACTTCCTGGTCCTATTACCTCTGTTTGCATTGGCAGAGATACAAAGTCTCAGAAAGGGGTGTGGGTGAGCCAGGCACTGTGGCTTCTCAGGGGAAGGTAGTGTGACTCACAGAATCATTGTGTGGTCTTTGCAATTACCCTCAAAGAAAGCCAAGCAAAAGATGGCCAGAGTGAATGTGAATTCTCCCTCTAGACTCAATTTATTAAATTTCAAGATAAATACAGAACAGTATCAAGCAAATTCCAACATAAGAAAAAAAGCAAATAACAATATTAATTTTAGATAAAAAGAAAACTAAAAATTACACAAAATAAGACAAAATGTCATTTTAATTAATGATATATGTCTTCTGAAGCAGAGATTTATATGCCAATTAATAATAACAAAATATGTTTAAAACTTGTAAGAAATATACAAAGAAATTTGCTGAAAAGCAGGGCACTTTAATATATTTATATGACTTTTTAATGTATTAGGTAAATTAATTAAGAGAATTTGAATTGTAGCGGTTAATGACACAGCATTTATATATATTAAATAGGAGTTTATATTGTCAACCCATGCAATTTCCCTAAGACCTTTGAGTTTAAGAGGAAATCAAAAATATAATTACAAACTGGTTGAAAATTATCTAAACTGAAATTAGTTTTTATCAGAATGCATGGTTTGTGTTAAAAGAAATCATTGGCAAATTGACACAATTTTATATATTTTAAAATTAAGCAATAAGAAATTAAAGTAATAAATCAAGCTGCCAAGCCAATAAGCTTTAGAAGATTGACACACTAACCTAAAAAATAAAGGGAGTAACAGTATATATGAAATAACAATTAATGATTTATGAAATAGAAAAATTAGATAAGTAGACTTTTTAAAAGTAATGTCTGATTCATTATAGAAAAGAAAATCACAATCAAATGACCCCTGGAAAACCTTATCAGGAAAAAATGATAGCTTAAGAAATTAAAAAGATATAAAAATAGATACATTTAAAGTAGCACAATATGATAGATAGAAAACTCTATGATGATAAATTGAAAGAGATGAGTAGTTTTTGTGGAAATATATACTTTTCATCATTAACTTAAAGAGAAGAAAAAATCGAAAGAAATTCTCCAGAATGCTGGCTGATTTGACAAAGTGTTATTTCAAACTTTGAAAATATAAGTAATTCTTACGTTATACCAGAGCATATAAAAAGATGGAAAATATTTAGTAAGAAAATTACTTTTAAAACTATTAAGGCCAATAAGAGTATTGTATGATATGTAAAAGATACAGAAATCAGAAGCTTTTCTATGTGCTAAGAAAGCAAATAGAAATTATAAAACCAAATTTCTTTTTAAAAGAATATAAATGAACTCAGAATACAAAGCAAAATCCAAAAGGATATATAAAGTATCTCAGTATAAAGTATGCTACAGTCACATGAAGAAAGTCACAAAAGCTGAATAAAAGGCAGAAAACACAACAAAATTTATAAGAAATATGCTATCCCTGTATACAGAAAATACATGTTATAAATATGACAGTTCTTCCCATTGTCATTTATAGATTAATTTAATCTGAAGTGATTCTAGAATTTATCTGGAAGAATAAAGGCGATAGATTGCCTAGAATTGTTTTTTAAATAAAAATCATGACAGAATAATTAAAACAGTAAGGTATCAGTGCTAGACTTGACAGATTGGTGACTTAGAACAGTATAAATGGCCAAAAACGGAGGCTGGTATAGATTAGAATTCTGAACAGTTAGATTTGGAAATGTAGCTCCCAGGTCCATCTGTTCATAAGCCCAAAGTGATTGGGAGGGTGGTATTCAGGCAGGTTTGCCCCATGCATTCCCGCTGAATTAGACTAAGGTGGCTTGTCAGTTCTTTGGCCCCAAGCATACCTGTCAGCTCCTTGCTGATCCTCATGCAATGGCTTCTGTTCGGAAACCACATGAGTCTCATGGAGGCCAGTAGTGCCTCTCACGTTAGGCAGCTCTTTCCCGGAAGATCTCTGGAGATGCCCCACAGTGAAAATAACCTCTCCCCTTTAATCCCACTACTCATTTTGGTTCATTTATTTGAGTGAGTTCTGAACTTGGATGGATCAGCAAACTACTTTTGCCCATACCGCTTTTATATCCTCAACTGCTATCCTCTCAGAACATTAAAGAAATGAGTTCTGATGTTGATGATGCTACTTTAACCAATAATCAAACTACTTTTCCGTTAACTTTCTTTGCTAGTGTGATCTATTGTTTATTGCAGAGGGGTCCAACACCTTCCTTGCTTGCACAATTAGCTTTGCTCTGTCACAATCATTTCCAGTGTGGAGTTATTCAATCCACATATGTGCAAGATTTACCCTTGTTTGAGTACAATTCTCTACAATACTCTACTTTTTAAAAATTTGCTTAAAATTTGTTTCTGTAATCGTTGTACTGCATTCACACTGCTATCGCATGTGTCTAATAGGTAAATGTGAGTAAAATAACTCAAATTTAGCAATAAAAATGCAAATATACATAGTAAATGAACTAGAATGGCCACAAATGACCACTATTGCCACCTCTTGGTGACAGGTGTAGTTGACATATTCTTGCTCTGTAACATATTATACTCTATACAAGTTCCTAAGTAGAAGGAATTCGATAAAAATATTAACTTTAATATTTTAATAATTCTACAAAAGTTAGGAGAGAAATGAAAGATGATGGGACAGCTTATGCTGAAAAAAGTACACAATTATTTAGAATGAGGATAAAGTAAGAACCTTTCCTCACACCATACATACAAAATAATTTCACATAATTGAAGTATTTTAATTTAAAACATTGAAGTCAGGGAAAAATAGGTAGATACTCATTTAATCTTGCAACTGGAAATGACTTTTTAAATATAAAAGTAATGGAAGGGACCATATATAAGAATTAAAATACTAAAGAAAGTTTAAGTACTAAACTTTCAATTGCAATTTCCAGAAAATCCAACTATGTAAGAGACTTACTTGAACAATAAGAAAATAAATTGTTTCACAAAATTGGAATCCAGAGGTAGAGCAAGTCTCAGAGTATGGACAGTCCAGTGGCCTCTATTTATTTGTGATTATTTTAGCTTCACCCACCACTATTCTTTGGCTCCATCCTTCATCAGTTGCTTCTCTCATGTTGGCAAAATAAATATAATGAGTGTAGGTTTCACAACTACATACTTTTTTTAGCTTGGGTTCACCAGAGGGCAAAAGCTTCTTGTTAATATTTTATTAGAAATAAAATGCATGGGAATAAGGAGTAAGGAAAAATAATATTGGAGCAGAAATGAAAGTCAAGACAATTATTAAACCTTATCTATGTTTGGTACTAAGCATCAGTGATTGTTTCCCTTTATCTCAAACTTGAGCCATCGAGTGGTGCAGGAACATGTGTGTCTCACAACAATCTTTCCTGGGAGAGGGAGAGGAAAGAGTGTGTCATTTCCATCATAGGTCTAAAGATTGCTCCAAATGGGGAAGATTGCCTTGAACTTCCGGCTGTGCACAGGTCCCATCACATCTCACCCTGCAATGTCCACAGGGAACACCTGAGCCATAAAGCAAAGGCTAAACAATGTAACCTTTTGGGAACACCTGAGCTGGTCTGAGTCTATGGATAGATACATGGTTATCACAGATGATTCTGGTAACAATGAAAATAAGAGACCTTTGCCTTAGAGTTCAGGAGGAATACAAGGAAACTTCCTCGATTTGATAAAGAGCAGCTACAATGAATCTAGAGCTAATGTCATACTTAATGGTGTAACACAGATTGCTATTTCTCTAACATCATGAAGAAAACTGGGATGTCAACTCCCATCACTTCTATTCCACATTGTACTGAAGGTTCTAGACATGAACTGTGACAAGAAAAAAATATCCAAATTTGAAAGGAAGAAGAAAAACTATCTTTACCTGCAGAAGACATATTATCCATGTTAGAAATCTGATGAAAATTGATGATGTAATGCAACATATAAAAGCTTCTAGAATTAATAAGTGAATTTAAAAGAGTATCAAGATAAAAATCAGTGGATGAAACTCAGTAGCATTTCTATATGTAAGAAACAAATAATAAAATGAAATTTTAAAATAATAGTGCCATTTAAAACAGCATCAGAATATGTGAAACACTTAAGCATAAAACTGAACAAACACATAAAAAATACACAGGAAACTACAAACCGTTGTGTAACAGTTAACCTGGATTGTCAACCTGAGTGTCTTGGGATCCACCTAGGGGATTAGTAAAGCACACTTTTAGTTGTGTCTGGGTGGGTCCTGGAGGCATGACCTTGGGATCTACATCTTGTTCTTGGCCCCTTCCTCTCTGGTGTTGTTCCCCTGCTCTGCTTCAGTAACAAAACAGGTCCTTTGCTCCTCCTTACCCTTCTGTCATGATGATCCTGATTCTGAGCAAGCAAATCATGGACTTAACTCTCTGAAACCACGAGTGAAAACAAAGCCATCCTCCTTGAAGTTATGGGTATTAGCTACTGTGTCCTAGCAATGGGAAAGCTGACTAATATACATTGCTACAAGAAAAGAAAGGTCGAAATAAATGGAGCAGTAAACATTGATTATATTTCAAAAGATTAAATATCGGTAAAATATTAATTTTCTCCAAATTCCATCCAATCCTCTAAATTCCATTTAATCTCAATCAGTTTTTGTAGGAATCAACAAAAAGATTCTAAAATGTCCATGGAATTACAGAGCACCTACTATCCAAAATAACTTTGAGAAAGAACAAAATTGGAGGATGAACACTATGTAATTTCAATACTTACTATAAATCTGCAGTGATCCAGACTATGTGGCATTGGTATTAAGGTAGCCATAAGGTCAATAGAACAGGATAGAGGACTACTTTTATGTGGAAAACTGATTTTGGACACAGGTTCATAGGCAAGTAGAGGAAGAAAGAATAGATGTTTTTCAATATATAATTTAACAATTGGATACTTATATGCAAAAGAAAAAACCAACTTGAATCAATACCTCATACCATCTGCAAAAATATTTCAAAATAGGTCACACCCTTAAATGTAAAACCCAAAACTATGAAACTTATAGAGGAAAATGGGGGGAAATTTTTGGAGATTTCCAGCTTCAGCTCTTACTATATAAAGAGCTTGGAAATCCTTACTTCCTTCATTATAAGTAAAGCTAAACAAACTGAATATCAAGGACCTGTGCCCATGAAAGAACTGAATTTACTAGGCAAACTCTCACACAAAAAAACTAGAGAGACAGGCTCATCCAGAGTCTTACCATTTAAGTATTCCTACTAGTTTATGTCTGGAGTGGCTTCTGCTCCAGGTAAGCAGACTTTGGCTATGAGCCACTGCAGACTTCGAGTAGTAGGAATACTTAAATGATACTTGTAGTGAATTGTTGAAGCGTGAATGTGTACTAGTGTGAAAATAAGAAACTCTAGAGGCTGCAGTCTTGGGGAAAGACCCAAAATTTTATGCAAATAAATTATCCATCTAAGAATTCTATCAATTTCTTATGGTGAAGATCGGATAAAGTTCATCTCATGATCCTAGCAATCCTCACTAGCTGAAATGTCAAACAACCTCAAGCCCCTTTCTTAGTTGCCCTGAGATTCCTTAGCATGAATGGACCTTCCAGCATTTTCTCTACTGAGACAATGTCCTACAGTCACACAAGAGAAACCTTTGACATGTTTTCAGAAAATACTGTTGCCCACCACAGAGTCCCCAGGGCTGCTGACTCACAATCTTTCTTTTAAAGAGCATGAATTGCTCTAAATGTTAACTCACCATCCAGGAGCATTCTGTATTCTCTTTGATCTTACAATGTTTAGTCTACTTTGGCATCTGTGACAAACAAAACCAATGAGCAACCATGGAGGACCAATAGAAGATTCGGGATACTTCTGTGGTTAACTGGGGAGACAACCCTCAAAGTTTAAATAGAACCAGCCCAGTTCTTGTGACCAAAGTTTAGATGGAATCATCCCATGGATTGTGACCATGTATCCAACCAAATTTTAAATAGAATCTTTGAGAAAGGGATAAAGAGAATGAAAAAATGAATAAAGTTAAGCATTGGCTAGTAATCCTAATAGAATGGGACTCACAACTGGAATAAAATTAAGTTGAAAGATTTTTATTTTGGAATCTAAAATTGTGGACTGAGATTTATGTTCTCTGGGGCATTATTCTTAGGATAAAAGCAATATTGTTGAACATTGGAGGAAAGGAGGGAAGTAGTCTTGGCACTATGCTGCTGGGAGACCCCGAAATCAATTGGGAGTTTTATGGTATTGTTATGTGGTTGCCAATAGCCCCAAAGAAGACAAAGCCACCTGATGTACCTAAAGAAAATCGTCTATGACTGGAGGCAAAGATAAAATTTCCAGATCACTTCTTTCCTATTTTCTGATAACTGTCCACTTCCACAACCTCTGCTTCTGATTAGCAACAGAGTCTATCCTTGGAGAGTACTGTGAAAAATATTTATCTTTGTGAAAACCTTTTGAGCTGAGTTTTATTCATTGCATGCCAGTAAGTGTTATAATCTGTAAAGTTTCTTAAAGATACAGAGTAGAACATTTTTTCTCTATGTTACACTGGATTTGAGGGCTTCTGTGATTACTTGGGAAGTATGCTAATATGCCTTAGCCAATTCTTCAAAGATAGCTGTATGACATAGACATAGACTCTGCCCCAAGTTTTTTCTTATGCTAAGTGAACCTTCAGAACAATCTCCAAGGGTAAGATGAGGCTCAGGTCAGAATTTACAGGAGTACTTTGAGGTGTATTAGTGACAATTTGTCTTTTACTGTAATTTTAAAAAATGTAAACATTCACCATATATTTAATCACCACTTCTATATCCTCAGCTTCAGGTGAGTAGGTTAAACTGAATATGGTGTGTGATAAAAGATACTAAGGAATATTTAGAGGACAGAAAGTATGATTGAAGGTTATGTCCTCAGACTTTATTTTCAGAATACTTGAAATCAAATCCAGACTCAACAAGTAAAAGCTCAACCAGACAGCAAAATTCTGAGGGTCAGTTTTGTTGTAGTTATTGTCACTTTCAGATGAATAATAATAATAAGACAGTGTGTTCTACTGCATCCTTATGAGGGTTAAATGAGACATGACACAAATGCCCTTGGAAGTGTCTTCATATTACTATGTATCAGTTGATGCTAGCTTTCTTGTTACTAGAAAATGAATTTTATGGCCAAATGCAAGAGAATTTATCCTATGGAGAAATCATCATTGGTTGAATAAAAAGTTTTTGTAAAGGTATAAGAAATTGTGTAGAAGGTTGATCCCTTGGATCTTACACCTCTGTTGTTTCATTGCCTATGTGACATTGGCCATACTGTTTAACCTCTCAGAGATTGACTTTCTATGTCTTCAAAGCATAATAATCATGTATGATTCATGTAGTTATTAAGATAAAGTATGTGAAATGCTTAAAGCAGGGCCTAGCACTGAGCAAGTGCTCATTAAAGGACAATGGAAGCAGTCATGAATGGAACCAGTGTTTCAGGTGAGGGAAACTGAGGATCTTTGCTTGGTGTGGTAAGGATTGAGACAAACCCACCGATCTAACATCAAAAAAGGGAAAGTAGAGAGCGTATATAAGTAAGCTATCTCAGCCCTAGTTTACATTTGGCTGACACCCCCATGTCTCAGCCTTCCCTGGGGAACATCACCTCCTGTCCCCCCAAAATTCCCCAAAACAGAGTCTAGGTGATAGTGTTTGTTTTTCCCAACACACAGCTGATGCCTGGGTCCTCAGAGGGACAAGGTTTATGGTTCACACTTGAACACTGGGAAAGGCTTTGCAAGTGAGAAAAGAATAATTTGTAATTAGCACAATCCCTGTTTAGCAGCATTATTTGCAAACAAAGTGGCTTGTATAATTACTTGGGAGCCATTTGTTGACCTTTCTTTACTAGGCTAAACATTTTCCTGTTCATACAATAATTTTCTCTGAAAACTCTTCCTTTAGAACTTGCTTGAAGAAACAGCAAATCAGACTACAAAAGTTTGCAAATCCCTCTTTTGAGCCCAGACAAATAAATGACTGCTGACACTTTATGTTGAAACTGACAGACCTCAGAGGAGAACACATTTCCAAATGCTGCTTCAGACTGCTGGAGTAGATACTTAAAATACAGTTGCCCTGCGCCCGCCCGTCCTCCCCCCCACCCCCCAGCTGACTACACAGAACCTCTGGGTGAATCTAGTCTACATTTTTAACAGATGTCCCAAACAATTCATGTAACCATTTGAGTTTGAAAGTCACCATTTCAAGTCACTCCCTGTGGAATTTCTGCCACTGAATCAATGACCAAATTGATAAATTGTTCTCACTTCTGATTTGTAATAGAGATGGGCTGTGACAGTGACATAAAATTCTCCAGAATCCACAGTTACTGATCTCCAAGCCAGTGTTACCCAATTGCATCCAACTTAGTGAGAACCAGACCCTTTCCTCCCACTTTCATGACACAAAGGAAGACCCCCCTCACCAGCCCACTTGAGGATATACATGCAGACTCAGGCACTTTCTGTAACCTAAGAGATACCACTTCACTTATCAACCAGAAACTAGGATACTGTTATTATTCAGGTGTTGCAGATAAGAAAACATACTCGGAGGTGGGAAATAATTTGCCCAAATCCTCCTAGTTAAAGACTCAGGGCCCAGATTAAAAGCCGGGTTCATTTTCCCCTAACCCGTGTGGCCTTTTTAAGAAGACAAATGCACCACATGTCACTCACTCCAGGAAGAGCATTTTGGCTTTTGCTGATATGTTACAGAGGGAGAGAACATGCTCCCTGAGCAGAGAGGCTTCCAGCTCCATGGGGAGACTTAGAAGGGCAGCCCCAGTCTCTCAGTTGTCAGCCAGCTCTGTATTCTCTGAGCGTCCCTCCTCTCGTAGAATGTGATGGCACATTCTACACCAGATTTCTATCTGATCCTGATCCCCTCCTCTAGAAAACCAAGTTTTTTGAAGGCATGGGCCGTGCCCTACAGAGATCATGCTCATCTAAGCCCATCTCTGGTGCTTGGGCCTCAGTGCCGCATCCACATACAATAAAGATACATTGTGTTGGAGGATAAATAAAATAAAAGTGTATGAATTCCGATGTCTCAGATATATCTAATCAGAGAGATGTGATCCAAAGTAAGGTATCTCTTGATCTGTCAGCCTTCCTAGAGGCCCAAATGAGTAAAAACCTGTATAAGTGTGCATATCCATATATAACAGTTGCTTTACAACACCTTGGGTAGAGAAGTAATTACTAAGTCATGTCCCAAATTAAACAGATCTTAGGTTCTAATTAAATAAAATATCCAGATCCTCAATTCTAGATCTGGCTGTTTCTTGGAGGCCTCAGCCAGGGCACTCTTAGTCTTTATCAATTAGGATTTTTAAAACAGAATTTCAGGGATTTGTCCTGATCTATCTCAACACTGAGTCTCTGGGAATGTTTCCTCATTGGTAGCATGAGGCCTGGAAGCTTTAAATGTACACATAGAATCTACTCATGTACTAGAAAATGTATGTAATGACTAGCAGGAAATAAGTAGAAAGAAAGTTCAAAAGAAAACCATGAGCAGATCTGGAAAGCATATCTTGCCTCTGCAGAAACTTGGCATGCTTATTCTGCATAACAGGTAATCGAAAGAGGCTTTAGGACAGCTGCCTTGATGAATCACCATGAGGAGGAAGGAGTAGCCTCAAAGGAGGAATTATAATCTTTATGTGTAAATAAAACTTAGTTATCGTAAACTCCCAACTCAGGGGGTGCTTGTATGCTAGACTTCGTATTTCTTGTACTTTTCTTTGTATTTTTCTTGTTTCACTTGTACTTCATTGAACCCTTTCCCTACTGCAGGGCAACAGCAGATATTTTGTCCTAAATCTAAAATTATGAATTTCTTTCTTTCAGTTTGTAAAATTTATTCTAGCACCATTTTGTCCTTTTTTTCTTTTCTTTTTTGTTTTTAGTGTGCCTAAAGAGAGATGGGGAAAGGCATATATTTAAAACACTTTTTCAGTTTTATTGAAGTATAATTGACATTTTGTCTACACTTAAGGAATGAAATTTGACATGCTTTGATTTTTTCACTTTATGTTTTTAAACTTTTATTAGTACATGTTTGCAGTACATAATGATTACATTCATGTAGGAGATTGGTACATGGGCATAACGTATTTCAGTTTCCTCCTTTTTCCACCCTCCCTCCACTTCCTTTTATTTTTCCAGCATCAGATTTATTTATTTTTCTAAAGGACTTTATAAAGTCAATTATCATATAGTTAGATTGAAAACCCGACTAATAGGCCAAAGAACATAAAAACATGTTTAAAAACTTGTACTAAATCAAGGTACATTTTTAGATATATTGTCTACACTGGATTACAATAACTATTTTTCTTTCTTTTTTGATATATGAAAATAATAATTGTGGCCAAAATAGTAAATATATCAAATAGCCCCAAAAGTTTTTCTGGTACTCTCTTGCAGTCACTCTTTATCTTTGATCATTTCTGCCTTCAGTCAGTCCTCAGGCAATTAATGGTCTGCGTTTTGTCACTAAACATCAATTTATATAATGTCAATGGAAATATACAGTTTGCAGTATGGTTTTATAGCTCCTTTCATGCAACATGATTTTGACATGCTTTGAGATTTTTTCACATTGTAGTGTATATAAAATGTTTGTTCATTTTTATGGCTCCGTAATATTTAATTATATAGATATACTGTCATTTGTTTTTCTAATTTCCTCTTGATAATTACATGAGTTATTTCCAGTTCCTGGGTACTACAAATAAAACTGTCACAAACATATATGTGTGAATCTTTGAAAATATGTGTTATTTCTGTTGAGTAAATATTAGGGTTGGAGTGGCTGGATGATGTAGTAGGTGTTGCACAACTTTCTAAAACTCATCAAATTATTTTGGACATGATTGTATTATTTCACATACCCATAGGGCTGTACATGAGTTCCAGTTTCTCTACATCCTTGTCAAAATTTGGTGTGGTGGGTCTTTTAAATTTTAGCCATTCTAATAGGTACATAATGGCATCTATTGTGTATTTTTATTTTTCCTTTTCTGGGCAACTAAAAATATTGAGCATCTTTTCATGTACTTATTTTAATTTTTACCTTCTTTTATTAAATGTCTATTGAAATATTTTGCTCACATTTGTATAGAGTCTCTTGTTTTCTTTTCCGTATGGAAGTTCTTCATATACTCTGAATATAAGTCTTTTATCAGACCTCTTCTATTTCTATTTAGTGAGAGTTATCAAGAATGAATGTTGGATTTTGTCAAAAAAATTTTTTCCCAAAGACTACTGAAATGATCATGTGGCTTACTTTTTTCTTATTTGTCAAGATTTTACTTTTTCTTAATATGTAAGTTGTACTTATTCCCAAATGTTAAATGAACCTTGCATTCTCAAGGTAAACACTACTGGATCATGAAATATTATCCTTTTTACATATTTTAAGATTCATTATACTAAATTTATTTTAATAATTTTTGCATCTCTGTTTACTAGGGATATTTGTCTGTGGTTTTCTTCCCTCATCATGTCTTCCTGTGCTTATGCCTTGCAGATACAGTAGTTCAAATCTTTATGAAGAATCCTCTAGAATATCTTCCTTACTTTGCTTCAGGTATGCATGGCAGGGGCAGGGAATGCTGTCTTCACTAACAATGCATTGTCATAAAGGCAAATGCCTCAGCTCTTCCTGCTGTACTCTCCTTATTGAGACCAGTGACTCTATGCTCTTTCTACTTCTTACTTAGATCTGGGAATAGGGAGGGGAAATGGTGGTCTACTGAGAGGCCATTTGGTGGCCTCTCAGAAAGCTCAAGAGGGAGGGACTGGTTACAATGTTTCACATTGAATTAGAACTTTGTCCTCAGTTACAATCTAGGATAACAGAAAAGGCTCTAAAAAGCATTTCAGAAGTTACTGAAATCAAATAATCTTAGTAAATATACTAATGAACTTACAGGTTATAAGATCCTTTTAAAAGACTGAAGCAGTAACCAAATAGAATGGGAATAGGGAGTTCTTATCTGCAATATGGGAAAAGTAATTTGTATATTAGAGTCTTAAATTCATAGTTATATCCAATATCTCTTTCATTGAATTAAGATAAAATAATATAATATAAGATAGGATAGGACAGGACATTGTACAATAAGACAAGACAGGATCTGTAATACCAAATGCACCACCTATAGTACTTAGAATTTCCTAAGATTTTTTTTTTTTCATTCTCATTGTCTTTCTTTCTTGTTTAATCATATGTATGTACTAGGTAGTCATGAAAGATATTTTCCTACTTTGGAAACAGTGGAAGATTTTTGAAGCTACTGAGCTTTAGGACTTTCGCACTGTGAAGCTATGATTCTCCAAAGTGGCAGAAGAAATTATGCAGTAATGTAAGGTTACAGCCATTGGTTTCTCTCTCAGAGTCAAAATCTACTTTGAGTTTCTCAACTTTAAAGTAATATTAAGAAGTCTTTCTTAGGAGAAACTGCTCCCTTTGCAGAACAATGAGAAATGTTATTGTAACCATCTGACAATGTTCTGTGACCTAATTTAATCCACCAATTCTGTGGTCTGAAGAAGCCCCAACCCAGGGGAGTGACATAGATGTCTTCTCTGGGCAGCAACCAATCAACATGGAGTTAATTTTCCAGGGCCTGGTAAGAGGTCAGCAATATTTTCAACCCATGCTTCATGCCTAAAATAAGGGGCTGCTCTCTAGGAGATCTATGTGCTTGGCAAGTGTTACATCCTTGAAATAACTCACAGAACAAGACTGCTGTAGTGCATAAACATAAGCAGTTCAGAGTCAGCAGGGAAGGAACAAGCTGATGGAGAAGACTTCTCTCGGGCATGTGATAGTCTTGGACATATCATAAGTGTTTCAGACACCCAGAGAAAAAGGTGGGAATATTCCAAAGTCAGAAGGCATTAGTACATGGACCTGATAAACTACACACATTTTATTTTTTATCATGTACACATTCCAGAAAAAAAACCCAGCCTGTTATCTACTCTAAGTCTCTAATCTGATAGTAAGTCCAGCACCATGAAGTTTTCATTACATCTGAACACATGATCACATTTAGATTATTGATTACTGTACCTTTCTCATCCGACTACTCTATCTCAAAAACCTGTGAAGTGAAGCAGTAATGTGGCTCTGTAAAGAGTGCATGATAAATAAAAGACAGTCCACCTATCCTAACACTTTGTCCTATTGTTGAGAGAAAGTGTGAGCCAGTAACAGAGGTTAAAGCCAGTCGATATGAGCTGATATTGAGCAAGTTTCATCAACAAGGAAACAAGGCCCCATGAAGGAAAATATTCAGAGTGAAAAAGAGGTCAGGGTGAGGGGCAATACAGTCAGGGAAGGCATTCTGGGAGAAGTGGACATTAATGTTACCCATAATTTCTTATGGGTATGATCATGCTAACTATTCTCAGCAGTGACTCAGCAAATTGATTTTGAAGGCAGCCTGTGGGCACTTATATCCCACTGATGAGTTTATAATGAAAATGCTGACGCACTTCTACGTTGAGCTGGGACTGTTGAGCAGCTCTACAGAAATGAGTGTGTCATTTCCCCCTGAACAATGTGTCGCATTCAGTGCTTGAAGTGTGACTATTCATGTTGAAAATGAAATTCTGCAGAGTGATCTGCTTGGGGAAATTATTCAGAGCTCCTCTCTTAAAGATCTTGCTATCTTTTGTGGTTCTCAATTAAGGCTCACAAGAACCTCTCCAGGGTAAATTGGTGCCAATCTAGGCATTGAGAGTAAAAGAAAAAAATGAAGAAACCCCAAAGCTTGTAAGAACTTTCAAAAGTCACCTCTAAGGATCCCAGGGAGCAGCCACCCTTGATTATAACTGGAACTCTTAGAATATTGGAGTAATAAAAAGAACTGTGGACTTGAAATTAGGAAACCTTAGTGCTAGTCCTGGTTTTGCTTGTATCTACTCAGGAACTTTTGGGTAATTCAGAGATATATACATTATTAAACACAAACCTGGCCCAAATATGTCATTTTAAAAAATAGAAAAACAGAAGGTATACAAAGAAAAATCTAATAATAACTGGATTTCTATCACTCCTAACTACCATGAATATTCTGCTATATTTGTGTTGTCTTTTTCAGTATATAAATAATTAATATATTATAAAATTAAGTGTTCTTGTATCCTTAACCCAATATTCAAATCCAAGCACTACTCAAGTTTGATAAGTTTGAAATTTTTGGTCCATTTAAGACACTCTACAATAGTTGATCACATGTGGTGTATATGTATTATTATTGTTTTATTAGGGCTTTTAAATTTAAATGAGATGTGAATTCTTTATACAAAGTATGATTCTGAAAACTGCTTCTTCCATATATGTTTGGATTTATTTCTATGACCTTATTTTGTGTTCTCCACATGACTTTTGCTTTATTTCTTTTCTTTTTCACAATTTGTAATTGAATTGACATTTTTTATTCCTTTCTTATATTCATTTTAAAGTAGTACATTTTATTTTTTATTAGTACATGCCTACAGTACATAATTTTTATATTGCTGTGTGGTGTTGGGACATGTACCTAGCACCTCTTAATTTCTATTTTCATCCCTATCCCTCCCCTCTCCTTTCTCTCCCTCTCTTGATCCCTTCCCATTTGAGAAAGATCTATCCCCCTACTTCCTATTATCTATCATTTATTTTGCTCTTTATTTATAATTTCAGTTTCTCATATACGAGAAACTATGCAATATTTAAATGTGTGTCTGATTTTATTTCTCTTAAAATTATGGTCTCAAATGATGGTTGTTCTCAAATTTCAATACATCCAAGCCATTGCTAAATTTCTAACAAAGCATATACAAGGTAGGCCCTTATTACCCTTCAGTACTCATTGTAGCTTCTCACTCCCAATTTTCATGATACTGCTGTCTAGAATTTCAGTCTCAACATGTTTAAAAGATAAAAAGCATATTTGCTTATTTATTTATTGTAACACCATCCAACTATCTAGTTTATTTGCTTGTCAACTGGTTTGAAATTTATCCCTTAATTCTGCATTTATCCTTGTGATAAATTCTATCCTTCAATAGTTTCCGAAATGAGTACCTGAGAGTATTAAATTTATTCTTCAATGTCTTTAAATGTCTTCATTTTACACTTTGTGAAGGCACAAGAGTCAACATTCAATATTATTTTTCCATAGCACTTGAACAAGTTTTTTTATTAATGAGAAATTAATAGAAATAAATTTAGACAGATCTCCATTCTGTTAAGGTCATTTGTCTCCTCTTGTGGGACTTATGGTCTCCTCCCCACTGGAATGTCTCTATGTTGCCTTATTTTTATTTCCCCTGCTGTGTGCACACATTGGAGTTCTCTAATCTTAGAGATCAGAGCACTTCTGTTATTTTAATTAATTCTGGAGAATTACGGATAGCACCTAAATCTTTTAGACCCTCATCCCCATTCTTTACAGTTTCTTTTTCTTCTGCAATTCTTATTAAACTCATGTTAATGCTTTTCAGTCACCCTGTGTGTTCATTTCTCTTTCAGTTTTTCTATCACTTTTTCTCTCTGGGAAATTAACTTGATTAATTTCTATCTTTCATTATACAATGTATTTGGTTGTACCAGTCTAGTATTCAACTTACTATTGAGTTTTCCACTTTCATCTTTTATTTCTTTGAACATTTCAAAGATACTTATTTTTAAACTTCCTTTCAGCTTTTTCTATTGTTTCTCCATTATTTCCATTTCTTTAAATAAGAATTCTCCAATTTCTTCTATTTTACTAATCTCTCAGGAGGTTTCTCTTGTGCCTCCACACTGGAAAGCCATTTTGGGTACCACACCTCATGGCTCTTGGTTATCTGGATCCACTGGAGGGCTTATGTTAGCAGCTCAGTTGAGGTCTCCTTTTCTCCAAAAAGTGGCGACTTCGTTTTCTGTCCTGCACCTACCTGCCACAGCCTGGGAATCAGCCTCATGGGAGAGTCTTGATTTTGGTGACAGGTTTTGGGCAGACAAGAGGGGTTGTCCTGATGTCCCTGAAGCACATTCTGAGCCATGTCAGGTGGCCACATGTTCCCATTTGAGGCCATGGCTGGACCACACATACAGAGTTAGTCTTGTCTCCCTGGTAACCATGGGGCTGCAGTCTTTGCTTACATCTGTAGAATTCTTTTCTTTGTTTTGATCCTTAAATATTTTCTTAATAGTGCAGTTCTTTATTTTATAATATAAGTAAACTCATTATATTTTACATAGTCAGCATTGGAAGAGTAATATACATAATCTTCTCTATGATGGAAGTGCACTCCATGTTTCAGACAGGGAAACTAAATTCCAGAAAACTGAAAGAGACAGCCCAAACCCCAGCCTAACTACTTCCAATATGTAGATTACAAAGCAATTCTCCACCTTATACACATTGTACTTGTGTCTCATTGCCTCAAGATTTTGATATTTAAAATAGAAAAAGTAAACCCCTTCTTAATATTTAGTACAGGAATTGTTATTGCAAAGAAATATGAAAGTATTATAAAAATAATATTGAATCTTACTAGCATTAAAAATTTTAAAGTTCTACTGTGAGTATAAATAACATTAATATTTACTTTTATTACTAAGAAATTACTTCTGATTTTTCCGCTAGAGAAATTGCTTTTTTCATGTACAATTTCTACCATCCAAGTCATTTTTGGTATTAAATAAAAGACTAGAGATTAGGGTTATAGCTCAGTGGTACAGCAATTGCCTAACATGTGTGAGGCTCTAGGTTCAATTCTCAGCACCACAAAAACAAATAAATAACAAAAAAAATTATTGGATGGAACGTGATATATTAGGGAAAGCTCACAAAGACGTATTTTGTTTTCATAATTCAACAAACATTTATTGGATGCCAATTGCCCATGCCCTTCTATTGTGCTTGGGATATATTATATAGATCTTGTTTTAAAACTAAATACTATGTTTTACAACAATTTTATATTTAAATAAAAATTGCAAAAATAGGAGCTCTCATTTACCCTCTACCCATTTTTCGTATACCCTGTTTTATATCAGGATGTTACATTTGTCAATTAATAAACTAATATCAACATATTACTATACTTTTATTCATATTACCTTAGTTTTCATCTTTCTCTTGTAGGATCCCAGTCAGGATATCACATTATCTTTAGTCATTATTTCCCTTTAAACTCCTCTTAGCTGTAGTAATTTCTTAGACTTACTATTTTTGATAGTCTTGACAGTTTTGAAGATGGTAAGTCAGATATTTTATAGATTGGTCTGATGGTTTTTATCATGATTAGACTTAGGTGCTGGGTTACTGGAAGGAAAACCACAAAGGTAAAGCACCATTCTTATCACTTCATATCAAGACTACAAATGATGACATTATTTTTTATTTAGAAGTAATATTTCTAGGTTTCTCCAATGGAAAGTTACTCTGTTCATGCTGGGTGCACTTGTTCAAAGGAAGTCACTATAAGCAGCCCACAGTTTAAAGAGTAGGGTGTTGTAATCCATCTTTGTAATGAGTATCTTTGGAGTTGTTCTGAATGGAAGATCTATTATTCTCATTTGTTTGTTTAATAATTTCCTTGTATCAGTATGAAATCACAGATATTTATTATATTGTATGACTCCATTTTGTTTTTCAGATTGCTCCAACATTTACCATTGAGAGCTCTTGCCTCTTTTATCTCTTTGGTATAGCCATTGTGTATGTTTAAATGATTTCTTACTTTTTTATTACTACAAGATTCGCTTGTCTTGTGTATATTTACTTATTGTGTCAGTCTCAAAATCTGTCATTTTTTTCAAGGAGCCTAGATTCCTTTTACTAAGTAATTATCAACTAAAAGGAAACGTTACACTGAATCCAACATGATTAGACATCATTTTTTATTCATCCCCACCTTGACATATTTAATGCTTTTTCTCCTGTTGGTGTCAAAGAAACGCTGAAAATGTATTAAAGTCCTCATGAAGTCACTAGATTTTTTTTGAAAAGGGATACTTCCGAAATGGAGATGTGTAACTTCTGGAGAAAATGAGGAAATTCAGCAAAGATAACAGACAACATCCCCTTTGGTTGCCTATTAAAGTTATCCATTTCTTCTAAATATGTATCTAATATTGAAGTATCAAGTGGAAATTTCTTAAATGTGAGACCAAGTTAAATTGGAACTACACTAAGTTTCAAGAAATAGAATCTTTTCTCTTTAGTCAAGACCAAGGGCAATACCTCAGCAGCTATTAATAAGTTATTGTTTCTGGTTTAAACAAAGAACCTAAAATGTTTATTGTTGCAATGTATCTTTTATATGTGCCCAAAATCCAAAGCTTACTTTTATTTGTAAGATTCTCCAACAGAGTGGTTGCCATAGATATAGTAAAAACCCAAAGGACAGCATGCTGAGCCTTTGGAAAAACAGTTCCATTTCCAAAGGCAAGGAATATATATTGAGGCTTAAAGGGAGTTGATCCTTAGGATAAAGTCATAGCTAATGTAAGGTTTTCAGAATAAAATCTAAGATTTTAGCAAAATCTAGGGACCAATTATGTGATGTTCAAAAGAACTAGTGAATACAAGTGAGCCTTAGTTTTTACCCCATGCTTAAGGCAAATATGTGCAAGTCATTCTACTCAATATTGGGAAATAAAAGCTTTTTTAAAATGGATAATGATAGCAAAGAGGAGGAGAATGAAATGACAGTGATAAAGGCTGAAATTTTAGTCTCCTGTGTTTTTAAGTGGCTTCAGTTTGAAAGTAACTACAGTGTACAGCTTAACTTCATTGTGTAACTTAACATCAGCCCAGTCCTCATTCAAAGGGAAGGGGTTGCGATCCCATGGGAAATGTTTCCCTTGACCTTTTCTTTGAACTTACCCTTTCCACCTGAATTTGATGGTGAAGTATGCACATGGATCAACATCCAAAGACAGCCAATGGAGTTTTCCACCCTGGGAACGCCAGGTGTACAAGCTTTCCTTATCTTCTATCATCATGAAGACAAAATGTCTTATGAATATAAGATTTGTAAAAATTTAACCTCACAGTAATGTCTAAAGATTAAAAGAAGGAAACAATGTGGTTCAGGGGAAGCCAAGCATAACAAAAGTGGCCAGAATGATCTTCCAATGGTTTGGGCTGGGCCCCTGAGTTGGCTTGTTTGGCAACTTAGTTAAGAAACAAATTCTCCAATGAGAAAACGACCTGATCCTCAAATATCACTGGCCCACTGAAGAAGAACGAGATGCTAATGAGATCAGCACTTCAAAAGCAAATCTCCTAGAATGGCAGACCCATTTTAGTGTTGAGGAACTAAAAAAGAGTGAGAAAGGACCAAGTGAGCCAGGAGAACAAATCTGGGAACATCCATGTGTTCTCCAAGCTGGCTGTGTTCTCTGCCTTGACCACCTGAAAAGGACTGCAAATTCATGCTCAGTGTGGTCTCTGTGGTGACAGTGGCTCCTCTTCTGAAAATCATAATTTTGAAGCACAGGAGAAACTGCAGGGTAAGCAAAGCTCTTTCTCTGACTTCATTCCTTTCTGTTCCCTCTTGGAATTTCTTTTTTTCTCTACCTATTTGTATGAGTAATTACTGGCTTCTAAGCTTCTTTTCTTTTTCCTTTCCTCCCACCAGAATACAAATGCAGCATTGTATATATGTTACATTTGGATATATATAATCATTTTCTTATCATTAAATATTTGTAGATCTTATTAGCCAATAATATAGATAGCATTCAGCCTTTTTGAAAACTAGATCCTTCTTTTGTTGACATGGAATCATATAGCTGTTATTTCACATACAGCATCTTCCAATTAGTTTACCTCAAGTCCTCTTCTATGATCCAATCCAATTCTAATTTAGACTATTGTGTTAAAAACATCATCATAGTATGTAGCCTTTAGAAGGATATTATCTAATTATTCTGCCTTATTATATTAGCCTCATGAATCATGCAGTTTTGCCCAAAGTATTATACCTGAGAGAATGAGTGTGTCTAACACGATAGAGTGTGAATTTTCCAGGCAGCCAGTGTACCAGAGTATTTGTTGAGTGTTTAATGCCACAGTATAAGAGTTAGTTTTACAGAGCTCTAGAGTGAATGTTAATAATTTATAACTTTTTCTGTAGAGGTTGAGGATATACATTTTTATGAGGGTGCTTATATGCACATAGAATATTATATAAGTAATAATTGTTGCATGTCTATAATACTCATTCAAGCACTAGGCATGGTACCTAATTATTTGCACATTATTCCAGAGTGATGATGCAAAAGCTAAAGGGAATTCCCCAAGAGTTAAAAGGAGTTTATTTGGGACAGATGAATGCCACCTTTTTGAGACTCCTGTTAATAGAACAAGATGTTTTACAGCTCTATCTACACTCCTGGAAGTTTCACAATCTATTCTGTTTGTTTGGGCTTACTGAATGAATATTATATGGAAATCTTCTGGTCTTCCCATGATATGATAAAGCTGATATGTGCAGTTCTCTGGACAATGGAAACTTCTGACTCTTCTGATTGAGAATTGGGGTTTGAGGCCCTCTGAGAACATTGCATATGGTGTCTTTAGATTCTGTGTAACTGTGGATGTAAAGGCAAGGATAGTGAACATGTATTCCTATTTTGTCTTATAAATAACATCCTCACAAGTAAAACAGATACTGTACATTTATTATAGCTAAAAATCTGAATCCTAAGTGCCACTTGCAATAGAATAAAAGTAGTTAACAAATTACTGCCTTATATTCAGGTTAACTGGCTGATGCCAAGGGAAATATAATTTGTAATATAAGCCATGATTTTATATTAGTGAGCCAGATTCAACCAATGCATTTTCATGAATTAAAAGCAGCTTCCAATTCTTAAATCTCAGCTTAAGGTTTAAAAAAATGTTTTTCAGTGAAAATACTTACCCAGTGGCTTCCCAGAAATTACCCTGTGACTTATACCTCACATTAATTTTGCATGAAAAGACAAGGACAAGAAGCCAGGAGGAATTGAGTGGTGCAGGGGATGACTTAAGTTTGAGCATACCTGCTTTGGATGACAGCTTCCTCAGCTTTGCTCAAATGACCTAGGTAGGAGATATATGTATTGAGGCACAATTGTGGTCTTGGCCATAGTGTAGAACTAAGTCAGGACCGGAAGCTTTTAGTAGGTTTTGGGCAGGACATTACTCTGTGTCAAGTGGCTTTCCTCCTGGATCCCAGCATCCTAGCATCAGTGAGGGCCTGGACCTCCCTCTAGCAGCACCATCTGTCGGGAACTGTAAAGGGCCAGAGATCAGCATCACCATTCATCAGTTGATGGATGAGATTTGCACATCAGCAAGCCAGAGGTGGTTTAGGTACAATTTGTACAAGTACAGGTTGTATGAACTTTGAGCCAGTGAACGCAAAGGACAGGCTGGACTGTTCTTTTATCAATTATCTGACAGAGAATCTTCAACAACTACATGCTGTAAGTTGCAAAACATTTTATTAGAGTCAACTCTAAATTATCTGGGGATGGAAGGAGCAGAAAGAGCTGGACATTCACATTTGTTGAACAGAGCAATATAATGAGGGCTGTTGGGGGTTTAAACACAGAAGTAGGGAAATGTGCTTATGAGCCCTCGATGGAAAAATAGATTGAGTAGGTACAATCCAAAAACATACAACTCAAGGCTTCACTGCTTGCATTTAGGCTAAAATCCCTTCTGTTCAGAACCAATCCTCAGAGTTTAGGAATCTTTTCAGTCTCTCACATATTAACAATGTAAAGATCCCATGGAAAACTGGATGCTTCAGAGAATCCAGGTCCCTGGCTGAATGCATTCTGAATCCATTCATTCTTTTATTCAACAAATATAAAGTGAGCACTTAGCACATGTGAATCATGTGATTCAAGTGAAGGGACCTGTTGCAGACTCCTGCATTCCAGTGCACAGAAAGCGGGGTTGGGGGTGGGGTGGATTTCAAAGCCCACAGAAAGCATAGGAAAGAGTAGTGAGTTAGATCACTAATTCTAGTTGGAGCTCTGTATTAAGCGGAAGAGAGAGATGACTTTGGGAAAGCTGTTATGGACAATCCGCCTATGAAAACACAGGAGCAGAGTATGTGGTTTCCTCTGCGTGGGCGAGATAGTGGTCGTGAAAAACTGAATTGATCTGTATACTGAAATTGAGAACATAGCTGTACCAGTAGATGAGATGGGAATGCCATCAAGTTCTGAGCGTTCTCCCAAAACATTCCAGCTAGCCCGTGTAACATGCGTCAGTCACTGGAAGATAAGCTTTTCTGAAAGCGACCGTCCTGGAAATCTGGAAGAGCAGTTTCCAGGTCACCTCTCTTATTTCGGGTCTCTCTTTCTTAGTGTGCGTTATGAGTACATTTGATTAAAGAATTGCTAACACTGTCCCTTCAGGATAATCAATACACACAACTCACAATCTCATACTTTATTTAAAAAGAAGCCTTACCCTTAAGGTTAGCCTTAATGTGCAATAATTTGCAGATAACTTTATTACATTTTATTCCACTTTAGAAATTCTGTAATTATATTTTTATGGGCTTCTCTTGTTTATAATTGGACATCGATGGCATTCCTCCTATTCTTTCCCAGGGAATATTATTTTCTATGGCCTTGTATGTTCCAAGGAAAGAGGAAATATTAAGTTTTAATGTCAAAAGTCTGAGCAGTTGAGCCTGTAAGTGGTTGTCATGCAGATACTGACCTGAGGCTCCTGATGGAGGCATGTGTGTCCAAGGAGCTAAGGACACCCAGAAGATGCTGAGTTGATACCTTATCAGATCAATGATCTACAAACTGAATATGCAGGAAACCAGAGTTGCTGGCTTTCCAATTCATTGTGGAAATAAGGGCCTTTATGTGGACTCTGAGAACATCCAGATCCAGAGAGTCAATTAATTCCCATCACACCATAGAAAGAGCTCATCCCTATAGGCTGTGGAGCTCGGAAAATTTTCTGCAGTAACCAAGTAGCCTGAATAGGAGATTGTACATTAACTTTGTAGTCTGTTCTGGGACCTCCTTGGTAAATAACACATAGTTAGGTACAGTTTACCTACTAGTGTCTGTCTCTAGAGAAAGTGAGGAGGCTTCACAAGTGTTTCAGGAAGACTAAGGCAGGGGAGAGGCAAAATGTGACACTAGTCACAGATACATGTAACATTTTCTGGTGGGAATATTTCTAGACTCTTGTTAGAAGAAAGGGAGATGGAGGCATGAGGGGAAAAAAGAATGGCAAGAGAGATGGAAAACAGGAAGGCAGGAAGGAAGGAAGGAAGGAAGGAAGGAAGGAAGGAAGGAAGGAAGGAAGGAGAGAAAGGAAGGGAAATGAAGGGAAGGAAAGAAAGGGGGAGAGGAGGTAAAGAAGGAAGGGGGGTGGGGGGAATACCTACGTGTGTGTGTGTGTGTGTGTGTGTGTGTGTGTGTGTGTGAATGTTTAGTTGAAATTCCAGGGCCAGAATCAGCATCTGGAATGGAAATTTTAGGCCTAATACTTAATTGGGTTACTACAGAAGTTTAGCCATCAGCTAAAGAAGTTTAGCCATCAGCTAAAGAAGTTTAGTTTGAAACACTAAAGAAAAGAATTCTTTATTAGAAGTAGACTCTGCTGACTGTCAATACCAACAGAGTTAGACTTGGAATGTGGGAGCAGTCATACAGACACAAATCATCACACATTTCATGACAAATTATTTTAAGACAGTTAGAACCACCTCTAACAATGCTTAAAGAAAAATTGGAGATTCTCGATATGTTTTCTTACTAATAACTAGCATTTACAGAGTCCCTTATAATTTATATGGCCTCACAGCAATTATTACAGTTCATTCCCACAATAACCTCGGCGTTTAAGCATTATACTTCCTGTGTTTCCGTGGAAGGAACTAGTGCACAGGGTGGCCGGGGTGGGGGAAGGACTTAAATGGCTTTTTTCAAGATCACTCAGGTATCAGCTACAGAACTGGTATCCAAATCCAGATCTTCTGACTTGCAATAAATTTTTTAAAAATAGAGCAGTAAAATATTAGTTACTTTTTCCCCCTCAAATGCAAATATTTTACATATTTCTGACTTCTATGTTAAAAAGCCTTTATCACTGTAGTTCAACTTAAAAATAAAGTCACATGAGTTTCTAAATGTTGGCTCATCTAAAGTGGCTCTGCTTGTGGACATCCAGTCTTGAGAGACATAAGCTAGGAGGCGAAGGTTGTGCTGATGGTCGACTGTACCTATAACATGCTGGGTACAAGACTCAAGGCCAGGTGTTATGAGAGAAACACTGACGTGCAGGTGACAACCTCTGCTCTCAGAGAAATTCACAGTCTTTCAAGAAACACCTGTGTACAGTTACAAAGGGGGAGAAAGGGGATGCAGGGTGCTAGGAAGGTGTGTGCCCCCTTTAGGGACCAGAGTAAGTCTTGATAAATTAACTGAAGGACTCACTTTGGAGAATAGTGGATTAAGAGAGTTGGGGGAGGAGTTACTGAAATGAAATCAAATGCCAAGCTGTGAAGTTGGATTTTCTGAGAGCAGTGGGGTGTCATGGGCGGTTGACAGAAGAGGAAGTTAAGGAAGATAAATCTAATAGAAATACAGAGAATTAATCAGATGGGAGAAGTTGAGGGTTAGGGAGACCTGTTACAAAGATATGGTAATATTCTCAAATTAGATAGTATGAATACTGAAGTATCAATGAAGGGAAATTATTATCATAATTTCCACCATTATTATTAATAAGAGACATCCTGAGAAATCGCTCTGAATCTTTTTTCAATGTGATTCAAAATTAATTTCAAGAATACTAGTACCTCTGGATATGAATAGGTATTTAAAGGTTGGAAAAATAATAAAATAAACAATAAAAATATTGTCCAAAAGGCATGAAAATTATGAGTGAAATTAAGTTAAAAATTTATGGCAGGATTTGTGGGAAATTTTATTATGCAAAATACACATTTTACATTTCTGTAAGGGTGACAGAGAACGTTGCATTTCCTAAATATTTTAACTGATTAGGACCCCATACACACTTTTATCCAGTAAGGCATTTTTCAGAGTCAGTGGAAATGTTTTAATCAAAGGGTATTTTGCCCAAGAAACAGACAAGCTACATTCTAGTGAGTTATATTCTAATGTGAACCTTAGGCATCTATGGGCCTCTATTTTTTCAATCATCTTGCTATCCTAGGACAAGAAGAAAAATTGACTGGAAATAAAAAACAAAGGGATGGGCCAGGGACTTAGCTCAGTGGTTCCACAGCCTGCCTCACAAGTGCAAGGTCCCGAGTTCAATTCCTGGTACCAAAAAAAAAAAGGGATTTATTCAAACACCAGCTCTCCTTGACTGGTATGTCTTCTTACAGAGACAATGATTAATTGGTGGCTACTGTGGTATTGCTACAATTTGTTACAGTTCTCTAATAGCTCAGGAGACTATCTACTGGAAATAAGGCCAGCTTTGGAGCCCCCCTATTCTATTTGTCTGTCTGTCTGTCTATCTATCTATCTGTCTGTCTATCTACCTTCATGTGATTATGTAAGTATGAATGTGCCAGAATGGGATGGAAAAGGAATTTCGGATGTCTTCCTTCTCACTTCCTCAATTGTAGGCAACTTTGAACTGTTGACCTCTCAACTCGTGGTTTCTTGAGCTCGGGGAATGATGCTAGATTTTTTTTTTTTGAACCGGGAATTGAACTCAGGACCTTGTGCTTGCCAGGCTGGCATGGCATGGCTGAGCTAAATCCCTGGCCCCAGTGCTAGAATTCTAAGCTAAGATCCAGGGTCTCCAAAACAGAAATATAATACTCTCCCAAACTGTACACATGTTAAAATAGAATTTGCTGAAAGAGGTAACAATTCAAGGTCAATACTTCCTGAAAGCAACCAAGGGCGAGCATTACTATGTGCCTCCTGTGTGTCAGGCACTAATACAGGTGTTCCAGACATCAGCTAAGCACAGAATGTAGACCATAGAAAGGGCTCTGGCTTTAGCTAGCCCCTGGGTTTGAGTTTTAGCTCTGTCACCTACTACTTGTGTGATTTTAACCAAGTTACTTAACTTCTCTTGGCCTCATATTTCTCATCTCTATATGGCACCTTCTTTATAGAGTTATATTGCATATAAAATGATATAAAACATGGAGAGTAATGCCATGCATATCCTAAGTGTTCAATAAATGGTAGCCTTTTTATGATTGCTAAGTTTTATTAATTCAATTTTCAGTGTTCCCCAGTATAAATGAAAGAGACAAAGACTGGGGCCTAATATGACAAAAATCCACTTAGGAAATTTGCTAAGTGAAATTTTACTTTTAATGACAACATATACCCCCCCCCAGTTGCCTAGGTGCTGACCTGTCCTTTCAGATAGAGTTTGTTAGGTATCTGAAACATTCAAAAAAAAAAAAATCCCTCTATCTTAAGAGTAAGCTTCTATCTGGCGTTGGAGTGCCAGAGTTCACCTTTACCTGGGGGCAAAAATGATGATTTGTAAACAGCACAATATACATATTTTCCAGTACCCAAAGTACAACTTGATGGAGTGCTGCTTGCTTTTTTCTCTGACTTTCAATTCCACAATCTCTGTCATGGCTTCAGTTCTCAACACATTCTTCTTTGGCTTACAGCAATGCTAATCAATCTCAGATAAAAACAGAGAACTGCCCAATATCCATAATGAAGAATAGGATGACTTGTAAGGTGCCTGACAAATATTTAAATTTCCTTTTTATTTCAAATCTTCGTTGCTTTCAGGGTAAAACTTTGACATTTAAGAAAAGAACTGCAAATTTTCACTTTCATTGTTTCTGTCTCCCCAGAATCCCATCTACTTCTTCTTCTCCTATCTTCTTATATCTCTCTCCTCCTTCAGCTCCTTCTCTCTCCTCTGGTTCCTTTTCTTCTTCTTTATGGTCATAAACACCATCAGTGACTTCTACTTAGCACTTTTCTGCCAGACACTTTGCTATTTGTTCAATGTATATACTTCTTTCTTTAATCTGTCTCACAGAAACACAATTTATAAAGCAATTTACTTTCTAGACAAGAAAATAATTGAAAGATTGCTACTCAAAGATCACCAAGTCTTCAATGACAATGGACCATAGTTAAGCGAGTAAGCATCAACAATCTCAATGGAAATGGCTTTTCCTACAACATAAAGAGGAAATATAACTGGAATTCATGTTGTTACCTTAATGCTAAAGCATTTTCAGGCAAATAGTGAATGGCTTTAATTATGTATACATGTGGATTTGATATGTCAACTTTAAAATAAGCTTAATATTCTTTAAATGACTCTTAAGTTTATTGAATTATATATTGGAATTCATTCTTGTGTATTTTTCTATGATGGGGTTCTTTAATAATTATCTTGAGGTAAAAAGGGGAAAAGTGGAATGTTTTATGTATTTAACTTTTTATATATGTTCGCCATCCAACCCAGATCAAACTTTTGCATATATGTTATTTTCATTTTGTGTAATGCACATGTCAGTATTGTTTGTGCAAACATACCACAAACCATATTCCCTGGAATTAATTTGCACATTACAAGAAACCATAGCAAGTCTATGTGATGTGAGGCATGACTGTATTATGGTTTTGAAGACTATATTACAGTTATGAAGTTCAACAGAACTGTATTTTAATTCAGACCCTGTAACTATCCAGTTTTATGACCTTGGGCAAGCTCCTTAAATTGTATGAAATCCATCAAGTTTCCTCTTTGGTAAATGTGGGGCAATAATAGCTACCTTCTATAGCTACTATGAAGGTTAAATGAAAAAGTGTATAAAAAGGCTTAGCATACAATACACACTCAGCAGATGCTAATCTCCTTCTTCAAACTTGATGTCCACTTGTTATAACAATAGCCGTCAATCTATGTCTATGCCTCTTTTGACCCATATCTGTGTATGAGGATATTTGTATATGCTCATATCTACATATGCATAAGAACAACACATATGCCACTCCAGGTAGACCATCCAGTGTAGCAATGTACCTAAGAAGATATGGCATACCCACCTATACTCACTTTAATCTATATTCCATATGGGACCTTGTCTACAGAAGTATGTCTACGGAAGTATGAAAGCTAACTGTATCTCTCTGTTCTGCCCTAGTAATAGCACCCATGGATGTCACAGATGTGTCCTAGTGCCATCTAGCTGGGAAATCCCATCTTTCACCCCATAGTGTCCCTTGCCGGCTCTAACCATTACTCCTTCACAGGATATGGGGGCTGCCTCCATATCCTAAAGAATAACCGTGCTGAATGAGCCTCTTTGTGTTTCTATTTAGACCCTTTCCAGTTTTCTTTCTGGGTGTGTCTGGATGTGAGTTCATCTCACCAAGAAGTTCCCACTTCTATCTACATATAAGGAAAAGGGATAGAGCACCTCAGCCCACTGTATCAACAGGACCTGAATGATTGTGAGTATACCAATCATTTCAAGTCTATGTTTCCAGAACCTCGAAGGAAAAGTATATCTTATAAGGATGGGTTCTTGCATTCACTAAATTTGGGAATAATTGATACATTTTTTTCCTGGAACAAAACCTCTTTTTTTTAAATGAGAATTCCGGCCCACAGAAAGATGCCATAGGCCAATTGTTTCAAAGACAGATGATGGCATTGGTCTTCCTTTGGCTATAGTTTGGTTTGAGAAATCATTGCTATTATCCATCAATTAATCTATGGATTATAATCTCTATTTCCTTTATATGCTGGATTTTATACACTGAAAGGATTACTAAGATTGGAGAAAAATCAGGTCCCTAGAGTTGTGTCTGTATAACCAATTAATTGTACAAGTTCATTATTTCATTCAAGATTTTGAAGGTGACTGAAAAGCATGGATGTAGATGATGTAAGGAGAAGATGTACTAATTCATAGGTTGTAGATTAGTTAATTAAACCAAAGAGCTAATAAATGGTATTGAAAATAAGTCAAATCAGTTCCAATGAAGTGAATAATTAAAATAATCATTCTATCTGGGCTGATCATGTAATAGCAGGGCAAATACAATTTTGAGAGAAAACATCAACCTGTGGTCCACATCCTCTCACCCTCACCTCAGGTGTTGGCCAGGGCCCAGGGACAATTAGATTGGTCTGATTTCTGCTTCACATCAGTCATTTTGATACTAGTGCTTAATATGTTTGCTATACTTTCACTAAACACAGTAGAGCTTTCTAAGTGTCCCTTCCTGGATGAAAAAAAAGGGTATGCTAGAGAAAGGTAAATGAGAGAGAAAGACAAAATGAGGGTCATCACTAGGATAGATTTGGCACAAACTTTCTGCTACTAACTTAACCCAAACCTTGTGCAAAAAGACAGAAATCCAGACAAGGAATCAAGTGTTCTATGTTTTCTTGTGTACATATATAAGAATTGTGTGACTTTACTCAACCTCATTCTTACTGTGAGAACTTAACTCACGCGAAAGGGTTGGGTTTGTTTTGGCAACGGTTAAATGCCTGAGTTTGCTTTCTTGTCCCCTTGTTTAAGGGACAAGTGCTGGGCATCTCATGGATTCAGAGGCAACTGGTGAAAAATCAGTCTCTGAGCTGGGAAGATAGAATGGGAAGAAGTGAAAACACCATGCTTTCGTTGTACTTGAAGCTACTTCTTTGCAAAGAGGTTCTTCATCAACTGAATGCATCTGTTTTGCTATGTTTGGCCTCCCTGTTCTGTTGCCTTTGTTGTAATGTTACATTCTGCATCTAATATTTCTTGCGCCTTCTCAGAAATCATTGTGACTACATTGGTCTTTATCGATAATTTTATGTAGCATCATCCATCACCATGTTGGATGTTGGAGCAGGGAGGAGGGTGTTACTTTGTCTTTCACTTGGTGCTCAGACAGCTCTCATATTGATTTCTTGGCTTGCATGTTTGTTAGATGATGATTTTCACTTTTCCTGTATTGTGTTTATCCAGATTATGTTTCAGATGTGTCCAAAACATATCATCATTAACAACAAGCATTTACTGAACGTTTATGAGCTGTGGATCAGGCTCCAGCTTAAGAACTGGGGATAGTAAGAGGAATTTAACATGATTCTCTACCCTGGAGGGTTTTACTATCTATTGGAATTATGTTTATTAAAGAAAAAAAAAGGTATATAGCAGCTTAATCCCAGTCAGTGCTACAAGCAATAAATGCTCTTGAAGTTCAGAGAAAGGAGTCTGGTGAGGGCTGGATGGTCAGGGAAGTCTTGGGGAAGGAGGAACAATGAGTGACTCCTTGGAAGATGTGAAGTCTCTTTTTATGGGATACTGAATATAATGAATTTTTGAATACTATTGAGCCAGGGAAAAATAGTAATGCTTGTATCTTTAAATGGACTTATTAATTATTTATGAACTTAAGACTAAGAATCAATATTCCCCTGCTTTCCATGGTGCTGCTTGCAGAGTTCTATGGTGAACAGTCTTATCCACCTCATCTTCTGCATGGAGAGAAAACCATCCGTCTGCTCACTTTGTCATTACAACACCCCAGGCCTGGTTCTCAACTTTTAAGATTGTGTATTGCTATGTCTAAAATTGGCCTTAGTTTTTCTCCTTTTGAAGTCCTGAATTAGAAAAATGGACATTCAATGACTTCTTTAAGCAAAGTGAATTATAATGTAAGAGAATTGGAAAGAGAAAAAAGAGGAAGAATCATTTTTTGGTGACTGTTGCCTCACAGAAGGATAAGGAGAGCTCAAGTTTGACCCAGGAGAGGACATTAATCCCCCAAGAGATATATCCAGATATGAGACATTCCAGACTTCTTCCTTTAAAAGAGAGAGATGTTCAAACATATTTGAAGAGTCACATATTACTTTCATGGGACTTCACTAGAACAGATAGATATTTGCCTTGGCTTATAGACAGAAAGCTTCATGGAAACATTGTGGCCATGATTATTGCTATTCTAAGACTTAGTCCTATTAGGACCAATTTTTTCCATGACTCTCTCTATGACTTTTCCTATGATATTCTTTTTTAAATCTATCTGTTTTATAATTCATTTTGGACTTTGGTGGAATCCATAATCAATATTTTCTTCCTTTTATTTCTTTATATAGCATATTTTAGGGGACACCTATTGCATACAGCATAAAGCATACCACAAATCTCTAAGATACTCCAGCCTACTTGTCATTAGATATGCTAAACGTGTGAAGGTTTACATCTTCTAAGTTAAAATGGATCAAAAAAGATAAGTTTTTATTACTCTCCTCATACTTTGACCTTTCCTTTTAGAGTAGGTCTTAGGTATAATTTGGTCTAATTTGGGCAAATATTTGGTTAATTTGAAGTTTAAATGTTCAGTTGAGGTTATTTCCCTTTTCACATGAAGAGTCTGTGTGTCCCACTCCAAGATGACTGGATGTTTGCAGGCAGCACTGATGTCCTCCAGGGGCTAAGAGATGCCCTGTGTGCTATCCTCACTGCTGGCCACCAGAGAAGTTGGTCTGGTTTGATTCCTGCACCCTCTGTGCTGATGTCTGCCCAATGTGACTTATCTTACTTGGTATTCTGTGATCATGGGCTGATTAAAACCCATAGTCACTAAAGTATATGCATGTAGGAGAGGTCTTTCCATTTTTAGCTATCTCATCTAATTTGGTGTTGCATGGTTTCAGCATCCTTGTATCCCCCAAACCACAATCTAGGGTAAATGGAGACTCAAAGGGCCCCTGAATGCAATGTACATTCATGTGGGCTCAGTGGTCTCCCAGACCCATCTATTTACAACTTCTCCTAGCCATCTTGGACAGACAGCTACAGCCTGGTTGTTTTAGAAGACCTATCCTGTCTGGTCTGTTGTTTCCGGTCAACTCACTTCCCACCTTGACCCAAGCCCAACTGAAAATGAGATTAGTTCTTACCCTGGGGCATTTGCCCTCTTCTCCTTCTTGGGAATTCTTTCTCCAATTCTTATCTAATGGGAACATCTCTACTTTTGTCTCTTCTCTATACTGTGAGTTTGGGTAAAATTCTGTCATTGAATTTGCCAAGCTTGGCTTCTGAACTGGCAAAGAGCTCTTTTGGAATTCAAAAAAGACTCTTTTTTGATAAGCCTTGCTTTCAAAACTGACTTTCTTTCTTTTCTTTTCTTTCTTTCTTTGTTTCTTTCTTTCTTTCTTCCTTCCTTCCTTTCTTTCTTTCTTTCTTTTTGTTTTTGTCTTTTATGGATTTAAACCCCAATTTTCTTTCTATTTGGCTTAAGGCCTTGAGTACAGTCCTTTTTAAAAAAGAATATGCCATATGTTGCAAACTAGAAATTGTATTTCTTCCCAGGCAGGTATTAGTTGTGATGGTAAGTGAAGTAGTAACTTAGAGTGTTAAAAGAAAAACAAAATTTTTTATATATTTACATTTTCTTCTTTAAGTCTTTGAAGTGGCTTCTGTTATCAAGCCAGTGTTCCCTTGCCACTAATCCTAAAAGATGCTCAGCACACAAGGGGCCCGATAAGTCAGACAAACTCATGGGTGTTGCATCCTTCATAGGTTCTCTTAGTACAGAAGCTTTACAAGTCTCTGAGAAAAGTCTGCTGCTTTTAAAATACTTAATTTATTTTCCTCAATGTTTTCCAAGCACATCTAAACTCAGAATCATTTTCTTAGTTATAATTTTAGTAATGCCTTGAAATGTTCTGTATTAAAACAAGGTAAAATGTGTAAGAAGATAGCAAAAAGGAGAACATCTGGAAAAGTGAAAAAGTGGGTTTTCTCGAGCTCTGAATTGAGTGGATTGCGATCCACAGATAAATAAATTTGCCTCAATTTTCCCACTGTTTGGACAAAGACACTTATATTCTCACTCAGGAAATTTGTTTGATTTTTGCTTTGAAATTCCTTTAGCTGAGCTTAAGCGTGTATCTTGTCTGTACATAAAGAACTCTGAGAAATTGATGTAGTAAATAATTTCAATATTTTTATATACCTTTTTGTAGAAGACATAGTGATGTTATTTAAATAATCTTATTTAAATAAAATATTCCTCATAATCTTTTGCTCTATGAGGCAAGAAAATATGAGAATAGTAAAATCCTTTGTTAGAAGCAAGTTCACATGGAGGACTCAAAGAATGCAGTGAAGATGCGAAGGTGAAAATGTGAAAGGAGTTACCAAAGTCACAGGTAAAATATTCAGGGGGCTAAATAAGCCTCATGGAGAAGATCCATTTGTAAAAGAGCAAAAAGCAGTAAAAAATCAGTTTCCCATTTCCATGTTTTCAAAAACCTGAGTTATCAGTTCCTAAAGATTTTCAATTACTTTCTAAAGTTCCCAATATTTTAAACTTTTATTTTTCAAACTGTCCAGAGTAAATATCTTTAGTTTGCTTTAAAACAAGTAGTGGGGTTAATTGAGGGACACGAAGGTAGGAGAATACATTGAGAAACCATATTTGAGGAACAAGAGAATCCTCTCAATGGAATAGAATGAGTGCGCTATAGTGAATAAAGAAGAGGAAAACCAACCAACCAACCAACCAACAAAATCAAGTAGTAGTAGACCATACAGTTATTCAATGTTTATGAAGTAATCTCCAAATTCACCACATTGGTGCACTGTGGGAGGCTAAAGCAGAAAGATTGCACTTTCCAGTTCCACCTGGGCAACGTAATATCCTGTCACCAAAATAAAAAGGGCTGGGGATGTAGCTCAGTGTGAGGGACCTGGATTCAATCCCAAGTGCTAAAAGAGAGGTAGAATGGAGAAGTGGTCTCCAAGGCTGACTCTTGTAGAATACTGCTTTGAATTTTACCTCAATACTAGTTTTTCTACAGGAAACTAAGCTAATGTGGTCAGGCTATTTTGTTTTCTGATGACCAGTAGGCATGCAGTAGATATGTGGTGAATGAATTGGGGTCTAATGTAGAACCCAGGAAACACTAGTAAATGGAAAAAAAAAAGGAATGATATTGGTCTTTAAATTATTCAGAATAGACCCGAGAAATGCCTATTCCTAGTAGTAAGCAAGTAGCTGATTTTGAAAAAATTCCCCCAAGAAGGAAGTGTCATCCAGTTCTATTTAAATCAAATCATTTGGTCTCATGCAATTGACTGACTACACGTGTTTGTCTTACAGAAGAGCTTGTCTAAGGCAAACTTAGAAAGAAATTTCTAGATGTTTGAGGCCATTCAGAAAGAAATGTCAGGTGTTTTTTCAATCACAGTTATCCAAATCATTATTACTCTCACAAGTTGGTTTTGTAGTTCTCAGTTCTAGGTTTCTGGATTCTGTTAAGGGGAAAAGTTGTTTAACAAACAAAATGCTTCAGGTGGCCACTAATTTATCAAACTGAGGCAGAGTTTTAGCCTATCTGATTTTTACTTAACCTGAGTTCAAAAAGAATCCATGAATTAACCCATTCATCTCCCTATTATTACAGGCCTTGGGCCTCAGGACAGGACCTGTAGACATTTGAAATACAGCCATTACATCTGATCAAAATATTTGACACCCAGTATTGTTACTTTTCATTGCAAGACTTAAAAATTGATCTTGAACTAATTCAACAAGGAAGAGAGGGAGAGAGAGAGTGGCAGAGAGAGAGAGAGAGAGAGAGAGAGAGGATAAAGATCTGTATTCACTTGTCAAGACTTCCCTCAAAGTTCCACATAATATCACATAGCTTAACAGCAGAAACATATTTTCTTGTGAATCCACAATCCAGGGTTGGCAGAATTGGCAAGGTTGGTTTCCTCAGAGGCCTCTCTCTTTGGCTAACAAATAGTCACTTCTCTTTATGTCTTCAGATGACCTGCCCTCTGTGAATGTTCATCTCTGCTTTTTATGTCTGTCTTTTTTCCTTTATTATAAGGACACAAGGTGTATTGGATTAAGACTCATTCTGATTCCCTCATTTTAAATTAATTTCTTCTTTAAAGGTCTATCTCCAACCATGGTCACATTCTGAGGTACTGGAGATTAAGACTTCAAAATAGGAATTTGGGGAGTACAATTCAGCCTATAATACCATCATCTGGTCAAACCACTTAGCTGACAGAGATGACAGGGAAATTGAAGAATTAAACATGGTCAAGATTCTCTTTCTTCAAATGTTGTCTTTGCTCTTCTCTCTCAGTCTGCTTTATTATTCCAGAACAGCTACTCTAGTAGAAGAGAATCATGGCTTTCCAGTACCTCTGCCTGTGCATCCTTAGTGTCTTATTAAAGACTAAGGGGAGTACCTACTCCTAAGCCTGAGTTTGAAAATTCCATGGGAGAGCTCCTGATTGGCCCATTTTTCATAAGTGGACTCCCATGCACCAATCTGTGTAGCATAAGACTGAGGAACTTTGATTAGTCCATATTTTAATAGTGCTCACTGCCACATTTATTACTGTAGTAAGGTACACAGAGTCCTATCAAGATGGCAGCCTTCCTCTGAAAATATTTCAAAAATGTGTGGGATGAGAAGAGGAGGGATTCTCCCAAAGAAGAACACTTCCAGGGGAAGTGTAACTCAGACAGATACTCAGTGTGACACTGGGGATCAAATATAGTCAAGCAAGCAGAAAAGTTCTAACTCAATAAAATAAGGGCTCTAAATGGCAATCTAATCTGGCTCTCACCAGGAAAAATCCAAAGAATCCTAGTACTTGGTAAAAACATTCAACAGAGGCTTTGTGACTTCATGTATGTGATCATCTTAAAGACAAGTCCTAAGGAGGCAAAGGCTAGCAGAGTGAAATGAGGCACGGGAAAGATGTGCAAAGGCTTCTATGGAGGCTTTGGGGAACTGCAGGAATTTCAGCACAATGGAGTGAAATGGAGAAGAGTGTACATGCTCAAAATAGGCAAAGTTTGTAAGACTCACAATAAAACATTTCTGGATGTTTTCCCAATGAAGCGGAAAAGCTCAGAATTTCCCTTAAGATAAAGATATGAAGGGGAAAAGTAATGGAAAGGATGAAAAGCATAATTTGGCTTCAATTCTCTTAGAAATCTTAGCATTTCCATAGTCTGAGTAGAGCCATACTAGGTGGCTGCTTTGTGACAATAACTATGACACTGAGCTAGAAACACCTCTTTTGATTCTCAGTTTACTCATTTATTTCAGATGAAAATATTTGGACTGGATGAACTTTTAGGGCCCTGCCGGATTAATTTGTTGCTACTTATCTGTCTGTCCAACAAGTATTTAGCTTGAAAACTGGTTATCAGCTTCATCTGGCCTCAACATTGACCTGGTGTTAGAATACAAAACCCTTACTAGTTCTTCCTGTTCAGAAGAACTGCAGACTAATAATCAGGGCTCAACCGTGAACAATGGAATATTAGTTTGAGGGCACCATACTGAGACTGACATGTGAGGAACACAGTTCTGACGTAGGGGGTCAGAGGAAGAAGAGGGCACTCAGAGTGCAGCAGGGAGAAGAATTCAACAGAGCAGCTGAATTTTAACTGGACTTTAAAGATGGCCACTATTGTCATAGACAAAGATGGGGGGTCATTGAGGCTGAGGGTTGGATAGCACCTGGAGGGACATGAGCAAGGACATAAGGGTGGGAAAGAGCAATGCTTATCCAAGACAGAGGCACTCAGGCTGCAAACGTCACCTACTGCCCTTCTGATATCACTGTCCATTATCATCTCTTTTAAATATTACAAGCCATTTGGATCCCATTTTTATCTCACACTTCTTAGATCTCTTGCTAAGGATCAATCTCTCCAGAAGTTGGTCTCACATAGGCCTCTCCCTCTGTCAGCTGCTGCTTTCCCCAATGACACTCAGCTGGGACCACTGAAAACCCTTGGAGTCCAGCTCAGTCTCAGTCAAAGCCTCAACCAACTCATGGAGACTGACACTTGGACCTCAAGCAGGTGCTTCAGTCATCACACTCACCACCCTTGATCATCGTCGTGGTCAGCATGACTACGTGCCAGTGCCTCTATACTAAGGCTTTTAACTCTTCCAATAGCACTATGAACTTGGGTCTGCATTATCATCTTCACTTCTCTAAATGAGAAAACTGTTGCATAGAGGGGTGCAGTGACCTGCCTTAGGTGTTGCAGGTAGTGATAGATGGAGGTCATGTTGGAGGCTTAGGAAGGAAAAGAGCCCAAGTCATGTGGTAGACATCATGTGCCGTCACACAGACTATCCAAACTGTTGTTAATTGCTGTTGAATCTACTCTTCAGCCTTTCTTTATAAAATATGTTTTTGGTGGCTGTACTGGGATGTAGTCTGAAAACTGGAAGATTTGAGGGTGGGGTTGAGTTCTAAAGAAAATACAGAATTTTTGCTAAATAAGAGAAGGCACTGAAAATATGGAATTTTCATGGACCAAGTACGGATGTTAACTTTAGAGTGAAAAGACGAGACAAAACTGAATTTGGAACAAACACGTGACCCTGAAGAAAAGAATGGATTTGTACTCAGGAAGAGCTCCATTCAAATCTTGACCATGCCAAGTCCATGGACAACTCACAGCTTCTCTGAACTTCAGTTCCCTCATCTGGAAAGTGATGTTAGGATTTTAGTGAGGATTATACTTTTTTAAAACTTTTAAAAATGTATTTAGTTTTTATCATAGTACCAGACAAAGAATACATTTTCGATAAAAGTTTCTCACATTATTTAATTGCTTTTGTGTTTGAAGAGTGAAATCCCATCCAGCTCCCCAGGGGCAAAGTGATCATTCCTACCTGAAAACTTGGACCTACCTTTCATTTAATTTATCTACCTGGTCCTTCACTAATTCACTTATGTAGTCATTTCGCTGATGAACACTGAACCCTTTCCACATACCAAGCACTGAAGAGACAAAGACAAAATAGGATCTTTTGCAAGATATCTTGTCTCCCTCTTAGAACAAGAAGAAAGAAAAAATTCTCTATTACTGTCTAGCATGTCAGAAATACAGGGAAAATCACAGTCAGAAATACTGGTTTCTGCTAACAGACTATTGAGGAGTTAACTCAACCCCAGACAGGCTCCTCTTCCCAAGAGTTTTCATGGTGTGTGTGTGTGTGTGTGTGTGTGTGTGTGTGTGTGTGTGTGTGTGTGTGTGTTGATAGGAGGTAGATACCCCCTCCCTCCCCTGGTCGGGCTTCCATGACCAGTTTCCAGTAGGAATCTTTACATGGGAGACAGCTATTCTCTTTCCCATTGACCTGCAGACACAGAAACCCTCTCTCAGCTTTGCTAAAGGTTCTGAGACGCAGCTAGCCCTGCAGGCCCCGGGCCAGAGGTCAGCCACCTTGGACAGAGCCCCAAGACAGAGAACCCTGCATGGCAAGCTCTAGGATCCTCTGAATTGAGATCTGTGGGGCAGCTCTGGGGAAACGAGGCCTTTGTGAAATGCTCCTTTGATGAGAAACATAATATAAATACAAATTGCTATTCTGTCAGCTTCTGAGGAGCCACTTCAATCCGTTTGGGCACCTTTGATTTTGCTCTCTCTAATTCCACTCCTCCTTTAAAAACTTTAATAAGAGCATGTTTTCATCTGGCCTCAAGGGAGTAATTTATTTATTTAAAGTAATAATAAAGTTTCAGTATAATCCCTAGGTCCCAAGGGGTAAGGAAACTCTTTGAAAAATTTATTTTTCCCATCCTTGAAGTGTGATGGAGACCAAGAGGCTGACGTGTGGGGTCTCAGGGCTGACTGCCATGGTAACAGCCAGGGCCTCAGAGATGGCTGGTCACTAGGCCTGGGAAGCAGGGAGTTGGAAAATGGATTCATGACTCTCTTATTTCATCTGCTGCAAGTTCCTCCTTTATGACACTGATGGGCAGGGTATGGGGATGCAGCCCAGTGGTACAACACTTGCCTAGCATTCAAGAGGCCTAAGGTTTGATCCCCAGCATTGCCAGAAACAAAGACAAAGAAACCCTGATGGGTAGAGTAGGAAGAGGCCCAATGTCAGCTATGGGATCAATAACAACAACTATGAAAACTCGTCATGGCTAAGGTGACTGGCTGCAGGGTGGAGGCCTAGAAGACAGAGGCAGGGCAAATGGATGTGTGACTGATATGCATTGTTTTTGTCTCTCCATGCAATAGAGCCAGAGCATGGCTCTGAAACCTAGATCAGTGGAAACCACTTTGGGAAACAGGAAAAGTTTAGAAACCTGAACTTTTGATCTTCCCTTGATGCTGGGGATCAATGAATCACCTCCACCAGGAAAACCAATGCTATTTGACACTCATCTGCTAGCTTATGGTTTATGTATTTTATGTGCATTATTTCTTTTAGCATTTATATGAAGCACACACTACTGTTATTTCCACATTATAGAATGAAATTTATATAGGTTAGATAACTTGCCCAAGGTCATACAGCTGGTAAGTGACAGACGTGGGATTTAAAAATATAATTGGCTCTAGGACCTGTTTGAATCCACTCTGTTCATTGCCTCTCAGGTTACACTGGTTATGGGAGGATGATAAAGATGTTTTATCAGTTAAAAAAGTTTGGGTTACAAGTAGTAAAACAAAACAAGAACCCTAGGTTACTGTGACTTACACAGAGAGGAGCTTATTTTTCTGTCCTGGAACGAATGTGGCAGCAGGCAGCAGTGGATGCACACTGGAGATGAGCATTCTCTTGCCCTTTCTTTCATCCTCATCATTTGCTACAAGAAGGCTATGCACCTCCAGTCTTCACATCTGTACTCAAGGCAGGGAAAAGGGAGAAAATTTGGTGCCAGCACTGTTACCCTTTAGAAGGAGAAAAAAATGCTTCTCAGAACCAATCTCTGCCTAAGAAAACTAGACTTTTTTGTCTCATTGGTGAGAAAGTCATTCAGCCTCTTATAGCTAAGGAAAGCAAGAATTATCATTCCATGCTCTACTGGTGAAAGACAGGAGGCTTTTGCAACAGCCCCATAGCTAATATATGAAAGGTGAACATTGGATGGTCAGAGAAAAGGAGAAGATGCTGAAAAGTTGCAAGTAGAGATGGTGCCTCCATCTCTTTGTGGTGCTGCAGCAGAATGTCACAGACTGGGTAATTTATAAAGAACAGAGAGCTATTTATCACAGTTCTGGTAGCTGGGAAGCCTAAGACCAAGGTACCAGCATTTGGTCCAGTGATAATCCTCCTCTTGCATCTTCAATCAGAGAAGGTAGAAGACCAGCCAGGCAAGGGATGCTTCATTTATAAGGCACTCGGTTCCATAAGAAACAGGAGCTCTATTGGTCTAATCACCTCTTAAACTACCCCACTCTTACCACTACATGGCAAAATCTGAATTTTCGAGGGGATACATTCAAACCAGAGCAGATTGTGGAGCTTGGCTAGGTCTGATTCCAAGGCTTGTGCAGTGCAGTGGTGGGAGAACAGTTTGGGAAGCCAACTGGGCTCAGATTACAGTAGAGGAAAGCACCAATCCTCACGTGTGTGGGCATGTACTGCTGTTTCCATACCCTTGTCAGCCACATTCTCTGGCTCCTTGCTTTAACAAGATGCATATGTTAGTTACTTTAATTTGCTAAATTTCAAAGAACTTGTCCCAAGCCTTGGGGCTGGATTCCACTGCAGGAAAAAAAAAAAAAGAAAGGTTCTAGGTTCATATATGAAGAAATCCTTTGTGAGATGTTTAATGTCAATTGTATCACTTTAAATAGATAGTGGAAGAATTCTTCCTTTTCTATTTTCATTTTCTCACTGAGGATGTCTTTTCTATAAGACATGAGAGAATCTGTCATTGATTAAAGGGATTAAGAATAAGAACAATGACAATGGAGGTTGCATTAGTGACAGAACATGGGTGATTTATTATTAGTAGTACAACAACATTTTCTTTTAAGTTGAACTGTATTTTGGTTTAAAAGAAAAGGAAAAAATATTTAAGGTCACTGGGAAAGAATATATGGGCAAGTTGCCACGACACTGGTGAATCTTAATAAATGTAATTGTCAGCAACTTTTTGTGTGTGTGTGGCACTGGGGATTGAACCCAGGGCCTTTGAACTGAACTATAACCCCATCCCTTTTTCAGTTTTTGCTTTGAGACAGCGTCTCACTAAGTTGCTAAGTTGCCTAGGCTGGGCTTGAGCTGCCTCAGCCTCCCAGATTATGGGGATTATAGGCCTGTGCCACCATACCCAGCTATCAGAAAATTTTCTAAAGGTAGAGCTGTTTCCAACACTCTGTGCACCCTCTCTTGGCTACCCCTTAATGCAACAGTCTCCATGGATAAAACCCACTGTTTCCAAGTGGGGCCTGCATTGGCTTTCAGGTTCTTATAGCTTCTGCCGGGGAATTATAGCCTCTTCGTGATATACAGGTCAAGCTAGGTCACCAAGGCAGGACACAGGAAGCTTTCTTTATGAGCATATGTGGGCTGGACCCTTCCCCTCTCAGCTGGGCATGGAGGAGTCACCTTTCATTATCCTGCAGGGTAACTAAAACTCCAAGGTATTTATCACAAGGTTTTCTTTTGAACTTTTTCCTGCCTTTCACCCTCACCAGACCCTGATGTAAAAATGTTATTCTTCACCATTTGACATATGAAAGCTAATTACATTCAGAACTGTGTAAGTTCAGGTGCTTGATTAATACTTCACTGGATGTAGGGAGACACCCAGTACATCTGGCTAGGCTGAAGATGCCTTGCATGATGTCACATCTCTTAGGACCCACCCCTTCAATGTCTAGCATTCCTATCGTGTGACTGTCTGTGATCACACAGCTGCTGGGCACCTGGCCCAGTCCATGTCTCCAGAGGTTTCCACAGCCTTCCACTGAGCACACAGCTCTTACCCACCATCACTCCTGATCAGGGCAGAAACCCTCAAAAAGAGCACCCAAAGACCCTGTCCAACTTTTAGAAATACTGTTTGGTTTGACAAGTATGTGTTTCCCTGCTTTTACGCCATGCATTAGTCACCTGTATTCTTTTCAGGAAGCAGACACACTTTAATAAAAGATCAAGAATATATGACATGACCCCAATGCTCATTCATTTACTGAATTCTTCTCTTTGGCCCATTGGTAGATGTTCCTTTGGACACAGATAGAAACCAGGTCCTGAATTCCAGAAGGTTAGAAGTTAATAATCAATGGGCGGGGGATTTAGCTCAGTGGTTCTGGCACCTGCCTCAGTCACACAAGGTCCTAAGTTCAATCCCTGGTACCACCAAAAAAAAAAAAAAAAAGAAGTCAGTAATCAAGTTAAATGTTGAGGGAAAAAATAATTCAGAACTTGAGAAATACTTAATAAATACCAATCTCCTGAGAGTCAAGCCCCTTTCCACTATCTTCTGACTCTTACGTTCCCTGTAGATCAGGTGAGGGGCAAATGAGCTCTACTGTTTCTAACTGTGTTGGCCAGGATGCCTCTGGCTACCTAAATAGTGTTCACCCAAACCACTCTATTCCCCAAGCACAGAGGAGTTCCCAGGACACTTCCATGGCATTTATGCCACAAAGTGGTCTTGTGAGTTTCTTCACTCAAAATCCTACTCACCAGTTCAAAGTCAGGCAGATAACGATTCCAGGAAGTTGCTACTGGACTCGCAAGTAGAACTCTCCACTCTATGGAATGATACAGTTAGGAACATCCATTTATAGCCAGTCAGCTTGGATTCAAATCCTGGATCCATGTATTTTGGAGCAAGTTAGTTAATATTCCTCATCTGTAAAATGATATCAACAACAAAATTTAGCTTGAGCATTCTATGAATTAATATATACATGTCTTGGAACAGGGCTTGGTAAATATAAGTGCTATTCAAGGGTTCTCATTACCATCATCATAACTATTATTGGCTGATTCCACTCTTGCAAAATTAATCCTGGATGCCCTTAGCCTGTTGATTTCTTTTCTGGTTCCTTCTTCATTACTTCATGAGGTCTGTATTAGGTTTCTATTGCTGCCATAAAAAATTACCACAAACTTAGTGGCTTAAACACCACAAGTTTATTATCTTACAGTTCTGCAGGTCAGAAATCTAATGTAGGTTTCACTGGGCCAAAAGCAAAGTGCTGGCAGATTTGTGTTCCTTTCTGGAGAATCTAAGGAAGAATCCATTATCTTGCCTTTTCCAGCTTCTAGAAACCACCTGCATTTCTTGGCTTGTGGACTTTTCCTTTTTTAAAAAATTAATTTAATTGGTACATTAGGTATACAATATAATGACATTCATCATTGGAAATTTGCACCTTTACATAATCTCTCTTGGTTCTCTTCCCTCTTCAAAGGCAATGACATTGCTTCTGTCTAAACATTCTTTTGTAGATAACCTTCCCTCTCGGAGCACATCCAGGAAAGGGTCTCCAGTTTTAGGAAGCTAGGTGGTCAGATTGTGCCCATCCAAATAGGTTAGTCTAGGAAAATCTTCCCATCTCAAGACCCTTAGCTGAATCATGTCTGTATAGTCCCATTATCCACACAAGATAACATAGTCACAAGTTCTAGGGATTCAACTGTAGACATCATTAGGAGCCACTCTTCTGCCTACCACAGATCCTAGAAGGCAGGCTCCACCTAACCAGCTATTCCTCATGAAGACTGGCACAAAAAGGCTTTTAAAAAATATTTTGGAACTAAATCTAATGCTTAGCATGTCCAGGAGGAAAGACTCAAAGAAAGCTTTGGGATTCATAGCTATTTTCCAAAATATGTTTTCTTGATGTTATTTGTACAAGTTCTCAGAATGAATTGTTAATTTTTTGGGTTACTGTCTAAGGCAGAAAAATAACATTTTGACCACATGTTTCAATTATTTAAGATCTTTAATAATAAAAACAAAATAAATATATTGTCAGAAGGGCCAATGCATAGGGTATTTTATAGTTATCCTAGAAACACCAAGACTTATGGTGTACTAGTATGCAGTCTTCACAGAGTAAAGAACCAAAGCATAGAGAGGTCCAAGTCATTTACCCAAAGTCACAGCATCATTCAGAGTTAAAAACTGAAATTAAAAAAATCTTGCTATAAGCAAGTAGTTCATTCTATGAGGGATAGTGTTATAGATATGACTACTACCCTCATGGAGCTTTGTAAGGTGATAGTGAAAGCAATCTTTAAGATAAATAAGTACAAGTATAAAAAGTGTTCCCACAGAAGAAACACACACTGCTCTGGGAAGGAACAGCTGATGATGCTAGAAACCTTTCAGATGCCTTGAGAACCAGGCTAAGGAATTTCAACAAAGAACCCTTTGCAAAAATAAAAGCGCAAAATGATGAGAGCTTGAACTGGGGTTGAACCTGTGGGAATAAAAAGGGAAGGATCAACTGGGTCATGAAAGCAACATGTCTGAACACATTGTACTAAATCTTTAGCATTCCAGTGATTATGTTAAAAATGTGGAAAAATTTGGATTTCTGCTTTGAAGATCCATTTAGCAAACCAGGGTGGGACATAGTTACAACACTCTTTGTGATGTAACTCCAGAAACTACATTTAAATACATTTTAGATTATTACTGCAGAAAAAAAGAGCCCTGTTGTAAAGTCAGCTCAATTGGTTTACTTACAAGGGCTTCTAAGAACACCTCCTGGGCAGCCTGCTCCAGGCTGGATGTCGTGGGAGATGCCAGTAAGTGGTTTAGATGCCACTTGAGAAGCACAGCCATGAAACCACAAAAGAATAATGTGATTAAAATATAATCCAGTGCCAGGCTACATGGCAAAGCTACCATTGCTGAACTGGTTTGAGAGGAAGCCATGATAGGGTGATACAGATTGACCTGTTGCACCCTAATATTTTTCTGCCTACACAAAATTTTTACTATGGCAAATTCTTTCTGGTCCAAAATTTTCCTCTTCTTGCAATTGAGACACTGGGAAATGTTGGGCCCCCTTAGTTTCATTCTAAGGAACAGCTTTCTAACACAGAGACTCATCCAACAATGGACTCTACATGTTGGCCTGGTAGGTGAGCTTGGGCTACTGAAGAGGCACAGAACCTGGGCAAGCATCTTTCTGCACTGTTGTATTGTTAAGAGATTCCATAAGTTGGCCCCTTAAACTCAACATTCTCCTAATCTATGATCTAAACTCCATAACCAACAAAATTCTATTACTGGAATGCCATTCCTGTTCAGGGAGAACTACCCCACCACAAGTAAGTAAGTTTTAAGTAACTAGGTTTTGCTGTGCAAGTTATATAACTCTTTGTCCCTGGTGAATGGGTTATCTTTTTTCTTTCTTTTTTTTTTTCTGAGGAGTGGGTAATGGTGATTGAATCAAGGGCCTCATGCACACTAGGCAAGCATTCTACCACTGAGCTGCATCCCCAGCCCTTTTTAAAATTTTATTTTAGGGTTAGGGATAGGGTTTCACTAAGTTGCTCAGGCTTGCTGTCATTTTCTCTTGATAGGGGGAAAGTGCAGAAAGGGAATAGGGAGCACCCAGGAGCACTGGGAGAAACCTAACACCCAGTTACTTTATTTTATGCTCTGGCTTGGAATACTTCCTGTGTGACATGAAAATTTTTATTATGAGAGGACAATCTTTGTGCCTTTGAAGAGAAAGGAAGCTAAGCTGTGATGAGGCCATGTGTTTGGCATGACTCGCTCAGTTTATAGTTAGTTTCCTTTGGTTTGCTGGGCTAATTTTTGGAAGTACTTCTTACCCTTTTTGGTTCCCAAAGGTGTCAGTGTTCTGGGTTTATTCTGAAGTGTTCACTTCCCCCCAACCCACTCCCCTAGCTGCAAGGATCTGCAAGTGGTCACAGTGCCTGCATACAGAAAAGGGCAGTAGCTTCTTATCTATACCCTGGCCTCTGCTCCTTTTTGGATTTTGAAGCCATTCATAGGAAAGTAAAAAATTAGCTTATTAGAAGAATGCAGGTTTAATATTAGATAAAGAAAGGCCACCTGGACAATTCATTGTCTCAATTGCTTATGGTCTTCCAGATAATATCAGAGGTAATTTCTTCCCATTATAACTCTGGCCAAAGTCAAATATTCTGCTTGAAAATTTCAGAAAAAATAAGTACTGATTATTAAGTTCTTTCACCTGCCCTGCACTGTCAAGTTACTTAAAAATCTCAGTGGAATTGTAAATATAATTCTGGGCTAAAGAGCTGGGGTTTTGTCCACCAAAGATCATTGCCCTAGAATACCCTAAAGAGCTCATGTTACAGCTGCTAGATAGGACAGCATCTGCTACTCTGTACAGTATGAACTAATTTCAGAAGATTGCCATTTATTTCTGATAGTATGTAGTCTTAAATGCTCAGATACTAAACTTCTGTGGATTTGCTTATTGGGCATCAAAAACTAAAAATCACTGATTTTAATCTAACTCTTATTTCATATTTGGGAAACTATCTCAAAATAGTTAAGTGACTTCTAAAATATTCTGTAAAATTTTGAAGTAATTAAATGGGAGATGGTTAGACTGGGTGTAAATTAGTAATACTGCTCTAAATACTTTCTTTTCAGTCATTCCATTCTTTTGACTTCCTATCTAGGTTTGAACCACAAATCAAGCATGCTTTGTTCTGGACTTTCCATGAGGGAACCAATTTCTATTCTTGACTGCCTGTTGGGAAGCCCTAATTACCCAGAAATTATCCAAAGTTTCTAGAGCCAAACTGTATTTCTAATCGAATGAATCACTTAAACAGCAATTGCTTGTTTTTACAATTTAACTTTTTTGCTTCTCAAAATGCATACTTTTATCCATGGTTCATTTAATTTTCAACACACTTAGTGAGAGAGATGAAGCAGATGCTAATAAAGAACTTTATACATATAGCAAAGTATATACAAACCTGAACATTTTAATGATAAAATTCACCTATTATGTTATTGTATAGGTGGGCACAGAAAGTTGCTTTGGACCCTTTGAATGTGCCTCTTTCTTGAACTAACAGGTGATATCTCCTATTTAGACAAATGTAAAGACTTTATATCCTTTCAACATCTTAGCTAGGAAAGAAAAATTTGTGTAGGTGCCATGGGTTCCCCTGGGAGCCAAAGGAGACTCAGACCCTAAACATCCCCTTTTATATCTCCTGTAATAGTTCGATCTAGTTCCACTGAGGTCTGTTGGTGAGGAAGAACTTTTAACATCTGGAACTATTGGTCTGGTCTCAACTCTAAGGCCTAAAAGTACTGGAGGAGAGCCCAGGAATTATGCTGGTGGGCATGTGAGTGTAACTACCAGCAGCTGTGAGGAGGAGGTCACACGTGAGGAGACCCACTGCAACTAGGATCAGGAACTGGCCAGAAGAGGCATCAGCTCAGCCATGAACACAATCTAGGGGACTGTGTGGTACAGGAATAGTTCAATCAGCGATAGTTCAGAAACAAAGCATTTCAGTTGTGGACCCACTAACAGGCACACCAGGCCTCTCAGTTGTCTCGCTCCTGACATTTGGAATGAAGATCAGTGTCAATGGTAAAAGCTCTTAAACAATTAAAGAAGTATAAACATCAAGAGGGAGACACTAAGGCCCTTGTTATCATGAACATGTGGGAACCCAAGTAGAGTGTCCCTGTTTACCTATAGATGTGGTGTGGTATAGGTTTTAGGTGAAGAGTTGAAGGATCTTTGGCCAAGGTCACATAGCTAAGCAGAACCCAGGGCTCCCGATTCCTTTCCCCATACCTTGCTCATGCTTCAGCCAGGGCAGCACGCTCAATTCACTGGCTTAGCCACACTGCCCATTTCTCATGCCCCTGAGTGGAAATGTAACCTTGAAGTGATGGAAAGTTACAAATCCTCCTAACCCTCTCTCATGCCCGTGCTCTGAATGTTTCCCATCCAATTCTTCATATTGCTAGGGACAGTTCTTAGAAGCCATTAGATGTATCATCTGTGTGTCTTTAGCACAGCTCTTGGTATGCTGAGAGTTCCTGACCTGCTTGTGGGAGCATAGAGGTAAAAGATGATTCTCCTTCTTCAGATCCTTCCCTGAGAGGCTAACAGTGAGACCAGGGGCACCTCAAGGTTTCAACAGAGTCTGCCAGGCCCCTGAGAGTGCATTGTCCTGGCTCCTGCAGACTTCTATTGTGGTCAGTAGTATGCATGATAATGGCAGTTTAGTTCTTTTCCCTTGAAGATAGCTTTTAAATTTGCTCTGTTGGCCTCTTGATGAAATAGCTTCATGCATATTAATGACATCTTTTATTTACTGAGCAGCACCATTAAGCACTTTGAAATACCAGATTCCACCCAAGGTCTCCAGGGAGACAAGCCAATATCTCTAGACTTATTGGATGAATGAGAAACTGAGGAAACAAAAAAAGCTCAGTAACTTCCTGAAAGCAACGTAGAGAGTCTCTGAACTACATATGCTGTCTGCCTAGCAGATGGTTATGGTCTTGATTGGGTAGCATTATAGTAGGCTTTCCCCATGTCTATTCATTCTCACAAGCTTCTGTTGAGCACTTTCCTGTATACAGCACATTTCAGGGCGCTGAGTGGGAAGGAAGATGCATATAAGACCAATAAGACACAAAAGGTCCATGGAAGGGCATACTGTGTTGTAGGAATAGTCAACTCTCTGCTAACCTACTCTGTTTGAGTACAGAGGGGGTCCAAAGGGCCAGACAGCACCACCCTGGTGAAGATTTTGAGCGATTGCTACCCTAAATGTCCTTGCTTCCTGACACTGTAACTCCATTTCTAGTAAGGCAGGAATTAGTCTGTGAGTTATATATAAAGACTTGGAAAAGGTGCTTGTGATATAGCATTCAATGGGGAGGGGGGGTATATCTACAGACCAATAATTTCATTCTTAGAGACTATATGTGTGCATGTTTGTCTTCATACATTTTATCTATAGATAAAAATAGATGGGGTAGGTAGGTAGATAGATAAAGAGATAAGTAAGAGATGTGAGACAACTGGAGAAACTTAGGGAATTTCAGGAAGAATATACTATTGCAATTGGCAATGTACAGAAAGGTAGAAAGTGACATATTCTTGCTTTTAATTTCCCATAATATGTTAAGAGTCTGATTAGCAGTGATTTTCTAAGTGTTTCAATATTATAAAAAATAATATATTCAAAAGTAAATACCTAATGAACATTGTCCCCAACCATGAGGACCTTACAACCTAGTAGAAAAGGCAAAGAAGCACTAACTATGTTGCTAGAAAGAATGAAGACAATAGCAATCCATGGAGCATGTTTTTGTGAAAAGAAAAAGTAAAGAAGCCACATGTAGAAAAAAAGCTTTCACAAGGAGTATGCACCAGGGCTAGTGAAACCCTATTTAGGCTCTGGGCAACTCCTCTTAGCTCCACCCATCACTAGAGGAAAACTCCAGCCAGCCCCAGACCCCTCAGGTAACAAAGTGTGAAACCATCTCTTTCTAGGCCCCTGTTCCTATCTCACCACCACTGCCCATCTGTCTGGAAGGCAATCACCAGACACGTAAGGGCTGGTACAGAAAAAGATTTTGGTAGTTTTGCTGATTTGAATCTTCCCTGGAATTTTTTTCTGATATGATCAAGACTGAATCACAGGAAAGTAAGAGAAATTAACTTCATACTCTGCCTGTCTTTGTGACACATAGGACCCTGAGGTGGAGTGAGGAAGGCACTTGTGAAAGGATGAGATATAAAAGGATTAGATTTTGATCAACAGAGAACCTGAGAAGGATACTGTAGGAAGAAGTAATACTGAACAGAAGAACATTCTAACTCAAACAGCAGCTCCCACACATCGATAGCCTTTATGTTGCTGAGTACTGTTCAAAGCTCCTAAAATACATGCAATGAATGAATATTCCCCCATTTTACAGATGAGGAAATGGAGGTGTAGCAAAGTTAAGTAACTGTCCAGGGTCTCAGATGGGAATAACACTGGTATTCAAACGTAGCCTGTCTAGCTCTACAATTGAGCACTTGCCCTCTCAGGGCTGTTATGAAGTAGAAAATAATGGGCCACTGGTAAAGGAGAAGTGGGGTGCACCACAGGTGAAATGTTAGACAGTGCAAGTGCACAAAATGGAGATGGCCTAGGTATAGCTGAGAGTCAGGCAGTAACACAGGAGGGTGAGCAGTACTTCAACATGGCGGTCCTTGGATGCTGAGTAAAGGCCTGGTAACTTAACCAGAAGGTGCTGGAAGCCAGGGATTTAGCTCAGTGGTTCTGGCGCCTGACTTGCAAGCACAAGGTCCCGAGTTCGATCCCTGGTACCAAAAACAAAAACAAAACAGAAGGTGCTGGAAGCCACTGGATACATTTTCAGAAAAACAATGTGAAATAGAAAGAAAAGGGGCAAATGGGAGGGGGAAGTGGGAGGGGCAGGGGAAAGGAAAGAAAAGAATGGAATTAATATGAGAAAATGGAAACAAAGTTTTTGTAAATAGGAAGAGATGGAGGGGTTGAAGGGAGGGCAGGGGAAGGGGGAAAAATAAGAACCAAGAGAGATTATATAAAGGTGCAAATTTCCAATGATGAATGTCATTATACTGTATACCTAAAATGTGCCAATAAAATAAAATTGAAAAAAAAGAATGACAGTCTATGTATGCTGTCTTAGTTTGAAATATCTCCAGTGAGGACAAGAAGGTTGAATTCAAGAGGTGAAAATAATGAAGATTCCAAGACAGGCCGGAGGTGCTGAGGGTCTAATTAGAGCAGACAATGGCAAGGAAAAGCCCTTTGCAGATGAGAAACTCCTTCATTTTTCTGCCTGGTTGTCAAGGCCCTGCTGGGAAGTGAATGGTGAAGATTGGGTGCCAGGTAGAGCATAGGCAATAACCAGTGGCCTTGAGCATCTTTGGGAAGCCTCTGGCCTTTTCTTGGCCCCACTGACTTACTTGAAGGGAAACCTCTCCCAGCGCTTCTCCTCTACTGGCTTTGAAACAGAAACCCTGTTGGTTTTGTGTCCTAGGTGCCTGAGACAGTGTTTCAAACCATAACAGGGCACAGCACAAACCAAAACCACCAACAGTTTGGACCTTTCGGGCTCCAGGTTCTGTGGGAGGCAGCTTCCCAAGGGTTTGGAAGCAAGTGATGCCAGTCAAGCCCAGTTTTCTTTGCTCCATTTGTAATTTCCTCACACTGTAAATCGCAGACATTATAGCCGGGCTCTCTCTTTATGGCTTACTTTCATCTTGAAATGTTCCTGTGCTACATTTTCATGTAACTTATGCACCTCAAATGTTGTAAAAACTGCCGTAAAAGTCAATATAAATGCAATAATGTCACGTCAGTCAAAGGCAGCGGAGGAGCCCTTTTGAGCAAACAATTGGGAAACTAGAGGGAAAACTCAATTGCTCCATGTTGCAAATTGATTAAAGATATGAATCAGAAAATTAAAGGGCTTTTGGAGTTTAGGTTATTACTAACTGCTTTACTTTATGGAGCAATTACTTTGATTCTATCTCAAGTCCAGTAAAGTGACTGCCAGCATATGGTGAGTCGGCGCCCTGTGTCTTTCTTATTAATGTGAATTACTCAGGATGAGGCTCAAGGAATGCATACATGCACCTTTGCCATGCAAATTCATTTCTTTCATCACTGCATTTAAAATTGTAAAGAAATAATTTATAGTTATGGCCACATCTCTATTATCCTAAACCTGCATTGTCTCATCAGCCAAGAGAACCAATCTTATTGTTAAGAATGAGAGGATGAAGATGTTCAACAGTCACTTGTGCATATATATATACACATATATATGTATATATATATATAGTCGGAAGCAATATATTATAATATATAATATATATAATAATTCTATAATATATAATAATTCTGAGCTTCCAACTATACATATATATATATATATATATTTCCAGCTATATATATACTATATATATATAGTTGGAAGCACAGAATTGGGTGCTGTTAATATGGCCAATTTGTGAAGACACCAGTTTTGATCTATAGACCTAACTACTGAGATGCCATCCTCATCTGATTACCTCTGTACTCAAAAGCCCATAACTAGATAGCCATTCTTTTAGTGCTTAAACCTTTTGTACTGAGTTCCTTATATAAGCATCATAGGATGGAATAAACTTGAGCTCAGGAAAAAAAAAAAAAAAGAAAAACCTTAGCAATAATTAATTTGGCCCTTTGGGCCCTGGCAGCCAGGAAGCTAAGAGCTAAATTTAATATTCAGTGGTAGTAATTACCCTGTGCTAGATTCCTGGCCTAGCATGAGGCCAGGCACATTCAGTGGGTGCTCAGAGAAGGAAAGCTGAATAGAGGAATGAGAGATAATGAATAATAGTTACATTTATTATTGCTCACTGTGAGTGAGAGTTTGCATGTGTGCCAAGTGCTTCACCAATGTTAGCATAATTAACCCTAACAATAGTCTCTTTCCAGGACCATTTAAGAGATGAGGAAGCAGTCTCAGGGAAGTTAAGTGACTTGCTCATATCCACCCAGCTTGGATTGGAAGCCAGATCTCTATGACCTCTGAACTACCACCCTTGGCTCCTATCCCAAAGGAAGGATCACAAGGGAGTACATGAATGGGGTGCTCAAAAAGACTTGAAATTGGACTAGGATTTCCCTGAGAGTTAATTTGAAAATACATGATATATCAGAACAGGTATTAGGTGTCCCCTGGAAAAGAGGAATATTTCTGAACAAGTAGGTCTTAACTGTAAATGGATTAAAAGTTTCAAGTCATCTTTAGGAAAAAACAGTTCAGGCAGAAGGAGTGTTTTTTAACAACAAAATTATAAACCAAATGAGCCCTAAGTGGCATGGAGAGTGCCCACCTGAAGTGCTCCCACACTGGGCACCATGGGATGCACCTCACAGTCCTTGTATTGTATCTGAATTGAAAGCATTTACCTGTAGGAATCCCTTGTTCTGATTCCATGCCCACTAAACAGTTTTTAGCATCACAGGTATTGGTTTTAGCATCACAGGTATGTCTGTCTATTGGTAGAAATTTGCTACCTGTGTACAATCTTATTGGCCCAGGAATTATTTTGAGGGAAATAATGAGTAGTTAGATGTATAAAATATCTCTGAGGTGAACTGCAGACCATTTCTAGTCAGCATACTCATTCTTGGGGGCTGGCTAAACTTGGTTCCTGATTCTGTAAGACTTTAAGGTAAATCCTAGACTGCAAAGTTCACCAAGGTCAGGTAGCAAGACTTGGGGAGTCTCCTGGAAACCCAGTGAGCTGATCCTTCAATACTTGGGTTCACATGTTTCACATTTTTACAAATTATTTGCTGTCCTTTCTTTTACAATGACTCTGAGCCTTCAGGTGCTATTTGTTTGGCTTTAGATGTGCCTCGCAAATAAATTATTTCAGATTTTGTAAAGGTAAATATTTTTGAAACAAACAGATATGACTGTATGAGGAAAAAACCAAAATCTGCAAGCCCTTTGTGGGAGATGAGTTATATAACACTGCTATAAAGAGCCTTGAGCGAAAACGTACAGGGTGGAAAGAAGCAGGAATAACCAGATAGATTCAAACAATCTCTAAAAGTTTTGCCTAAAGAGGATCCAGTTGTTCTACATCTATTCATCCATCCATCTGCCTATCCATCCATCTATTCATTCCTTCCAATCAATACTATGAATCAAATCATATGTCAAACACTGGTGAGCCTGGCAATGTAGGTAGAAAGTGGTGATGCTGTTAGCAATACAATCCAACTTTATTCTTGCTAAATGCTTGATCTCTGCACTACATTCAGACATACTCATCACACAATTACATGAAAGGTATTTTGGATACCTTACACATCTCCATTTGATGTATCTCTCAAACTCCTGTGACTTCTTACATCCTAGTGTTTTCCTGCACTTCTTTTCTTCAAAGGGACCAAGGAATCTGTAACAGGCAGGGGAATAAATTTCAAGTGAAGTTTCCAGCATGGTTAAAAAAAGGTGTTTCAGGATCTGGGGACTCCTATAGCCCTCAAGTCATTTCATATCTCCAGCCTGCCTGTAAGGGTGACTAGTCTTAAGAAGGTAACTGGAGAGTTTTCCAGGTTCTCATGGCAGCTAGAGTCTGCGAGGCCTGTACACCAACTCTACATTCTAGACCCTTGTCACCACCTCTGCTACTCTTTACTTAACTTTTCTTCTTCAAGCCCCATAATCTTCTTGTCACTTGAATTTATCAGGAGCTTTGTGCAGGATAATTTTATCAGGGATGATCTCAGAGGAGCAGAACCTAGTGGCCATTTGGGACTTCAGGGAGCTTTATGGGTATCTTGTCTTCATGCCTCTTGATTGATAAGTCATTTTGACTTGGCCACCTTGGTGGCCATGAATGGGTGCCAAATGGACAGGTAGGGTGCTGATGAAGGGAAAGTTTTTTGGTAAATCCTGTCAGTTTGCTCTGTGGGAACAGTATGGAGATGTCATTTCTGAACAATTTAATTCATCATTCCTTCATAAGTTACTCATTCAGTCATTCTTCATTGTCTATTCCTAATTATCTATTCATTCCTTTAATAATGTATTAGGTTCTACGAAACACTTCTTCTATCCAGCTACAAATTGGTGGGATTTTCAAGTTCTCAGAATGGGTATATATTTTCTCAAGAGCATGTGCCTTTGTTTTGCCCATTTGAAAACATTCTTTAAAAAATTAGTCAATAGTCTCTCTAGAGCAGCTTTTGCTTGGATTATTACTGGATGGTGTTATGGTCTGAATTATGTCCCACTTCAAAACTGATTTTTCGAAGCCACAACTTCCAATGTGACTGCCCTTGGATACAGGGTCTTTCAGAGTTATTAATGTTACATGAGGTCATATGGATAGAGTCCAAAGTCAACAGGACTTGTGTTCTTTAAGAAAAAAAAGACGCATCAGAAGTGTGCTTGTGCACAGAAGAAAATCCAGGTGCAGATGTAGCAAGAAGGCAACCATCTGCAAGCCCTGTAGAGAGACCTTGAACAAATCAAACCTGCCAACACCTTGATCGTGGACAGCCAGCCTCCAGAATTGTAAGAAAATAGATTTCTTTTGTTTAAGCCACCTTGTCTGTGGTGTTTTGCTTTGGAAAACTGAGTAGCATAATGCACATGATGAGAAAGGATAATGTAACACGGTCTTGGGTAATAAGAAAAGAAACTTAAAATGCTAAATAATATAATTTTACATAACATTTGTATTAGTGTCTTACAGTAATATATAATTTAAACATCTTTTCATAAGCTTATCTCATTTTGAAACTCACCCTAACACTTAAGAGCAAAACTATTCTTGTCAGCATTGAAGGTTAAATGCAAGGTCTTCACACTGAGCTATACCCTCAAACTTTTTTTTAAATTTCAAGACAAGGTCTTGCTAAATTGCTAAGTTGCAAGGCCAGGGCTCAAACATGTAATCCTCCAGCTTCAACCTCCCAGAATGCTGGGATTGCGGGAATGCACCTCCACACCAGGCTAAAAATATTACTAGGGTTAAAATCTCCATTTTGCAGAAAAGGGAAATGAGGCTTAACGGGGATACCTAACTTGTCCAAGATCTTTCAGTAAGGAAAAAAACTGCAAGCCACAAAGGGCTGCCATACTCATAGTGCCAGAAAAACACATGTGATACAAACCAAAACTGGTTTCCAGAGCATCAGATTAAACGGCAAGTTTAATGTGTAGGTGTTTGACATCCTAACCTACCTTTTTCCAATTTAAGTAGGGCCAATATAAAATTTGTATTCAGATGAAAGGTAAATTCTCAGTCTATTTCAACATTGTAAGCAAAACTACCGCTTTATTTTAAAGGTTTGGACAGTAAATTCACCAGTACATTTAGAATTTGATTCTGTCTTTAGAAAAAGTGATTTATAAACATTTCCATAAATGTATCCATTGTATAAGGATATAACTACGCTAGAATTGAACAAGCAATCTGGAAGAGCTATTAATAAGGAGAGTAATAGCATATGGCCTACTTTAATGGGTGGTGGAGCCCTAGAACTTGTGATCTAAACATTCTCAGACTCTGGCTTCATTTATTTGTTTTAAGATTTGCATGTATGAGAGATATTTGCTTAACAAATATTTGTGAATTTCTTTGATAATCATGTGTAATTTTATTTAATCCACCCTTCTTCTAAAAACACCCCTCTTCCCTGCTCCCTCAGTCGTTCAAATAGGATTCCAGCTCCTGAGTAAGCTGCCCCCATTCTGGAGCCTTACTCTGCTGACCTCAGTTGACCATTCTAATGATATGGACCTGACTTAGATTAGCATAGAGCACTTCCTCAACAGTTTTGAACTCTGGCACCAAGAGAGTAGAAACTCTCAAGTCAATGTTGTATTAGGCACTGATGTTGTAGGTAACCAGGTCCTCCATTATAAAAGAAACCTTTTTATAATAGGAGAAAATGGAATTTACTCTCAAGACAGAAATATAAATGAAGGAAGGAGAGAATGAAGCAAGTGTGGAATTATCACTCCTGATTCCAAGTATCCCTGAGTCTCAGCCACCCATCCCCTTCTAGCATATAATTGAGATATATATGCGGGGGGGATCACCATCTTTGCCCGGTTTTGCCAAGGATAAACTTTGCCCTGGAGAGCAAAACTCCTCCAACACAGAAAAAGGGTCTTGGCCATGGTTAAACCTATTTTTGCCCTACAATAATAAATTTGGCTGCTTTTATTTTATTTTTGGTACTGGGGATCGAACTCGGGACCTTGTGCTTACAAGGTAGGCGGCGGAACCACTGAACTAAATCCCTGACCTACTTTGATTTTGTTTTTATTTCTTATCTTCTTGAAACTTTTTGAGGTCCATGAAAAGCATGAGTCCCTTCAGCAAGGCCTGGGTCCCTAGGAGAAAGATATTTGAGCTTTATTATTCTTAACCCAAAGAGGAACTGGAAGATTTGACCTGCCCTACCCAGAGATCTCAGCCTTCTTAAGGCCCCTAGTCAGCAAAATGTGGGGCTCAAAAAATTGGCTGAGTTTGTCCAAACAAAGTCTCAATTTCCTGACAAGCAATTGCAACTTGGGGTTACATGTTGAGGTAGACTTCAGACTCTTTTAATGGCATTCAGAGACATGGTTCTCCAACCAATTGGCATTGAGAAAATGTTTATCAGTTCTGACAGCCACAAGTTCCACCCTGGCCAATTTTAGCTCCTATGCCTGGAAATGACTTAGATGTTTGAAATTCTGTAAAACACAAGCTAGTTTTGAAATGGAGCCATAGAATTGCAATGGTATTCTGCCTTAGCTCTTAGGCAATTTAGGTCAGAATCTTCTCTCTTCTGAACAGGGGAAAGCTTCCCTGAAAGAGCTGGTGATAAATTTTCAATAAATCTGCTGATTGGCAGGGAATGAGAGAATTTTAAAAAAATGATTTATGAATGTGAGTGAAATAACATTTTCATTGCTGTCCACTTTCCATAATTTTTATCTTTTAAATTCCCTTTAGTGCCCTTACAAGGAAATAGAAAAATGGATGCAGCATCTTTTGAGAGATGCTTCCAAGATAGTGAACACAGGAATATATGTGTGTGTGTGTGTGCAAGAAATTTCACTTGTGAGCAACTGATAACTCCATTTATAAGTACGCTTGCCTCAGTATCGATAATAGAGAAGGAGATATTTTGCCTAAATATATATTTTGAGATGCTTCCTTCTTTAAGGAGTTTTATAAAAATATTTTTGCATATCTTTAAACCTGGGAGGGATGTAACTTTCATTCATTCATTTATCCATTCACTCACTTATTCACATTTCTAATTCATTATATTTGGAGTAAGAGACACTGAGGCTGTAATCAGTGAAGCAGCCTTAGCCTTCATTTTCACCTGTTACGTGTGTAAATGTGAGGGGTGGGATCTTGTTACCTGTGTGTACCAGCGTGCACATGTGTAACATTCACTGAACACCACTTTAGGCTTACAATATTTGCCTTTTAAGCACTATTTTTCTTAATCTCCTTAAAAGTTTTGAAACAAATATTTTAATATTTATTTGAAAGAAGATAAAAAAATGAAAGAAGATAAACTACTGTCAGAGAGATGGAATATCTGGCTTATGGCTCAGTGAGCATGTGGTCCCTTAAAACAATCGGGCTTCTCTGGTCTTTGCCTTCTCTTCTGTCCAATGAACAATCTTTCTTCCTTTTACCAGCTATGAGACTCAGCAATAATGACTTCCCTAACTAGTTTATAAATGTTGAATTCATTTCACTAATCACAGTCATTGACTCAATAATCAATAGGCCTAATAACCAGCAGAAGGAGAGAAGGATGCTCACTAAGACCAGATCCTGGATCTGAAATAAAAGAGAATGGAATAGAAAACCCACATGGCAATTCAAGTAATGTGATTTATTAACAAGCGCTAATGACACTACAAAAAGCATGGTCACTGTAAACAACTAAGAAACTCAAATCAACAGCGGGCATTTAGAGAAGTCCTTATGAACATCTGTATTGCTGTTTCTCCAGTTTGATCTTGGTGGGTAAGATCGTGAGCTCCTTTGACAAGCAGCCCCACATGTATGTGCATATTTGAGAGTACTTTTTAAATTAATTCCTATTTAATATTTTAATCTTGTTTTGATCCCATGACCACTTAACAATCCTTAATTATCCTATGTACTCTACTTCTTTTCCCTCATTATTCATGTTTGTTTTTATTTTCTACTCTTCCTTCCCTTTTTTTTTTTCCTCTCCTATTTTTGCCATACATTTTCTGATTCACTTCTCTTCCCACACTGAATTTTTCTCCACCATCCTTGGAGTATTCATTTCCTCTTTGCTATGGCTTAGAACTAGAATGTCCCCCAAAAGCTTTATGCATGTGTTCAAAGGCTTTTGAAGGGGAATTGAATCATGGAGGCACTATGCTCCTCAGTGGATTAAGCCACTGATGAATTCATAGCTGAATGCTGTTAGGAATTTGGGCCTGGTTGGAAAAGCCGGTGGGTAACAGGGGTATGACCTGGAATGGTACAATTCTCTCAGGCTTCTCTCTTTTCTCTCTGTTTCCTGACTTCCATGGAGTGAGCATCCCTTCCTCCACCAGGCCTCTTGGCCATTCTATTCCTGCTCTGGAGCTAGCCCAACATGGACTGAATCTGCAAGCCGAAGTAAACCTCTCCTCCTTTAAGCTGTGTGTGTCAGGTATTGTGTTCCAGTGATGAGGAAAGTGATTAACACACTCTTCTTCCTATCTCATTTCTCTTTCCTCTTAAGCACAGACTGTGGCCACACAGGGTTAGATCAGGACTGTCCATGAGAAACCCCTGGCATGGTGCTGGTCTGGAGATCCAAAGAGCTGACTACCCCTGTACTTGTCACAGAAACCTTGCCCTACATCTAAATCTCCTGGTTAGTTTGCCCTCCCCTCTTTAGGGAAAGAGAGAAGCATTGTATTTATAGGTCTGTCTCCCTGAATTGAAAGCCAGTTCTAAACATTACTGGAAACTTTGAAGATAAGATGCCTGAGGCGAATTAACTGGGAAGATGTGTAGGTCACACCAGAAATATCATTCAAGGCTCTTCTGAAAGAGAGTGGAAGGCTGCAGATTTTCCACAGGAAGCCCCAGGAGATTATGGGAAATAAGTTGTCATGTCTTCTGGAGCTGAGTTCCCCTTCTTCCCTCACTGCCTCTGTGTCTCTCTTCTCAGTCTCTCTCTTTCTCCTACACATATATAGACATATATGCACTCCCCTTTTATTGTTATTTTGAAAAATCTTATATGTGTATAATATTACACATATTTAGAATCACTGACCTTAATTTAAAGCCTTTATCACAGCACCTTGCACATTGTAAGAATTATAAAAACATGCAAAAATTATCAAAGTCAATTTGATGTGATGAAGAAACTTAAGATTGGCCTCAGGACTAAGTTCTGGCTCTTCTAGTAACTAACCAACAACTCAAAATGGTCTCATCTCATGAGACTTGTGTTTTCTTTCTACAAACAGAGGGTAGAGAAAGTAGGTGGACTAGATGATCCTTTAACTCTTTTTAGCTCCATAAATTTAGGAAGGAGTAGTTATGATTCTGAATATAAAAATGTTAAAACATTGGGTTGAAATCGGGTTGAGAAAACATCATAATTCAGTTATAGGTATTAGAGGGGAATCTTGGTCAAAAAAATTTCTCCACTGTTCTCAAAGAATCCAAATTGCCTCCCCTGTCACATGCATTCTGACATTCTGAAAAGGACTCTTCCCTTGCATGCTCATTCTGATTCCTAGGTGGGGAGTGTATTCATTTCCTAGGACTGTCAAAACAAAACTCCATGTGCTTGATGCTTTCAGCCACACATATTCAAGCCATCAATTCTGAAGGCCAGAAGTCCAAGGTCAAAGTTTTGGCAACACAGTTTCTTCTGGACTTCCTCTCTTTGGCTTGCGGACGGCCATCTTTTCTCTGTGTCATCACGTGACTTTTTTCTATCTGTGTCTGAGTCTCTTCTTATAATGATACCAGCCACATTGGACAAGGCAGCACCCTAATGATTTCATTTTACCTTAATTATATTCTTAAAGATTTAACCACATGAATTTTGGAGTGAACAGAGTATGCATGCAATAGATGCCTCTAGTTAACAAGGATGATGAGTCTCTCCTGGTCTGCAATTTGAAGAAAAGAAAATCTTGTAATATATGACTTGTAATATATGAAAAGGATGGTGAAAGAAACATGCATTTCTTCAGTCCTTTGCCTTAACACAACAACAGAGAAGACTCTGTTACTGATAAAACTATTTCATAAACAAAGTCTGTGGTCCCATCATGCCAAGGATGTAGAGTATCATGCCAAGCTCTGGATTGGACAGAACTTGCCCTCTGAACATCTGTAACACAACCAGAGAGTTATTTTATTCATGGAAGAATCTAGAAATTGACTCAATGATAAGAGAAGATTTGAAGCCTACTGTCACCTAAGGTTTGAATAATGAAAATAAGGATAAGAATATAGAATTTTGAAAGCACATAGGGATATTAGAAGTTATCTATATCTGTGCTCTATAGATTTTTTGCATTTTGCCACAAATAATTTTTCAAGTAGATTATCTCTTAGGGTTTCCAATTTGTGTTTTACTAAATATAAGCATTAAAAGATAAAGAACATATAAAAAACAAATTTGAAAAATAAAATCCAGCCCTAAAAGCGTCATTTAACTTGAATATTTGACCTTAATAAGCAAATAAAAACAAAACTTTCTTTACATATGTATCTTGTCTCATTCTGCCAAGAACTTCAAGGTAGGTCAGCAGCATCTGTAGACTGATGCTTACGATCCTCACTCTAGATGAATGTTATTCAAAGTTGAGAAAGTTCAGATTCTCCATAAATTCAGTTTGAAAAGCATTACAACCAAAGCTAAATGTTTTCACTTCAGGATTTACAGCGGTGCCGACATACTCAAGCAATGTTGAGGACATGGAATTCTTTTTACAGACAGAGCACATGCAGAAAGGTCAGAGGAATTACAAAGTACGATTGAGATGGAACACAGTGAAAGTCGCAGAATTTGCTTGTCTCTTCTCATTGTATATTTAAACTCTAGATTTGAATATTTCTGCAAGTAGGCCAACAGAGGAGAGCCATTCAAAAGGGATAGAAGTTGAGGTGGTCAGGAAACAAATTAGTAACTCATGAAATTTAAAAGGCTGAGTCCTCTTATCTTACAGCCCTTTTCTGTTTCAGTTTCAAATCCCTTCCTTTAACTTCACATACTAAGGCTTGAGCATTATAATCAACTGGCAGACTTGTTAAAGTCAGACTATTAGGCTATATATCCAAAGTTTCTGTTTCCATGGGTCAGGGTGGGGCCTCAAAATATGCATTACTAATAAGTCCCCAGAAAATGTTGATACTGCTGGCCCAAGGGCCACAAGTTTGAGAACCTTTACTCCAGCACAATTTAATAAAGGGAACATCCCCAAACCCCAGTATTTCCATGTAAGAAAAAGCCAGTGCAGAGGTCAGTGACATAATGGGGAAAGACAGGATGCAGACCAAGAAGCTGCTCACAGATTTAGATTCATGAGAGAAATGAGTGGGTTGCTTTTACTTAATACTTCTTAAAATAATTGCTGCCTCTATTATGCTATATGCTTTGAAAACAGACATTCATTATAACTTTAAAAGTCAAATTATTGCAAAATTTTTTAAAATTTGAAAGCACAGAGCCCAGGCACTTAAGAACTTGGTGGGTATGCATGATTTTCCATCAGCATCTGTTAGGGAATAATTAAGAATTAAATTTTTATTTAATCATTTTTCAGATATGAAAGTACTACTCTCCTCCACCCCCATCCCAAATCATCTGAAAGACAAAAGTAAATCTCAGGTTCTAAATATTATATTTAGAGAACAAATGGATTTGCTTCAATTTTGTAAGCTCATTAAAATGATTTAAGAAATATTTGATTTAATTCCTCTCTCATAAATTAAATTTTCATAAGGAATAGTTTTTTAAAAAAAATCATTGAGTTCTTCTTTTACACCTGAATTGGCGAGAAAGTTTGACTCCATGCTCAAAAAGAAATCTGAGCATTTTTACAAAGTCTTTGTAAATAGAGAAGGGTGGAGGAGTTGAAGGGAGGGCAGGGGAATGGAGAAAAAATAAGAACTGAGATACATCATGTAAAGGTACAAGTTCCCAATGATAAATGTAAATGTATTGTATACCTAAAGTGGACCAACAAAAGAATTTAAGGAGAAAAAAAAGGAAATCTGAGCAAATCATCTTATTTAAAAGAAATTGGTGGAAGTGGGCATTAAGAGAAGTGAGGAGGTTCTGTAGTAGTATCACAAAATGCTAGGAGGGACACTAGAGGTCACTTAGACCCAGGGCTTCATTTGAAGATGGTAAACCCAAGGTCCTGGGAGAAATCCTTGCATTTAAGATCACAAAGTCAGGAAGTGTGTTTCCTGGGACTATAACCCAGGTTGTCTCATTTACAGTCCAGACACTCTTTCCAGCTGTCCATGTTACCTCCTCAAAGAACCAGTAGAGCCCTGGCTCTTCTAGGTGGGTACAGTGTCACGTCTTTACTTGTGTTTTGACTCAAAATCCTGGGACCCTGAGGAGAGCTTCAGGGCCTGGAAGAGTTTGCAAGCCACCTGAAGACAGGCCCTAGGCTTGCATTGCTCATTCCTGCCCTCAGCCAGGAATCTAACACATTGGAGGTCCTATGCATATTTTAATCAAATGAGCCAAGAGGTCTAAAATTTGTAAGGGACCCTGAGGGGAAGAAGAGGAGAGAGGTGCAAATACAAACCATCCAACTGCTTAATTTGGTGAACATTTTGCTTCCATGTACTATAAAATACCGGACCTCAATTTTAATGCTTTAAAGACCTGAAGGCAACTACTAGACTTGCTTTTTCTTTGGTAAAATACACACAATTTTTCTCCCTTGAGGGGAAAAATACCCCATTTTGTGTCTTTATTCCAGCACTCTGTGAACAAAGGCGTGGGGCCTGGGCTGTCCTCCTGGGGCTCTGTTTCAGTCCGCAGCAGGCTGGGCTGGGCCCGAGTCTTTCTTGTTCTCTGTGGCTGCCCCAAGGAGGGTGGTGATGCTGGGAGGCTGGAGCCTGGCCTTGCCAAACCAGAGGGAAGGGCTTCCCACTGCTTCCCCAGAGCAGGCCCAGGCTATGATGGATTCCAGCTGTGAGGTGCCTTGTTGGCCCAGCAGCCTGCATTGCAATGCTATCTGGAGTGGAAGGGGAAAGTGGCACCACATCTGGGGGCAGCCCCATGGCTTCTGTGGTAGCCATCTTAATGATTCTTTCATAGGTACTTCCGTTGCCTACTTCTTTCCTTCTCGCTTATTTTCTCACTCCCCCCTCATCTTTCTGCCTTTCTCATTCCTCCCTTCAGTTGCACCTAGCTTTCTCTGTCTCTCTGCATCCTTTTCAGCACTTCCTTAGGCCCTCCAACCTTTCCCTTTCTCCGGTTTGGCACCTCAGTGTTTCTCCTCTTATCCCTTGCTTGCATCACCTTAGCATCATATTGGAGTTAAGTGGTTGTCTTTGCTCTATTAAAATAGAGAGATCTTGATTTTGCACAGCTGTGAACAGGATTGAGCAAACTGGTACTTGACAGCACAGTCTTTTGTGGCCAAAAAGGAAGAGCGCATTTGTGTGCGTTTAGCAGCTTTGTCTGGTGTTTCATTGTCCAGCATTCAAGAGCAGATCTTTAATTTGCTGGAGAATCACAGAGGAATAGTCAATATGCTCTAAAAGACTCTTGATTTAAGCCTTCTGAGAGCTGTACCTCTGGCTGTGGTTTTGGAAAGTGATTGCCTGTCATCTCAAAAGTTAGAGTAAACAGCTAGTCTGCTCAGCATCACATGTTTATTTTCCACAGTGGCATTTTCTAGGTCACGTGGTAGCCATTTAATTTCCATGACTGACATTCCACAGGTCTGAGATTTCATTCCTCTGGGAGTCTTTCAAATACTTGTGGTTTTAACTAGGAGGAAAAATATATGTATTTTTAAAAGAAATACATACACCACCAACCCCAGCACCTTATTCAGTTGCATCCCTGGCAGAATTTTGTGGGCACCTCCTGTGCTCTTAACTCTCAAGTACCTGCAGACACAGAGGTCTCAGAAAGGGAGAGAGGCCTAGATACATGCTTTCCAGAGCTCTTAAGGTACTAAGGTCTTTGAAGTGACTTCAGCAGTTCATACAGTTTACCTCTGATTTTTGACACTTGGCTTGGTATTGCCCACAAAAGAGTTGGAAGATAGTACTTTCCTGGGTTACAGAATTCTTTCTACTGGAAGAAGCTGAAGTAACATCCACCCCTACCACCCAGAGCCCAGATTTTTTCCTTGATGAAGAAAGTGGAAGTACCTCCTATCTCAAAATTCTCTAGTTAGATTTCATGCAGTAGAGGGGAAGGAGAAAATTCTTACTGAAGGACTTGGTTTGTTGATATCTCACTGAGAGTTAAAATAAAGGAATAGAAATAGATCAATTCTGGTTAGGTAGGAATGAAGTTTCAATTACAGAACCAGCCCAAGCCAATCCATACAAAAAAGAAAATAAGATCATTTATATCACCTTCATTTTAACCTTAACCTCCTTATCTCTTTGAATTCCAGTGGAACTTGACATTTTCTATATTTCAACTGCCTAGAAAATTTCTTATAAGTGTTTCCTTTGGGGTCAAGAATGGTTTTCTATGTTCTGCCTTGCTTCTCTGTTCCCCTTACAAGTCCACTGTCTCATTCCTTCTTGGTCTATTCTTGGCTAAGGAAGGGAAACTCAATTATGTGAAGGCATCTTGACTGATCATGTTTTTATTTTGCTCCTCTGATGTACCGGTAGTAATTTCATTTTAACAAAGGCCAAGTTACCAATTATAGAACTATCATTAAGACAGATCCTGGAAAGTTCAACTTCAACAGGAAACTTTTGATCACCCTTTGATTAATAAAGTAAGAACTTAATAGTTATCAACTTTTCATTTTCAGTCCTACTCTTCTTCACTGTCTAGGAAATCAAAGGGGTTATTCATTACAGCTTTGGAATATCAGCACTGGAAAGGCCCTGAAAGGTCATTTAAACATCAAACATACACTGAGGGGCCCCTGAGAACCAAGGCCCAAGAGGACTAATTCAGTTGGTCAAACCTGTGAAATACCTACATAGGATCCTTTTCCATGAAATGAAAGTTGGCCAGATCCCACTACTTTTACCTTCTTTCCTGATACTAGTGTTCTTCTGAAGGGCCCATCTTCTTACAAAAAAAAAGTGATGGGATAGTCACAAGGGATTGTGCATTGGCTGGCAATAGGGATGTTATTTTCAAAGAGTTGGAAGGTGAACACATAGCTGATCATTGCCTCTGCATATGTTGACCCTCATTTAGAGAGTAGCAATTCTGCTTAGGAAATAAATTGTTCTGGGGATAATGGAGTTTTAGATAAATTCACACATTATAGATGAAGTTAAGTTCTTTAAGGAGTTATTCCTAACTTTTTTGTTGAGCAGTAGGTGAGACACATATACTTTTTAATATAGCCTATGTGGACCTTGTGCTGTTACTGAGATTTTGTATTCTAATTCATAAATGCACTTGCTAATTTTTCTTCCTCTTGCTCCTTCTCTCCCCCGCCCCCCGTTTAATAAAATTGCATGCCAGCTATTGGTGAGAATGAAAAGTCAATATTTCAATCAATTTTAATCTATCAAATAGAGCTAATAAAAATATGCAAACCATTTATTTGACAAGTTTTTAAAATCACACACAATATGGTTAATATTATTTCCAATTGATTTTCTTATTGCTGTCAGCTTAAAATATTCATAAATTAGAGATTCTTCTGTTTTTCACCCCATGGAGTACATTTCTCCAAGCATACTCTGGAGGAAGTCTAAGATCACTGGCTTTATGTAAGAAGCAAAGACTCAAGTATGTTTAGATGATCTAGTTTATGTCTCCCGTATTTCAATATTCATGCGAACCCTTAACATAAAATATACAGATGTTACCACATATTTGGACCATAACTCCCCTCTAAGACTATTATGTAGAACTAGTGCCTGTAAGAACTAGTGCTGTAGAACTGAGCTCTTTGGAACACACAATTTTAATAACAGTAGTAGTAGTAACACCAACAATGACAGTAGTCACAACTGTAACTAGCACTGACTGAGCACTTGCTACATGCCAAGCACTCTTCTTAGTATTGGCCTATATAAAACACCCATTTATTTTCATGACCATCCTGCAAGGCAGCTACAGTTGTGACTCCCAAGGCCTGAATTCAAGGTCACCACCTATTTTATTTAGGAAGTGTGATTTGAATGCTGCTCACTGGCCTTTCAACCTGCATTCTTCCCTCTTACATTGTACTCCTAACCCTTTTTCTGTGACAAGATCTTGACAATGGCAGAACCTAGTGGCCAAAAGCTGAGTCCACTGAGCTAGAGGCTTATGTGCCTTTGGTGGCTGCATCTCATAAACCTTTGCAGTCTTGTCACAGCTGTACCAGGAGTCAGGAGTAGGAATATATGGCCAATACTATTGTTTCCTCACTGAGATATTTAAATCTCTGAAATCTGAACACCAACATCACAGCACTAAAATTAGCACCCAATGTTATCTGCCTTCTCATGGATTGAGCTGGATAAGACAAGCTATGTCCATTTCATTTCCTCTACTGGACTTTAAGTTTCTTGTAGTCAAGGACCTTGTCTAATGCTTCTTGGCATCATAAGGGTAAATCATATTGAGCAATTGAACTAAGTAGATGGATTAAGCATCCTTTCATTCACTGCTGTGGAATGTGTTTTGAGAAACATTATTCACATGGTTTGTGATTTGTAAGTGGCCGAGTTCTTCAATTCCTATGATAATGCAGTGAGAAAGATGTGTTACCCCTTCCCTCTTCAAAGATGGCCAGAGATGTGACTGAGCAAGGTCACAAGGCATAGGTTAAACGTGGTGCAACTGGGATTCAATCTAGATTCCTAAAATCCAGATCTCGTGTGTCCCCCAGCTGCCTTGGTCTCCATGGAATAAATAGAGAACCTCACTTGGAAGTTGTCACTCTCCTTGGAGTGTGCCCTTCTACACACATGTTCTCTCATACTCTATTGTTTTTTAATTCTCACAATTGTTCTTTTCAAAGTGGAAGACAGCGTTTTCGTCCTGGAGAAGTCAGGGAGAAAATGAAAAGAGAGGACATTTGGAAGACTTCAGAGCTAGATTTTTTAGCCTCTTCTTAGAGGATGGGGAAAGACTCCTATCATTCTGGAACAATTTTGGGGCTAGAAGAGCAAAAAGCATCTTGAAATCATGAATTATTTCCACTACCAAGTCTTAAAGGAAAAACAAGAGGAAATAATATGTTGGAGATAAATGACATGCTGGGGTGAGAGAGAGGGGCAGCATTTAGATATCCTCCAGGGCACAATCACTGCTGTCTGCAAAAATGAAAGGAATCTTCAGGGAGCCTCCAATCCATGGGACTGCATTTCATACAAATGGCACCAAAGGAATGATCATAAAGATAGTTACAGACTCTGGATTCCAATGTGGCTTCCTTATGTAATAATTTAGAAGTATGTAAGTGGCAGAAACACAAAGAGAAGGAAAGGTGAAGAGTAAAGATAAGAATGATTCATAAATTGAAAGATGATATTTTTTACTTCTCTGGAATAATGCGTTCAATAAAGAAACAAGTTCATCTTCAAGGGCACAGAATGAGTGCTGCCCTTGAGATACTAAAAATGGAAGCACCCAGAAGAATATAGCCAAAATGCTCAATGAAGAAAGTAATATTTTATTTCTTTAGTAATTGCCAAATACTGAAACTTGAGGTGACTCTAAAGATGTATTCTTGGAAGCAAGAACAAAAGATTATAAAGAAATAATCTGGGGAAATGGATGACATGATTTGTTTTGTCCCTTAGAGGAAAGGAAAAAAGAAGGGCAGAGCATAAAGATTGAGCAGAGGGCTCACTATTTCTGAGTCTGCCATATCAGGTATAGCAGTGACAGAATGATTTTTTGTGTAAGGAGGATGGAAGGAAGAAATGTCAAAAAGCTAACAACTCCTATAGCGAACCCCAATGGAGTCTGGAAAAGTTCAGTCTTAGCACTAAGGAATCATCTATTTTCCAAGTTTGTTTAAATATACACAGATGACAAGTTGGCCCAAAGCAAAATTGTGAAATAGGAGAACAGTGCCTTTAGGACCTGGTGAAGCTATCAATCACCAGATATTTATTGAGCATCTCCTCTGTGCAAGGCATTAAGCTGGAAAGGCGGAAGCATAAGCGCATACCTCCCTGCCCACCAACAGCTCCAGTTCAATCTGGAAGGCACAAGATGGTACATCCAGCAGAATTAAATGGTATTCTCAATAAATAGTGCCATAAAATGGTGGGGGAAAAGACCTTAAAGCAATGTCAAAAGCAAACACTATACAGCATTTATAATGTTGCAAGTCAGCTTCTGAAAACTATACCAATATTACATTCTTTAATCCTTAAACTAACTCTAAAAGGTAGCTTTTGTCACTACCCCTGTTTTATAGCTCAGGAAATTCCAGTACAGATAGTAAGCAATAATATGAGGATGGGAGCCAGACAATATTAACCTAGAGCCTGAGTTTGTAAAAGAACTGTACGTGCTATACTGAAACATTATTATGTGTAATGAAAGTGAATAAGTTAGGCAATAAAGACAGAGGAGATTCTGAGTCATTGCTTTGGTCCAGACCCTTATCATGTCTTTTGCGCCTAACAGTAGCCCCATGACAGCAGGAAGGCAGGTCACTATTTATATCTGTAAGTGCAATGAGAATGACTGAACAATGTCCTTCGGCCTTACTGTCAAAAACAATTTGATGAGGTCAGAACTAAAATTAAGATCTCCCTATTGCTAGTGCTTCCAACTCTGGGGGGCGCTACATCACTTTATAGTCTAGGCACACAGCCCTGTCTTGAGTGCACTCTGCCCTACCATCATCCTCCCATTCATATAGCATCAATCAGCATGTTACTGCAGGCTGAATATCAAGGAGAAAATGGAACAAAGGCATGAGCCAGAGTGACAGACCCCTGAAATCTTGATGATGGTTTTAAGCTTTAAAATAATTTTCAACTTGCAGAAATCCTGCAAAACTAGTACAGGAAAATCCCCAGATAAGCTTCACTCAGCTTCCTCTAATGTTCACATTTTATATAATCATATATCAAAATTAACAGATTAACATCGGTACAATACTATCTGCTAACTCTAGACTTTATTTGGATTCCGTCAGTTTTTCTCACTGTTGTCCTTTTTCTATTCCAGAACCTAACCTAATACTCTACATTGTGTTTAGTTCTCATCAGTCCTAATTCTCCTCTAATCTATGACAGTCACTCAGTCACTCCCCAACTTGCATGACCTTGACACTTTTACACAGTATTGGTCATTACTTGTATAGACTATGCCTCAGTCTGGGGTTGTTTGATATTTTATCATGATTAAACTGTGATTATGTATTTTTGGTAATAAATTTACCAAGAAAGTGATGTGCTCATCTTAATGTTACCAGAGTGGGGGTTAAGGGTGCTGTGTACTGTTTCCAGTGTTAGGGAAAGAGCAGTTATTGAAAGAAACAAAATTACTTGGTATTGTGGAATATAGGTTCTCCTAGGCAGATAATGACAATAAAGACAATAGTTAATTAAAGTATGTTGTACGTTGACATATAAAATTGTTTTTGTAAAACAAGGGTATTAAGAATCACTTACACCAGGGTTAGAAACTGTGATGTCAAATGAAGAAGTGAGGGTCAGTCTCCATTGATCAGACTTACTGAAGGGATGGAGGTCATTAATGCAAGCCACCCACCCTCAGGAACATGGTAGAGCTGTACTTCCCGGTACCCTTCTGCTTCAGTAAGGCCATGTGACCAGTGCTGGCTAGTGAACTAAGAAAAGAAATGACCATAACACTCTAGGTTGGGGCTTGTATTTGAATTTGAAAAATTTGAATAACAGTTCAGCCAAGATCATTTCTTAATCAAGGAACACTAAAACTTAAGAAGGGGAGCAGGTTTTGACTGTCTTACATTAATTATAGGGCTCTTCAAGTCATGGGCTTCCTTCACATATACTCACTTTCTGTATTTACACTCACTAAACTTCTGTCCCCACTGAGTTAATGAAAATTTATGGAGTCCAGGGCCTCTGATATTATACCTCAAAATGTTAAATGCACTTGAGCAAAAGTATGATTTTAAACTAAGATTGTTTCTCTTCTTTATAGCTTTTTTTTTTTTTGGTACCAGAGATCGGACTCAGGACCTTGCACATGCGAGGCAGGCGGCAGAACCACTGAGCTAAATCCCCGGCTCTTCTCTTCTTTATATCTTATGTTGACCATAATACTGTGGAAAGCTCATTATAAAGTAGAAATTACTTTTGGGTGGGTATTAACTCTCTAAGCAACAAACACTCTTCACAGGTATATTCCCAAATTATATACACATGCTATGTGTACATTACCTTCATTCCAACTGAGGATCCATTATTTTATAGGTATGGCCGTTAGACTGAATGCTGAAATGAATGATTTGAGAACTTCTTGCTTCAGGTCAGAGGGAAGAAATGTACTATCTGATCAAACAAGTACCATACTAATATCCCATATTTTTATAACATATGAGAACATTGCCTTGTCAGTTAATAAGAGTGGAGTCAGGGCGACCAGGTCTCCTCAAACATGACATCAATTTGAGGGATGGCCAGGCAAACAGTGTGTACATTTATGCGGCTGTTCTTGTGGGCACTGGGTGATTCTGATTGCAGTAATGATTGTGTTCTACTCATTGATAGTTTGACTGGGAACACTTAGTACTTAGTGCTATGCCGAAAATTCCATTCAATTTTTAAAATTTTGACAACACCTACTGTCTTAGTTACTTTCTCTTCAATGGGACAAAATACTCAAACACCCACGATCTCCTTAACGAAACAGAGATTTGTTTTGGCTTACATTTTCAGTCCATATTTGGCTATCTTCAAGGCAGAAATGGATTGATGCAAGGAAATGGCAGAGAGAAGACATTAAATCCATGGCAGTCAGGAAACAGAAAGCAAAGGGAGGAGCCAAAGACAAGATGCACTCTTCCAGGTCATGCTTCCAGAGACCTACTTTCAACCAGGCTCACCTCCTAACAGCACATTTGGCTACTGAATGCATTAATGGATGAGGCCACCAATGATCTAATCACCTTCTCCACACATGAGGATTTGGAGGGCATTACACCTACAAATCCTGACTTGTCCTCTAAAGTCACTTTTTAAAAGATGAGGTTGGTGAGTATGTTATGGGAGGTCTGTTGATATTTGATCTTGCTCATGCTCCCATTTCTGCTTCCCAGTTTCCACCTCTTCTTCCCTGTATTTTACTGCCTTGTTTCATAACTCCATAACATTATTGAGCTCTTGGTATCCTCACTATACTCTTCCTGGCCCCAGTATCATGAAGATATGGTTTTCTGTCCCACTTTTCCATCATTCCTTTTAGACTCATGGTCGCTATTGTTGGAAGCAGTTTAAGCACTAATAGGAATGTGAGCTAGTATATGCATCCAGCATCTATTGTTGAACATTTACTATGTGCCAGTGCTAGAACAGAGATATAAACCATAAACTTAAAAAATGTTTCAGTGTCAAAGAACATCAGAGCCCTGGTGTCCAAAGTTCTCTGAATCCTGTAATTCACACCTTCTTTACCATTTACTTAATGTGGAAGACTCTCCCTGACAGGAATATGTTCATCACTGTTAGGACAAAGAAACCAAAGGAGGATGAGGAAAATGAGATATGAAGAACTCTGGTGAACTACAGCAAAGAGATGGAAAATAGAGGTATTGTATTAGTTGTTGCAACTTGAGAAATGATGAAATGAAACTATGAAAAGCACTAGGAACTATACCAATAAAACTTGAACACTGGAGAAAACTTCCTGAGACAGAGAACATTATAAAGGTGTTTCCCAACAGCTATGATAGAAACCGGATCCTTAGCAGCATTCAAGACTAGACTAAACAGAATTCTAAAGAGATAAATTGTACAGAACAGTTTGGCACAGACTAAAAGATGGGCCTGTGTTGTGTTCTTCCATTTCAAGTCTACAACTATAAAAATTTTATTTAATCATGGATTTTTGTTTATTTTTAAGCCCCTATAGCAAACATAGCTTAATGCTCACAATATAGCACTTGACTGTAAAATGTCTTGTATTAGTCTCTGTTTAATGCTTATTAGTTTTATCTCTATGCCCCCTAAGTATAATCTACAGAGAAGAGAGAGCATTAGAAAGTCTTTTGCTATAAATCCCACAGTAACCAGAATAAGCTTAAAGAAAAATACTAAGTACTCAATAAATATGTGTTGATAAACTATGGGTTTATTTAATGTAGATGTCTGTTTAAACCCTATGCAAGGAGCTAGGGGATATAAATATATCTTTTCTTAAAAAATAGAAGTAGAAATTAATCTACAAGTAGTTAATTATTCCTATTAAAGTTAAATGTAAATGTCAAGCAATAATAATGGTATATAACGTAAAAGAGATCAAAAGCCATTCTGATACATGATAAACAAATGGTACAGTATGTTATTGTGTACTATTGTGTTTCACAAACACCTCAAGTCAAAATAACATAAGATTTTTTTCTGATCTAAAGTGAAAAGTAATGCTTCTCTTTAATTTTTTTCTCTTTTGTCCTATTGTCTCTTGGGATAGCAACATGATTATGAAGTCTTTGGACAGCAACATGATTATGTGTGATAGATTTGGAAGCACATAGATGCAACTGTGAGGAGTATGGTCCAGCCTTGAGGGCAGTGGATAGGAGGTAACAGGTTCAGGCCCCTGGAATTTTTTCTTATTGAGTGGATGTGGTCAGAAAGCTGGTAACCGCCATGGATCTGTCTGGCCAAAGGTCAAGTTTCACATGTCAGGTGAAGCTGTACAGTTAGGAATGGACCATGAGAGTAATTAATTGCAAAGGCCTGCAAATTAACTGCAAAAGCCAGCAGATTCAAGCAGCAAAGGCAGAAAGACCAAAATGGCAGTACCAACAGGATTTGTGATCAGGATGGAGAGAGTCTCCATCACCACATTACCTCACTTGACAGTGGGGTGTGTGTGTGTGTGTGTGTGCACGCGTAAAGTGGGGAGACAGGAGGTCTGAGTTACTAGAAATTATCATTGATAGAAGGAAAGAAACCCTGAGGGTAAGTTCTGCTGTGAGAATGAGTTCTGAGTGAACAAGCTTTACAGCACCAAATCAGGAGAGTGGGCTGAACCTAATCCTCAAGGGTCTATCCTTTCTATCCACTACAGGACTCTGCTTACCCCAAAGGCAAAGCTCCTTGATTTAGTCTCTAACTGGTGGCTGAAAGTCATTCTTCTTCTATAAGAGTTTGTTTTAAAGCAGTAATATGCCACGTAGAAAAATACAATAATCTTTTAGCTGTCATTTGTACAAGAATAAAAGTCTTTTTCAACGCTTTCCATACAGGGAAGGAAATAGAGGGGAGGCATTAATAGATGAGGAAGACAGTTGATGGTGCCAGTGCCCACAGCCTGTAGTCTCATCAGGAAAGTGACATATTATTACAAACTTCCAAGATGGCCTGAGTGCTTGGTGTTAGCATTCATGGAAACTGTCTTTGACTAGTGATGGAGGGGATCAAGGGGGTGTGGCCTCACTGTCTCTTAGTAGGACACTCCAGAGACATGATCCGCTTAGTCTTCCAGAGATCCCCAGCGGTATCAGACCTCAATTTCCCTTCACAAGAACCCTCTCACTAATGCACTCTGTTATTAGCTTCTTTCCCTTCTCATCTCTTTCCCAATTTCTTTACTGGTCTTTGCAAGGTTCACATCCTAAATAAACTATTTGGACCCTATCTTTTGTCTTAAGGTTTCCTTCTAGGAAAACCTAATCTAAAATAGGGAAAGAAGAAAGAGGTCAAAAGGAGAGAAGACATTTTTTGCTACCTTCACAAGTTTGTTGAGGTCTGACATGGATGACTTCCTAGTGTTGCATGGATACTCAAACAAGATCCACAAAATTATAAATTATCCCCGGGGTTTAGCTCAGTGGTTCCACTGCCTGCCTCCCAAGCGCAAGGACCTGAGTTCAATCCCTGGTACAAAAAAAAAATTATAAATTGTCTAGTTCAGTGACTTTACAGTTGATGTGTAGAGCTTGAAAGGCTGAAAGACTCATTCTAGAGTACTTGGATAGCTAGTGAAAAAACTTGAACTAGAACCCACATAGTTAATTCCTTCAATAATCTGTGAGGCTCTGTAAAAACACATTCATTTGATCTCTAACAAGTATGGCACAGGTCACTGTTATCAAGAAATGAGATTAGCTCTTGCTCAATCCATGTCTCATCTATCCTAAAATCTTTCTGTAAGGTTTTACGATTTGGACAAGTCCAGAGTTTGAAAAGAGAAATCAGCTTCAGATAACAGCATCATTAATAATGTACTGCACTAGACTAAGAAAAGGAGTTACTGGACATTAGCCCAGGAAAAGTCCATAAGGAGACCTTGGGTTTCCCTCATCAAAACCAGCAAATGCAAAAGTACTTTAAAATGAGGTGAGAAAAACAAAAACAAACCTTTTTGATTCTGAGCAGATAGAAATTTAGCTCTCAACAGGGATATCAGTAATTAATTTATCGCAGAAAAGTTCCTTCATTTGTGTATGTAAGGTAAAATAATTCCATAGTAATTTCCTGCTCTCCAATTTCCATACACTTGCTCATTCTGCAGCTGAGATAAGGGATCTTACTTCCACATGAAGAACATTGGTGATGCTTTTGCTTGAAAACCAAACTGCATTTTCAGGGCCTACCCAAGTTACAAGAGCAAAGGGAAAAGTAGTTCTTGTTAGCACTTCCCCCAAAGGAAATGCCCTCTGTTGTACAGACATCTCAGTGATTGGGCCAGTCCAGTTTTAGTTCCCTCTAACAATAGTTGTTTTTCCCTTCTCCCCTGGGAGGTAATTCTAGAGGTTAAAAGACCATTCTAGCCTAGATCCCAGAAAAAATCAGAAAATTCACAATTTGTCTAGAAATATGGGCTATGGTTAACTGTAATTCATGATTTTATGCAAAAAAAATTGCAGCACCTATAAAGTGACTTAGAAAATATCAGCAAAGCATGGCTGAGAAAGTCACCTAAGCTAGCAATTAAACCCATTCCAGGGAGCTTAGTCAATAAGTAAACTCTACACTACAAGATCCATCAGCAATTTTGCAATTGCAGGTATTAGAAGAATGGACCCAATTGTCTTAAACAAAAGGCTGATGATTTTGTTCATGTAACCAAAATGTTTTGGCTTCCAAGCTCAGATGAACAAAAGAGTTCTAACAATCTCATCAGGATGAATTTGTCTCCAATCCTTCACACTCCTTTGTTATACACTGATTTTATTTTCAGTGGCTCCATTCATTACAGAAGATGATCATCCAGGAGTTCTAGGACTCCACTCTTGTAGCACTGTTTGCAGTGAAGAGAGAATGCCTCTCTGACAGTGAGCCCAGAAGTCTTGTAACTGCCTCCTTGGCTCTGATTTGGGTTACATCCTCATTCTTTAACAAATCACCATACTATACCTAGAGCAAAAGGATGCTGTGATTGGTCAGGTTCATACCACATTCTTCACCCTGAAACCAGAGGTAAAATCAAGTTAACACCCAAGCCATAGGGAATTAAATAGGTAGAGAAAATATTTCCTAGGAGGAAAAACAAGTTTTCCCTAACACATGAAGAGGGAATGAGTAGGGCACAGTGACACTGTCTAGTGCCACTAAATTGTAGATTCAATTTTTTCTTGAGGGAGGTGCACACAAGTAAACAGAGTAACTGGATCTGCAAATAAGGGTCCAATTGTCCATAAAAATAGCCTTAACCAGAAGTTTGGAGGCAAGGGTAGGCAAAGCAGGAAAACAAGCCAGATTCAATGCTTTGGAACAGATTTTTTGTGGGGGAAAATAAAATTCTCTTTTCTCTTGAAAATGAATATTTAGCTGTGCTCTCTGCCAAATTTTTTTCTTCTTTGGGCTCAGTATGATCATCTGTAAAATGTCATAAAAGACTGAACACTAAGATTCCATTAAGCTGTATAATGATATTTAATAAATTTAATGTAAATTATATTTCCAGTACAAAACCAATAAAAATTATGTGCAAGAAAAATATAGTTCAGTCCATCATTCCTTTCTGAGATACTTGGGTTCCATTGGATTCCACTGATAACAGACTTGCCAGGAATCCCTTACATTGGTGATGATACAACCTTCACCAACAGTGACACATCACTCTGGAATCTTCTTTTTAGTGCATGGGGGCTGGAAGTAGGAGGAGGCAGAAATAAATTGATCAGTTGTGATTTGGCTAGATGCTCTCACTCATGTTGGCCTTTCCTGGGTCAATTCAGAGAAGATGTGTATTGTTCTTGATAATGAGGTTAAACATATGGCTTAAAGGGGAAGTTTTATTTTGCTACATGCATAAACAGCAGAATATAAACAATCTACTAGGATTGTCTACTAATTCTTTTGTCTATTTCATTTTTAGAAGTCTTTGGGGTTAAATGATGCCTTGATCATTGTTTGGCAAGACTAATACCCAGCTTTAGATTTTTTCTTCTGTTTCTTATAATTGTACACCTAGCTTTCACAAGACCCAGATTTTCCAAATGTCTGATTTCCCCTAATTGTGAATATAACATTTTGCCAAGTTGCCTTTGTTCTTTCAGTCATGCACAGAGTAGGAATCTGCCTTAGCAAATTTGTATTTTTTCAGGGGCATATCCTGCCTGTCAAGAGATGTCTGAGTGGGGACTTCCATGGCCCAAGAGATAGGGCCACTTCCTCAGGTCCACTTTACAAACACTTCTTTAGGTATACTTTGGATCTCGCGCAATGTTGTCTGGCTCATTTAATTCTCCATGAATTTCTTCTTTAACTCATTTACCCTCTTGAGTGTCACTGGATCCTTACTGAACATATCACAGGCTCCCCTAAGCATGCAGTTCCTGGTGTGCTTTTCAAGCACAATTCTTCTAAGAACAGTTTTTCTAGACTTGATGTTCTATTTGGTGAAAACATTTTAAAGATGTTTTCCAGGTAGAAGCTATAGAGATGAATTAACTGAATTCTATCTCTTAAGATCCCTCCTTAGTCGTGATCCTTCCTTTTTCTTATGTTAAGACTATGTTGTTTTGTAATAACTAATTTAAATCAAAACATTATAGAATTTAAAGCCTGGAAAAGTGTGGTGATGAGTAAAGAAAAATAAAGACTTATTTTTCGTGTTTCACAGAATATGTGGTACTCATTCCACATTTGTAGTGACTTTATTGTTGGATGAAAATATATAATGATCAAAAAATTGTCTGTACAAAATAAAAAGTAAAAACAAATACTTCTAAATTTTTTGTAGGTTGTTTTAAAAAATGTGTATCTCCCCCACCTTGGAAATGGAAGTGTTGTATTTCCTTAATTCCTATAAGAGAAACACTCGTACACAAGTCTAATAGCATAAACATAAAGGATAAACCCAATAAGCTCTGAATGAATTGTTGCATAAGATAATAGGTAATATTTTTAATCCAGTACTACTCACCTTTATCTATTCTGCATACTGCTCCTCTCTGTCTTGCAACAATGAGACAGTGTAAAGACAGCAGGGTATAAAAGAAAGCGCATTCAATTTGGAAGAACCACGATGGTTTCCTCTTTTTAAGTTGGGGTAGTGGTACCTATAAGCCAGGGCTATTGAACAGTAAGTAAGATAACATATGTGAAAAACTGAAAATGGTGAATGCCTAATTAAGGTGCCCCCAAAAGTGACTTACTCCAGAGATACTGCACCTGTAGTTCTAGTCTCTATCACCAGGTGAAAGTAGTCGATTTCAAGATACTAACAGACTCATTCATTTTTTTACTCTCTGAGTTATAACTTACTATTTGCAGATGAAAGTCCGTATCTTTATTGAGCTCACGTTTCAAAGAGAAAATGGATAAAATATTTTTAAATTAAGAAATGTAAAATATGTGGGTTGTTGGTAAGTACTAAGAAGAAAAGTAAAGCAATTAGGAGAAGAAAGACTAAAGAGTAACGGAACTGCTTTTGATCAGGGACTACCTTTCAGTGAAGGTAACATTTGAACAGAGACCTCAGTCAAGAGACAGGATGAGCCATGGCAGCTCCCTGAGATAAAAGAGACCCTGTCTGTGGTAGCAGCAATGTGAAGACCCTGAGAACAGGGTGTTGGGGATAGTAGGTTTGGATCGAAGTGTGTGTGCCTGAGAGTTGCGAAGTGGGGTTTGTGAGGCAACAGGAACAGATCATCTAGAGCTTGTGGGCCATGATAAAGAGTATTTTACAATGGGTATAATTCACTTCTTAATCCTTCCAGCAAGCTCACTCCCATGTGTGAATCAAGTGCTTTGTTAATAAAGGACAGGACAGAAATACAAAAAGTTCAATCCAGTTACATGGTTATTATAACAGAAATCTGCGCAAAGTGTAAAGGAAGCATAGAAGAGGCTCTAGAGCCTGAGAAAATCAAACAAGCCTTTCAGGACATCGGCTTGGAGAAGTGAAGTTTGAGTAGGAATTTTCTAGGCAGACAAAGAGATGGGGAGAAAGTGAGGTAGGATGGCCATGCCGGGTATCAGCAGACATTAGACAGTGTGGCATATGCAGAAACAATGGTGATATCTGACAGAAAAGCCTGCAATCAAGCACAAGATTTAAAAAAATCAAAATTAAACAAATACATATTGGACATTACTTATCTAGGTTAACATTGAGTTAGAATTCCATTTGCAATGAGTTTAAAATAAATTTTATTCCTAAACACAGATTTTCACTGTGGAAATAACTGAATTATCATCAAGCACTCAAAACTTAAATTTTATTTCATTGCTCTGCTGCTCCTCTGCAAGGCTGAATCAATCTTCCAGGGTCCAGATAATAAAGGTAGGTGGATGTCTAGACTTCACTTCTCACTCTGGTCCTGGCTGTTGCAACCATGATATAATCTTGTTTTAAATTGTTTGTCTTCTCTGGTAGAGTAAAATCTATTCTCTTCTTATTGATGTTAGCAACACCAATCTCAGACCTTTGGCCTTTATCTTTTTTGTTCTGTCCCATTAGTTTAAAACGGCCCTAAAAACATAGACTAACACAAATGTACTATTTTTCTTAGTTTCTCACTGGCACTAGTCATCTCAGTGAAAAGCATTTCCTAGCTGACTTTTCCAGAAAACTGGTATCTCCTTCCCCCTCTGCCTGCATCTCCTTACTGGATTAGAAACAAATGACATACAGCATCTTATGATTCCCAGTTCTGCAATATGTTAGCTGTATGATCTTAGACAAATGACCAAATTTGTTAACCTAAGAAACCAAGGATCATATGATACATCCCTACTTCCAAGATATTAAAATGTAAAACAAATGAAAGAAAAGAAGAAGGCCAAGGCTGGTTATAAAATGCCATCATTTTCAAAGTGCATACCTACTTCAGAGTGTTAAAATGTGAGAACTCTATTTGTTTCAGAATCTATAAAATACATACTTAGCTTTTCTAAGCTTTAGTTCCTACCCAATAAGGTTATTGTGAAGATAAATGGAAAAACATATGTAACTCAGAATATAGCACATAAAAGGCACAGAAAAATGATCCTGTATTTCCTACTTTCTTTTCTAAAGAAGATTCCTTTTTCCTGTCTTCTGAACATATTTATCATTTATACATACAGTCTCCCATTGTGGATTTCTTCCATTAAGTACAAGCTTGTCTTATTCCACCTCCCTCTCCAAGCCAGACTGGCTCACTGAGATTGTCCACATGCCTGGAGAACTTTATCTATGCGATTAACACCTATGGTCAAAGTGCTCACCAAAACCTCCAAGTTCTATAGTACTTTTGTTATTCTGTGGTATAGTGAACAAAGGATAATTTACAAAGGGCTTTTTCCAGGAGCTTCCTATGAAAATACAGAGTCTTTGAGGTGATCAATGACTTCCTTGTAGAGTATGGGGTTTTCTCATAGCTAGTCTGTCTCATTTGTGTGCATGGTGGGAAAAATACAAGGTTTCCTAAGGAAAGTTTTCTCAGTCTTGACACTAGTAACTTTTGGGGGCAGATAACATTTTTGTTGTTGTGAGGACCTGTCTTATGCACTGAAAGATGTTTCACAGAATTCTTAGCCCTTGCCCAGTAGATGCTATTGGGCATCCTCCCCTCCCAGTGTTCCCTGAACATGTCAAATATCTCCTAGAGAAGGCAAAATTGTCCCAATTTAGAACCAATATTCTAAGGGATCACAGGTAGGAATTCTGACTCTGACCCTTGTGGGACACTGGCCTTGGGAAGAAAATAGTAATCCTGGTTCATATACCTCACAGATTCATTGTGATAATGGGCCTTCAAAGTGCTAAACCTCTTAGGAGGGAGACTGCTGCTTGGTTTGCTTTTCAAAACAGCATGGGGGCTTCCTGACATGTACATTCATTATATTCATTACATGGGAGGTGTGATGTAAAACTCTGTATTTTCTATCCCAAAAGACAGGAAACGTATGTAGCCATTTCACAAACATAAAAGAGAAATATAGAGATGATTATTAATCCAACTGAGGCCACATGTAGATGAGCATTGTAGCTGAGATTTGACTCCAGAACCTGGCTCTGGTCAGTTCTGCAGGCCATGCAGAGCCCTCTTCTCCCCTCATCTAACTGTCCCATGGGTCAGGTTCTGTGCTAGATGCCAGGTAATAAAAGAGAAAGTGAGAACAACAGTCACAGATGCTCCTAGATAGTTCAGGATAATTATAAAGGAGCAAGAGAAAGACCCTGAAATTTACTCTACAATGTTTTCTAGCGAAAACAGGTCACTTAAAACATTTCTGATGAATTTATGTGCGAAGGTGACGTTTCCTCACACTGGTCAGGCCCCCTTCATATATCACTTTGATAGCTTACAGTGAAAAAAGGATGAACTTAGTCAAACAGCCTTTCTTTTGTTGTCAGCCTATTGGAAAGAAGACTTGCCTGCATTTTTCTCTTTTAAACTGTTTCTGAGTGATCTGGATATGGTTTGAGCATGATCCACTTCCATGTCACTACATGAGCAGGCAAACCAGTGGCACAAAAATGCTTACCCTTTTGCCAGGTCTGTTCTATGATTCCTTTGATGGAGTAGTTAAGGACTTTAGAGGTTTTTCACTTTGCAAGGTTCTGAATGAAAAACAACTTGGCCTGCCCTCGAGGAGTTTACAACCATACAAATCACAAACACATAAGCAATATAAAACACATAAGGACAAAGAACTCACTCTTGCCAGGTGTGCTGGCACACACCCATGATCTCAGGACTAAGGAAGCAGGGCCAAGATGATCCCAAATCCAAGACCAGCTGGGACTACATAGTGAGAACCTTGTACTACAGAGTGAATGGGACCATGTCAGAAACAAACAAAGATCTCCTGTGCATCAAATATTCCATAAATACCCTGAGCCCTATTAATGTTTTGTTGGGGGAGAGACTCTCTGTACATTTTGGATATTTAGTAGCATCCTTGATCAGTACTCACTAGATGATTCACTATACCCCTGAATCTTGCAGCTGCCACAACCAAAAATGTCTCTAGACATTGCCTGATGTACCCTGGTAGAGAACCACTGATTTAGATGTGACAGACCTGCTAGTCATGCTGCATGGCTTTTACTCCCCAAACCAGGAAACTGGGGCTGAGAATAAAGAGCACGCTCAGGAGCTTGTGACTAATGAGGGGCAGAGGTAAGATTTGAGTGGCGCTTTCTTGCCATCAGTGGTGGTAGAACCACACTGCCTCACCACCTGCCTGCTGCCAAGAGCCTAGGTGATACATGCTAGGGGAATGAGAATGTGGGTGTGCTGCCCCCAAGGAGGTTGGGCACGGTGGGAGAAGGGACCTCAGTGCAGATACGTGGGGTCATAGAGAGGAGTGGACAGCCCAGGTTCAGAAGCATATAAGGGTAAGAAAAGGCCACGCACAGTCTAGGAAAGGAAAGTTGAAGCCACACAGTGGGGGAGTGACATCTCTACCACAACACTGGCTCGCCTGCCTTGAAGGCCACAGTTTATAGAGCTTTATATCCCCTTGTCAGGCTGTAGTTTCCCTTCTGGGTGACATTTATACAGGTCACTTTCTTTCTGTATGGTTGCCTCTGGTTGAACTCTCCGACCCCCAGTCCTCCTGGGAGGCATTTGTCATTGTTGTTTTTTTTTCCTGGAGCACTAAGCAAGCCTGATGGACCACAAACTGCAAAGAGAAATAAAGCATGGGGAAGTGATGCTTATCCCCTATGGTCTGACTTTTGGGCTCTGCTTTTTTCTCTTTAACAATCCCCAAGAGGGAGACCTGGTAAATACTATTGTGCCCTTCTCACCTCGCCCGCCTCCAGCATCCCAGCATCCCAGTCTTACTGAGCCTTTATCTTCACATCACCACTCCCCTCCCTCCGCTTTGAAAAGAATTCCTGCGCAGGCTTGTCAATCTGTCACTGAAGTCTCCAGCTCCCCCTCCCCATGCACCAAGCCCCACCAACCAGCACCTCCTTGGCTCTGTCCTGAACATCAGTCTAAACAGTCATTCTGTGTCTGTCAAAATACTGACAGCACTTCTCCCTGCTCGGAGAGCAGCAGATCCCATCTGTATCGAAAACAGTCTTCCAGGTTTATTTTGCCTATCACTTCTGAACACTTGCTATTTAAATTCCAAATCATTTTTCTGGGGGTTAACAGTGTCCCTGCTATTCTTGGAGTTTACTCACTACATCTCCAAATCAGCCACCTTTTTTGTATGCAGCTAGTATATAGTATATATAATATATATTACATATGTATATATAATATATATTACATATGTATATAATATATATTACATATATATGTTACTAGCATATATGTGTGTGTGTGTGTCTGTGTGTGTGTGTGTCCAGGATGATGCACGCACACACACACACACACACACATATATATAATCATGAGACATATCAGTAACATCTTGGACCACACTATCATCAGGCAGTGTTATCACTGGTCAGCAAGTTACAGGAACAACAAAATGTCTGAGATCATTCCTGCTTCCAAAGACCACTCGAATTACTGGCAGAGAGGGGGATACAATATGAAATAAGTTTAGGTATTTGTTGCTTGTTTCTTCAGGTCTTTTCCAGTCAAAGTTTAATTATATTATTCTATCAGTAGAAATAGGTTGAAAATGCATGTCACTATTCTCTCTCTCCTGTTTTGGATGCTGGGGGAGGAGTTTAGAAGTATTTCTTGGTAAATAAAATCTATCTATCACATTCACTATCAGTAAGAACAAGACTACTTGATAGTTAGGGTGATGACATAATCCCACCTGTGTCAGGAGGAGGACGCCCTTACTGAAGGTGACACCTATCTGCTACTATGAAAGACTTCTAGGTCCATCAGTACTGACATGCAGCTGAGAGTATGGAATCAAGATGAAAGAGGATCAGAGCCCTGTGCAACAGAGCCTCAAGGCCTCAGCTCTGACCTGCTCCAGCCAGGCACCTGGCTGCCTCTCCTGGCATCTCTCTGACCTGGTTCTTGCTTGCTTCCTGTTTCTCTATCCTGTAACCAGTTCCATATTGGCACAGCATACCTCTGTGGCAAGGAGGGCCTTTGGGCCAAGTTGGCATCGTTGGGCTAATGCAGAGAGAATGACCTGCTGAGCCATTGCTGTCCAGGCCTGACTCCAGAAGGAGATTTGAAAACTGGTAGCAGCTTCAGATGAGAAGTCCATCCTGCAGCTTTTAATCGGGGCTGGCTTGGAATGGCATGTAGGAAGTCCCTTGTGAGGGAAGGAAGACTCAGCAGCAGAGGTGCTTCTGGAAGGAGTCAGGAGGAGCTCAAAAGTTATGTGGACTCCAACTAAGTCTCCAGGTTGTTTTTCTGCAGTTATTGCAAGAGTAAAGGTTCTTAAGATATTCTGGGCTCAGCTGGCATTAGAGCATAGGGTCTACCCTTTTGTCACAACAACACTGGCCCCGTGTTCACATATCACATTCTTTTTCTTCCTGCTCCTGGAAGCCACTCAGGGGTCTGCCTTCAAAGAATTACTTCACTGAAGGTCCAGAATTATCAAAGCATAATGGGCTTCTGCCAGAGGATATGGCTCATTCTCATCTGCCCTGGAACACCACTCCACCTCTAGGAGACACCTGTATGAGGTATGCAGAGCTGGACAGGAGAATGAACTGTAAGGATGGAATTTCAGACTACAGCAGGCATTGCCCCAGTTAGCATGCTCTGGGCAGGGTCCATCTATATTTCAATTTCTTTTTGTTTCCCTCATTCATTTCTCCTTCCCTCTTCCTCGTTTGGTTCCTACCTTCTCTCCTCACTTCTACTTTCTTCATTCACCTTTTGTGCATAGTGTGACTTCCATATGTGAGTTCATTAAATACCCAAAGAATATAAAAACATTTATAAAATAGACGTAAAGTGTAGCAATATAATAAAAACTCATGGGACCATCACTGAGTAGAGAACACAGGACACCATCATATATTAGGTTCCCGTCTCATTCTTTCTTCCCCCATCAGAACCAGTGATCGCCCCACACTGTGTGTATCTATCTGGTGTGCTTCATGGCTTGTTGACACTTCTGTAATCCCAAACCTCTTAGATGCTGAGTCATTACCTGCTATAAGGAAAATTTCCATCCAACCCTGAGAAGATCACAGAGGGAAATTTTATGAGCACTTTGAGGTCTCCTTAATAGCAAAAGTGGAAACTGTTAAAAACTAACATATCATTATCCAACATCATCTAAAAAAAACTTGCAAATCAATAACAAAGCTTATGTATCTGAAGCTTCTTAATTTGATGTGTGAAGTAATTTTAAATGTTATTAATTCTGGCACCTGTAGCACTGTCTTTGTCAGACTTCTACACTCTGTTCAACAGGTTTCTGTTGTGTTTTCTTATTCGTCTTTTAGTTGTGAGTTCGGTAAAAATTTGTTGAAACTTTCATTCATATGAGGTCTCAGATGTGGAGGCATGTTCCCCAGTAGGCTCTTGTCTGACCTCAAGAATCTTACACCCTCCCCACAGCTGAATCATAAGAGATCACTGGGAGCTCTTCAACTGTGCCTTCTAGTAGGAAGCCACTACAACCCTATGACTTTTGGGCACTTGAAATGTCTAAATCGAGAAGTGCTGTCAGTATAAAACACAAGCTGGATTTCAAAAACATAGTACGAAAAATAATGTAAGATACATCACTAAACCTGGTAATATTGATTATATGTTGAAATGATAGTATTGTGGATATATTGTATGAAATTAAATGTATTATTAAAACATTGCTCTCCTTTTTACTTTTAAATGTGTCTATGAAAATATTTAAAATAGTATATGTTTTTCACATTTCATGGTCTCCATTAATTTCCATTGGATAGAATATTATTTGTCTGTTACTATAATGAAATACCTGAAACAGGATTCTTTGTAAAGAAAATACGTTAAATTAGCTCACAGTTCTGAAACTTCAAGGGCCTGATGCCAGCCAGCATCAGCTTAGCTCTGGTGAGGGTTTAAAGGCTTCTTCCATGCTGAAAGAAGAGATCACACTGCCAAACTTGACATCAGAGAGCAATTCAGTAGTCAGACACAGGTTTAAAAAAAAACAAACAACTCACTCTCACAAGAACTAATTCATGGTTCTATGAAAACTTTTCATCACTTTTGAGGGCATTGGCCTAAAGACTCAAGGACCTCCCACTGTTCCTACCTCTTAACAGTGCTACAATAGAGATGAAAGTCCCAACACATAAACCTTTGGGGATGGATTAAAACCATATCCAAACCATAGCTGATAGCTCTGTCTTAGAGTGTCTGACAAAACAGGATACAATCCAGCACGATTAGATTGTATTACACAAGCTACAGGTACAGTGTAGTATTTAACTCTTTATCCCAGACCCATTCCTTTTCCTCTCCTCGGTGTGTTCTGTTTCACAGCAGGGCTGACTCCTGCAACAGTGTTTCCCAAGTTTCCATGACATCTGGTTTAATGGATTGGACAGTGGAAACCACTCTTAGGAGGCTGAAGAGCAGCAAGAAAGGAGAAACCACTGTTTTTCTTCCTTCTTTGTTTACTAGAATAACTGGTAACAGAGCTAAATGCTTCTTCTTTGCAATCCAAGGATTATTCTATCAGCCACCATTGGGGCAGGTGTGTTTCTCTACTAACAATACGGAAACAGGGTAGCATTTTATGCATGACACTTCTCAGGGGTTGGGATACTCTTCTAAGATTCCTATCCCAAACTTCCTAAGAAATGCTCAAGTTCTCCTCTGGGGACTTCCCCTCACTTTTATTATTGTCAGCATACAATTGAGTATCTCCTCTTCACCATGGCCCATCATCTGCATCTTTGTTCAAATAAGCATATGACCTAGCATGGATGTTCAGAGGTATTTGGATTGAGCAATGTGTCAAAACTTTAAATGTGGCCTTTTCCATCTCCAGCTTTCTCATTTGGTGCCATTTCATGCCCCACATCTGCATGTATCTACAGCTCTCATTGTTTTATGCCCTTTATTTCTACCCTTTTAAAAAATTTTCATTGTAATATAAAACATTTATGCTTTTTTGTTTTTCAGTTTTCATTTTTTATTAGCATATATTTGTAGTACATAATGATCACCTTCTTCATGTGGAATTGATACATGTACATAATGTATCTCAGTTCTTTCCCTCCCCTACTTCTCCTCTCCCTCAATCTCTTGGTCCCATCCCCATTTGCAAAAGATCTATCTCCCTACTTCCTATTGTCTTTTGTTTTGCTCTTTATATTTTTGGTTTCTCATATATTAGAGAAACTATATAATACTTAAGCTTGTATATCTGATTTATTTCACTTAGCATTATGATCTCAATGTACATGACTCAAGTTCATCCTTCTTTATGGCAAAGTAGTACCCCATTGTATATGAATTCCACATTTTCTCTATCCATTCATTTATTGATGGACATGATCCAAAAATTCAGTGGAAATCCAAGAATTGGTAATTGAAAAAACTAAGAGACTCTGTCTACCTTCATTTTATACAAGACTAAGGGAGGTGTCTCTAATTTTTGGCTCAGTATTGTCTTCACTCATCTCATATCACTACTGCTGCCTTGAAGAAGTTGACAGATTGAGGGGATTTCCTTTAATTGGCTTTCATGGTTCTAATCTCTCTCTCTCTCTCTCTCTCTCTCTCTCTCTCTCTCTCTCTCCCTCTCCCTCTCTTCCTCCCTCACTTCCTTCCTCCCTCCCCTATCTCCCTTTGTGTGTGTGTGTGTGTGTGTGTGTTAGGGTTTACAATATACAATACTCATAAATGTGCATAGATGTTGTGGAAATGATGGAAGGGTTGTGTCAATCTTACAAACACCAAGCATGCATTATTCTAAGACTTTAGCTCTCCAAATATGAATTTGTAAAAATAGGTGATAGATTTATTTCATATATTAAGCAGGCCACCCAGCCCCGGTGTAAAATCAGGGTGACAACTGAATACATCATTGTTCCCAGCAGCTACCTGGGTATACTCATTACCAGTGAAAATGAACTAGCCTTGTTCATCAGAACTCCTTCTCCCAATGAGAGTCATTTGCGTGCTGTCTCATTTAAAACCAACCAACCAACCCCACAGAGACTTCAAAGAAAACCAAAAGACCTTTTCCTGAATAGCCTCTGGAAGGTGTTATCTGTTTCTGCTGTTTTCCTGTGTCTAAACTGTTATGGATGAAGGATAACTGCACACCTGCTCTGAAGAAGGAATTCTTTCCTTAAGGGAAGAGGGATTACCTGTCAGCATCAATTAGAAAGTGGGAGAATCTGGTAAATATTTGGGGAGAGATCACTGCAACTTGCAGGAACAGCATATTGATTGTTGGATTTGGACCGTGAGTCTTGTGAGAGCAGCATGCTCATGGCCCCCAAGAAAGTGCACCTTGTCAGACCAGGAGAGTTCTCCTGGACAAGGGAGGAAGGGGCAGGCACTCTCTTGGACTTTGCTGCCTGAAGCTTTGCTCTGTCAAACACTGGCACTGTGAAAATCAGAAAGAGAAACTGAAGCCATAGAGCAACAGTGCTAACCCAATGATCCTGCTTCACTAGTCGCAGACTCTCACCTTTCCTGGCTCTCTGGCCCTCAGGTTTCCCACTCATGCTCCCTCTTCTCACTCCAGCCCTCCTTGCTCTAATGAGCCACTGGGCAGCACAGATCTTCTCCAGGTACCATCAAGTCCTCTCCTCCTGCCCTGGAACGGGATGCTGTGGATAAAACATAGTCTTCCCTGCAGGATCCACATTAGCACAGCCAGCCCTGGCTGTCCTTGGCCTTACAGGGTAGTGGACAGCCCAAAATAACATCTTTCCCGCTACTGAGTTCCACCAGGAGCAGGATAACTGTTCTCCAGTCCAGCTCCCTTGTCTCTTACACAATGACTTTGAACCATTTGCTTTAGTTCCACACGCTTCTTCTGAATGGGGAGACTATGGAGATAACCACCTTAATACAGAATTATTTTCTTCCATGTAGAGGGTTTGTCTTCTTTAAAATTGTTTAAATCATTATGGTCAGAGTCAGTGGCAAGCCCTGAAAAACTTAAGACCATCACTCAAGGGCCCGATATGGGAGTTGCTTACATTAAGCAAGAGAAATACAGAACCTGGGGCAAGGGCTCCCTTGCTGATAAAATGGACAAGGTCAACGAATTCTTGATAATAACTTTTGCAGGTCTTCATCTGTCAAGATCTCATCTGTGGCTGATCTTCCCTCTTCTCATCAACCTTTAAAAGTCTTCATTGCACTATTTTAAGCCCATGTTGTTAAAAGCAAGGCAAACTAAATTTCTCCGGAGACTTTGCAGAAGCTTTGTGTGACTGGGAGCTTTTCAGAGGCATTTGCTGGGCTCAACTCAGGGCTGATGCTGGGGCATGCTGCAGGGAACAGAGTGAGCAAAGAGAATAAGCATTGTGGAAATTGTTTACTTCCCCTTCGTGTAGTGAAAAGAATATTGGCTGGAAGGTTAAAAGATGTGGGTTCTATCTTTGGCTCTGCTACTAACTGGCAATAAGAACTTGGAACTGTATAGTCCAACACAGGAGCCACAGCCCCGTTTGGGGACAGAGCTCTTGAAATGTAGCCAGTCCCAAGTGAGATCTGTGGTCAATGTGGAAAAAAAAAATTTGGCCAAAAAATGAAAAAGAAAATGGCTCATTAAAAATGTTCCTATTGACCACTTGTTACAGTGATATTAATTTGGATATATTGGGTTAGACAAAATATATAATTTGTATATTTTTACTTTTTAAATGTGGCTACTAGAAAATTGAAAAATTCACACATGGCTTCCATTATATTTTATGGGACAGTGCTGCCTTAGACAGACTTGTATGGGAAAATTAGATACATTAGTGAATATCTCCGATAAACAATAATTTGCTTGCATTTGCTACATCTTTCACTGCTTGCTGGGGCTGGGATTTTTTAAAAAATCTTTTCTAGCCTCATCAATTTCATTAAAGACATGGCATCTGTTGTGCAGGTTACTTGTTGACATTCAGGTGCTACACAGGTACAAAAACCACAGTCCTAGTCCTCAAGCAGCAAATACTGAGATGACAATATAAGACACAAAAACACAAACCAGTTTCTAACAATATAAAGTTATGACTTTCAGATTAATTTTTCTAACAATTTCGTATATGAAAGGTTTTAATAGGTCCAGAGCACTTCAGTTTGGGAGACTATTTCTCATCAGTTATAACAGTTAAAATAGAAACAAAGATGAGATCCCCATTTCCAAGATACGCTTTCTAGTTTGCTGTCTTTCCTTCTGACACTATTTCCTCTGTTTTTTCCCCAGCAAAATCAGGCATCTTGGGTGGTATTACTGTTCCTAGCTGCTCAAAACCTTGGCCATTTCGCCTAATCCCATGTTGGGATGCAAGAGATAATGTGAGCCTTCTCTGAGGCAATAAGGGAGTGAGTGTATTCGATGATCCTGGCAGCAAAGGATAGTAAAGGCACTCTTCAAGGAAAGAAAGAAAGCAGCGGTTAAAAACCCTCCTTGGCGCACTGGGATCTTCCAAACCAGCTTTGCACTCTTTCTCACTCTTGCCCAAGGACAAATGCCCCCTCAGCACATGTGACCATGGCATTTTAAGCTTATGTGGGAGTTGCAGTGATGAATCAATTGAAGTGTCATTGTGCTATTCTAAGTTCCTCCAGGGGAAAAAACCCTTTGGAGAAAACCATGGACTGGCCAGCAGCCTCTCTCTCCTGCGAAGTTCTCCTCCCAGATAATTCAGGAAACAACATCTCAGAGGTTCCCCTCTTGGCATGTGTGGTGTTTTAAAATCCTTTCTAAATGGCTAAGAAAGCAATTCTTTTCAGTCATTTGCTGCATGCAGCCCTCCCCTTTCCTGGCACAGACAGCGTATGCACTCTATTAGAGCATTTTTTTTCTTCATATAATGGCACCAATTAAATTACCTTGCAGCCCGACCTTAATCTGGCAGGAATGATTATTCCATGAAACAGTTAGGGCTCTAATTGACATGAAGTGCCTGCAAAATATGTCTTTTGCAGCAGCCCCTGTCAAAGTCACATTGATATGCTAATCCCTATAGCTGGCAGAATCACTTCATAAAGAGAGACATTGAAAATTGAATTATTTCAATTTCAGTACCTAGGAATCTAGTGATCTGTCTGTATATGTAACTAAGTAGGTGCAATACTTTATATGGGTAAACAGCTGTACTAGGGCGTTGCCATGGAAACTGCTTGACTCATGGCAGTTGTGTTAGTGATGAAGTCATTAGCAGTGTGAAATGTACTTTGAGGTTGTCAAGTGTAACACTCTAGGAATATTTCAGCAGTATTAGTGGAGCCTTTTCATTTACATAATTTAGGCTTTCACACATGATCTCATTGTGGTGCAAGAAAGGAGTAGGTTGTGAGGACAATTGTACCTGGACCAGATGAATCTCGATTATGCCATTCAATTATTATCTTTTTCTCCTTAAATAGGGACCCCAAATAAGTAATATGGGAAATCTATAACTCCCTTAGAATGATGACTTGGATACTGGTTGGTGTGGGCCAGGCGAGATTGGCCTACACATTGCCCAATGCAGTTAGACCAGTGAACAGAGTAGGATGTATCTTTGGCTGCACCAGTTACTTTTTTACTGATGTTTCATTAACATTATAACTTAGGAAATAAAACCTTCAAGTTAAGACACTCGTATTTCAATCAAAGTTCAAGAAATTGTTAATCACTTTCATGAACATCCTGCTGGCTCTTTAACAATCCCTATGGTGAAATCATGTACAAGGATTTCGAGAATGGAAATTGTCCTCCAAGTCCAATCGCAAAATTTGTAGCTCGACATGCTCAGTCCCCAAAATATGACTTGATGTCCTCCTAGCTCTTCAAATTCGGTTTTGGCTATTTTATGAAACTATAATATTCTGAATCAGACTCTACAGAACCAACCAAAGGTGAATTCTAAATATGTTTTTGGCAGTAATTACATTATTAGAGTAAGCAGACACCTTTCCACCTTTTTGAACCTTTTAACCTGTCACGTACTCAACTGTACACATACATGTACAAATCTATAGCCACATCTCAGTGTTCAGTTTGGTTTTCTGTTATCTCATCCATTCTTTCACTCATTCATTCATAAATATTAGGTCTTTATCAAGTTCAGCCCAAAAGATCTTCTAGATAGAGATAAAGTGGGAACATAATTGAGCTGCTCCTATCTTTGTGTAGCTCAATTTCATGGAGAAGACATTTAAAAATGTATGTGTGCAATTATAAAAACCAGAAACAAAGAGATAGAATAATAGGAAGTGCCTAATTTAGGTTGGAGGCATCAAGCAAGGTTCCCTGAGCAGTGCCATTTAAGCTGGGAACGAAGGGAAGAGGACTCCCCTGGGGAGAGTAGGAGGAACCACATTTCATACAGAAGACAACATAGACATTGTGACACTCAGGCCACAAGAGTTTGCTGGGACCAAGGAATTTAAAGAAAGTGATTGTGATCAAGAGAAGAGTTCACCCTAGGCTTCACGTTGATAGTAAAAATAGATGTCATCTTAAAGGGTCATTGTGCTTACCATCCAGATGCGTGGTGACTTAACAAAGGATGACATCCACATAGGATAAGACTCGTTACATTCTTCAGAAATATAAATATGTGCCAATATTTCAAGTAGCCATACATTTTTATTTCTGCTTTTCTTCTGTGAGGGAATGTGTATATTTGTATATCTGTATATATGCACATCTTCTTGTATTCTTTCGATTCTCACTGGATTACTTATACAATGTAAATTCTACGTAAACAATTGTTACAGTGTTTTGTTTGGGGAATAATGACAAGAAATAAGTTTGTCTATGATCAGTACAGCTGCATTTTTTCCAAACGTTCTTGATCTGCATGGTTGAATCCATGGATGCAGAATTCATGGTTACAGAGCACTGCACCTATATTGAGCTATCAAGCAGGCATTAGATTTTACTCAAGACAATGATTTCGAGGCTATATTGTAGGGTCTGGACTAAATTTTTTTCTTTCTTGAACTTCTAAATACACTTTGTTTCTAAAATATTGCCCTGCACTTTGTGTGTGCATTGTCCAAGCTATGAATTAATGTTACCCACTGTGAATGTTAATATACCTGCTCCTGTTTATGTTTAATTATAGAATCTTTAAGAGCAGGAGCAGCTTTTATTTGTTTTGCATCCCCTAAATTATCTTTTAGAACCATAATCTGTAGTACTGTAGAAGATTCTAGGAAGAGTGAATAAAATCTAACTAATGTGCACCATGGCATGCATTGGTCCTGTAAAATTCTTAAGTGTTTGCTACGCTGAACAGTTTTCTGCAAAGGAATTTTGCAAATAGTAATAGGTATAACCTGAAAATAATTTATGTGATCAAATATATTTGGCTACACAATATAGCACCTTTGTGAAGGCACACAGCGCATCCTTGCATTCTACAAAACTAAAATCCTGCTTTAAAGATCAAACTTGAATTTGTTTAACTGAATTATTGAGCTCAGTTGATCATGAGTCTCTTTCTAACTCTTATTCCTTTTTAGACAAACATTATCTCAGCATCTATGAAATGCAGTGTAGGAAACTCAGTCCATTGCAAAGCTTAAAAAAAACCTTTGAAGTTCAAATATCTGCTTTCCACTTTTGGAAAGCATACAACATTCTTTAGTTAGAGTGAATCCTTAATGCATCATTATATTTATCACTTCATTCCATTACTCATTTGTCAAACATCTATTGATTACTTCCAGTGGGCAGGCAGTGTGCTGCAAGCCCACAGTTCAAGGGCAAGGGCTAATAAGAAAGCTGACTCTTCAACAACAGTCTACAACATGGTGATGGACTTGTGCTCCAAGGCCAGCCAGCCTGTGTTCCTGACAGAGGTGCAAGTCTTTCCCATTCTGTTTTGAACCTATGGGAGACTGCGATATAAATATATGCATGTGTGTGTGTGTGTGTGTGTGTGTGTGTGCGCACAAATAGATATGTGTGTAAATATATATGTATATGTATATATAATGAATTGGTCATTTTCCAACTTGTTTTATATCATCCATTCACTCTGTATCCTCTTTAAATGTAACTAATGAACACTTTTTAAAGTACTCTTTCTGGGAATAGTGGAAAATACAGCTGTTCACAGTCCTCCAAATCCCTGTACTCTCCACTTGCAGGCTCAGTGGTGACTGTGACCATGATGGGGATTATTATGAAATGTTGTATGGCTGCTCAAGATCATTGTCAAGGAGCTGCACCTCCATTTCACCCCCAGAAGCTTCCTACATCTGAAAAAGAGAATTAGGAAAGAGCTCATTACAAACATTTTCCTAGATGTGCTTCCTAAGAAAAGGTCAGGGCACAGTCACTACGGGATAAGAATCAGCACATTTCTCAGAAGCAATCCCAGTCCTTCCATCAGTGCTCCCAGAGAGGCACGTCATGTTCTGTCCATTTTTGCAGGCTTTATCTCTCCATAGCCTGACTTTTTTTCTTGATAACTGATTTCTGCACCATCAATCTTGTTGGCCATGGGAACTAGCTAAAGGACTGCGGAAGTAGGTGAAAGATCAGATTTACTCTTTTTTCTCTTTGGTGTCTTTTATCCTAGAAATAGGTTGTCAGAACCTGACTTTAGCTATATGGATACAGGCTACTGAGTTCACCTCTGAGTTAACCATCTGAAGAATGGGATAATAGCTACTACTGACCTCAAAGGGCTGCTGTGAGCATTAATAAAACAACAGAGAGAAGACCCTTTGGCGGGGGCAGCTAGCAGGAAGAAAGTATTTAAAGAGCATGAGCTATGTTTTTACTCACTATATCTTAGCTGTCTTTGTCAAGACAGGTTTGGAATTAATTTTTGAAGTCTTACCATCTATTTGAGTTAAACAAGACTTCATTGAACAACAGACATGTAAGCCAGCAAATATTTATTTACTACTCATGGTTTGCAAGCGTTTACACAGGACTTCAGGGAAATAAAGGTACATAGAATAACGATCCTACCTCCAAAAGGAAGCCATGGAATAAAGGGCCCCAGAGTTCTGTCCTGTGCTGGGTACTTGGTAGGATTAGTACAAAAATAACAAAAAATAGTCCTCGTCTTCCCAGGGTCCTATAACTTTGTTGCTATACAGAGACGTCATTTTTATGCAAATAGCAAGGTATTTTGGGATCTAATTGAATGCCAAATTGACACTAGTATATCAGTATCATTAAGTAAAGAAGTCAGATGTGAAACAAACCTCCTTACAACATCTGCCACCTAGAGGTTAATTAGGATTTTAGGATTAGCTAAATCAGTGTCTTGGTCCTCCCCACCTTCTAGGTAACTAGATGATGCAAATTATGTGCTGCATCAAGAGCCACCTACCCTTTAGAATTTTCTGTTAAGCCAATTAATTACAAGTATCTGTATTCCTTTGCTAGACACCTCCAACCAGCTCTCCAGGCCCACTGTACACATAGAAGTCCGCAGGCTGTGTTCTCAAGGGAAGAAAGGGAGAGCTGTGTTCTGAAGAGTGATGGTCTCCACTTCCCTGGTTTAGGGAGAAATGTAAGACATCCTCTTTTCTGAATGTATTTTTCCCAGGGTACTCCTCATAAAAGTGTCAGTCTCTGCGGGCTGAGATATTTTCCTCCTTTTCAAATACCCTATTGTTCTTTTCATGTTTATTGTTTCCTTTATGCCTCTTTGAGAGCTTCTTTCTGAGGCCATGTAAGATATTTTGATAGTGAGTTAGGAAGCCAGATGTGAGACCCTCTATTATTCTACCTCTTATTTTGATTTAAAGTTACGTGATCCCCTATGGAAGAAAACAATAAAGATACAGTACTGGAAGAAGGTAGGAATGCGAGAAGATGAATAGGAACCTATTTCATTGGAGAATAAAAGAAGAAGGATATTGAATATAAACAATCAATACAAGAGCTCATGAGTGACATTTAGATAGTCTATTAACCCAATAATACCTTTTTTAGAAGACTGGACTTCCTGAAGGTGCAGCAACTATGAGAAGACAGTCTAAAACTGTGATGTCTGTCAATAAGTTGTCGAATTCAGTGTAATCATCATCTTTCATGTATTAATTGTGGCTTAGTTTTACAACTGGAATGAAAGGAAGAGCTGATATCGGGTTAGGCCAGGTTTGATTAGTATTCTTTGACAGGATTTGGATCGGGGATGGCATTTTGAACATCTAAGGATAAACACAGGTGAGAGTGTTTTGTTAGTAATCAGGAGCAGGGTGCACATCAGGCCTGGTTCTCTGTGTCTCAAGATAGCTACAGTGGAGGTGGCAAGGATCAAGTTCTAACCTCTACCTGCTAGCTATAGATTTAGGAAAAGCTACTTAACTTTCCTGGGTTTCAGTCACTTCATCTTCAAAATGAGTACAAATAGCCACTCTGCTGATCTATATAATTATCGCGAGGATCTCACAGAATAAAGTACGTAAAGGCACATGTTAGAAACTTTAAAGTGTCACATAAGTGTGTCAGTCCATGGGTAACCAGAGATACCATGCCCTGCTGGACAAGTATGTACATCCTGACCGGGTCTTTTCAGGGGCCAAGCTAGACATGTCTGTGCGCAGCAGGCACTCACACCCAGGGTCTGACCAAATGACTTGGCTGCCCAGTATGGGCATTACCCTGAAGGAGAGACTTTACAAGCCCATTTAGGAGACAGATAAAATGTGACAAGCCACTCACTCAGAAGGTCAAAATAAGTTCACTTGAAAGACAAAGAGCCATTTTAAACTCTATGCCTGCATCTCCATTTTAAAAGTAAGTGGAAAAATCCTTCAAAGACAAATTTGCTTAAGCCACAGTTGAAGCCATGAAAAACCTGTAATCATAGTATCTTCTGAATGTTTATTACTTTTAACCAGACATAAGCATCATTTCTTTTATTCCTAACATCATTCCAATGTAAAGTAGCAAGGAAGATAATTTAAGATTTAGGAAAATGTGTTCCAGAACCATTTGTCTGAGGAGTCATCCTGGTAATTGGTAGACCGACATGGGGGAGGCTGGTCACCCAGGGCAATGCTTGTTGCTGTTACTTAGAGGAAAAGGGCTAATGAAATATCCATTTATTTAAACTGGTTTGTTTTGTTTTCCCCTTGATGCAAATACAACCAGGTAGCATGAGAAAATCTACTGGGAGCTCAGGCTACACCCATCCATGGACAATACCAAGAAAGAACATGGTGTTAAAGTCTGTTCACTTCATCCAGATCAGATAATTTCAAAATACAATTTCCTTTACCGGAGGTGCATTTAGCCCACATCCCATTCCATGGCCTGTGCCCACTGTAGCTTAATTTTTCTTCCTCTTGTTTAGACTAGTAAATCTGATCAAAGACCATCTGTCTACTGGATTTCAACTGAGATTATTGAACATCAGAATATGATTAATGTTTGATTATATTTTAACATCATTTTAATTATGAAAACTGAAAGTTGAATAAAAGCACTCAGTTTAAATCTCTGTTGAAGTCAGCCTTTGTGTGTTCTCTGGGTGAGAAGAGAGAGGGATTCTTCTGACCTAGTTCTATTGGAGCAATGGGAGATCTTATGCCCCCAAAGACCTGTTTTCATTCCTATTTTTTTAATACGACAATGACATCTCTATCATTCTCAAAGAAGCCACTCCTCAAAGTTTTCTTGTGTTTTCAAAGATACAATATGGGGTTCATTTACTTGACCCATTGGTTGAGAAGATATTGTTGAGTTGATTAAAAAAAAAACAAACCTAGAATAACTGATAAAACCCATCACAAGCCTTCTGGACAAAAGGTAGGTTTTGCAAATTAGATTCCTTGACACATTTGGAGTTTGGAAAAAAATACAGCATTCTTTCTACATCTTGAATAGGCAGTCTTCATCCTGATATAGTCCAGCTCCCAAAATGGAAGCCGGTGGGGGACATTTGAGCTCCAGGGTAACTGAAACTAAGGCCAAGATGCCCTTCAAAATGAGAACCCTTTCTACATAGAGGGTGACAACATTTGGAGCATTTGAGAGTTTCTAAAGTAATCTATAAAGAGAGAGAATTAGAAAAAGATTTTGCATATCAGGTTGTGTATGTGTATGTCTCCCTGAGATCTTCTGTTTTTGTTTGAAGCAGCTTAGATCTAAACCTAGGAAAGCGCGTGTGGGCGCGCACACACACACACACACACACACACACACACACACACACACGGATACACCCTACTTTAAAACGCATCTGAGGAAAAACTCAGCAGCATGTAAGTCCCCTCCACTTCCTCTTCTTGTTTCAAGTCCTGGCCTAAGAGGGTGGGTTTTGAGTACTTGCTGTTTCTTGGTATTTCTTCTGTCATCTAAGTCTGCCCCCAGGGTGCTAACACTTGTGGCTGAGATGAAGATGTGCAGGATTGCTTCCTGGTTTTGGATTATTTGTATTTACTTGGATGGTATTGGGTTTGTGGTTTCACATTATGCATCTTTGGCAGCAAGACAAAGAACCTTTCAGACATTCCCTAATCAGTATCACTTTGAGGTCAGACTAAGGGTCGTCCTAGGCACAACTCAGAAGAGAAAGCTAGAACCTGAAAGGAGAGAACAAGATCATTCTGCCTAGCTTTGCATTACTCATCATCATTGTTTTCCTGGTAGTCAGGACTGAGCCCTTTCCAAGGGGCTGCAGGTTCCTGTGTGTCAAATGTGTACTTTCTCCTTGCATTTTTCAATAGGACTAGTGAGTTAAGAACAACTGTTCCTTTACTTTACAGCTGAGGACTCTGAACTCAGAGATATTAAACTGTGATTCTATGTTGAGATGTTTACTTCTAGTGGATCAGTTATTGCTACCACTTTTATGATGTGACATACATATATACTGGGGGTAAGGAGATATCTCGTTGTAGTTTTGACTTCCGTTTGCCTTATATCTAATGATATTTAGCATTTTTTCATATATTTGTTGGCTATTTGTATTGTTTTGTTAAAGAAGTGTCTATTCAGATCATTTGTATTCAGAACAATTTACTGATTCAGATCAGTAAATTGGATTATTCAGTTTTTCATCTGTAGGATTTTTGATTTCCTTATATATTTTGGATATTAATCTTTTGTCAGATGAACGCTGACAAATATTTTCTTCCATTCTTCACTTGTCTCTTCACTCTGTTGATTGTTTTCTTTGCTGGGCAGAAGCCCTTTAGTTTGATGTAATCCCATTTATCTATTTTTTGCTTTTTTCTCCTATGTTTGTGATCCTAGCCAAAAAAATCATTGACTATACCAATTTATTGAAGTAGTTCCCTTATATTTTCTTCTAATCCTGTTTTGCTTCAGCTCTTATTTGTTAGTTTTTGACCCATTTTTAGTTGAATAAAAGATAGGGGTCAAATTTCAAATGTTTGCATGAATATCCAGTTTCCCCTGCATATTCATTGAAGAAGGCCTCCTTTCTTTAGTGTATGTTTTTGGCATCTTTGTCAAGAATCAGTTGACTGTAGATGCACAGGTTTATCTCTGGGATCTCTGTTCTGCCCTACTGATCTTTGTGTCTGCTTTATGCCAATACCATGCTGTTTTCACTACTACAGCTTTGTAGTATGTCTTGAAATCAAGTATTGTGATGACTCCAGCTTTGTTCTTTTTGTCCAAGACTGTTTTGGCTATTTGGGTTTTTTTATGCTTTCATATGAATTTTAGAATCATTTTGTCTAGCTCTGTGAAGAATGTCATTGGAATTTTGATGAAGATCTCATTGAGTCTGTGAATCACTTTGGGTACTATAGACATTTTAACATTAATTCTTCCAATCCAGTTGAAAGTTTTGTCATTTCTTTGTATCTTTAATTTCTATCATCAACATTCTGTAATTTTAATTGTAGAAGTCTTTTAATTTTGTTGCAGGAAACCACTAGAAAGGTAGAAACCAACCCTGGGAATCATTCGTTCTACAGTGCATGTGGTCAAATGTAAAATGAATGCTTCTAACTGTGACCTGTGACCTAGGTTGGAAAAAGAGCTGATCCAGATGCATAAAGCTAATGTTATGGGGGAGGGCAACATGTTTCAGTAACAACAGCAAGATCTAGGTGAAAGGCAGGAACGAGAGCATGATTGCTTGGGAGACAAGATAGAGCCCTAAGTGAAAATGTATACTAAGGAAGGAGTCTGAGGTTTCCAATCCTCTTTTCAGGCATTTAAGGGTTAGTCAAACCAATAAACTGCTCAGTATTATCACTTTCTAGATGAATGTGTCCAAAGATCATAAGATTTCAAATTTTTAATCTTGAAGTATACTTGGATATTACCTAATTCAACATCCTCCTGGAATGGGAATCTCCATTAGGAGATTCTAGGTACACTTTTCTACTTGAGTTTTGCTAGTGACCAAGCACACTGCTTCTTGAGATTTTTGTTCCTTTCTGATATGTTTCACTATTAGCATTCCCCTTTCCCTGCTTTTCTGATACTTCTGCTCTTCCTTCCTTTCAACACCAACCTCTCCCATTAACTCACCATGCTTCACTGCAGCCCACCTGGCTCACTATGTAACACCCTTCCACCAACCACTGGAAACAGAGCCCTGAATTAAACCTACTATCTGCCTAAGTTACAGCTCCTTGTTATATTAATTGCTATGTGTAGCAAAGATGATTTTTTTCTTCCTGCCAGATTTCTCCTCCTCAGCCTTATTATAGTTCGGAAACCATAAAACTGAAAACTGCATTTTTATGACTTCAAATGACCTTCAGAATTCCACACACAGCTGACTCCTGCTTGGCTATAATATTTTGGATCATTAATTTCAGAGGCAATATTTCGATGTATAATTTTATTAAGTTTCTGAGGATTTTTAATACTGTGTTTCTAAATATGATGAACTTCCTTCTACCAAATTTTAATTAGGGAGCATATTAAATCCTCAATTAATGCTTGCAGTAATGCATATTTAATATCCAATAACATTTGATCAAGATCCTTCCAGAGGGAGGGACTGGGGCATTATGGTTCCTTGGTTCTCATTGACCAATAGAATGGCCACATTTGACTTTCAATCTTCCCTTGCTAGTAGAGTAGGAGCCCATTACAAGCTATTGGTCAGGAGCACAATTAACATTATCATTATTAGCTTCCCCACTAGAGTGAGAGGGGAATCTTCTAACTCTGGGTGTGCAAAAGGAACAGCATAGATTTTCAAAACAAGCCAGTCTAAAGCACAAGAAGAAAATTTTAAAGCTATGTGCCTTAAAAATACGTCATTTTCTCTTTTCACCTGTAATTCAATTCCTCATACACAGCAATCCTTTAGTGCAAGTATCTGAAAACTTTTCTTGTAAAGATCCAGGTAGTAAATGCTTCAGGCTATAGGGCCATCAGTCTCTGTCATAGCTAAATGATTCTTCCTTTGTAGCATGAAAATAGCCATAGATAATATGTTAATTAATGATGGTGACTGTATTCCAATAAAACTATTTATGGATGAGGAAATTTGTATTTCATATAATTTTTATATCTGACAAAATACTGTTCTTAATTTGATTTTTTTCAACAATTAAAAAATATAAAAGTCATTTTTTGGCTCATGATTTGACCAATGGTCATAGTTCATTAACTTAGCTTGAATTGAAAGAGTCTAGAAACCTAGGATCTCCAGTTCTGCCACTAGGTCACCAAGAGGGAAACCACTGTAATGTCTTGGGAACCAGCTTCTCCACTTGTGAAATAAGGGTTTGGGTTGGATGCTCATTGTAAGGATGAGTGATTTTTTTTACCCCCAGGTGACTTGTTCTGGTGCTCTATCTGGAGGCCACAACAACCATCTGTTTTCATTTTCCTCCTTCCTCTTAACTTCACCATCAAAAGAATAAGTAGAAGTAGGGCAAGGTAGCCAGGCCAGTTCAGGAGTGCTGATGTCTTGGGGACTGCAGCATGGCAGATAAGAGCTTCACTCCTATCTCAGCTGAAATAGGAAAGATTTCTTTCTCTGCTTTCCTCTGCTTTCTGGACCATCAATTCTCTTGAGTGCTTCTAAATCTTCATCCAAAAAAACATATCGAGAAAGAACTAATCACTGGAGAGAGTCCACAGAATTCAGAGACAAATGACATTGCTGTGGGATAAAGGACATAGTTCTTCTCCCAATGGCTGGTCTTCATTATCAAGAAGACGAAGGAGGAGCAACTTCCCCCAGTATCCCTCTTTTGTTCTTCGTCCCTGCCATAACCAGATCTCTCTCCATACTCTTCTTCCTGCTGATACCTACTCTCATAATAAGGACATAATTTGGTAGTTCATCTTAAAATAAGAACACTTACTGAAAACTTGTAGCACTGAAGAAAGCTGAAGGAATTAGGCCTCAATAAGTATAACAGCCAATATTTATTGATACTTACTATTTACTAAGCTCTATGTATGTGTATGTGCACATACAGGCATATTTTGTGGGGTTTTTTCACCCAAAATCTCCATTTTGCAGATGAAGGACTCAAGACTTGAAGAATCTAAAAATCTTGTCCAAGTAACTTGTCCAAGGTCACTATGTATTAAGTAGAAGAACTGAGATTTAAAACCAAGCTGTCTAACTCCACAGAGCTGCCATTCCTATGTCACACTGTTTCTTGAGTGGTAAAATTCAGAAAATCAGTCAGAAGAAGAAATGTGTTTGGCTGAACCACTGTATCACACATCCTGTATTTCTGCCACTCTTTTTTGTCTCTGCATGAGGCTTTCTCTCCAGGCATGTGCTTTCCTTCTGTCATTCACAATTTTCTGAGAAAAGGGGTTCTAGTGTACTGGAATTGATGAAATGATTTTCCTTAGAGCTGTTGGTTCTGCCTCCCTCCCTTCCTCTCAGGTTGCCCTGCCATCTCTTGCACTATGATTTCATCCAGATGGCCAAATAATAGCTTCATTATAAAAATAATTGGTTAACTTAAGCTAATATTTATGACTTCTACTCAAGATTTTCTTTCTCCCTGTTCTGAACATAACAAAAACACAACACTTTAAAATGCCACCACAGCCATCTGTTACTTCCCATCAGTCCTTGACGTCATTTGATTGGCTTGGTTATTTTGGGGTTTCCATAGCTGAGATAGCACAAGGAGTATTTCAGAAAGTGTTAGGACCACTGAACCCTGAACAAGGATTCAGCCATGGAAGGGACCCCCACCCAGCTCTCTACTGCTCCCTTGTTTTTCTCCAAGTATTATCTCTAAGAATGTCTGACAGGTGGAGTCCAGCCTAAATTTTGAAGAGTCCTAATGCAACGATTGAGAAGTTCAATTCTTAGGATGTTCTTTTTCACTCTAGAGACTAATTAATTTCTTCTCAGGTTCTACCCTCTGAAACTATACAGAATAAGGTGATTGACACAGGCAGATGTTCCCTTTAAAACCATGTTTGTGTCATTTTGGAGATTTCCTTATTCCATGGTGAACAGTTCTTTCAAAGACCTCTCCTGAATTATACTCACTGTCTTAGTTAATTTTTCTCATTGCTGGGATAAAATATCTGACACCCACAAGTTAAAGGAGGAAAGGTTTATTTCAGATCCATGGTTTCAGTACATAGTCAGCTGGCTCCAAGGCAGGGCAGCATGGCAGAGGGGCATCACAGAGGAGAAATAGTCCATGGCATGGCAGGCAGAAGGCAGCAAGCAGTGAGCAGCAAGCCTCCCTTTCCCTTTTATCTCATCTAGGCTACAGCCTTTTGGATGGTGTCAGCCACACTTAGGGTGGGCCTTCCCATTATCCACACCCAGAAATGTGCTAAACCAACCAGTGGACTAATTTAGTTATCACACCCTTAATCCCAGTATCACACACCCTAGATCCATGCATCTCTGAAAAGCCCTGCCTTTGAGCACATGAGGCTTTGAGCGGAATATCTAGACACAAGCCATAACATTCACTTTCCTAATCTTTCTCTTTCTTTCAACTCCAGGGCTTTTCTTAGCATGAGCAAACAATAATTCTCAGAAGACCCTTGAGAGTAGTTATCTTGTGAACAGGAAGAATATTTCAATTCCTTTTGTACAGATGAGAAAACTGATACCAAGGTGGGTGAAATGTGTTCAAAATAAATCTATGATTTTTTTATGGTACAAGAATAACTCACTTCTTGTCCACTGCTTTTTTCCCTGAAGTCTGTTATCAGCTCAGGTCATAGGGCCTTTTAATGAAGATATTCAAAGCCTCAGTTTTCTTCTTTTTAATTTTTTGCTTATTTTAAAATGAAATACCTCAGACACACTATAAGAATATAAATAATAGCTTAATGAACATTATTTTAGTCACTATTCAATTTAAGAATAAATATTACTCATAATAGTTTGCATATTCTTGTATAATGATCCACTCCATATTTCTCCTTTATATCAGAAGTAACTATTATTTTAAATTTGATGTTTATCATTCTCCATTTTTATATCTATTGGTATACAACATGTAGTATAATTTTCCATGTTAGTAAGCTTCATATAAATGCTATTCATCATGAAGTTATCCTGCTTTTAATTTTTTACTAAACAGTTCGGTTTTGACATTATATTCATCTCTCCTGATGCATGTGACTAACTCATGTTTTCTTAGGTCCTATAATATTCCTGTGAGTGGACATTCTATTTATCCATTCAAGTTTTAATGAACATTTAGGCTCATTCTCATTTTTGCCATTGTAATAATGCCTCCATAAATATTGTTTTTGTGTCCCCCTTCTCTAGGGTCTGCCTAGAACTAGAACTGCCAGGTTATAGAATATGTTTGCTCTCACCTTTATGAAATATTGCCACATTATTACCAAATTGGTCTTTTATGCCCACTAGCAATGACTGCAGGACTCCATGGTGCTATCTCTTCACCCACACTGAGTTGTATCCTACTTTGCAGCCTGACAGGCATAACCATCATTGTTTTCAGTCAAACAAACATTATTATTTCTAATTAATATTGGAATGCTAAAAACTAAACTTTATTAAAGTCATCTGGCCTGAACAAGCCACACAGTCCAAGCTAGAATACAATGTCTTTGAGAGGAGTTAGAATTCAGTCCACTGCTACCAGCCATTTGTCAATATTTCCTTGCCATTGAATCATAAAGAACACTACCCTATGTTCCATGAGGTATTCAGGAGAAATAAATCTGTATTTGTTAATGCTGATGGAAGCAAGGGACAAGAGGGTTTGTGCTGCTTTCAAGGATCTAGCTGACATGTTTACTGTGTCAGTCTGTGTCACCGCAAGATATGATCAGGTCATTCTTTTGGAGTACGTGTACTCAACACCTTCAAGGAAGACACCATTGGCCAGAAGAGTAAGTGAAGACTACACATTTAGCCCAAAGAGAGGTAAAGAGTATGGCTAGAGCTCATATCACAGAAATAGAAAGTCATCCCAACTTTGAAGATGTGCTCAGAAAGATGTGTCCTGCTGGCCTCTGGGTGACAAAAGGGCATAGATGACCTTGGCCAGGACATGAAAACTTGTTGAGGGACTTACAGGTAAATAGCATAGAAAAGGCAATAGCATTTCCCTTGGCACTCTTTGTTGGCTTAGGAAGACTGGGAACAATGACTACTACTCAGATCCAGGTGAATCCTGCAAGTGGGGTCTCTACATCCTTTGCTGTGTCCCTGCTGGCTTCAGACACGGGAAGTACCAAGGCAGCAGTAATAAGACTCTGTCTTTGCTTCAGACTTAATATCTACTTGGAGAGTGAGAACAAGGGGAAAAAGGGCATTCTAGTATTTCTGTACATGTCTATGATTTTAAAAGAAAGAGTGAAGTGAACATAAAATGAGGGTCCGTGGTGGAGCAGCAGCACCAAAAGGTGAAGTGGACAGTTGGAATGCAGTGGTGGGAACCTGAGATGCAGAGATTATGTGCACAACTGCGCAGTGTGGCTGGATCCTGGGCCTCAAGCACTCTGAAACTTTGGCTCCTTTTGTCCTCACAGTGACTCTAGGAGATACCCATTCTTTCATTTTCATCTTACAGATGAGATGAGGGAACTAGGCAAAGAGTGGTTACAAACATCTAACGTTTCATGGGTATCTACTAGCCGAGCTTTGGACACACACAGGATGGCCACAGGGCCTGGAATACAGCCATTATATGCTCCTCTCACTACAGGATCTAGGAGTTCCTAAGTACAGGTGAGTTAAAAACTGATGGCTTTAAAAAAAAAAAGAAACCATCCAAATGCCTGCCCCATCACTGGGCACTCTGATTTGATGTATCTGAAACACCAAAACACTCCATGGACAAGTGTAGAGCCACATAGCTGTAATACCAGCTACTTGGAAGGCTGAGGCAAGAGGATCACTTCAGCCCAGGAGTTTGAAGTCATCTTAGACAACAAGATGAAACCCTGTTTCAAAAAAGTAAAATAAAATAATAAAAAAGAAAAGAAAAATAACACACCAAAACCTTGGATAATTCTGGGATTCATATATATTCATTGCTGTCAGCAGTTGGTGGCTGCAAGGATTTCTGATAAGCCCAACAACATCCCCCAAATTGGATTTATTTCTGAGCAAGGGTGTGTCACAATCAAAGCAGTGCTTTAGGAGAGCTGATCCAGCAGGTGTGCTGCTTGGCAGGGACCAAGAAATCTAAGAGTGCTGAGATGGGGAGAAAGTGCAGGTTGTGCAGAGGCTGAGACAAAGTCCATGAGAGGTTGGTTGGTTGCAAATGAGAAAAGGGAAACATAATAATTAATTGATGCCAGAGACCAAATGCAACTATCTAAAAACACTCATGAATGCCTTCAAGTTGGGAAGGCTGAGAGAGTAACAGAATTCTCAACCCACTGAGTCCACCAGCGTGGATAACGTGGGACTCAGCCTAGAATCCTCATTCCGCCCTTAAACTGTGTGACTATGGGCAAGTTGCTGAAGCTTTCTGTACTTTGGTTTATTTATAAAATTGTGTGGTTAATACACCTGCAGCCCTCAGAGTAGGGGTTTCCTCATACTATATATTTACGAAAAGGAGAGAGAAATTGGGTGTGTGAGCCACATGAAAGACAATAAACTAAGATTTGGAAATTTTTTTTGATCTTAGATGCAGCAAGATCGCTGATCCTTCTACAGGCTACCTTCAAAGTAGCAGGGAGAAAAGAACTGCTTTTTCTTTTTTTTTTTTCTCAAAATGACAGCAGCTTCATTTTCAATGAAAATCATGCTAATTACTGGGTATTGACCCAAGATGAATTTCTTTCTGATGAACTACATACTGCTCTTCTGAAAACCTAGCCAAATCATCTCAAATACCAGGAAGTGTGGGGGTAATGCAGCAAATTGGGGGAAAATGCGTATCAGAAAAAATTATTGCCACAAAAAATATTTTCAGTAAGTTTGTTCCCTTCATAAATAGTGTGAATGGAATGCCTCAGCAATCAGCTGAAAGCCCCATCTTTGCTGTGGGCTAATTGCTCGTCTGGTTAGTGCAGAATTTAATTTGTGCTATTGTGCAGGCAAGGCTGAGAGCGTGAAATAAACAATGTGTGTTAATTTCACGTTTTCCAGTCTACTTAGCCAAAGAGCTTAGGCTTCTCTCTGGCCTCAGCCTAGCCCCTCCCAGCTTCTCATTCTGGGGCCGCAGACCACTGAGGAGTAGGTCCTGGCTAATGGCAGGTGTGAGGTTACTACTCAGAGAGCAGCTACCCCAGGCAGTGGTAATGACTGAGGACACACACACGCGGCCTTTGCCTGTAGTTGGTGCTTGAGATCATTTTTCCAATGGGCATCTGCTGGTGCGGTGCAGCTGGCTTTATGTTCTCAGGTTTGATGATGCCCTTGGTTTCCTAAAGAGGAATTTTCACTGGTACAAATAGAGGGCTACCAAATTGTATGGTTTCTACACTGAGCAGATTAATTTGATGATCTGAAGGATTCTCTACTGTTGAGGGCAGCAGAGGTATCATTACGAAGAAGGAGAAGAAATGCCCATTTCTAGGATGGCATTTCATGGAGGCTGAAGTAGTCTTCCTTTTTTCTCCTCTCTAGGAACTAAAAAAGGCAGAGCTAAAGGATATGTTGGTGCTGGGCTGTTCTCACCATTTTCCCCTTTGGCTAAAGAGCCTGAGACCCAAGAGAAGTCAGTTGCTCAGGGTCCCAGAGGCAGTCAGTAGCTTGACTAGACCTCCAACTTCCTGGCAGTACTCTTTCTGTTGCAAGATTTCTCATCAGGTCTAGATGGTGTGTCAAATTATCTATTCAATAGCTAATTTGTGAGCGGAAGTCTGAATTCAAATTCTGGCTCTGGATACATAATATTTCACAAGCTACTCACTCCTCTCAGTGCTTCAGTTTCTGCATATATAAAATGGAGATAATGGCATATGGTCCACAACATTATAATGAGAATCAAAGTAGTTAGTACAGTTAAAATGCTTAGAACAGGGTCTGGCATAAAGTAGGTCCTCAGTAAACATTGGCTATGATTAATGTTACCATTTGGGATATTCTGAATTTCCAACCTATTCTTATTATAAGACTATTTTTGTGTACATGATTGGATATTCTTGTTTCCCCCAAAGAGCTTCTGTTTCCTTGACTTCACTGCTTTTACTATGGAAATTCTAAGAATTCCAATCCAAGAAATACTTTAGGTTTTCTTTTAATCAAGAGAACAGCAGAAGAGCTCAAATCATTGGTGCAACTCCTCACCATGGCAGAAAACTTGCCTGATTTGTGCCCATCTCCCAGGATCCAGCAAGCATCCCACCTGCGCACTTTGGATGAGTACTGAAGCACCAGGGAGCACAGGGACAGCCAGATGCAGTTTTCAAGGATTTACAGGCCAAAGAACCACGTGAAAAAGATGTCTCCCCACTCATGGAGTTTCTCTTGATTGCAAGAATGACTGGTCTTTCTTTTCAGGAAGAAGCAAGCATGTCCAAACATAAAATAGAGGCACCTTACCCAGGTGCAGTGTGGAGACCCTGCTGTATATGTTCTCAGTGAGACCTCTATAAATATTTAGTAAGACCCTATCTTGTCCTGATTAGGATCCAAAGACTGAAAACATGTGGATTGTGCCTGTCCTCTAGGAGATCTTAATCCCTTTAAGTGGTGACCATACTCAGAATAATGCAACTTGACATTGACATGGAATCTCCATCCATTGTTTTGACCATCTTACACTATATAAATCAGGATATTAGAAAAATGAAGGATTGGGGACCAGCCCAAGGTCACACAACTGGGGAATGACTCGCTCTCTCTTGTCTCCAGACTCCCTCCTCTCTCTACTACACTGATATGTCTCTCCATGAAATAAGGGACATTTGTCCTGACAAACTTGCTCTTCTCACATTTGGCAATGACAGCAAAAAAGGGCACATTTTGTAACATACTATGTGTGGCTGTGTAACCCAGAATTAGAAGAACAAAAGCACTTCTACAGTATTCCAACATATATTTGAGAGTGGGAGTCTAGGGAGAATCGAATTCTATCAATAAAGCATCTACTGTAAGTAAGAGTTATGAAAAGGGCCCAGAGATAAGTAAGATACTTTCTCTGCCTTCTTGTGCATACAAACTTAAGGAGAAGATGATATCACTGTGTCCACAGAAGAAAACCTCCCATTTGTGTGTAGTAGCTGCTGCCTAAGCTCCATGGACTGAATGCAGCTTAGATTTAGAGTGGAGGTTAGAATCTATAAAAGCTGGTCTGGGATTAATTAAACACACAAAAACAAAACCAAGTAAGAGGTGATCTCCAGAAGCACATCACTGGCTGCCTAACAATAAGAGGAATTTTACCTTGCACTATAGGGGAAACATACAGGAAGAATTAAAATCATAGGAAGAATGGAACAAGAGATTCCAGATAGGAGGGCTGTCAAGATCAAATGAAATGGGAAAGACATATCAAAATTGTCTGCAAATGTCATCTAATTGGAGAGATCATTTAGTTCTGGCAGCAGACTAGAATATTCTAAGATGGGGCAGATTCCCGCTTGGTGCCCCTTGCAGCAGAAGAAGGGGAGAAAGGAAGGGATGCTTGCAATGAAGGTCCTACCCGCACTTGCTCTCTGACTGCCATGGCTGTCCAGTGTCTCACAGACTGGACAATGAGTATGGGTTCAGCCTCAGCAGACAGGTAGAAAAGGGACTGGGAATTGCCTTGGCTTGAGGATGCCTGAGAAGTCCCCTCCCTCACCACATCTGTAACCAGGGCCCTGTTATACAGTTATTCTGATCTTGGGGCTTGAGGTTCCTCTCACAACAAGAGGTGGGGAAATGAGGCAAAATCTATAGTAGTTCCTAAACTCTCCACTACCTTCAAGCAGGTACTTACCTTTCTCAAGGTTCTCTTGAAGTTCATTTGCAGCTGATTTCATCTAGATGCAAATATGTCAGGTAGAGGAGAGGGATGAGGGTAGAAAAGATGGCACTCAGCGCCTCCAGGAACCACATTCCTTTGTCCCTTGAGAGAGATGTTACCCTATGAGAAGGCAACCCCTCCCCCTGCTCCCAGCAGGGGCCACTGAGTGGCACAGCTTGTGAGGCTGTTCTCTGCCTGCTCTCTGACAGTTGGCTCCTCTGTGTAGAGGTCTAAATTGAGAAATACCATTTGATGTCTTTCCTGCCCTGGTGAGCTATGGAGCAAAATGAGAAACACAGAAAAAGGACTTCAAAGCAGAGGATGACGGGGTCCTCAAGGCAATTCTTCTGACCTCACTATCATTTAGCAGACTGATGTGAACTCGGTCTCAAGCTTTCCTTCCTCAGAAAGCCCACAGAAGGGTGTCTCCTGGCTCAGTCCTAAGGGTCCTCCAAAAGCTGAGTATGAAGGGACAAGCAAAGGGGAGGGAAGATCAAAGTGAGAGGGACTCAGATGCTAGGTAGCTGAGGGGAAGGGGAGGTGACTTGCCTAAATCATGCAGGGGAAGTAAAAACGCTAAAGAAGCAATATGTTTATGTACCAGTCCCCAAGATAATGGTAATTATTATACATCCCAGACATTTATCAATAGAAAGAAAAAAGAACCAGCCTGTTGGACATTTGAAACATCCTAAAATGCAAAATCTGATCAGCATTGAATGTTCCAAGGAAGCTGCTTGAGGACTGCAAAGATTTGTGTTCCTTGAAGTTTTCTAGAGTGGAAGGTCCTGAATTCTGAACTCCTCATGATATGTGCACCTCTGTGGACCTTCAAAAGTTTACAGATGTGACAATTCTGAAGTGTGATGCCAAGGAGAATATGACAAATCCCAGGGTGCTCGACCTTGTGAGATCTCTACATGTGGGACCCAAGCAGCCATCCCTTGCAGAGCTTCTACAGGCTGAATCACCTGGATCTTCACTTCCGATTCCCCAACCTTTTCCATCCCTCAAAAACCCATTCAAGGGTACCACTCTATGCAGCTGGCTCCAAATTGCCAACGCTAACCTCTGAGCTCTCCTGCCAAGGCCTAGCTTGTGACCACTGGCAATGGAAGAATGTCCATCCACCCTGCAGCTCCTGCAGGAAGAAGAGGTTTCCTCATGTGCATTCCCAGCAAAATCATGAAGCAGATATTCCCCTGTTCACTGACAGGAAAATTGAGACAGAAAGAAATCAAGGAATATGAACTCATGTCCAGTTGGTTCTAAATCTTGAGCTCTGAACAACCGCATTCTATTACCCCTGCCAGTTCTGAGAGTATACACTGACATTTGCTATTAAAACTGCCTCAGAGTGTAAATGACTCAGCTAGGCTCTGTGGAAATATAAAGCACTATGGGATACACATCCCCTTTAGTCCAGGGAACTTGCAACTTTGATAGACAGAGCATTGTGTGCACATTATATCAAATCAACTGATATTTATTAACCATCTAGTATGTGCCAGGCATAGTACTAACCTCTTAAAGACCTCAGGAGCAATCACAGTCTCTATAGTCCACTGCTGGAGGTACCTCTTAAGCAAGTTCATTTGCAAATGGCTACACAATTCACAGCAAAAATCTGAGAAAGTTCCATGTGCTAGGAGAGAGAATAAAACAGCACCTATTTGAAGTGGGAAAGGTCAGAGGTCTTCCTTCCCAAGTGTCATTTCATCTGAGATTTGAGAGATGATTAAGATCTGGCAAAATATAAGAAGGCTGGAATCTGGAGAGAGAAGATTTAGGGTCAGAGCCCTCAGACAGGAAGAAACTGGAGTTTTAAGAAACACACCTAACCAAGGCAGCCAGCTGGGCGCCTAAGGCTTTTCCCATTCTTTTTGGATTTCTGGAGTCCCTGGGCCACACACTCTGAATGCCCTGGGCTGAGCAGATGGCTCCCCTTCTGTCTCCACCCCTGGTTTATTGCTAATGACGCTATCCACAGCTTCCGTATGAGCTCGGCCTCTTGCTTTGTCCGCTTCCTCCTTTTATCATGGTGGGGCTCCTGGACCACATGGACAGCCCGGCTCAGGGCTCATCTCCTTGTCCAAGCCCCACCTCCTGAGCTTGGCTTTCATTTGGGTCTCCCCCTCCCCAGCCTCTGAGGGAGCTAGGACCTGGGAAAGACTGTAAATTGTATACATTATTTCCTTTTTGATTAGGTGAATAAATAACTTGATTGAGACGCGCCTCTTTGGAGGGCGCTGCTGGCAGGCTTCCAGGACTGGGAGGCAGCTGGCTCAGAGCACAGAGGAGACACAACAAAGGCCCAAGGGACAGACACTTTGCAGTAGGCTTGGGGTCCAGCCTGGCTGTGGAGAGCCCAGGCCAGGAATTTTTTTTTTTTTTTTTTTTTGGTATCGGGGATGGTACTTGGGTCCTTGCACTTCTAGGGCAGGCGGCAGCACCACTGAGCTAAATCCCAGGCCCAAGGCCAGGAGTATTTAAGGAATGTCCTTTTGCCCTCCTCTGTTTCTGAGAGGGAAGGCTCAGGTTAGGGATGCCTTTGTCAGTATTGGGACATCTGTCACAGCCTCTGACCTCCCAGGTGACAAGTTTCAGCCTGGAAGAAAGAGCACAGACTCAGGGCAGCTATAGGGCCCAAAAGAACAGGTCCTAGGGAAATTTCTTCATCTACAATGGCTATCATTTTTAAGAAAGGCCTTTTGTGGAAGGTGTGTGCAGGGAATGGAAATATTGGTGCATGGAATACATTTGCTGACCTTTAATCCAAGCACCTCCTCATTACCCTCCAAATTTAATGTGTGAGTCTAAGCTAGGATTTTCTGCCCACTCCTTACCCAAGAGACACCATGGACCACCTGTGTAGCCTCCTACAGTGGCCCCACCCCAACCTAGTACTAAGACAAGCTCTGGTCATGTGATCCATGATGCTGTCTAACAGAAGATAATTTCAAAATGTGGAGAAATGACACACTCTGAGATCTAAGTGCTTCCTATACAAGCCCCATACCAAGCACTCACCTTTGAGAATACTCACTACTCTGAAGGTGGCCAAAGTAAGTTACTTCCTAGCCCCAGTGAAGCTGCTGAGATGTAAGGCATCTGGACTAGGGTTCTCAGTAACAAAAACAATTATTTTCCTTGCTGGTTACTAATCTACAACTAGAGAACTACTCCTTTGAATTAAGGTATCATGACTTCAGGGTTAAAACATTTCTAAGATGGAAAACACATTAATCCAATTTCAGTCACTGACCCTTTGTTTGGTTACAGAAGAGCTCATGACTACCCTTTGGAAACAGTCTACAGGAACAAGACAAGGGAGCAGACAAGGACATAAAAGCGATCTTCTACCATGTATGGGGCACATTCCTTCACATATGGCTTCTCATTCATTGTTTAAGACTTGAACACAGACATGGGTGATGACAACCTCTCCCTATAGACCTTTCCACCGTACCAACCACTTCTACCTGAATGGATGCCAGGGAAATGACACTGCTTGGGAAATGCCACCCTGGAAAGCCTCTAAGGAAAGCACCCAGGTTCCTAGAGTAGAAGGCAGGTCAACATGAACCAGTAATATCCCAGCCTTGACTCTAGTCAGCCTGGGGTCCAGCCTTACCCTGTGACCCATACTTAGCATTCTGGTTCCTGGGCAGGAGAGATCCTCCTCAGGTGTTCCCTAGGCTCTTGGCATCACTCACCCAGTCAGTTTGCTAGCTTGCAAGAAAGCCTCCCTGAGTCCCAGGAAAGGCAGGAAAAATAGCCAGATTCTGAGCCACACCTGAGCTCAGGGAATAAGGATGCTACCAGATGGAATATTGAATGTGACTCTGAGTTGAAGTACACAGAGACTACAATGTTCCCCAGGCAGCATGCGCTTTACTCCTGCCAGTTGAGCCCCAGGCTGGTTTCCATGTGAGAGAAGAGTTCTCTTCCATAGGAGTCTTGACCACCTTGGACCCTGACCTACAGTTTTACCAGGTGCCCCTCAGCCCCTGCTCCTCTTTGTGAACATTAGCCCTGGTCCTCTCCCTGTGTATGCTAATTCCTTCCCATGCTTTGAAGTTCAGACCAAAGATAGTCTGCCCGATGACCTGCATCTTCTTATGACAAGGCTAATCATCCTGTTATACATGTCTATCTTCCCCCTGTAGATGGTGTGCTCTGTAAGGTAGTATCTTATATTTCTACCACCTAGCACAGTGTCAGGCAGGGTCTTAAAGAAAGTCTTCCCTGGCCTCTCCCACATTTGCCTCTCCCAGTTTTGGCTGACTGTGCCTTCTCCCTTACATTACACTACTGCGCTTTTCACATGACTGGGACTGTCTGTTTATTTGTGTACACCATCAAGTAGCCATAGCACCAGGAGAACAGGATGTCTAGCACAAGTTTAACATCCAGGCCATGCTGAAGTCAAACTGGGCCTCTGAAGGCAGTTCAGTTGTAAATTTTGCCTGGGTGCCTTGCCTTATTCTAGGAAACACCTTATCGTCCCAATCCAGGGCCCCTGCTGGTACATTTGATCTTCAGTTGCCCATAGTCACAATGTCATCAAACTGTTCATTTCAGTCATTTAGCTGGGGGCAGTGATTACAGATAAATCACTCCAGTAGGATATATAATTGTTTTTCCAGAAGTGCTACATTTTCTCCTTAACTCTAGTACAAACAGAACACCAGCAACTTATGGACTTTTTATTATCAGCCATAAGGAAAAAATTTATCCCACGGTAGGTTGATACTTTGCAAAACAGGAAAATCTGTGAGAGGTGTCATGGAAAAGCTTTCTTCCCCAGAGTCAGGTAACCAGATTCCATCATTAAATTTCCATGAGACTTCAGGCAGATTCACTTAAGTTTTCTAGGGGTTTTTTTAACAATTATTGCAAAAATATGAAAAATTACTTCCATAAGTGCAGTCTTTTAAGAGAGGTACATGCATGACTGTCCCATCAAGTGGCTTAAACCGCTGGGAGTTAGCTGTTTAACATCAGATGATAGAATTCAAATCAAAGCCACCTGACAGCAAGACACAAATTAGGACCCCACTGTAAACATGTTAAATATATGTGAAACTTATGCTTTATCTTATTTCCAGGCCTTTCAAAATAAGTAAGGTAGTGGAATCATTCTTGATAAGGACTCTATAATGGATGATCTATAATTTCTGGTGAAACTTTCAGTGTCTAAGAGCTTTGAATTCAAAGCTATGACTTCTGTACAGGACCCATTCCCAGGGAAGAGCCAAGGACTCTCATGGACCCCAATCACATGAGTCAGAAAATTTGAATTCATTCATATAGGATGATGATAAAGAAAATCCAAAGACACTTATCGTCCAAAGACACAACTCCCTGTGAAGAAACTTCCCAGTCATGATGGTCTGTGTTTGTCAGCAAGAGGGTTTTACTATTCCCTGAAATTCATAGACCTGAGCTGCTGATCCTTGCAATGCATCAGGCTGACCCTGCCTTCCAGCATAGTGGCCCTGGTGCAGGTCTTTCAAGCCTAGCAAGAATCATGGGAGTGTCAAGGGTGGACTTTCAGTTGAGTCCCAGTGAAGGACACAACTCAAATACTTTCAGCCTATTACATCAATGCCATTGTAAGATAAAACAGGGCAGCTGGTTTATTATACTCTTTGGGAAATATGAGGCTTCAAGAGAACCCCAAAATTCAGTTCTCAGAACATCTGGCTGCACCACCCACTCTCTACAGGAGGGAAAGCTGCCTTTTTGTCTGAAATTGCCCTTGAACTCTGACTATACCGGCGTCTGTTTGCACATTATATCACTAAAGTCCATGGACTTGAGCTGAATGGAAACTGTATAACTTCATATGGAAAAAATTCTGAGCAAGAAGACAGTGAACCAGGGTTCTAGCTGCAGCTCTGGTAAGAGAATTCCTTCCCCATTCCAGGCCTGTTTCTCACGTTTACTAAAGAGATCTGGTTGCAAGAAGTGGTTCTTTCTCACTACTGTATTTGGTCCCAGGACCAACTGCATCCAAATTAACCGGGTTTGTGTGTATTGAGGTAGATCCCTATGGGTGGGTGTCTCCAAGACCTGTTAAATCAAAATATTGTGGGGTAGGCTATAGAAACTAGCAGGTACAACAAGCTTACTGTGTGATTGTTACACCTACTAAGGCTCCACAACCATAACCACAGGACCAGGTGATCTCTGAGCTTCCATCCAGAAATAATCTTCTGGTGTTATGAATATAATTACTACAATAGCCACAAGAAAAAATGGCTAGGAACAGAACTACCAGGCTCCTTATTTTTCATTCCTCACCCATCTATCCCAGTTCTATGTGGAAAGCTGACCCATTCTATGGGGCACTGTAGTCATAGACTTATCCTGAAGCTTCCTGTAGGCTGTTCTGGAGCATGAAATCTCTAATGGTAAAGAGAGGAAAGCTTGCTGTGTGATCCAAGGGGGGGGAGAGACCCTATAAACAGCAGCAGTCCCGGAATTATCCTGCAGCGCCTGTGCTATTATAAAGAAGAGCTGACACAGCAGAGTCCCAGGGATGCTGTGTGTCTGCAGAGCACTAATCACGGAGGCAGGCAGGCTAAATGCAAAGAGAACATTTGCACAAACAGCACCTGTACTGAGCAGTCATCCACTATTTTTAGAGTTGCTGCAAAGAGTAGAAGGACATTTGGAGAGGCTCCCAAAGGGCACAGTCAGTAGGAAAATGGAGAAGTTTGGGCACATTTTGTGTGGCTGGCTCTCTAATACCCTGTCAACTGAGTCACTGAAAACCTGAGAGGGGCCGGAGATTTAGCTCAGTGGTGCAGCCGCCTGCCTCACAAGCACAAGGGCCTGAGTTTGGTCTCCGGTACAAAAACAAAAAAACAAAAAAACCTGAGCAGTCTGATATTTTTGGGCTTGTTTAGTTTTGCTTGAGGATGGGGTACAGATGTGGTAGAGCAAGAACAAGGGGGGGATAAAGACAGTCATTGTGACCCATTCGTGATGTTTTTGATAACAGAACATATACTTAAGATGATTGTGATTCCAGAAAAAAGAACAATTTGTTCTCCAGGATTTATTCTGGAGATGCTCAAAGTAAGAATAAATGGCACATACTTTTATCTCACTCATTTTATCCAGATGCAAATATGTTATCCAAGTTGAGATTGTCACCTCTTACATTCATGATCAGTATAAGCCACGTAATTTAAGGTTGGATACATATTGATTAGATCAGGGTGGTTATAGCCTAGAGCTTAAAGGTCATGGCCATTTAGAAAGAATACTGACCCATAATATCAATTCTTATTTTCAAATAAGGAAACACACTGAACACTAGTTGAGGGCTTACAGAAACATTTCCAAGGACAGACCCATTGGCAGTTGGCTAATGACATCAGCTCCACACACAAGGGTAAAATGGGACTTTTGTAGCATTCTGACATGTAGAATTTCCTACCAAAGTGAATGCAATTGATTTGATAAATGTTATACATTTGTTTGACCTTTCGGGTAGATTCGTAACACAATAGGTCAGCAAGGGTCATTCTCTGATCTACCCCCCCTTCTCCCCCTTGCAATTAGGAAATTCTCCATTTTCTTTTTCAGCCTCACAAGGAATTTTGGGTTGAACCGTAATGAGGTATCTGGTTCAATTCTCTCCTGTTATGGATTAGCTATAGTCTTCCTCAAGCCCCCTGCTCAAACCTGCACAGTTGTCTCCTAGCATAGTTGGCCTGAATCCCTGTTAATCTGCCTTCCAGCTCAGAGATTTCTGTATTATCAGAAAACCAGAGACTCCTAGAGTTGGAAGGACCATGAAGCCACCCAGAGCAACTTGTTTTCCTCAATGCTTGAATTGAGAAGCTGGAGGTCACATGAACCTTTTTCTAATAATTGTTTTGAAATACAAAATTAGACAATAGAGATGCATGCCAAGTTGAAATCATTTTCTTTGGGACCTGCTTACAAACAAAAATTCCACCTGGCTGCATGCTAATTTGAACTGGACTTGAGGTATGTAATTCAGAACTTTTGAACTCACAAGGCTATTTTCATAGGCAAACAAATTGTGATGGAACCAACCTGGGATCTGGCTGTGTAAATACTAAATATGTTCATTAATGCATCTAACTAATGCAAACATTTTGAGACTCTTGAAACAATATCTTCTGTGAACTGACCATTTGTAAATCTATGAAATAACAAAATTTGTTCTCTGTAATGTCTACTCTGTTTCCCAAAGATTTCTCTCCTCCCTGTCCCTTGGATCAGGCCTCTCATAAGAAAACAACCCTGTGTTAAACATCATCCTTGTTCTCAGCCAGCTACTATATCCCTTCTTAACATATTTGCCCACAAAGATTTAGTAAGTTTGGGAAGAGAATGGAGTTTTAAGAAATACAATTTTCTAAATCCAGCCACATTTTTCTCTCCCCTTATTCTGGCTGTATTTGTTTCTATTGTAGTTCTTTCAAATTCTGCTTTATGTTAGCTTGAACTCTATAACATTGTCATTTTCCAGGTCAGAAACAGTCAAATCTTGGCAATTTAATAGAATCCAACCTAACAGCATTGAACCAGTGTGTTCTGGGGCCTGACAATGTCCCATAGCACCAGGTTCTTCCTATACAACCACTCAAATCAGTTAAGATTTTCATGTCCATGAATTTGCAAGGCAAGTTCCAAACATCAGTGTATATCTTGACCTCTATCTCCTACACCAAAAATACATCATGGATTTCTTTTTAGGTTTTTGCACTAATAAACACAGAGAAGTAGTGGGGATTTTGCCCCCCAGTTTTTATTGCTTTTCTCAGAAGTGACTGTTGAACTACACTTAGCGTCTGCGTAAAATGCATGCACTAGAGATTTCAAGTTTAATGGCAGTGGAGGAAGAGGGCAAAAGAGAAAATGTGAAATAGATACTATAATTTGAAAGCACAAAAACCATCATACTTTGTGAGTTAGAGGGGCATATGTCCATCTCAAAAGTAGGTATTGACCTTTCCAGACCATCGGTCACTAGGAACATGATAAGGGTTCAACAAACATCCAGTAGTAGAACACTTTTTAAAGGATACTCAATAGTGAAGCCATAATGGTGGCTACAAGATGTTCCTTCTCCAGACATTTTTCACACCACATCACGGAGGCAGCCACTGATTCCTTGTGTGTGCAAAACTGGCTGTGATACAAGTGTTTCAAATTTTTTACTCTTCTCCAATAATTATTTTAAGCAAGACTCACATCTCCAAGTCCTGCTTTATTCTTGCCCCAAGGACTCTAAAAGCAAAGAAAACAAGTCAGGAAAGTTAAAGGCTTTGAACTCCATCCTGGTCTCACCCCATCACCTCACACCTTCCCAGCCTTTGTAGGACAAAGCTCAGCTCCCTTTCAGCCCCCCTCATCCTGGGGACTGTTACTCTATCCCAAATTCCAGCAAGTCTTGGAACAAAGACTGGCAGCAAATGAAATTCCCTGTCCCGACCGAGAGTAGAATGCAATTAGCCAGAAAAGGTTGTGAAATTTGTTTTAAAATGCTATGAATATTTTATCTCCTGACCCTCACCTCCACACCATGCCCCTTCCAGCCTCCCCCTCCCCCAAACCCCTTCACACAGGATCTTTGCAAAGGAAAGTATGACCTTTAGATTGAGACGTTCTCTGTTGCAATAACGTTAGAATATGTTTCAACATGGTAACTGGAGATCTATTTACTAAACTGTTTGGCACATTCAGCACGTCCTGCGGGAATTGTTGGCAGGACCTGCCGTGCATTTTTCACTCCTCCCTGATGCATTACCAGACATAAGGTCATCCCAGTCTAACAGAGATGGGTGCTGCACAGGGCTCATTACCTCGCAGCAAGCCAGCCAGATGAGGCCGTGGAATGTTTTCTCTTCATCATTCAAGCTTGAAAGGAAACTGTCAGCCTCCACTTGCTCTTAAAACAATGAAAATTTAGGTGACAGCATTCTCATTAGCTCAATGGAAATGAAGGATTCTAGGCAAAGACATCCCCCCTTTGCAGCATACTAACAACTCTACTTTCAGTCATTGTAGGAGCTAAGGCACAGGATGGGCCTCAGCCTCTGGAGAAAGCGTGGTGACCATATCAGTGACACATGCATCTTCAGATGAGGAAAGCTTTCAGGAAACACAGGTTCTGAAGTTAGGGAAATGGGTAGGTTTTGGAAAGATAACAGGTTTTCTCTGGCTCCACTTTGCTGAGAAGTGGATACACACATAAAGACTGTCTTCTTGTGACTTATACACATTTTAATTCTTAAAAAATAAGCAAGGGGATCATTATATGGTTAAATTCTGTTCCCGGGAGAAACAACCAAAAGTGCTAAGTGTAGACTCTATTTCTTAGGCTTACATTGCAGAATTTATAATCTAAGAGGATTTGGTTAATATTTGATGAACCACTTGGATAATGCACAGAATTATGGGAACCCTGATAATTGTCTACATTTGTGTAGCATTATTTTCTAGGACATCAATGTGCATTATTTTCTCATTTGATCCTTATAATTGTTGTGTTTAATGACCCTATGGTCTTCAGTCTCTGTTTTTTTTATTAAAAATCTTAGGAATACTAGGACTAAATATGACCTAAATGATAATTTTGGTCAGTGAAGACTAACCAAGGGGTGCATATTGACTTATCAAGGAAACTGTTCTTGTAACTTATGTGCACAGCCACTGTTCTAACTCACCAGCATCTTACTGTACCCCCACCCCAATACACAAAAACAGGGTGTGGATCAGTAAATGGGGGTGAAAGCTCAGGCACTAATATTTTTTTAGAAAACAGTCTAAGTGATTCTGAAACACACTCGAGTTTACCACAGTGCTCTAGCTTATAGCTGATGTTAAAGCGTCGATGTGACCGACCAGAGCCACATGCAGTGGCAGAGCCCACATTCAGATCCAGGCCTCCATGCACCTAGTGGGGCCCTTCTTTCACACATTCTTACCATTTTTCCAAATTAAAGAAGGAACTGCCAAGGTGGTGCTATTTATTTTAACCCATAGTTTTCTTCTTCCTACTCAAAAGGAAAAAAGATAAGAGATGTTCTGTCCAATATATATGGCATATGAGTAAAGCTCCCAAACACCAGTTTTTCTATTCTAGGCATTTCCACCAAAATCCATCTTCTTAACAAGTTTGCGCCTTAGTCCCAAGATTTGGCTCAGATGCTCATCAATAATGGTTCTTTCTTTCTCTTGGAGACTTCATCTTTTGATTGTGAAATTGCAGGATTCTATTGAATTTTGGGTTCACATGATCAATACCCCCAAATATGGAGGAAAGTGCTGGTACAGAAAAGAAAGGACTCCAAGCTCCATATGAGTCATGTTGGAGAGAAGAGCAAAAGTGCTTCTCTCCTTCCACTTCTTTGCCCCTCCAACAAGTAACCTCTTTTTAGTAATTTCTCTACTCCCAGTAATTTCCTTCAGACTTGCAGAAAGCAGGGGCTCATGGAATCATGCAGAATCAAGATTCTTCATGCAGTCACACTTCACTCCACAGCAGGGTGAATGAGAGGAATGGTCAACTGTCCATGTGCATCCTGAGCCCATGCACCGTACTAAGGCATGAAGGCAGATCTTCTAGGCACACCTCTTCCAGGATGCAAGTTGGACAGGCAGACCCAGGGCAGGCATTACAAATTTCCTGCCCAGATGCAGGAAGCCTTACTGATGCCTCACACTTCAACCTTGCTTTCCAGTCTAGATATTAGTGGAAAGCTTTACCTGGGGATTAGGGCAGAAAGCAGAAACAAAGAGAGTTGGCTTTCCTTCCAGCAGGCAGGAAATGGCAGAGCAAGAGGTAATTTCTCTGCATTTTAAATAGTAGATAGATAGATAGATAGATAGATAGATAGATAGATGTATATGTATATGTATAGTGCCTGTCTGCCCTCATTGGGAAATTTCTGATAGCAGAAAATGCTGTTTCCTGTTCTTACTCATAATAAAATATGTTCTACCTAAAATGTCCCAGATTTAGGTAAGGTTCTAAACATCCCTATTTTCTATTATGAGCTATTTTACCTACTTAGTAGCATCCATAATGTAATTCATGTATTTCAGTGTGCATTTAAGCTATTTTTCTAGTAATAAAGATCTGAAAAATCAATGGCTCAGGCCCATTTTAAAATACATACATAAAACACTTTACCATTTTAACTACCTTAAGTATATCAGTGGTATTAAGTACATTCACAATGTTCTGCAACTATTACCAATATCTGTCTCCAGAATTTTTTCATTATCTCAAATAGAAACTCCCTACCCACTAAATAGCACACATACCCTCTCCCTCCCATATGCTAGAACCTGGAAACTTCTATTCTACTTTCTGTATTTATTAATTCAACTGTTCTAGATATATCATAATAATCTTATAATATTTGTCCTTTTGTGACTGGGTTATTTCATTTAGTATATATCATTAAGGTTCATCCATGCTGTAGCAAGTGTCAGAATTTCATTTGTTTTTAGAGCTGAATAACATTCTACTCTATACATTTCGTCTACATTTTGTCTGTGCATCCGTTTGTGGGCTAGACCAGGCATTTCTGTGATGTCATTGTTTGGGTGTGCTGCATTTGTACCTAAGGTGTAGGGTAACAGAAGGGAAGGAAATGATGAGTTATATATAAATAGCAGATTTGGTGAGATTATAGGAAACCTCTGAATGAGGCTTTCTAAACTATAGAAATATTATTGTGCCCATATTTTGTACTGAACTGAAAATGCAAGTAAGGTTTGAAAGATCCTGTGTTTGCATAGGGATAAGTGGAGAGAATGTTGAAGACACCATCTCGAAAATTAGGCAGGAATGGTCACCATAACTCTCTCGGCAACTAAAGAACAAGGTGGAAAAAAATCTAGCTGCATAAGCACTTTTCTCTCCTAAAATAAAAGTGGCAGAACTCTCTGCTCCCTACCCTCAGTTTTCCTTCTTTGCAGACCTAATAAGTTGGCTCTTGATTCCCGCTTCCTCTGTGAAAGTGAGGGAGGGCCTTTGTATCTTCAAGGTGCTGATGTCTGCAGAGCAGGAAGTATGGGCTCTGAAACCCCAGGAAGAATATCCTAAGTGGGAAGGGAATACTTGTGGCCCAGGTAGGATATCTATGTCATCTCTCAACCTCATAGACCCTCTATTGTGTTATTACTAAACATCAATCATGGGTCCTGAGGCAGGAATGGGGGACACCTCCACGAAAAGCAGTAGAGGTCAAAAGCCAGTACTGTCAGAACCTTTCAAGACCTGAGTTATCCTCTAATGCAGCTGCTCTTGGACTTAGATAGGACACTTGAGAACTGAGATCCACAATATCTCAGGGCCTGCGTCAGCTTCTTGGATGGATATTTAGATGTCATGACATTGGTAGCATAACAAAAGGATGAAATTTGTGATGGTGTCTAGAATAAGTCCTAAGAAAGTATCTCTTCTCTTTTTTTCCCTTTACTAGTGGATTTCATGTTATGTAAGAAGCACATGCTTAACACTAAGGATGGAAGCTACTGAGAGGTGACGGTGGAACATCGGGGGAGGGGCCAAGTGGTTTTTATGAAGAGCAAAGGAATTATGGAAAGCACATTGCAAGTCTTGTTATTTTTCTTATAATATGTTCCAAACCCAAACAAACTTGAAAAAAGTATGTGTGCAAAAGTAAACCTTAAACCATTTTGCAAATCCCGCCCTAGATTTCACATTTCTCCAGTGAGGCTCACATTCCTTTATTCAGATTCCAAAAGTAGAGATAATTTGTTCCAAATGTTTCCAAAGCCAACCAGCAGAAGGGCCTAACGATTTTTCCAGAGCTGGAGAAAACTGTGAAATCTTCTACATTCTAATGGAGCATTCAAAGTGAAAGAAAGAAAAGGAGACAAGCAAAAGAAAATGGAAAAGGAATGTTTTGATGATCTATTTGTTTATTTTGTTACAGTTGTGGCTCTTTGGCAAGGTCTAAAGAGACATGTTGATTGCCAGTGTCCCATTTCCTTTGGCAAGGTAGCATTTCTTCTTTGTTATGAGGCACAGTGTGATGAAAATGATCATACAAGTATACATTTCTTGCACAACGGCGAGAGAGCTTATTTCAGAGAGACGATTAGTGCATGCGTGCATGTGTGTTTGTGTGTGTGTGTGTGTGTGTGTGTGTATATGCTGGGGCAACCAAGTCACTGCAATGATTATTTTCTTCCTCCCTAACATAGCTTCAGATAACCATCAATTTGCAGTTTCCAATTCCCTCTGCTAATACAAAAGACCAAATCCCAATAAAGCTTCCATTTATGTATAAGTTTGTTTGAGCCCTTGGGGCCAATGCTGGTGACTGACAACACAGATAATTTATAAGGGCAGGCAAGATTTCATGGAATTGGCAGGAAAGGTTTGTTTTAGTTTTTGCTTGTTTGTTTGTTTTTCATTTTGCTGGGATGCTACCAGAATGTGTTGTTATCTAGCTGTTTGATATGTGTACACCTCATCTCCACTGTGAGATTCCTACAAACCTGGAAGTATGTCTTCCTCTTCTTTGTAACTCCTACAGTACCCAGCATAGTGCTTGACCAACAATAAATGTTTACTTGTTGGGAAGAAAGATAGAATGAAGCACATAATGCGATTTTGTTCATTAAATTTGCATGGAACCAAAGAAAACAGGCAAACTCAACCAGGAAGATAGCCAGATCAGATTTCAAGCCACATGATTTGTGACATAATAACATGTAAGTAATACTTTTAACTTATTAATACTATTATTATTGCCATGAACACCATTTATTGAAGTTGTACTATGTGCTTCCTATAGTGATAAGTGCTTTACATAAATAATCCCCTTCGAAAAAGCTCTGCACATAGGAAATGACTTTCACTCTATAAGTGAAAATATTGAGGCACAATGTATTAAATAACTTTGGATTTCAGTGACTGAACTTGGGTCAGAACCAGCTTGGTGAATAAGTCTTTGTGAATGAGTGGAGAGCTTGAAAGCACACATAGCTGATGTCATAGCTCATTCCCTGGGGCCAGTAGGGCAAAGACCTTGATTGTGATTCTGAGTGTTTGTGTTTCATCAAGACATGTTCTTTTTTTGACTTCTATCCATACCCCTAATTCTAGTCTGCTGAGCTTGAAATTGTGCAACTGATCATAGGCAAAAAGTATGAACAGCTCCAGGGAAATTTATCAGTAGGCTTGAGGGTACATTTCAGGGCACATGGTTTTCTGATTGGAGGTAGGAAACATTTCTCAGTGTGAGTGATGATGGTGCCTGCTTACCAAGGCCTAAGGAGGGCTAGACATACAATGTTAACCATGGCCCTAGTCACTGCGTAATGGGAAATTTACAAGATAAGCCAAGATGCTCATCCACACAGAGTAGGACACAAGAACAAGGATACAGACTTCATGAATGACAGCATGTCAAACTTTGTAGACAGATGTGAAGTCATAGATGTGGTATAGTCAGGCAAATCTTTATTTTCCCAACCAGAGTCACCATTTATCACTTATACCTTCTCAACAAAGCTATTTCTAATTATAAAAAATGTGTGTTAAATAAAGACAACATTGGGTTTAAAATAATAATATCTTGGATCAAGTTTTTCATTGCCACTCACTAGCTAGAGAAGCTATCTCTCTGAAATTCCCTTACTTAAGCTAAAACTCTGCTATAATCTCTGTCTTCCTGAATTTCTGTTATTGTCATGAGGATACAATTAGACATACCACACTCCTAGGAACACAGAAGTGCTTTATACATTTTCAAAAGGTATATGATTAGAAGGAACTTTGATGTATTTCATAAAACCAAAGAAAGACATGAAAATGCATGACTATATAAAATTATTGGTAGATATTTCTGTGCTTGAAATTCTTTTAGTCATTTGGATAAAATAACTAGAAACATGTATGACACAGGTTTTACCACTAGGCAGAGTAGTAAAAGCTTTAGAGTAGGTAAGACTAACAAGTATAATTGGTTACTTGGACAGCTGGACCAAGTAGGGTGAAAGCAGGAGCCAAATTAATTTTCCTCTTGCTCCCAGCATTCTCCATCTTTTATTATTATTATTATTATTTTTTTTTTTTGGTACCGGAGATCGAACTTGGGTCCTTGTGCTTACGCAGCAGGTGATGAAAACACTGAGCTAAATCCCTGGCCCCAGCATTCTCCATCTTTGATGATATATCTCAAAGTTCATAGTTTTCCATGTCACTTTTAGATATTAGTAAACAATTTCACTTTCAGATATTAGATTACCTAATAAAACCTTTTTACCCTCCCCACAGAGCTCAGGAGGAAGTGGAAGACATAATCATATTTTATATATTTACCTTCATGTCCTCTCTTTTTTGGAGAGAATCTCAATTAGACAAATTAATTCTTCCCAACCATCTGTCTCATAAGGCCCCATCTTACCTGGTCAGGTAAGGGAGCGAAGTGAATGATGGCCAGTCAAGGTTTGGTCACTGCAGTAGGTCCCTAGTGCTACCACAATAAACTACTTCAAACTAGGTGCCTTAAAGAACAGAAATCTATTCTCTTACTGTTCTGGAGGCTAGAAATCTGAAATCAAATCAGCAGAGTTGGTTTCTTTTGGATAGTCTGAGGGATAATCTATTCTACAACTCTTCTAGATTCTGCTGGTTGCCAGCCCTCCTTTAAATTTCTTGGCTTGTCAATGGATTGCACCAATCTCTCTGACTTCATATGGCCTATTTCCTTCTGTGTTCAATCCTTTTCTTCAAGGTTGTTGCACTTTTTTTTGCTTCAGGGCTGGGGATTGAACCCAGAGCCTTGCACATGCTAGGCAATTGCTCTACTGCCGAACTATTGGCACAGCCCTCCTTTCCTTTTCTTATAAGGACTTCAGTCATGGGATTTAGAGTCAACCCTAATCCAGTATTGCTTCATCTTAACTTGATTATATCTACAAAGATCCTGTTTTCAAATAAGGTCATATTCACAGGCAGCTGGGGTTAGGATTTCAACATATAGTTTGTTGGTAGGAGCAGGGGCTAGAGGGTAATTCAACCCACAACTTCCTACCAAGTATTGCACAGGTGTTTTGGCTTCCCTCTTTAGAATATATGGACACTTATTCCCTTTGTCTTCAGATTTGGGGAGTAAAACCTAAAGTGAAAATTCCTACTATATCCTCTTATACAGAAAAAAATATCTTAAAAGTACATAAAAATTCAAATTAGCAGCAGAAATCTCCTCTTTCTTCACTCAGCCAGTTTCTAAGGCTGATGAGGTAGTAATCATCTCTCTCTTTTTTTAACCTAAATTTTATTATTTGATAATTCATATACACAAAAATATGATTGGATACCTCCATACTACCCTATTCATCCTGAATGATTCTCAATATCCCAGCATTTTTGTTTCATCTATTTCCCTCCACCTCTGCAGTCTTTGTTTTGTATTTTTTTTAATCTTCCAAGGCATATCCCAAACATAACCATTTACCTATAAATATGAAGTGATCTCTTCTAAACATTGGAGTTCAGGCCATATTTGGACTTCCTCCTCTGCAGACAGTGCATGGAATTAACAGTAAGAGGCACCATCTTTGCCTATGGATGGCAGTTGTGTGGGTTAGAAGGATTCACTACATGTAGAGAATAAATGCTAGCCCCTTCCAAATCTGTGTGCACTCTGACCTCTCTTGTACAACTTTTCAGAGGTTAAGGGCTGCTATAACATTCCAATCATCTAACATGGTGGAATTATCTGTTTTCGTCATACTAGATTTCTTCTTGGCCATCAATTCTGTGTTTCAAAAATGTAATCTTTGCCCACTGATAAGCAAAGTGCTGTATGAATCTCTAGAAACTTCTTTTGAGAGGCTTCCAAGATAGTGGAAGAGAAGAAATGAGGCAAATACATTAATAAGTTTAGATGTTGAGTGGGTTTAGTTAGGAAAATAGAACTATAACTCAAAAAAAAAAATTAGAAACCCAAAGAGGTATAAAAACTTACATGGCTGAGTCAAAGCCTTCACCCATATTGACAACTGCCATCCTGGCCAGAAAAACTATGATTCCACAGCTTAAATTGGAATAAAAGTATGGCATCCATTTAGATGATGCAATTTTGAACAAGACAAACAGGATAGACTTGGGCCTAGGGGCATTAGCACAACAAACTTCCCAGCCCTGTTCCTCAAGATTTGGACCACCTGTGGGAGCAAACATAACCATTCAAATCCTGACTATGAGGCTTTCCATTTCAAAGTTCTTTCCTCAAGAATTCATAAAAATGCAGCTGGGGTGAATGGGCTGAAACCTCCTGAGTTACACAGGGTCTGGCAATTTATCATGTGGCAAGACTTTTCTCCAACTCAATTCAGCTTTTTTCTCTTTGTTCATAATAGAGTGTTTAGGGCAGCTTGTGGTTTCAGGTTATCTCCTGCCTCAGCCAAATTATACTCCCAAATGCATCAATATCTTCTGGGGAATCGTATCCATTGACAGAAGAAATTATTTGCCTTCTCAGAGGATCAAGCAGAGTGGTCTGGAACTGAGAGATGAAAATATTTAGAGAGAGGCAAAAAAAAAATCCTTATTTATAGCAGTGGCTACACAATGCAGTAGACCAGTGACTGGTCATCTCTAAGAGTGACCGTTGGCTTCACCATGGTAGGAAGGATGAAGTACAGGAAAGAGACATCATGCAAGGAGAAACTATCTAAAAGGAACTTTTAAAGGCATTTTCATGAAATCCAAAGCATAGTATAATGCCATTTATTTCATAATGACAGTGTAATTTATATTCTCCAATACACATAGAAAATAACAGGGGATCTGTCCCAGAACTGGTCTTGAGAAAAATTGTGGACTCAGTAAATTGTATTCACTTAACCCATAAATCTCTATTAAAGGCTCAGAAGAGCACTGTCCTGTGCTAGGCACAATGAGAGACTCAAAGGGTATAAATTCTTGCTTCATGTTTAAAAGGAGCTTATGCAATCCACAACATGCCAATCCTTAATGCGCCTTGTCAGAAAGGAATAACAGAGTAACGCATGACTGATTGTGCTTATTCTGGGCAACAGGATCTTGACTCCATTCATTAATTTAATAAGTGTTTATTGGGTGCCAGGCACTGAGCTATGTACTAAGCCCACCCAACATCTACACCTATTAATAATAATATTTGGAATGGTAGTTTAACTTAATAAAGTGTCTGTTGAGATCGACTGAGCCCAATTATAAAATGAGAACTATAATATTTTATTGCACATGGTGGTATACAATGCACTACAAAGATACATAACAGGTTCTGACGTTAGTCTCGGTTTCTTCTTACAAAAACTAATAATTTAAGGCAAAGGGAATGTTTCTGCTTTGTACCACATTCTGTTGCATGTAGCTTGCCTTGCTTTTGTGCCTTGAGACCTGGTCAATGCTGCATTGTTAGCTTCATGATTTGTATGTAATCAGTGATAAATAGAAGACCTAAAATAAAAATTCAATCAGAGGCATGGCCTTCTGTTGAAAGTCTACCTATTAGGAATCCAAAGAGCAATTGCATTTTGTTTTGCCTATTCAATGAGAATTTCCTCTTACTCTTCTGTGAAGAATGCTGTGGACACTAACCAGTAGAGCCACGGGGAGGGAGTGGGGGAGTATTTGGGGAATGGCATGCAATAGCCACATGTTCCTTGTACATGAGAATTGTCTCATCGATTACTCTTTTTAAAAACTTGTGACAATTTCTATCATGGTAGTTGTAGTTGCCAAATTCCCATCACTCCTACCCAAAACTAAAATAAAAGGTCCTTAAGCATTTTGGTCACTATGCCAAAAAAATATATTTATCTCTGTGAGTCTGTCTTGTTTTAAAAAGTCATAGAACTTTGGAAACCATCTTTTTGACTCCCTTTTTAGGTAACCCTTCACATATACAACACATTGCCTTAATCTCTCTTTTCCTTTTATCCGTAAATAGGGAAAAAACAGAAACAACAAAAAACACCTTTGTCTCTTCACCTCATGAGGTTGCCAAGAGGAGTACTGTGTCAGTACCTGTGAAGTGCTGACAGCATGCCTGTGGCAGAGCTCGCACTTGGGAAACAGTGGTGGTGCCTCACATTCTTTTTTTTTGGTACCAGGGATCGAATTCGGGTCCTTGTGCTTGCACAGCAGGCGGCAAAACCACTGAGCTAAATCCCTGGCCCGTGCCTCACATTCTTACCTGGGCTCCTCATGCCACAGACAGGTGCACCACCACCAGCACCTCCTAGTTGAGGACAGTCCACCTGGAAAGCACCCGCTCTACCTTCCTCCATCCACCTCTTCTCTCCTTAGTAATCACCTTCTTCCTTTCACACAGTGCTTCCACAAGAATTTGAGAGAATATACGGACAGTTTTATGTATGTCTGCATTTTTACATAGCTTAATGGAAGTATAACTAATATAAAATAAGTTGCACTTATTTAAAATATGCAATTTACATTTTTGCAAATAATACATCCTTGAGACCATCACCACAGTCAAAAGAATGAATGTTTACTTCCCCACAAAGTTACATATGCCGCTTGGTAATTCCTCCCTCCAGTCCTGCCACTCCTTCTTCCAGCTTACCCTTTGCTCCAGGTAACTACTATTCTACTTCCTGTCACTACAGGTGACTTGGCTTCTTTAGGTTTTATGCAAACAAAACCACACAGTGTAAATCTTTTGCTTTTTCTCCTCTTCCCCCACCGCCTCTTTTTCTCTCTTTCTCTCCTCTTTCACCCACCATAACTATTTTGAGGTTCATTTAAATCATGAGTATACATGAGATGGATCCTTTTGAGGGACATCATATTGAAGATAGAATAATTAACTACATTAGAAAAGAAGGCATAAAAACTGCTTTATTCAGATATAAGAATGCAAAGCATTTTTCATTCCGGGTGTAAGCCCCGGTCTTGCATGTTAGGACATTTATTTAAGGCAGTGGAGCTGATGTCAATAAAAATTCTCTAACCTCATAATCAAGAAAGAACCTACTCATGCTGAGTATTATGTATCTAAGAAGACATGAAAATTTAGAAATTCCTTCCAAAGCAGCTACAATTATTTTCAATTTTGAAGGCTAAAGAAGACATCCTAAACTGCCTGGAGAACTTGCCTTGCCAGGTGACACCCTCCCCCACGGGTTCTCAGGAGCCAAGACTTTGCTGTATTTCACTTATGAGTTTCTTCTTCCAGCCAGGAAAGTAGGAGCCACTTCCTGACTCATTGGATAAATGGCTCCTTTCAGAAGAAAGTGCTAAACTCTTGCTGGTTCCCTGGCCAGAACAAGTAGATGAAGCTCTAGGCGCCCACACCATCTTTGCAAGCTTAATGGGGTGATAATGAGGAGAAAATGGTTTAATCTATGTTTTGGCCTCCTTCTCTCCAAGATGATTGGAATGAGAAAGGCTGTAACTTTGGAAAATCTAGTTATAAAACAGCTTTTAAAAAAACAAATAATAAGGCCTGTTTTGGGAATGTGTAGATAAAGAAACCCTAACAGGGCAAATGTCTGCTAGGTGTAGCTTTGAAACTGGATTGATTAATTAGAAAAATAAGAGGTAGAAAAGAAGACTCAACCTGTCACTACCTGGACAGCCCCACTTTGTGTTGCCTTATTTGTAAAAAACAAAAAAACAAACAAAAAAAACCCAAACAGATTTAAAAGAAGTGAATTCAAAAGAAAACTAAAAAGATATTTGAATTGGAAAAGGCCCTCTAGCCGATAACCTAACAGAATATAAAACGTGAGAGAGAGACCCTAGAAGGAAAGAGCTTTCCAGGAGAAGTAGTGGGGATGCTTATTAACATCAGCCTGCCATAGTTAATAATCTTGCATTAGGCAGGGGGTTGGGCCAGGTGATCTCTAAGAGCACTTTCTCACTCTGAGATTCCAAGATGCTGATATTTATGGTGTAATATTCAGAACCTATAAATCCACTGCACTCAGAAGATGTGACTTATAATGTCTCTTTTATTTCATCAGTTTTCCCCCTGGACCTTGCCTCCTTTCCTCTACTACCTCATTGCCAATAGTGCAGGAAGAGTGCATTCATAGATTCCTGAGTAACATCTGGAGGATATGTGTTGGCCTTCAGCCCTAGACAGATGTTTGGAGACTGTTCCTTTGGCCCTATATTTCACATGGAAATGTAACAATAACTAACTGTCTGTGGTAGCTCCCAGTGTCCTGCAACACCAAATCTAAATCCATAACCTGCAATTCAGCATCCTCCTTTAGCTGGCTTCTACCTTGTCTCATAGTCCAAATACATGGAGGTTCATGGGTTAGGTCCTTCAGTCAGTTGATTGGCCAGTAGGCATTTCCTGAGCATACAATATGTCAGGAATTAATGCAGTTTCAGAAAATGAGAACACATCTCTATACTCGGGATTCATGCCAATTATTTACTTATTCATGGTAGATGATAGCCTCCAAAGTTAAAGTCAGAGGTATGAGAGGACTATGGGTCTGTTTTTCTACTAACTCACTTCCAGGTTATAATTTACCAGGTGATCAGGCTTCCATGTAGTACTCTATTCTGCCATGCACACACAGATTTATTAGCAGGCAAGTATAAGAACAATCACACAACATACCATAAGCAATAAGGGCCCCATCCCTCAGTCCTTGAATGAAATATGCCCTGAAGTGAAAGCAGCAGTGTTCTGGTGGGATTCTTAACCCTCTGGTCTCATGAGCAAAAACACAGGACCCATTTGGCATAACCTCAGGATCCCATTCTGAAGTGAAAAGAAAATTACTCTCTCTAGATGTTTAGACTTTATCTGCCTTTACTACAGTCGAGCCAAACCCATACTTCTAGCCATCAATGAAAAAATTTCTAACATTCTTTGTTCTAATTTCTAAAGCCATTGGTTATAAACAGAAATAAAAACAGCTGAAAACTTAAAATAGGTGCCTCTTGAGATATGGTTTCTGATTAAGGGTTTTCAAATGCTAACTAACCATATTTAGAATGTATATTTCTGAGTAAAGAATTAGAAATACTCACAGTCACGCCAAGTGTGTAGATTAAAATGAACATACACACATATTATGCTGCCTACGCCAGTGTATTTTAAAGAAAGTTATAGACAATGTAATTAAATGGGAAAACATGGCATGCATTTTCAGCAACAGGTGATAGAGAAAAAAAGAGAGAATGTGTGGCATAGGCAAGTTTTTGGCAGTTTGGTAATACACTGGTTTCCAGGATGAGCAAGATTGATGAGGAAGTCTCTGGATTGAGTGACCATGTAATTTTATTGTGCAAAGGTTGATACTTCAGAGAGTAAAATGGGGCACTGTTAATAATAATCCCAGGACAACAGATGAAGGCTACTCCTGTGCTAGGTAAACCAAGCAAGTCAATCTAGCTATGGTCATTGTGATAAAGCATGGAGAAGACATGAGAAGGCTGAATTGTGTTAAGATTCATCCATCACACACTAGAATATGGCCTCTGCAGAGGCTCATGTGGGCACTACAAAGGTTGCTTTGGGTGGCTTGGGAGGTCATGAGGATTACTTGGGAAGGAAACTCCTTTTGATTATACTTTAATTATCTTAGACTTCTTGATCTGAAGCCAACATACTACCTTTGTTAGCATCTCCTGAATATATTCTGCATCCTCTAAATTTGGCTTGTCCAGGAGCAATTGCATGACAGGAAGAAAACCACCTCTCACTATTTTGCTAGTATGACCTTGAATAATTGTTGGCTTAAGCATCAGAAACTACTGTGTGCTGGTGGAGGGCTCTTCCATGTGTTATCTCATTCGTTCTAGTAGTTTTAAGAAGTACAAGACTGGCCCATCTGTCAAATGAAAATACAAGCATCCACCCTACTTTATCCCAGAGTCTGTGAAGATAAAATGAGGTGAGAAAGTTCCTGAGAGATCAGAGAATTGGTTGCCCTGACTATGAGACTGGAATATCTGAAATAAAAACAGGAATAATCAAGTCCTCAAAAACCACTGTGGAATGGCTAATGGAAAAGTCTTACTAACTGAGGTAATTCAAAGTTCATTTCTGAGTTCTGGGTCCTAAAGAAATTTAGTGCTTAAGATTAGAATAAAAAGATTCTGAATTAGAAGTGCCTTCATCAGCAATAATTGGCAGAATAAATAATGAAGTATAAAGTTCACCTACAAACTCTATGTTTGTCAGAAAGGGAGTTCTGTGCCATGGGGAAAGGAGCAATTATTTGGAAGTCAGAGACCTGGAGCTAAAGTTCCTTTATGCATGGATATGGTGACGCCAATCCTTACAACCTGTGACCCCAAGCAGTGGTTCATTCTGTGAATACATGTAGTCAATGAAGGATTAGATCATGGGTGAGACACTCCCATAACAATGTTAGTTCTGATGCCATAGAAGATTTAAATAACTCTACTGAGTCATCCCCCTATTACCCATACAAGAATTTTCCCTCTGACAGAGAATTCAAGGGGGGTTTAGAAGGATTTTGTGTCATTTCAATATACATTCTCAGGCATTCCTCATATTTGTTTATTCACTGAACATCTATTTTTAAAGCATCTACCACCTTCTAGGCACTATTAGGTGCTGTGGCTCAAATGTAAAGCAAAGGCCAAACAACCTTCATAGATGTTCTACCAGTGGAGGATAAAATAGAGTTGATCTTTATTATTTACCAATTCTATACTTACAATTTTGCCTACTCATTAAAATGTACTTGTAATTCTACAGTGTGAAAAGTAGAGTTGTATGATACACAGTCCCCCAAATGAGATCTAACAAGACAACACTACTGTTTCAGCCCTCACACTGTAAGCAAGAGAGCCCTTCATGTTCTACTTGATGCCACACTGTTCTAATTTTTGTGTATTTCCTTGGTGAATTAACTGTTTAAAATGGCACCAAGTATAAAGTTGAACTGCTGTCCAATGTTCCTAAGTGTGAGAAGGATGTGATATACCTTATAGAGAAAATACCTATTAGACTTCATTCAGGCTAGAGTTACAGTGCTTCTGGCCATGAGTTCAATGTTACTGAATTAACAATATGTATATTCAATAAGATTTCTTTAAACAGAAGCACACATAAAACAAGGTTGTGCTTCAGTTGGTTGATGAAAATATGACCTGAGGCTTGTAGGAAACTAATCATACATTTCCCTCAGAGCAATGGTTCTGTATTCACTAATTCAGAATTTATGGCAACTTTATACAATGGAGCTGCCATGAATAATGAGATTTGATGGTGTTAACTAAAACAAAAACACCCTAAATGAATGCAGTTGTGAATAGCTGCCAATCCTATGAGGCCACAGTAACCAGGTAAGATACTGAAGACAAAAGACGCTTAAATTGAGATCTGAAAAAATAAGAAGGAAAGTAAGGGAAGAGTTCTGGGGGGCAGGAATAATAGGGAGACTCCCCAGAAATGAGATACAACAGGTCCATTTAGCTGGGTAGGGCGTGAGGTGGAAATGTAGTTTAAATTCAAGGTCAGAGATGTGAACAAGGGCCAATCCATGTCGGGCCCTGTAGAATTTTAATTGAGAAAAAAGGAGCAAAAGCCAACTTACATTGTGAGGAGTCACTTTGGCTGAAATGTGAATTACGTCTTTGAGAGCAACCAGAAGCCCAAGAGATTACTGCTAATGTTCTGCAGAAGAAAGATGTGTGCTTGTGCCAGAATCTTACTGTTTAGGATGAAGAGACACAATCATTCTTAACATAGAAGAAAAGCCAAGCAGGACTTGGGGATGAGCCAAATATGGCAAGCAATACTCATTTCCAAGACCTTCCCATGATGGTGTGTTCCAGTAACTGATGACTCTCTGAATCTCAGCCTTCATCCTCAGGGGAAACATGAGAATTGTAGACTGACTTCTAGAAGTGGAACTAGTTCTAGAGCTGGAACTTCGAAGTCTTCCCACTTCCTCAGTAGCAATTAAATCAGGCCTTTCATAGATCTTTCTTTGTCACTTGAGTCCTCCAGAACCACTGTCTCTGCTTTGAAATTCTGATGAATTGGCTATAGCTGGTGGCCAGAAAACTGGACAACTGGACACAGAACATAAATCTGAACAGCCCAGGTAGTGAGCTCCATCATAGGATGACTTTACTGCTCCTATTCAAGTAAATACCTTGTGTATTTTCCTTCCATGCTACTAAAACCTTTGTTTCTCTTTGGTTTTCATAAGTGAAGCCTTAACCAAACTCTAAGGACAGCATTCCAAAGCTACCTTAATTAATTGCAGTTTGCTTAATAATAGCCTCTCTCCCTGCTCTGAGAATCTCCATTTGAAATCACCACCATGGATGAGGTGGGTCTTTATTTGGACTATATTCTGCCAGTTAGTATTTTAGTTCAAGTGGGCCAAAGGTCATCAATGATGCTAGAAGGTTAGGGTGCTGCCTGGTTGGTCCCTTGCTGATTGGAACACTCTCTTGTGAGTTCTTTTTTCCTTCTGTCACCTTACTATTGCTGTCTCCCATGATCCCCACAGGGCTGCTATGATGCCTACTGCATGAAGCAGGCAATGGGAATCAGAGTCTCTGCCATCCAATTAAAATGTTTCACTATCTTTCCTTTTTATCTTGACTTTGTAATTGGATTCCTAGTTTCTCAATTTTCATGGCAGCAAAAGGAGGGGGGAAATGATAGTAAGTATCTAATAAAAGTAAAATGCTATGATTTAACTTCTGCTGAAGGGATTCTCTCTTGCCTTTATGAGGCCTTTGAAAGAGTTCCCAAGTCTCTGACCCAGTCAGATGGTAGCCCTGTGATTCCTTCTGGGTAGTAGAAAGACTCTTAGAAAGGGACTTAGAAATAGGAGGCAACATAAGAACAGAAAAATTGAAAATTACCAAATGCAAGGAAGATCTAGAAAGAACAATTTGTAAGGTGATGACAAGATTTTGTGTGGCAGCAATATCTGATTATATAAGACCTCAGGCATCCTATAACTAGGGTGCAAGTCAGGAGGTCCTTTAAGGCCACAATTTTTTAAGAAAGGAAACATTCATTATTGATAAAATGTATGCACACAAAAGTTGTGATTTGTTGGCCCTGTAAGCCTCATAAACTATAATATTCCGATTTTGGTTTTAGGATGGAAAGGGTCAAAATATGTGAAAACCCTCTATGTAATTCTCTAGTCAAGATTTGTCACAATCATTGTCATTATTATATTATTATTATTCCTACTCTGCCCCACAATGTACCTGGCAGAGTTTCCTACATGTATAATTTACTAAATAATATATGTACACTGATTGAATCATTGAGAGATTACTTAACCTCGATGCACTCCAACACTAACTGGGTGTCCTACAATTCAGTTCAATTCTGACACTAACCACTAAGAGTTCTAAAAGACCCCACAGGCTAAGGCTCAGTTCCACAAGACTAATTCATTTCAAAGGCCAACTTTGAGACCCAGGCATCCCCTGGCACTTCTAACTAACTGGATACAAATTCAGAAATTCCTACAGTGTCCTTGGATTCAACAACTCACAGAACTCAGGAAATCTCTGTATTTACAATTACTAGTTCATTGTAAAGTATACAAAAGAACAGCCAGATGAACATAGGGTGAGATTTAGAAAAGTCTGGACAGCAGATATTTTAAAAGCAACAGGGAAGAGAGGAAAAATCTCAAGAATGTGGTCATCCCATAAATGTGGCCCAAAGGATATACCCAGTAAGCAATTTCACTCTGTCAAGACCCAGGCTGAAAATTAGAGGTCGTCTGGCCAGGAAGTACATGCAATGAGAATTGCACTGAAGAACACTCTGTATTCACTCTGTCTTTCATTCTACAAAGCAAGGCAAAATTGGTTCTTGCCATTATTCATTCATTTTAAAATACAGTATTGAGAATTTACTCTATGCCAAGAACTCAATATGTGACAAAGAAAGAGATTGTTTTTTTTTTAAAAAACACATAGTACCTTTCCTCTAACAACATTTGAGGCATCCAATGGACATGTATGCCTGAGAGAAACCTATGCAGATCATATCATAAACATGATGCCCTCCAAAAGCTTCTCTACAAAAACACAGCCCTCACTGTTTTCCCCTTGATTTGTTACTCTGTTATTTCTAGGTCTCAGGCAAACCTCTCTCACCAGCTATTTCCTCTGGACCTAATTTATGAACTGGATCTATGTGTATCATCTGGCTCATTTGCACTGCTCTATATCACTCCATTGCAGAAGCATTCCACAGTTTACACAATGCCTTTTGATAGACTTGATGGTTATTTCCAGTTTTACACTATGTATTGATTCATACACATGTCTCCTTGACCTCCCTGGGTGTATTAATGGAGGGAAAAACCTATAAGAAGAACTGCAGGAATATAGGAAATGTACATCTTCAACTTTACTAGAAAACAAGCGTCTATATAAATTAGAGAATATTAATGTACACTTCCACTAACAGGAAATGAGAGTTCCCATTACTTTGTGTCTTTACCAGTACTTGGAAGTGTCAAAATAAAATGTTTGCCAATGTCCCAGGCAAGAAACTGTATCTCACTATAGTTTAATTGCAATTCCCAATTATTTCATGACAACATTTTCTTTAAAACACTTTTCTTTGCTTTCCATATTTAGATTTTTAATCTACCTGACATGATGCTCATTGCATGAAATAGGGCTCTAATGTCCAATTTTATTTTCTTTCCATATAGATTAACCAGTTGTCTCCATGACAAGAATGGGACAATCCATCATTCTGGATTCTGTGAATCTACAGGGCCATTTATATCAGGATTCCAGAAAATATAAGGGTTTGTTTCTGGCTCTTTATCCTGATCTCCATCCATGACTGTGGTCATAATAACTATAGCTTTGCAAGAAGACTTAACATTTGAATATTGTCTGAGATTTCTATCGCTATAACAAACTAGCCCCAAATAATTAACTTATAAAGAGGAAAGGCTTATTTTGACCCATGGTTTTGGAATTTCCAATCAAAGATTGGGGGCAGCCATTGCTCAAGGCCTCTGATGGGAATGCTATATGGCTATGGCAGAGAGTGTAGTAGAGCAATCTGCTCACCTTGTGGCCAGGATACAAATGAGAAATAAGGGAGTGCCTTCAAGGGCACATGCCTGGTAGCCTAGGAGCCTCACACAGGCTCCACCTCCTAAAAGTTCCACCATTTCCCAGTCACACTACCCTGGAGACCAAGCCTTTAACACCTGTGCCTTTGGAAAATACTCAAAATCAAACCTATAGCAGAGGTGCATCCCACTTGATTTTAATACTTTGATCTTTTCTCTTTTTCCTTTAACTGTTTCTGGTTTCCATTTATTATCCACTCAATTTTCAAGATTCATTATAAATTTCAATACTGTCATAAAGCCATCAAAGAACAGACTATTCAGAATTAGCATATTCAACTGCCATGCTCCTTTAATACTCTACCTCTATGCTAGCACATTTTGAGGTCTGCTTGGGATTTTAGCTCATTGTTCTATATATCCCAGCCCGCTTCTCTCATATTAACACATCTCTGAGTGCCCTAAAATACAAAAAGCTCACCTCTGCATTTCTGTGGCACCTCACACTGAAAAGGCAGCACATAATAAATACTAGGTAGAACTCATAAGTTGAAGCTCTTTGTCATCATGTTAGCAGAGACTTCTGTACTAGCACACCATCCAGGACTCTGGGACAAATTTTCCTGCAAAACTTTGCCCAAATCTTACACCACATTTAGGTCACACTGGAGCCCAAAGGAAGTCCAGAATGGGTAATAGGAAGACTGTGAGAAATTCTGGATTGTGAGATGTTTGTGAAAATTACATAAAAAATTTGAAATGCACATCAACAATACTTAGTTCTTTAAGTAATCTCTGCACAGATGTGATTGTTAATTGTGATGTGTCAATTTGAATAGATTAAGGAACGCCTAGAAGATTAGAGGAGGATAGTTCTATGTGTGTCTATGGATGAGTAACAAACAGGCTGTAAACTGAGGAGGGAAGATGCACCCCAGATGTAGGGGAGAGGGGCACCAACCAGTAAGCTTGTATCCTGGATAGAATATAAAAGGAAAGAAGGAGGAAATCATCCTTTTTGCTTATTTGGGGGACTCTGCTCTTTGCCATTGTCTTTGGACACTCATCTCTAGTTCCTTCAGGCTTTCAGCTCAGACTCTTCAGCCTTCCAATGCAGGCCCTTTGGCTTTCCAACAAGGACTTACACGTTCCTCTGCAGTGAGTTCCAGGCCTTTGGCCTTCAACTGAATCCTCTGACTCTCCAGCCTGCACACAGCCAGTTTGCATTCTTCCACCCCTGATTCCACAGGCGGCCACTGTAAGCCTTCTTAGTAAACCTTTTATATATCACATATATATGTTATATTAGATCTGTTCCTCTAGTGAACCTAACTGATATAAAAAATTCAGATTTTTCAAAACCCTTGCACATCACTCACCTCTCCTGGACCAGATGACAGAAAGGGTCAAACACCCAAGTGGGAACCCAGTTCTCTCACCAGTCCCCTGATTCTTCCACTTCTCCAGGACTCACTGCATTTCCTCACTGTAATGCTATACCAGGCCAGTCCCTCCCAGGTCATTTCTAGCTCAAACATTCCATGGCTTTGATTGTGTTCACAGTCTCTACTGTTCCTTCTTAACTGTCAATTCTATTATTCAATGTTGATACCTCTGGACCTCAATTTTGTCATCTGTCACAGCAGAATGTGAGAATCAACCAAGTCATTTTCAGTTCCAAAATGCTATAATTTTATATGCTTCCTAATTAGCCTGGGAGATGGGTATGACATCAATGATTTATTCCAATTAATAAATAAGAAAACCAAGGCTCTGAGAGATTGAATAGCTTGCCCAGGATCACACTGTGGGAAGTAAAAATGCAAAGGCTGATAGCTCAGGCTGCACAAGTCGAGGTTAGGTGTCTGTTTCCTGTGTCATTGTATCTCCCTTTTCCTTTACATGCAGACCTATTGTGTAGATGTTAGTCAAAGGGTGGCTTTAGCCCTTGAGGAATTCAGCAGCCATTGATAGGAGTACTAGTGTTAAAACATTTGATACTGTCCAGGCTCTTCCTGTTCTCCTATATTGGTAATGACCTGTTGTTGACCCAGGAACAAGGATTGTACATGCAGTACAGTCCATGTAGCTTGAGAAACTTTGCAATGGGGTTTCAATGTGTTCTGCCTAGTTTCTCTGTGCTCCATTTGATTTCTTGTTCTCAAAGGCGCTTCTTGTTCCCTTTCCATTTGTGTATAGCAGATAGAATTTGGAAGGACTATTCAATCCACTGGGGAATTTTGCTTGATTAAAAACACATGGTTCAGCCTAGGGATCATATGAAGTGGGAGGAAAGTTACACAATAGGGCATGCATAGATATGTACTTATTTTCTTTGCTGCCACCTGAAAATTATGTGGGCCCACTGACCATGTTGTAGTGATAGAAATAGATTCTATTGTTTTAAAAACTTTGGTAGGAATCTTCTTTTTTCCATATTCAGTGTTTTGATTGGATGGCGACATTCCCAACTCCTTCAGGTGATGGAATGGATATCAGTGTGCCTCACAGACAGCAGACCAGCATATCCTTTCCAAAGACAGCAAAGGTGAGACAGAGATAGGCAGCAACACTTGTCCCCGGGTTGCCCTGAGCGTTTCCATTCTGAGATGTTGTGCATTGAATGCAGTCATTCTGGAAAACCTGCACAAACACATAGCCCATGTTGGTTACACACTCTTGTTCCCCAGGCATTTCCCCAAATGTTTCCCTTGAATTATCCAAGGTGCTGTCATCTCTAGATTGTAAAAAATTAAAAGGCAAGAAGTGGAACACAGAAGATTAAGAGAACTAACTAGGCATAACTTAGCTAAAGGAAAAGGCCAAGGGACCTGAAAGCCATCTCTAAGTATTTTATATGCCTAGGTAATTTGCCAAAAGACTACATCTAAATGCATCAGTGGTGGGAAGTAATGACTGTTAAAAGTAGTATAGAAAATAGTCAAAATAATCAATATTGTAGACTTTTTACTGAGCAAATACTATGTGTCTAATCCAATACTGGATACCAAAGAGGATTTAAGACAAAAGCAAAATGAGTTATTCCACCACTCACCCTCAAGGACAACAGAGCTAAAAATATAAAATATCCCCTGGAACAGACTAGGGAGTGAGATTGACAATATGCTAAAAAGAGTTCAGGGCATGGAGAGTTCCCTATGACCTGAGGTGACCAAATAGGCAGAGAAATGTGTGAAATGGATTTAGAGTATTTTCCGCAAAGTGAATAAATGTCACTAAAAACTAACCTGGATGAAGCCCCAGAAATCACGATGTGTCACTGAGATGCACTAAACAGTTGCTATTTCTGATTTCTCTGATTCCTAAGGACACCCCCGTGGCTCAGACAGGGATGATTATCAAACAAACACTTTCATAGCTCAAGGTCACGGGGACAGCATGTTCATCACAGTGAGGGAAATTCCTTGGGAAGAGGCCGCGGTTCATCTCCTGATGGCAGCGCCAGCCCAGCTCCACAAACCTGATAATTAGGAGGCTCAGCTTCATTCCAAATATCTGGGCAACAATCGATAGTGGCAGCACGAGGGGTGTGTGGCTGGACTGGTTTATGTGACGGGTCATACATTAGGTACCTAATTGATGCAGCTTCTCGGGATGTGGTAATGCCGCGGACACACACCACTTCCCTATTACCAGACTTAATGGTTCATCTTTTGATTTCTGCCTTACTCACAGCACAGTGTTATTTAAATAAGACCCTATTAGGACATTTATTTATCACACGGAAAAGATTTATCCAGGAAAAAATAATCCACTGAGACACAGCTGTTCCCTTTTCAGAGGCACCATAATAAAGAAGACAATAGCAATATTTTTACTGTTTAGGTCGATACAATTATAGGATGGGAGAAAGCAAGAAGCAAAAAATATAAATTTCACACTCAGTGACCTAGTAATTTGTCAGTCATTTTCTGCATTAAACCTAATGTATCCTCTGGGACTGAGGCGTAGGATACAGGAGAAATCTCTGCACTCCTGGCCTGGCCACGTACCTCACTCCACACATCTCCTCCTTTATTGTCTCCTTGATCTTTTCTTCTGTGCTTAATTGTCTTTGTCTTCCCTGTCTCTGTGCCTTTCTGATGGAAGTGGTCTTTTATTCTGATACCAATTTTTCAAACACAGTCTCCTCTTTACCCACAGCTGAATGCTTTGTATTTAAGGAAAAAAGAGGCCAAACATGGGGTGGTAGAAAAATCTTGACACTGATCAGTTTATCTTGAACACCATGGAAAAAGAAAGAAATTTCATCTCTACTGTGCCTCTGGCCTAAAAATAATCTTCCCTTTCCCATGTTGCATTTCTTCACACCATGTATGCAAATGCTTGATACCTACTCTATTTACAGCCAAATATTGAGTTTGAATCATATAGAAAACAAGCAGAAGGAAAATTATTCCCTCCAGAAGCCTACAATCTGTATGAGTTGATGGAGACATCCATGAAGCAAGGCATGATGAGGGACACTGTGGGGTTTAAAGGGGGCTGGAGATGTGAGGAAGGGAGAACGTGCATACACTATAACCAAATATCAGAAGGAGGTGTGGATACACTGTGGGACTTTGGGGAATCTCAGTGGGATTAAAGCATGGCATCAACAAGGTGACCGATATTCAGTCAATATAAGAAGCCTTCTCAGTCTATTGGACAGGGTCATCTGACGAAAGAAAGTGATGTCCATGAGGAATTCATCAGCACGACTGTGGGGGGGAGTTGCTGCTGTAATAGGACATGAGATTGGCCCATTTAACCCCACGTTCTCTGATGTGACAAATCCGTGCTTAGGAATCTGCAGAAAGCACACATTTAGGAGTGCTTCCATCATCAGGGAAGACATCAAAGAAAGGGTAAAACTGAGTTGCGTCCTGTGTAAGGGTTGAACTGAACTTGCAGAGGACATGGGGAAGTTGACATCTAGAAAGGGAACCACAGATGCCATCACCACCCTACACACACACACACACACACACACACACACACACACACACACAGAGCCATTTTTTTCTTCTGATTCTCTTTCTACAGAGCACATTTTTTTCTTTTAGGGAGAGGGACAAGCATTCATGATATGCTCATCTATTCCCAAAAGAAAAGGAAGAGGCACAAGAAGTACACCAAACTCTAAAGTTGATACCATTATGATTTTTCTCTTTTGTCCTATCATTATATTTTTCTATCTTCAAAATTATTTACTAAGGCCATGAGCACTGAGACTAGGCTTAGAGATGTAAGAAGATGCAAGGACAGATATGGTCCCTGCCCTTTAGAGCTTACACTTGCACTCTATCAGGGAAGACAGTGGCCAAGTAATACCACAAATACATATTTACAAATTTCATCAAAGGAAAATAAAGTACAGGAAGTGATGAGAATAGGTAAGAGAGCACTCACACTAAGCCATGGTGGAGACAGAGCAGCCGCCCATGAGCAAGTTGAGCTGAGATCTAAGGGTAAGAGATGGTAACAAAGTGAAAGGAGTTGTCAGAGAAGGCAGTCAAGGGAGAAGGAGAGGGAGAGAAATATTAAATAATACTCCAGGAAGAGAAAACAACGTATACAAAAGCAGGAAGGGAGACTGCATAGGTAAGGAGCTGCAAGAAAACTCTAGGAAACACCAGCAATCATGCACATACACAAAAGTGGAAAACAGCTGAATCTGGCCCATGATGCATAACAAGGGGTCCAGAGAAGGAGTGGTGGTAAACTGATGAAATGAGGGCGCCTGGGATTTCTGTAAATAATGTGGTATTGATTTTGTATAGCTCTTTGAAAAGTCAGGGAGGTTAATGATCATCTTGTAGGTCAATCATGTTGCAGAAAGTATTTATGACTGTGATGCATGTGACCTAGCACAACACGATTCTTCTACAGGCCCAGGCAGTAGCTACATATTAAAACTGCAGGCATCTCTTCATTATCCAAACATAAATCATCCCTAGTGACTTGGGCCTATGAATGAGTTCCCTCTTCTCATGTTATTAAGCCTTACAGGACAGGAAGAAAGACACGGCTTAGGAGTGGTGGGATCCTAGGGCTGGACACCATAGTGATGAATATATCTGAGAGAGTCTAAGAGTAATAGGCATGCACAGAGGCTGTGACTGCTAGCTTTCTTCTCATCACTGTCCAAGACTAAACACAGGCACCTGGATTGCCCAATCCTTTATACATATTAGTCTACCTATGACTGTTTTAAACTGGCTTTACTATGAAACCTTAGAGATTTATGTTAAATGTATAGATTAAATTAGTTTCTAATTATTTACTCCTTTCAAAGATTAAAAAGTATTTTTAAAAAGATCAATGAGGGCTCTTCCAAGAAAGGCACAGTGAGAGAAATGATGGGAAGTATTTAGCAATTGGTCTCCTTACATTAGATTCATCTTTACAGTACTGAAGGTACTTGAGGTAATTCTTTTGGAGGGGTTTGGTTTGGGGTAAGCAATAAAGCAAATGAATAATTGTTCTATTTAACATCAATGCTAAGTAAATATAAAGACAAATTACCCATGTTATAACCAGTAGAAGTCACTGATTCAAGCTTACCTAAGCTATTGATGTTCCCTGGATCACCAATCCAACTTGTTAGCATTCTATTTACCAAATCAATAAGTTTCAAGTATTCCTAGTGAATCAATCAGCAAAGCTTCCTGACACTGGGAGCAGGCTGATTTTTGAAGAACCTTGAAAAACAGGCAGGATCAGGATGTATTGGCTTCTTTTTTATTGGTGGTAGCAAATGAAATTATAATTCATTCTTCCATTTGCCACTCAGTCTATCTTCAGTAATATCTATGATGTGACTGACACGAGGAAAACACCGTGTCAAGACAGTTTTGACCTATGGAGGCTGCCAGTTTGGTGAAGCAAGCAGGCAAGCTTGTAGGCATGCGCTCAGATCCCAGAGGTTACTCTGAGCCTGTCTCATGGAGTCTGTAGCTATCCCACACTGGGCAACACTTGATTATTAGGAGGATCGGGCTGTCAATGCTTTGGTAAAGCCACTGCTGTGGTAAAAGATTATTTCCATGGAAGTGGCCAGAAGAGGTGAAATGAAGAAGGAAATGAAGTTTTCAGAATTTCTTGATGGGTACTGCCTACCCAAACCCTCATTCCTCATGACCCCTACTGGGTCTACTGTTCTACAAAGTAGCTCAACCTCCAATTTATCTCTGGTTTCCTCCTATCAAAATTGCAAAAGATTTTCAGCTATGTATACTGAGAAGAGCTAAGAAATTTCTCATAAAGGTGCTAGTGACTCAAAACTCCATGGTATTATTTTAAAGAAACATGATATCTTAAGGAAAGCATATATTGACAGAATTAAAGAAAGATAATTTCATGGAAAAAACACTTAAGACTGACCCACTTTTGAGATGTAGGAAGAGAGGATCTTTCACACCCTGGTCCTGTGGCCTGGGACAGAGATGCTTAAGCATTATAGTAATCTCTTTGAGTCCAAAACTCCTAATCTATGAAATGGAGATGACCATCCCTACCCTTTGCTGTGAGACATTGTATGTAAAGTACAGGTCCTGGCACAAATTAGGTGTTCAGTTAGGGACAACATTTTATGATAATGACTCTAATCCTACACAGATATAAAATACTATCTTTTTCTGGGGAGGTGAGAGAGAGGAGGTATTTAAGGATAGAAAGTACAGAACCCTGACCCATGCTTACACAGTCATTGCCTATAAAAAGCTTAAAATAGCTTGAAGCTGAATATCTATACAAGACCCCTAAACATTGTTGTTGGGATACTGCTACCCTCAGGGTACTAGTGGGCTGACCAGTGAGCCCAGTTTTGTTGCTTGGGAAGAATCTAGGCAGGCTTACCACTCAAGCATGCAAGAAGCAAGAAGATCCAAGAAGGTGGATCCCAACTAGGGTTTGAGGAAGGGGATAAACGTAGGACCCAGGGAGACAGGAGGCAAAGAGAAGACCAGAAGATGGAGAATGAGACACATTTGAGACAGGAGTCATGGGAATGGGTCAAGATTTCTATGAACACCTGTTAGGATCTAGTGAGGGCTTTAGGAACTTTCCAGGTTCCAGACTACATGACAGTGCATCAAAACCAAAACTGTGATTCTTGGTATGCTAAAGGCATAAAGGATGGGTTCTTTGAAGCCTTGGGCATGTTCTTTACTTTCTCCATGTCTCAGTTTATGAATCCATGTAATAGGAATGATCTTGATGAGTTTTAAAGTTATTATTGAGACTAAATAAGATATAGAACATCTTGGTTTCCTATGAAAGACTACAATTATTATGACTGTAATTACAACATTTTCAAAAATCGTTATTGACAGGGTGCTGATTAAATAACAAAGTCCCATCAACAGACCTTCTATTTATAGAATTTTCCTAGAGTATGATTGTATCCCACTTACAGATGCCATAGAAGAATCCTGCCACATCAGCCCAGTCAGTGATAGATTGGACTACCAGGATGTGGGGTCAGAAAGAGGAAAGATGTGGGAAGTGCTTTCTGGGACCAGAAAGCTGGCTGTCCTTGAAGTCATAGCAAGAGGAAATTAAATAAATAAAATGTAGGCAAAAAGTCTAGAAACACAGATTCAAGATAGGGGTTAAGAGCAATATGATAATGAGTGGTTCTCAAACGTACCAGGCTGTTACTAGCATTGACCTGGGAGCTTTTACAAAAATACAGACCTACTGATTAGAAGTTTCTGTTTGTGAATGTTCCCCCTGTGACTGGTATAATTGGCCAGTCATGTCTGGAAAGCAGAGGTCTGTACTAGGTCTTGGAGCAAGAAAGATGGCAAGATGGCCATCTTTCCTGGAGAATCAAGGGCTGGGCACCCTGGGGCTGGGCAGCTAGCTGAACCACCATGAGGTGTGGCAGGCTTCACTGGCCTGTAGGTTTTATTATTTAATTAGGTTTATATACATTCTAGAAAGATAGGACCCCTGTTGGTGTGTTGGAAAGGCTGGGTCTATACATCTGAGGAAGGGGAAAGGTACCAAGGTAGGAGGGGAGCCAGGAGGGACAGCTGAGGGCCATGTGGGGATGAGCAGGTTTCCTTCTCACCTGTCATGCTCCTACATTGTGACCTTGCTACACACGGTTTGTTTCCCTGCCATCAGAACAGTTTAAGAAAACAGAGCTTGGAGAAGGAAATACAGTAGACTTGGAAGAAGAAGAGGAGGAAAGGAAAATTCAGTAAGACCAATACACAGAGTATAGATCTGGGTCCTCCTCTCCTTTGCAGTGGGAAGCAGGAGGAGGAGCCCTACCCCAGGGCTCTGTTCGCATTTGTGTCAATGAAGAGTAGGGGAGGGCTGCTTTCCCAAAAAGAAGGATGTGGGGAGGATGCTGCTTTCCCTACTGTTAAAAGGCTGCGATCCTAAGCTCAGAAAATTCTAGAAAGCCTCCAGCTTTGTGGCATGGAGCTTTGGATAACCACAGATTGGGGAGGAAATGTCTTCTTAGAAACAGGGCAAAGTTTGTGAAACTGCACAGAGGAGTAGGTGAGGGCCCTGTAATTCCTCAATCAAGGTGGTTGATTGTACATACTTTCAGTTTAGGAAAAAATTTAAAATGACCTATCTGTCGGGGAGAGGGGGTGGGGGAGAGCTGTTTATCCCCTGTCCCAGTGGAGTGTCTAAATGAAAGTTCTACACTAAAATCTCCAAACCTTTGCCAGGGAGCCTTAGTTGCACTGAGTGGTAGGCTTTGGAATGAGAAAACAGCAGAAATCAGTTTTGATTCCCAGTTCAAAGCCTGTTTACCACGTGCATTGATTACTTTTGCAGCCACGTGCTCTACTGGGTTGATGTGGCCAGTGATTAATGATGCTTGGACATTGGCCTGGCTGTATTGTGTCTCAGATGATGCTTCGCCCACTTTCCATTTCTGCTGTTGGGGCTCCATTTCCAAGGATAAGTCCTCCAGCCATGTACTGCTCCTGCAGGCTGCTCCTTCTGGTAGTATTACCTGCTTGAGTTCTGAGGAAATTCTGTGAAGTGGAAATACTGATAAGAATCCCCAGAGCCCAATAGCCCACTAGAGGGACATAATAAAACACTGGTTCATGAAGTTTGACTTGGATCAAGTAACCTTTCTTTCCCCTAGTTAAATGTGACCAAAATAGCACAATACAGAGAAAAGATTGTGAACTTTTAATACTGGATTCAAATAGACTCTTAACACTTCTAAGCGTATGGCCTTGGGCAAATTAAACACCTGCAAAATGGAAGCTCAGATTCCTATGCCTGCCATCTAAAATTTTGGGAGAGAATTGGATGAGATAATGTCACCTTTCATTGTGTCTTAAATACACTGGCATTTGATCCTGTCTTCAAAGATCTGTCCATGATCCCTTGCAATTTTTCAGTCAGTGTTTGTATTTCTTTCAGGACCCCTAATCTTTCTGCATGTGGATAGCCATAGTTGGCTCTATGGAGAATATGGCATTTGAGCTGAAAGATAGCCTTTGGCTAGACAAGCAGACAGATCAGTGATGGAATAACAGGCCCATGCTAAAGGAAGCTCTTTTCATAAGGTCAGTGAGTAGGCAGAGGTGGAAAATAAACTGAGAGGAAAGGTTGGATCACACAGAAGAGAAACAGGAGATAGGCCCACACTTTTGGCATTTCTTCCAAAGTGGCTCCCAAGGACAATGGCTCCTGCCTCTCTTCCCTCCTCCTTCTCTGCCTCTCTGTATCACCAGGTTAATGTCTAACCCTGTGGTACTGCTACCTGCAGGGCAGGAAGCCCCAGAGCCTGAGGCTCCCTTCTCTAGGACATCCTCCCTGGACAGGCCCAGGCTGCCTACCTCAGAGCCCTGTGCACCTCTGTGATCAGGTGCTTATCTCCAGGTGTTCCCTGAAGGGAGGTCATGAAAAATCAACACCAATCAGGGCAGTTTCCTTGAAAGCTGAAATTATCTTGCAGGCATCTCAGAGCAGGTGCAGGGCTATTTTGGGCCAGCAATCACTGTGTGCAGAGGAGAGAGCATTGCTTCTCCTCTGGAACCAGGCAGCAGCCTGGAGAGTGCCAATTACGGGGAAGCCACTTCCAGCTCATTATTTCTGTGCCGAGGCAGAACAGAGCAGCAGCACCCAACAGGGTCTGCACAGGACCACCAGCAAGAGCTCCTTTCCAACTGATGGAGTGATAGGGGCTCAGCTTTCTAGTCTGAAAAAGAGCTCTCCTCACACACAGGAGGAAGTTCACATTTCTTAGCTGCAATTCAAGGCCCTCAAAATCTATACAACCTCCACTGAAAATCTTTGGCTCGATTCTTTTTGTGCTTTCTCCAATGCAGAGCCTGCACCTCTTTCAGGAAACAGATGCCTGTATTCCATCCCAGATCAGTGGAACTTGTCTCTGACCTCAACCTACTCTGCCCTCCTCTTCCTTCTTCCCAGTGAAAACTCCTCCATGTGGCTTTTCACTTCTTCAGACCCCCCTCCCTCATCAAGAGCACCTCCCTCCCTTGTGGCCACCCCAGCCCCATACAGATCTCCCCCTTTCTCTCTCTGTCTTTGTTGGAACCACCAAAGCCAACAGTGCATCCATGTGGACTCTGCAGTTTTCTGTGATGACTTCCTAGATGTCCTGTACAACTCTCCCCCAAGACCAGAAAGTGACCCAAGGATCTACTTTTCGGTGTCCTCACTGTCTAGGAATAAATCCTAGGCACTGAACAACTATTAATTCTATCCTCTCCTCCCCTAACTCCTAAATCTTCTGCAGAGACTGGCTCATGGCTTCCTGGATTCAAACTCTCTCTAGCCACTCAGCCTTTGTGCCAATAACACACAGAGGCAGCAGCCCATTTTCTAAAGGCATCTCTGTAAGTGTGCTTTTCTCTTCAGACTCCACCTTATTCCTGTGTGCTTCCCCAGACAGTGGGTGCTAAGTGTGTGTCCTGTTTGCCCCATGGCTCTACAGCCAATGGTCTGGTTTCCAGTTGCACAGTAATCTGAGTTATTAAAATAGGTGCCCACCATTCTTCCCTTCGGGAAGGAATAATCTATTGGGAAACCAATAATCTAAAAATATTCCATGGAGAGAAAGGGCAACTGAAAAGACAACAACAAACAGTAGACAGTAGTTAAAAATAGGACTCCGAACAGGAAAGGGAGATTTGGTAGTGTCACATGTTGAAAGCCTGTCTAAAGAAGTCTCCTCTCCTGATACATTTAACTCCTTTACTTCTTTATTCAGTCCCTTCCCTCCAGGCTTTAAACCTTGAAACATTGAAATGAGCCTGATAGCATCTGTGCCTAGCATTTCTTCCCTTTCCCTGAATCTGGGTGGAATATTATATGTCACAGACCAGCCACCTGTAAGTCCCCTCGCTTTTCTGAGATCTGAGACCAAATAGCATTCTATATCCTGATACAGCACTGATGAAAGCACCCTGCCATGTAGTCATTATGTGTGTGGTTTCTATCCCATATTAGAGAATAATTCCCTAGATTGAAGACAGTGTGTCTCATTCACCTCCCCAGGAGCCATAGGACACAATGCCACACTTTTGATACAAGAGGGTAGGTAGTCTTTTGCTAATGAAATGAGGAAGCTATTATTTAGTCCTCTTCAGGGCTTGACAGCCCATGGACACATTGATAATTTTTTTTTTTGGTACCAGGGATCGAACTCGGGTCCTTACACTTGCACAGCAGGCAGAAAAACCACTGAGCTAAGTCCCTGGCCCCTGGACACATTGATATTAATAACTGTGTTTTGATCCCACACAGTTCGTACCTACACAACCAGACAGTCTGTCACACACTGATTATCAGAGTTAGGAAGGAAGGAAAGAGGCACCTCTACAATTTCATCAAATGCAATGGAAGACAGAACCCTAATATAAAAACCAGATGGGACAGTTTAAAATTCCTGGGGAGTAGAGTTTGGAAGAAATGGCTTTGTTGTCTGCAGAGGTCTTGGAGCAACAATGAGAGGGGCCCCAGAGCTCTGTCCCTGAACCCAAGGGACCATCTATGGAGCATCGCCAGAGGGAGCCACACACCCCCCCAAGAGGCCAGCCTCCTCTACCCAAGCTGCTCTGCTTCTCTCCACAGTCTGACATTCTATGTAGGATTTTGCTTTTTTAATACTCAGTTGTATTAGTACGCATTGCAGTACATAAGGACCACATTTATTGTAAGAAGTTGGTACATGTAGAAAGCACATCTTAATTCTTCTTACAGCCCCTTTCCTGCCCTCTGCCTCCATCTTTTAGTCTCCTTCCCATTTGCAGAAGATCTAGGATTTTGCTTGAAGAAAGTTTTCCATTAATTTTTTTAAAAAACCTTGAAAACTACTAGGTTAAAACAAAGTTTTTGATCACTGCTCCATGGAATAAAATGCCACTGCTTCACATCTATCTTCTCCTCAGTTGTACCTGCTGATCACTGTCCTCAGAGCTGCATTAGACTCTGGGTCACTGGGCAAGAGAATGTGAGCTAGGTGTGGCTCCCAGGTACCCTGTTCCCCTGATCTGTGGAAGGGTGCTCCCTGAGGGCTCCATGTCCTCTGGCTCCCCCACCCTTCTGCCATAAATGGTCTTCCTTATTGTGAGTGAATAGCTGAGAGAGAGAGAGAGAGAGAGAGAGAGAGAGAGAGAGAGTAGTCTTAGCATCTGGACCGACTTCCTGGTCTTAGAGATGAAGAACACTATAAATTGCAGATAGATAGACTTTGAATATTTAACACGTGAAATTGTCAGACTAAGAGAAACTATAGATATTAAAGAATTTGGGGTGTCAGCTACTTTCAGGGAGGCCCTCATTCTGTCCCAAACAGAGACACTTCTCCCAAAGTCCACTCAGCAGCAGGTCATCACCCTCCCCTGCCTATGCGCAGAGCTGGTGCTCCAGAAACACTTTGGATAAATTTTTGAGTTTCAGACAGGAGAGTGGCCTTGGGCTCCAAGCCAAATATTTAACTCCTTTCTGCTCCAGTTTACCTGCCTCAGGTCTGTGCTGGATGGGCCATGTTGGATGGAGCTGATCCCACAAGTTAGGGGCAGAGTTACCATGGGGATGAAGGTCACTGTGGGACACCAGCTTGACAGGGTCCAGCCTAACAGAACCTTCCCGAGCCAGGCACTCTCCTGCCTGCTTACATCCATTCCCATCTGCCCTGGCCTGCCCTCCCCTGCACCGCCCCCCAACCAAATCAAGAGCACTATATTTCCCAAACCCCATTTCACAGCTACATTGTTTTATATGGCCCCTCCAAAATACCTTGAATAGTCCTTTTTTATCGCTCCCATTTTCTGAAAACTCCAGCTGCTTCTCTGAAACCATCCAAATCTAATTAACCACAGAAGCTGGAGTTAGGGAGTGTGGCTCACTTTCAGGGCCTTAGCATACCCATTCAGGCCTTCTTTCAATATGGGCACAAAACCAGGAATTTCTAATAATTGTATCTATGGGCCTGGAAGGGGGAGAAAAAGAAAAGAAAAAGAAAGAAAGAAAGCTGCTAATAAGTAGGTTTGTGAAAGGAGGGAGATCAGCCCCACATATGAACTTGGCAGCCTGGCCCCGAGGAACTTGGAGACAATGCCACGGGGGATCTAAAGCTTAGCCTTCTGACTCAAATCTTGTGAGAACATACCCAGGCTATGAATAGAGAGCCGAGTCTCAGCTCTAAATTGTCCCAGCCCAGACTCATTGAAATGTCTTCTCACAGAATTAAAAGAGAAGTGGCCGGGAAAGTTTGCTGAATATCAATGAGCCTATGCTTAGAAGTGCAAGATGGAGAAACTCAGAGGTTGATTCCTGAATGGCATGGATTAAAACAAAAGGCACATGTTGGGTCTTTGCCAGGTGCCCCTGATGGGAAAGGCACTGTGCTCTTCAGGGAGCTGTGGCCAGTGGAGCCTACCTGGGCTTACCTGACATCCTGGAATGCCCTCCTGGGCTTCGGGGGCCTTGGGAAACCACTTGCTCAGTCCTTATGTCGCCTTTAACAGAGGAGAATGGAGACTTGAAGGAGAAGGGAGCTTCCACATGCTCCCTCAGCTTCTTCTCCCTGTGCCACTTCCCCAGAACACCTTCCTCACCTTTATTACACAGTCACCTCAAATATTTTGTAAAGAAAGATGTTGTACAAATAAATGACCATATCCATATTTTCAGGCCCATTTTGAAGGCCAGTATCTCCCTAAAGTTGTCCACGGTGCATGTCTGAGCTGTCCCAAGGTCTCGTTCTGCCCTGTGCTCCTGTGATTCCTACAGCCACCCTCTCAGAATGACCTGCCTACCTGGCCTCCCATCACTCCTTTTTTTCCTGCTCTGGAGAGAAAACTAAGGGCCCAGGAACTGCCACTTAGACTTCTGGGATTTCCCACAATTCCTGATGCTTACAAGGTCGTTAGTCAACATGATTTGGTTAGAAAAATGACTGGCCCACACTGTGCCTGGAATTCAGGTCTTCCAACTCTCAAAATAATTAAAATTTTACTACACTATGCTTAAATGTTCTTTTCAGTGATTGGTTGATTTACTTATTTTGATCATTACAGGAGTAGAAGTAAAAAAGGAGCAAAGGAGTTACTCTTCTGTGGCCTATGGTGTGCTAACAGTGGACAAGCTATAAAAAGAATTAATTTATATATGAATGTTCATACACATGCATGTTTCTATGTATATGTATACAAATGAACATCAGGAAAGATAGTGGATATGGTTTAACAGAAAAATTACAAAGGAGAAGGCAGGTTTTTGTTTTTTTTCTGGAAAGATGCCGATAGTCTCTCATTATAGAGAAAGTGAACTGCGCGTTTTTACAACCAGCACAGACTAGGCAATGCACAATGTGGCACTTGAAGGACACCAAACACAAAGTGAAATGCATAATAATGTGACTCCTTGGTCTTGGTCATCTTCTTTGCTACTTTCTTTGCTACTTTTGCTACCCTACAGAAGGAACTGAAGATTCCATGCCCAGCTCACGTCAATTTCGGGGTCCTGCCTCAGTGTCCTTCCCCTGTCCAAGTTAGGTAACGCTTAGTGCCAATTGTTTATGGTAGTTATGTTTACCCCTGGGTTCAAATCCCAGCTTCACTACTTGGCCTATAGCAAGCACTGTATGTGAGCTGTTACTATTATTGTAATTATTTTTCCACCTCTGGGAACGGGCTTTGTTTTGTACACAAAGCACATAAATTGTCCAATTAGCCAGTTTAGGGCTGCAGCTGGGGTTAGATGATCCCAGAAGAAGACTAAGCACATATATCCAAGCAAAGTAAAAGAGCAAAGGAGGAAAAATGTCAACTTTAGTAAACTTTGTTTATGATCAAAAAATTTCCACCAGCAGCACTACGTGTTTTAGTATTTATCTTCCAGAGGACTTGCCTTAAAGCAGAATGTGCTCTTGAGTGGAGACCAGAACACAGCTTCCTGCCTTGTCAGGAGTCTGAACCAAGCTCCTTGGCTTCCTGTAGAGGCTCTTCTGGTCTCTGGTGCTAGCTAGCCACAGCTATGTCCACGGACAGTTCCCCCTTCGCTCAGGGCCTCTTTCCTTGCCTCTCTCAGCCTTTACTCCCCTCCCCTTGGCCTCCCCAGCATGGAACATCTGGATCAGCCTCAGGAAAGGGTTATGAAGAGGTAAAACTCTGAACTCCATCTAGCCAGATGCTGCCAGGTGGGGAAGCCACATCTGGACACTCACAGAGACAACAGCACTGCACTGATGTAGCTCATGCTGAGAACCTCTGTGTTGCTCTTCCTGATACAGCAAAGATATAGTGGACCACTGACTTGCGAACTTCAATTGGTTCCCAAGTACTGGTTGTAAGTAAGTCAATACAGCTGAGATACTGAGATGTTTACCTGGGTACAAGCTATAGATAACAAGAGGCAGATGAATCTTCTATTAAGCTAATTAACTCAAGCTGTTTATATGTCAGGCTGGTTGTAACTTGAGGGTCCACTGTGGTTTGAAAACTGCAAAGAGGAGCCTCAACACATGGTAAGCTAGAAACTTTCCATCACTCTCTACTTTCCTTCTCAGGATCTTCTTCCTTCAATACCTTCTGCTTTCTAACTACTCAAGCTGTGTGCTAGTTGCCTTCTGGCTACTCATGAAAGTTAGCTATAACCCTGCACATACTTCTGCCCTATCAGGACCTGTGTTTGAATTTGTCTCTTACTTCCTCACCTCCACATTTCCCTAGTGTGTGTCTCTCATTACTGAAGGAATTGGCTCAGCTGGGATCTGGTATCATATTTACAGATACAAAAGACCTCCTGGCTGCTGATAGGTTTGGTCTGCTTCATCAGAGTGGTCTACAGACTTCAGAATAGAACAGAGTTTATACATAAAGGTAGAATATCATGCCAAGTAACAGACCTGAGTGAGAATAGTTTAAGGACAAGGACTGGGACTTGCTGGTATCTTTACAAATCATATTGCATGCTGAGGCCCTGTGTGAGAAGAAAGAAATAAAATCTATCAGAGACACAGTTCTAATTTAGCTGTGGGCCAGGCAAGGAGTTGTCCAGCTGCATGTTAATAAAGAAAGGTGTTCCTTTGGAAATTTTTACTTGTGTTTTATACTGTGGATACGCAGCTTATAGATTTTTAGTTTTGGATAAGAGGAATGCTAGAACTATGAAACTCAGGAAGTTTTACAGTTTACCCTCCCCATTTTGCAGTTGTGAATATGGCAAGCGAAGAAGGGAAAATAACTGAACCCCAGGGCAAGGTGATATCCTATGAGTTTGGGAACAACTACCAAGATTTTGTATATTGAAGATGGAAGAAGTTACCCTGCAGATTATGGAAAGGATGAGGCCCCCTTGACTCAATCCATCTTTCTCCTTGGTTTGAGAATTCTCAGAAACCAGCTGAATTTGCCCCATTCAATAACAAAAGTAAAAAAAAAAATAAGGTAAAAAGAAAAAACTTGGAACGTGCAAAGAATTTGAAATAACACATTAACACAGGCGAAAATGTCATCCTGTGGTCTCAACATATTAGTGACCCTGTGCTCTTGCAAATGTCACTTTTTCCTGCTGGTGTGCTGGCTCATGCACACCAAGACATCTTTCCCTAACTACAATCTCAGTAACTTCATTTTAGTAACTTGAAATAGGCCAAGATGTAAGTATTTACACCACAGAAATCAGCAAATGTTACAAATCAGAGATTTTTGTTGTTATTGAGGTCGTTTACTAGGGACCTTCCTTCCCAAGAGCTCTATTTAGCTTATCAGAGACTATCTTAACTCAGCTTACTTCCGGATCCCAAGTTTAAGAATTGTAATCAGACCAAACTGGCAGGTCTTTATCTAGAAAAAAGACACTGGAGGCTTAAGGCTCTTTTTGATGAATCAAAAGCACATCTTGAGCTCCTGGCTGCCACCTTAGATTGGAAACAGGAGCATCTGAGTGGCTATGATCTTTCATGTTCCATTGCTGCTCTGTATAGGTCATTCCTCATTCCTACTGTGGGGATCCAAAAGACAGAGAGGTCCTCTGAGCAGATGTAACTTGGGAGAGAGAGACACACACTCTGATGTTTTCCCTTTACCTGAAGACTTTTTACAGGTGTTATGATCAGTGCCTATACGCAACCCCAAAAGAGGTTACATACTTCCTTTCAAACTATACTTGACTTTTTACTGTTGAGTTTCATAACATTAGAATATATAGAAGAAGCATGAGGTGAGGGTGGAAGTGTGGGAGCAAAAACAGAATACTTAAAATAACAGTTATATCCTTGCATACCAACAGCTAAGAAACCTTAGTCCCTTAGATTCTTCATCAGCCTTTCCTGGGTGAGTAGGAGTCAGAGACTGAGATGTGGGTAGAGATGATGATTGCATTCGTGGCAGGATTTAAGGAAGAACCCATAGAATATTTCCTGCCACATTAGGCACATGACTTTATAATGTCGTTTCCCTTGTTAAGCATTTGGGAAATCAGATTTATTATTTCTGCTTAACAATCCATGAAACTTTACAAATGTCAAATCTAGAAAGGTTTGGGGCTGCCAGTTTTGAGGTCAGAGAGGAAAGGCCTTGTGGACAAGGGAAAGATAAAAAGAGTAGGTGCTAATAAAAGGGGTTTTTAAAAGTCTCATAATTTTGCTTTAGACTGGCTTAACTCTTTGTTCCTCTTATACCAGTGAGAAATTGGTCCTTTCAGATATTGAGTATTTCCATGTAATGTTAATTAGCAGCCAATAAATCAGAATATCTGAATCATCCAATTAAATGAATTCTTTTTCTAAAATTTTTGTAAACAACGGAATGACAGGCCTTAAGAAGCGGTGAGTTCTCAACATCTTCAGTAAGAAACTGAGCAATAATTAGGGTTTTTAGGATGTTGTAATGGGAGTTCCTGAATTGAATGAGTGATTGTAATCAATCCACCTGGAAGAGGCTAAGATTCTCCATTAGGTGAAAGTGATTATTCTTTATGGGTTTTATACAACGTGAACAAAGCACCCAAATTCTATAGCTGTGCATCTCCCCACCTCTGTACCCTGACCATGTAAGAGGGAATTGAGTCTGATCACCTAGGCCAGGAGCCAAGTCTTCTTGTCTGAGGAAGAAGCCTCAGTTTTTAGCTTTCTATTCCACTGTCTTTCTACCTGCCCACTCCCTTTTGGGACTGAACAATAAAGATTCTTAGTCTTTTCTGTCTTTCTTAGGAAAGCTATTTTTCAAACTGCTTTATTATCTATGATTTAATATGATGCCCAACTGAGATGCATTGGCATTTTAAAGAAGGTTGTTCAGAAAATGTATGACCAAATCCAAAGAAATAGCATATATTTATTGGTGAAATCCCAAGGACTCAAGATGGGACTGTTATGTAAGTGTGAGCTAAATGAAGGATAATGTTTAAACAGAGGATAAGTAAATAGTTTATGCTAGCAACATTGTTTCATAGTGCTTTCACTTAAACTTTTTTAACAATAAAAACAAAGCTGCCAGAAAGGTACATTTTGGGGGGGGGGGGGGTACCTGGGATTGAACTCTGGACCTTGTGCTTGCCAGGCAGGGGGTGGAACCAGTGAGCTAAATCCCCGACCAATGTGTGTATTACATACATGAACTTGATCTACATTATGTTTTCACTAATGATTACCTACCATGTACCAGACACAGTGCTAAGCTCTGAGAAAACCTTGAAAAGCCAAGCAGACACGGTGACTCTGAAGCTTACAGTCCAGGGCACGCACTCTCTAAAATGTCTGGCAGTGAAATCCTCTTAACAAGTCCAGAATTCTCCCTATTATGTTATAGCTGTTTCCAAGGGAATTTATTTTTTAAAAAATGGCAAAAATGTCATTGGGAAACTTTTCACTTAGAGGGATCCCTAGATGATATCAGATTTTTGATGATATTCTATGGGTAAAGAGAGCACTGTGGAGGCTCTAGGCAAAATTGTCTTCTCTGGTCAGCACTGATGAACCCAGCTGATGCGTTCTCCATCTTCCCCTTCCCTTTTCCTGCCACATCTTCTTTCCCCCACAGTAGAGGCACCCCTGCTAGGAAAAACAAAAGGAATAGCAATAGGATTAATCTCCTTCTTGGAGAAAGGACAGAAAGGCTAAACACACCAGAGAACCCAAGGTCCTGATGTTTAGCCCTACCTCGACCTCTCCCAAAAGGCCCTGTCACATCTTTCCCGGGATCTCCCAGAAGCCCCAAGGAGCATCAGCCACAGGAAAGATTCAGCCAGGCCTTTGGAGGGAGGTCTGGTGAGGAAGTGAATCCAGGCAACTCTATCATCTGCTCCGTGGGAGATGAGCCTGGTGAGCTCAGAGGCCTGTTTTTCTCTTAACAGATGCAAGAAAGGAGCCGGAAAAGGTCAGAGATAAATGCAGCCCTCACTTTGTTCTGCATATTCAAAAGGATTCTCCAAAGAAAAGCCCAAAATATACATGCATTCACTCAACCTTTTCTTGTCAGGCACAGGGTTTCAGAAATGGCCATGATAGAGTAATCACTGAGGAAATCTTTGCAGGTCTGCAAAATAGCAGAGTTTATGAGCAGGGCCCCCCAGAAAGAGTCTACTTCACGAAGGATGCACTGGACTGGTGGGAGGAAGAGAAGCTTGGAAACAGAATACTGCCTTGAGAAATTACTCCCAGAGGAGAGCAAAAAGTTCATAGGGAAAGTGCCAGAAAGGGGAAAAGAGAGGGAGACTGGAACACTGTCATCAGAGGCGGCTGGAATTGGAAACAGTCCAAGACGTCATCATGGCTGACATCCCAGCGCATAATCAGAAATTCCTTTCAATTATGTGGGAAAAGTCTCTGCATTGTCAGCCCAGATGCCCTGGTGAAGAAATAGCATGAAATGAGTCTCAGGGAAATGTCAGCGTGGGAGCAGGGTCTGAATGCCAGTGGCTTGGTTGGGGAAAAACAGGCCAGAGAGATGGGGCTGATGGAATAATCTGTTGTCCACCAAGCAACACAAAACCACATCCCTGAAGGTAAGGGACTCTGCACCCTGTATTACTGATGCAGACACCCATTTTCTCAACATTAGTCCAAAAAGTGATCCTGTAGCACCAAAACATCTCTTCCAGCTCAGTTTCCACAAAAAGGACTCAATCTGTTTTGGCAACCCTAATTCCTACTTTGCCCTTCTATCCAATAAACTGGCCTATCTACCATTCTTCAAACCTTATAATGTTTCAAAAACCATTTCAAATCCTACCTTTCTGTAGTGGTGTTTAGCTACAATTAGTAGACCCTGTCCTATGATTCTTTTCACCCACATAATCCCTACCCACATAGTATATCAGAGCCAACTACCAGTAACAACATTAATAATAAAAATGATGGTGATATCAGCTAATACCTATGGATCCTTAACACCGAGCTAAATTAATTTATTCTTATACAAAAGAGTGAATAAACAGCGAAATTTTTGAATCTTTTTTGCAGAGTAAACTAAGACTTAGCTGGGTAAAATTAACCTATTCAAGATTATGCAAGTGGTCAAAGCTGATATACAAATTCCAGCTCTTCAGCATCCAGAGCCTGTTCTCTTAATACTGTGCTCTTCTGCCTTCCTTACTCTTGGCTTACTGTCTATCTCCAGAGTAGGAAACAATGAATATCTGTTGTGTAGATCTAGCCTAGAGATAAGGTTCAGAAGAAAAGTTGTGTTTGACACCATCGAGACTGACCATTTCCCTCATTCAATGCCTACATTCCAAATGCTAAATTCTCCACTGCCTGCTTTACAGATAAATTTGTTTACAAGTAGAAATACCAAAATGAAGTTTTAAAGAAGACATAGGACGGGGCTATCTATTACAGAGTTACCACAAATGTTCTTGAAAAGAATTGGAAGAATATTTCCATCTTAGATAAGACCTTGGCTGGGAACTAGATTCTAACGTTAAGTACCATGGTGAATAATCAGTTCTATCACATAAGAAAGTCGCTACATTATAATCATAGAGTCATAGTCTGTTACATAGATCTGGAGATGACTCCAAGAGCAACAAGTATGGATCTTTTTTGTTAATCTGAGGTTAGACTGAGGACAGACCTGGTTCTTAGACATTCAGGGAGTTATTGGTAGAACTTTAAATGGGAAAACTAGAAAAGACCAACTCATAAAGGAGACATGGAATCACTGATAGGGTTTAACACTTCTCAAAGTTCAGTGTGTACGCAAATAAAGTAGGGTCACGTCAGTGTTCAAATTTTGATTCAGCAGGCCCAGGATGGGGCCTGAGACTTAATATTCTTATTCTTAATATTTTTACCAAGCTCCCAAGTACAGGAACTTCACTTAAGGTAACCAGGGTCTAGACCAGCATTCATTATAATGTGATCTATGTAATTTAAATTTTTCTAGTAGCTACATTTCTTCAGTTTTTATTTTTTTATCAGTACATGTTCATAGTATACAATAATTACATCCTTATGGACAGTTGGTACATGAATGTAACACATCTCAATTCTTTATTCATCCCCTTTCCTCCACCCCCCTCCATCTCTTCATCTCCTTCCCATCACAGAAGTTACAAAACCAAAATTTAGCATTAGTTATTTAATCTAATCTACACATCATATCATTATAACATATCAACATAAAATATACTCAAATACTTTGCATTATTTTTTCATACTAGGAGTTTGACATCTAGTACGTAGTTTAAATTTGCAGTACAGTGTGGACTAGTCACACTTCAAATCTTCCCTAGCCACGTGTGGCAAGTGGCTACCAGATTGGCACAACAGCAGTAAACCACATTTGTGTCACAGGCACACTGTCTCGTGGAATCTATTTTCATTAGAAGTCTTGCAACTCAATGAGACCAATTTGTTTCTAAGAACAGAGTTTGTTTCTGGCTAAGTCCTATGACTCTGTGCCCAGGTCTGAGTACACAGAGCAAGTAGTCCATAAAGACTTATTGATTAATTGCTTCTTGCTCCCTCTAAAAGGGAGACAATCTTCTTTCCCTATTATCTTCATGCATTCATGTTGTAGAGCTCAGGGTTCTTCCTTGGATCTGATGATAGATTACAAGGCTTACAGCTTTCTTTCTTTTTCCTAGAATCTATGGTTTGTATCTACCCCAAAACTAGCTGCAGCTATTGCCCAGTTACCCTCCCAGCTTCCTCTTTATCTTCATAGCAAACAGTTCTACAGCCCTTCCTCATTCCTTTTTTGTAAAACTCATTAATCACCTCCACATTCTCCATGGAGCCAACTTCAAGCTCTTCTCAAATTTGGAGGCTTAAGTAGAACCTCAGAATCTAACAGAGGACAACTGGGGCTCTATATCAGATGCTCCTGCTTCAACATGCTCTCAGAATTCAGGCTGCTGTTTACATACAGCCCTGAGAAAAATGGTCTGTGGTCAGAGTATCAAGTGTCTAAGGAAGAGCATAGTATGTGGTTAAGTGTTCCAGTTCCCGGATCAGATAGACTGTGATCAAATACCAGATCAGCACTGAAGCAGTATGTAAATCCTCTAAGCTTTAGAGTCTCCTCATAACTCAGATGAAATGGGACCATCCAAGTACAGGACTCCAGACACAGTGTCAGTCAGTGGCAGGTTACTTTTACAGTGGGAAGTTTTTGAATTGTAAAGAAGGGAACTGATCTTCGTGGTGAGGCTCATCCAAAAAAAATACTATAGTTGAAAAGATGTGAACCCACTGTGAGTTTTACATATCTTTAAATAAAACAATTTCTATGTGAAATTATGCTAACTGCAAGACCTAATTGTAACCCTTCTCTTATAGACCTGTCTTGGTTTCTCTTTCCTCCCCCTACTACCCAGAACTCTCAGATGACTTTCTGGCTCTTTAAGAACTAAGAATAGGTCTTTGCAATGAGCCCCCTAAAGGGATCTGCTGAGTAAGGGGCTTGTCTCCATGCTGCCCAAAGTCACCCTCATGCAGTTTGCAAATAAACAACTTCTCCCCTGGAAGAAAGAACAAATAATTCATAATTGGCAATTTGCATAATGAGTGGTGCATCTATGCAAATATAACATTTGGAATAATCTATTAATATCTCAACTGTGATGTCTGTGGGCCACCACTTCCCATTCCAAAGAGCCAGCGCCAAATATTTTCTGACTCCTCTTGAGGTGAGAAGAGAGACTGACAAGCTGCTGTCTTCTTGGGGTTCCAATTAGCAGTCTGGAGAGCACCAGAGTTGGAAGGCATCTCAGGGTCTGTATAATCCCCACTCCCACTCCCACCTCTCACATTAAGAAAGACTAGCCAGAAACGCAGAGAGCTCCCTAGGGTTATGCACTGTTGGAGGCAGAACCAAGGTCACAAGCCAGCTGTAGACTCTCAACCCAGCCCTCCCTAATAAGCCAGCATCTCTCTCCTGCTGATGAAGCTTTCACTGCTATAAACTACAGCCTTACATATGGAACTGTCTCCAGATTTCCCTCCCTCCCTACCATCCCTCTGGGTTGAACTTTTTTTGCTGATCCGGACCTCTAACCCAGGTCCGGATGAAAGGTAAAGGAATTTGGAGACTCAGACCAAAGCATCTGGTCTCAAACAAGGGGACCATTTGTGAGTTAATCCAAACATTCAGCCCCTGGGTTCGGCTGAGCCTTTTTATTCTAAAAGTGAAGACGGTATGCACACACACACACACCACTTGAATTAAAAAGCTTCAGATTCGCAAAAATGGTACTGCTACTACTAAACTACTAGCATGAGGAAGGGTAGGTGAGGTTCTGCAAGCATCATGACTGCATTCCCCCAACCCCTTCTCTTCCACCCCTTTCTATCCTTGGTAGCCACCACTACCCTCATGCTCCTCCCCTCTCCTAAAGGCAATGGTAGTTCTCACTGTCAATCAAATATCATGCACACATTACTGCTGGCCAGGACTGGGTGGGAAACTATGGCTGAGGATATTGCAATTAATAGTTTAGTCATGTAATTAAACATCACCCAAGCGGGAAGAATAGCAATGGAAAAATAGATGTGGGAAGCTAGAGCTACACCTTGGCATGGACAGTAACAAGCCAGCTATAAGTCTATGATCTTTCTTTAGGTATTGAGCAAATAGTTTCTCCTCACTGATGCTTTTCTGGACTTACACTCACTTCTCAGAGTTAATTAATAGTTTCTCCTCCTGCTCCAGGTTGTACACACTACCATTTTACTTTGTACCATTTGCATCTTGCTAAACTGCTTACATTCCTTTTCCAGTTTAGATTGTGAGTCTTGTCTCCTTAAGATCCTGAGCACTTTGCCTATGTGTCTGCCACAGTAAACGCTCAATAAATGTTTGACAAATCACAAAATAAGTACATTAGATCATAAACCTCCCCAGACTTCATTTTCTGCATTGGGAAAATAAGATATTTGGACTTTCTCAACTTAATTATATGAATCTAAAGTATAGTATTATTGAGCACCTGCTGTGTGGTCAGATTTTGCTAAATGGTACTGAGAATTAAAGGACAGAAGAAATGTGCCCCTACCCCCCAGGAGCTTAAAAAGAAAAACACACTCAGTAAAGAATATCATTGCATGCTACTCTAGGTGGTTCTATTGTTGGTGCAATAGAACTTCAGAGAAAAGAGGGGCCCCTGCCAGCAGGGGCATTTAATGACATGTGTAGGGATCTTACACGTGGTGGTGGGATGGGCACAGGGTGGGAGCACACTGAGTGATGGTGACTGTGCGAGCCAAGGCATGGCTTCAGGACTAAGCTCACAAGCCAGCTATCTGAGTAAGGGAAATGCCGACCCCTGGAGCTGTGGGTCTTGATTTCTAATCATTGATTCCATAAGACATTGACAGCTAGAGTTTTGGTTGTTTTTCTCTTGCTCATACTTCTTTACTTCTCACTTTGCTTCTACCCACTTCTTCCTAAAATAGGTTCTCGGCTCTCCTGTATTTAAAAAAACATGTTGTCAACCTTGCTGTCCTCCCCAAATGTATCTTCACTTCCTATCCCCAGTAGAATATGGATAACATCACGGTCTTCACTGCCTGAGCAACCTGTTGAAATCTAGCTGCCCCCTCCACTATGCGCTGCTTTCTAAGGCCACCAAGACATCTGTGATTGTCAAATCCTAAGTCACTGCACATTCCTGGCCCTCCTTCACCTCTGGCACTATTTGACCACCAGCCCACTCTCTGGAAATGTCTCCTCTGGTTTCTATGCCCTGCTCAGTGAGGACTTCGTAACAAACCCACTTTCTGTCCTTTTTATTGTCTTCTTTTCTTTTTACCTAAACACAATAATTTTCCTCGCATCTCTTGAGGATTCCTACAATCAATTCTTACATGATTACAACTTTTCACATGACATTGGCCTCTTGTAAATCCCCAGTATTAATTCCAACCAGTATCTCAAGTTTAAGACACTAACTTCCAGTGGCCGTGTATATAATCTTTCAGCCTAAAGTTCTGACAGCACTTAACACTCAATGTCTAAAACCTAGCCCTTCTTATGTTCTATCTACCTGGTTTGTTCCTCTCCCCTTTTCACCTACACTGCTTCTGCTACCTCAACCACATTTATTTTAAAGTGTAAGCCTCATGTATTTTCTCTCCTCCATATCTTTCCACTTTCACTTGTCCACCCTTTGGCTTGAGTATTCCCACGTCCTTGACACCTGACTTCTCACTTCCACCAGACTCACCTAAAACCTCTAGAAGCTATAACTCCATGCTATAACCCCGACTGTTCCTCTTCTCTGACTGAACACCTTCCGTGATTGTCTGTTACCCTACTAAATTGAAAATAAGCCCTTGTCCTGGGCCTCCAACTCTCTGTCTTCTCTGCCTCATCTTTCTACTTTTTTATATATAACTACCTTCTCAGTCTCCCAATGACCATGACTTTACCATTTCCCAAAGGCATTCTTGTTCCTGAGCTTGCTCATCTGTTTTTCTAGAAGATCCTACTCCGAACAATTACCGTAAAAAAATGTACACCCTTTTCAAATTCCCGGTGAATTTGCATTTCCTTCTTGAACCCAGAAACCAGTGTAAAGTCTATCTCCTAGTTTCTTTCCTAAGGCATTTAGATATTTTACTTTGAATTTATAGTTATTTATCTGTAGGTTCCAACCTAGACAGTAAGCTCCTAAGGCTAGGGACAAGACCTCACGTATTTCTGAATTCTCTGCAGTATTTAGCATAGTGCCTTAAAGGCTCCTATTACGAATTGACCTGAGTTGAATTGAACTGAACTGAATTGAATTACTGGTAAAGAGATCTGAAGATGGCTCCTTTTATTCCTCGTCTCCATAATAAAAACCTTGGAGAACTACTTCTTGAGAAGAATCTATGAGCTGTTATAGCAGTTAACATTTAGAATTGAACTTGGATGACCATCCCCATTCTCTAGTGAAAACTGACTTCAAAGACTTCTGGAAGTAGTTTTTACAACTCTGAGATAACATGACAGAGACAAATAATTCAACAGAAAGTATCTGGCTTTGGGCATCTATTGTCCTAAATTCTAATTTATCCTCCCATGTGCAGCCATGTTAATGGACTGCCATTTTACTAATGCTGTGTGAGAGGTAAAAGAAAAAATTAGGTTATAACTCTGGCCCCAAGTTTAAGATCTTCATGGATCTCTAAGAGGGAAGGCCCCATGTCTATTTTATTCACCAAGGTATTCCCAGAGCCTAAAAGGTATAATAGATAATGTGAAATAGGAAGAAAAGGGGCAAAGGGGAAGGGGAAGTGGGAGGGGTAGGGGAAAGGAAAGAAGAGAATGGAATTAATACGAAAAAATGGAAACAAAGTCTTTGTAAATAGGGAGGGATGGAGGGGTTGAAGGGAGGGCAGGGGAAGGGAGAAAAATAAGAACCAAGAGAGATTATGTAAAGGTGCAAATTTCCAATGATGAATGTCATTATATTGTATACCTAAAATGTACCAATAAAATTAATTTAAAAAACATAAAAGCTAAATATATTTTTATCAAATGAATTTGATGAGGAGATAATACCTGACCAAAGAACTAGTTAAACTGAATCCAAGGTAGTGGTTGATTAAATAAACAATAACATTAAAATGTGACCGCATCTTACTACTGCTTGACTTCTCCACTCCACTCTCACTGCCACTCAGTGCTTAACCAGTGCTTGAAATGGCCTGGGTGGGCATGATAGAGTTGTCACGGGCACACACTGCCACCTGGGTCTGCCCTCGAGTACCCTCCACGAATTGTCCTCCGAGTCATACCTAAGTCCCCTCAGGAACCGCAAGCTTCCTGCCCATCTATACTGTTGGACAGTTTTCCATGTTAAAAAGGCAATCCCCATACTGAGCCAAAAGCTGGCTTCTCATAAATCCCACCCACTGGCCCTAATTCTGCCTCCAAATGACACAGTGAAAGTCTGTTTTCTCTTCTGCGTGATGGTTTCCTGGGTCTGAAGACAGCTCTCACATTTCCACCGTATGTAACTATTCTCCAAACCATGCCCCAACCCTCATTCCCTTAACCATTCTTCTTTATCCAAGTTTCAAAACCACCCTTCAGAGTCATTACTCTCATCAGAGTACACCACAGGTACACACTGACCCTCTGAAAACGTTCCTGGATGTGGACAAAGTATCTTTAAAATGCTCTGACTTGATAGCCGCTTTGTTCGTTTGTTTTTGAGTCAGCCTCTCGCTATGTAGTTCAGGCTGGCCTTGAACTCACTATGTAGCTCAAGCTGGTCCACAACACACTGTGATCCTCCTGCCTCAGCCTCCCAAGCACTGGTTTAAAAGTGTTTGCCACCATGCCTGGCTTGGATAGTCACATTATAGAGTTTAATAAACTTTATACAGTTTTAAGAGATGAATGATCCATCAATCTCTTAAAGCCCAAGAGTACATCAAATGTTATCAATGTATCACTTTTCTTTCACATTAAGTGTATGATTATTTTAAACTTTTATCCCCATTTTAAAGAAAACCCTCCCCACTGAGTCTCTCATTCCATAAATATGTAGTTATCTCTGGATTTGATCATAGTAACAAAAATGTCACACATGTACTCCACTTCATGCTTGGTCCTTTAGGAGTATGGGAGATAAGGAAAGAGCTTTCCACTAACTAGCTAAGGAACCATATGGCAGTCACTTTCCAGCTCATCTGGGAAATGCCAGAGTAATGCCCATCCCACCTTCTTCACCAGAACAAGATAAGTCTCAAATGAAATCATTTTTTTTAAGAGGGATTTGAAAAATTAGAGACTCAAATAGAAAAACTATGATCATTCAATCTTCTTAAACTCGAGTGTCTTTCAACTATCCCCCAGTGACTGCCACTACACTCTCCTGGCTACTGTCTTAATGGGGGTGGAGGGAGTTGGGCTTGCCTTCTTTAGTGTAGGTGTCCTGGAAAGAACAAGGGACTAGAAATCACAAAACCAACTTTCTCTAACAGTGTAACTGTGTAAACCCATTCAACCTTTTGGAAACTGTCAATCAGTTTCCATCCAGCCAAAGACCATCAGAAACACACCCGTAGTTGACCCAGCTGGATTTATTACTCTTTGAAGACAAGAAAAGCACACATCACAGGAAACACAGGGCATCTCAGTAAGATGGTATATGAAAGATTTTAAAGAATTTGAACCTTGGTTGAGTTTGTTCAAAATCAGATGCTATATGGAGACAAGTCTGTAATTTTTATCTCAATAAACTGTGATTATGTATCTCTCATATCTATAGAGGGAATATGAATAAATTAATAAAAAGCAAAGAAGTAAGAGTCAGTAATTTTACCTGAGAGTGGAATGTTTAGTATTTTGTGGATGGCACAGTGACGACCCTGTTTTTGTCTATGTTTAAACAAAATTTTATCATGGTCCCAGAGTAACCTTGTCTGAGGTTAGTATTCCTGTCTGAAGTTGCTATGTGCAACAGAAAAATAAAGTGAATGGTTTTGAGTGCTTTTAGATGTCAGGAGCTGCTCTTTTTTTCCCTCAAAATTATTAACAACTTTTGACCTTCTTAAATCTCACTTATCCCATCTAGAAAACAGAAATAACAACTGCTAGTTTGTTATCAGGGATCAAAAATGACACCACTTGTGAAAATGCTTTGTCAGTTCCAAAGTTGCTTGATAAATATAGAGCTGCCTTTCCTGCCTCTGGTCTCCATAATTTGGACCTTGGAAAGTCTCTAGAATTTTTCTGAGCACTGTTAAGATATCACCCCACAGAAAAGAACTCTAAGATATAGCTTCATAGCTTGAATCCTCTGAAGAAACTGCACTTGAATCTTTCTAATCAACCTCTCTCCAGAGAAGAGGCCAGTTAGTGTCATCTACCAGCTAGCATTGAGCTCTCTGGTAAGACAGAATCTGGCAGACCTGAATCCCTTTTATGATATAATGCAGTTGGATAGGGATGATTACCATACGTTTGGTTAGTAAATACTTACCAAAAGAATTACAGACATTTGAATTAATATATCATTGGATGTCAGATTTGGAAAACATCAAGCATATTCTTGACCAAGGATCACAGTGGTGAAGACATTGATAACTCATTTTCTATAATCTCTTGATCACAGTCACCCCAAAATGCATAAGACACAAAGATAAAGGACTGGGCCAGTCATAGTTCCTTTGTTTCTAGATCCTGACTTCAGCCAACTGAAGGCCTCTGAATTTGAGTAAATATTTTCTTTCTTTCTTCTCCTTTGTGTCTAGAACATAGCTCTTGATGGCCCAAATGTATGGATTCTAAGCTCCTCATGAGACAGATGGGAGACAAATATTTTGCTTTCAACTCACTTAAGTAACATTCAGAAGAAATGCTTGAGTTCAATGTTGAGAAGGCCATTAAATAATCCCTACTTTCAGAGTTTGTACTTTTACAGGAAGATAGCATATGAAAAAATCTATTGAGTAGTGTAATAGGGATTAAGGACAATGGGATGTCATTCTATCTGAAGGTATAAAGGAAGATTCATGTAGAGTAGACATTTATGCTAGCATTAGTCTATGTAATGTGGTTTGCAATATATCTCATCACAATGCAGGTTCTCACATTCTTCACAGTACTCTCTAGGTAACTTTTTTTTTTTGTATTAAATTCTTTTATTGGTACATTGTAGGTATACAACACAATTACATTTCTCATTGGGAATTGTATCTTTACATAATGCATCTTGGTTCTATTTTTGCCCCATTCCTAGCCCTCCCTTCACGCCCTCCACCCTTCCCTATTTACAAAGACTTTACTTCCATTTTTTCCATTTCTCAGCATTTTTCCTTTCCCTTCTTTCCTTTCCCCTGCCCCTCCCACTACCCCTACCCCTTTGGACCTTTTCTTCCTAGTTTAAATTATCGATTATCCATTCTAATCATTGGTACATTTTAGTTATACAATATAATGACATTCATCATTGGAAATTTGCACCTTTACACTCTCTTGGTTCTTATTTTTTCACCCTTGCCCAGCCCTCCCTTCAACCCCTCCAGTCCTCCCTATTTACAAAGATTTTGTTCCTATTTTTCCATTTTCTCATATTAATCCCATTCCCTTCTATCCTTTCCCCTAGCCCTCCCACATCCTTCCCCTTTGCCCCTTTTCTTCCTATTTCACCTTACCTATTATACATTTAGTCCTTATTTACATTTTCAGTTTCTCATACCAGAGAAACTATTCAGTATTTACACATGTGTGTCCTATTTATTTCACTTTAAGAGTATCACCTCAATGTGCATCCACTTAGCTATAAATGTCTCTAATTTCTCATTTTTTATGGCTGAGTAGTACTCCATTTTATTAAAAAAACCACATTTTCTTTATCCAGTCTCCAGTTGATGGGCATTTGGGCTGTTTCCAAGTTTTAGCTATTACAAACTGTGCTGCTATGAACATGGGTGCACATATATCACTGTGGTATGATTCTTTTAATTCTTTGGGGAAGATCCCCAGCAGTGGAATAGCAGGGTCAAATGGGACTTCCAGTCCTACTTCTTTGAGGTATCTCCATACTGATTTCCACAGTGCTTGCACCAGTCTACACTCCCACCAGCAGTGGAGCAGGGTTCCTCTTTCCCCACAGCCCTGCCAGCATTGGTTATTGGTTGATTTCATGATAGCAGCCATTCTTTCTGGAGTGAGGTGGAATCTCAGTGTTGTTTTCATTTGCATCTCTCAAATGACCAGTGATGTTGAGCATTTTTTCATGTATTTATTTGCTATTTCTACTTCTTTGTCTGAGAAATGTCTGTTCATTTCAGATGCCCATTTTTGGATTGGGTCTTTAAATTTGGGAGGTCTGATCTTTTTAAGTTCTTTATAGATTCTAGATAGTAGACCTTTGTCTGAGGAAGAGCAGGTGAAGATTTTTTCCCACATTGTGGGTTGTCTCTTCACACTGCTGGTGGTTTCTCTTGCTGTGCAGAAGCTTTTTAATAAGAAGAGATCCCACTTGTTGATTGTTTGTGCTAGTTCACGGGCAACTGAGGTTTTGTTCATAAAATCTTTTCCTACAATGATGTCTTCAAGAGTTCTACCTAACCTCTGTTCCAACTGGTTCAGAGTTTCCATTTTAATATTTAGATCTTTAGTGTATTTTGATTTTAGTTTAGTGCATGGTGAGAGACATAGGTCTAGTTTTAATCTTTGGCAAGTTGAAGCCCAATTTTTCCAGCACCATTTATTAAAGAGGCTATCTTTCCTCCAGTGAGGGTGTTTGGCTCCTTTGTCGAAGATGAGATGGCTGAGTGTGTCTGGCATTGTTTCTGCATCTTCTAATCTGTTCCACTGCTCCTCAGGTCTGTCTCTTTGCCAGTACCATGCTGTTTTTATCACAGTAGCTTTGTAGTAGAGTTGCAGGTTGGGGATTGTGATACCCCCTGCCATGTCTCTGTTACCTAGAATTGCTTTTGCTATTCTGGCTCTCTTCTTGCTCCAAATGAATTTTTGGATTGTTTTCTCAAGGTCTATGAAGTATGCTGCTGGGATCTCAATTGGAATTGCATTAAATCTATATAGCAGTTTTGGAAGTATGGCCATTTTCACTATATTAATCCTTCCTACCCAGGAGCAGGGGATGTCATTCCAGTTTCTGATATTATCTTCAATCTCTCTTTTCAGAATGCCATAGTTTTCAGAGAAGAGGTCTTTGATTTCTTTTGTTAGGATGATTCCTAGTTATTTCAGTTTTTTGGATGCTATTGTGAAAGGAATTATTTGCCCTATTTCTCTCTCAGTGAGTCTGTCATTGGTGTAGAGGAATGCTATTGATTTTTGTGTGTTAACCTTGTAACTAGCTACTTGACTGAATTTGGTTATTAAGTCTAGAAGACTTTTGGTGGAGTTCTTGGGGTCTTCTATATAGAGTATCATGTCATCTGCAAATAATGACAATTTGACTTCTTCATTTCCTATCTTTATTCCTTTTATTTCTTTCTCTTGTCTAATTGCTGTGGCTAATGTTTCCAGAATTATATTGAACAAGAGTGGTGATAGTGGACATCCTTGTCTTGTTCCTGATTTTAGTGTGAAGGATTTCAGTTTTTGACCATTTAGGATGATATTGGCTGTTGGTTTTTCATAGATGGCTTCTATCAGTTTGAGGTAGAGACCATCTATTCCAATTTTTTGTAGGGTTTTTATCATAAATGCATGTTGGATTTTGTCAAGTGCTTTTTCTGCGTCTATGGAGATAATCATATGGTTTTTGTCCTTGGCTCTATTGATATAGTGTATTACATTAATTGATTTTCATATATTGAACCATCCCTGCATCCCTGGGATGAATCCCACTTGATCAGGGTATATGATCTTCTTGATGATCTTCTGCATTCTGTTTGCCAGTATCTTATTAAGGATTTTTGCATCTATATTCATTAGTGAGATTGGCCTATAGTTCTCTTTTTCAGTTGGGTCTTTCTCTGCTTTGGGGATCAAGGTGATGCTTGCTTCCAGGAATGAATTTGGGAGTATTGCTTCCCTTTCAATTTCATTGAAGAGTTTAAACAGTAGTGGCAGCAGTTCCTCTCTAAATGTCTTGTAGAATTCAGCAGTGATGCCATCAGGGCCCGGGCTTTTCTTAGTTGATAAGTTTTTAATTACATTTTCAATTTCATTGGTTGATATTGGGTTGTTCAGAATTTTTAGGTCTTCTTTGTTCAACTTTGGTAATTCATATGTATCTAGGAATCTGTCCATTTCTTCTGTGTTGTCCATCTTATTGGCGTATAGGTTCTGGAAGTAGGTATTGATGATCCTCTGGATTTCTGCTGAGTCTGTTGTCATTTCACCCTTTTCATTCCTAATTGCATGGATTTGGGCCTTTGCTTTCCTTTTTCTGACAAGGTTGGCTAAAGGTTTGTCAATTTTGTTGATTCTTTCGAAGAATGAACTCTTGGCTTCATTGATTTTTTATATCATTCTCTTAGTCTCCATTGCATTGATTTCTCCTCTGACCTTTATAATTTCCTCCCTTGTATGAGCTTTGGGGTTGTCCTGCTCTTCTTTTTCTAGAAGCTTAAGGTTCAGCATCAGGTTGTTTAATTGGGATCATTCTGTTTTCCTAATATGTGTATTCACTGCTATAAATTTCCCTCGTAAGACAGCTTTCATTGTGTCCCATAGATTCCGATATGTTGTATTGTCATTGTCATTTAATTGAAGGAGCTGTCTGATTTCTTCTTTAATTTCCTCTGTGACCCATTGGTTATTCAGAAGTGTGTTGTTCAATTTCCACATGTTTATGAAATTTTTTGAGTTTCTTTTGCTATGGATCTCCAATTTCATGGCACTATGGTCTGATAATGTACAGGGGATAATTTCAATTCCTTTGCACTTACTTAAACATGTTCTATGTGTGAGTATGTGGTCTATTTTGGAGAATGACCCATGTGCAGCTGAGAAGAATGTGTATTCTGATTTTGTGGGGTGGAAGACTCTGTAAACATCTGTCAAGTTCATTTGTTCAAGAATTTGATTGAGTTCTAGTATTTCATTACTTATTTTTAGTCTAGTTGATCTGTCTATTTGTGACAGTGGGGTGTTGAGGTCCCCCACTACAATTGTATTAGTGCATATATGACTTTTCATGTCCGTTAGTATTTGTTTTATATAGTTGGGTGCACTAGTGTTTGGTGCATAGATATTTATGATTGTCATCTCTTCCTCTTGGATTCTTCCCTTTACGAGGATGTAATGTCCTTCTTCATCTCTCTTCATCAGTGTTGGTTTGAAATCTACTTGATCTGCCAAGAAGATAGCTACTCCTGCTTTTTTGGGGGGTTCTTGTTGCATGGAGTATTGTTTTCCCCCCTTTAACTTTCAGTCTATGAGTTTCCTTTTGAATGAAGTGTGTTTCTTGTATGCAGCATATTGTTGGATTTTGCTTCTTGACCCATTCTGCCAGTCTATTTCTTTTGATTGGTGAATTGAGACCATTAATGTTGATGGTTATAACTGAAATGTATTGACTTGTCATTGCCATGACTTTTTCTTTTTGTTGGGTTCTCCCCCTTTCCATTTAATTTCTTGTCATGCCAGATGGGTTCATTCTGCTTTGCTTCCTGGGGTTGTGATCCTCAATGTCTGTTCCTAGGATACTGTGTAAAATTCTTTGGGTGCTGGTTTGGTATTCACGAAGTTCTTAAGGTGCTCTTTGTCATGAAAGTATCTTATTTCTCCATCCATTTTGAAAGATAGTTTTTCAGGGTACATCAATCTGGGTTGGAGGCTGTTTTCTTTTAGGGCTTGGAATAAGTAACTCCAAGCTCTTCTTGCCATGATGGTTTGTGTTGAGAAGTCTGCTGTGATTCTGATGGGCTTTCCTTTGTATGTGATTTGTTTCTTTTCTCTGACTGCTTGGAGAACTTTGTTCTTCTGTTGTGTTTCTGGAATCTTAACAATTATATGCCTATGTGTAGATTTTTTTTGATCAAGCCTATTTGGAGTCCTATATGCCTCACTTATCTGTATGTCAAGCTCTTTTCCCCTGCTTGGGAAGTTTTCTGCCATTATTTCTGTGAAGAGGTTTTTTATGTCATCTCCACTCTCTCCTGTTTCTTCATTGAGCCCAATCAGTCTTATGTTATTCTTTTTTGCATCATCTAGCAGCTGCTGGATTGATTTCTCATGTTCCCTTATAATTTTGAAGCAATTTTTCTTTTCCTGGTGACTAATTGCAATCTTATCTTCTATATCTGAAATTCTGTCCTCACATTGGCTCATTCTGCTGTGTAGACTTTCAATGGAGTTTTTCATGTCCTGGAAATCTATTTGCATCTGTTTTATGGATTCCATTTGTTTCTTATGTTGGGATTCCATCATGTTCCTGAGCTCCTCTCTAGATTTATTAATCATGTCTTGCACTAGGGGCACAATTTCTCCTGTTACCTGAGAAATTATTTCTGATTTCATTTTTTCTAGATCCCCTTTGATTGCCAGTTCAGTGGGTCGAGGTGGTTGAGTATCAGAGTGTTCCATCTCATTTCCCTTTGGGGTTGCTGTAGTTGATCTGGAAGTCTGGTTTTGAGACTTATTTAAGTGTTTTCTCATTTCAACTGGGGTGGGGTGCTGTTAGCGCCTGCACAGATTACCTCCTCTGAGCTGGGTGAGGCGGGACAGGGGCCAAGAGCAGCAGTAGGGATGGTGACCCAAAAGCCCTTTCCTGTGGGCTGGGAGCAGCCGGAGGGATGGTGGCTGGGAAACCCCTTCCTCTGGACCAGGAGCAGTGGTATGGCAGCTCAGAAGCCCCTTCCTCTGGGCCAGGAGCAGTGGGACAGAAGGTGGCCCAAAAGCCCTTTCCTCTGGGCTGGGAGCAGCAGGAGGGATGGTGACTGGGAAGCCCCTTCCTCTGGACCAGGAGCAGTGGGACGATGGCTCAGAAGGCCCTACCTCTGGGCCGGGAACAGTGGGACTCAGTACCTAGGTCTGGTGGTCTGGTGTCCTCTGCGTCTTTGTATTGTGGAATCAGGTGACTGCCTGTCTGCAGCAGGGTGATTCGGTGTCTTCTGCACGACTGGGGACCTCGGTAGGGTGTGGGCAGACCTGCCTGTCTGCAGCGGGCTGATTCGGCATGTGTTCCGCGCGACCTCGGTGAGGTGTGTCTCTAGGTAACTTTTGATACCTGCAGACTCAGTAATTTCTTGCCATGCATTATACAAAAGAATCACATATTGTTATAGGTCAGGGTGGGTTTAAGTCAAATGTCATTAATCCTGAAATATTGGTATTTTAGGTCAAATCTCTCTCTAAAAAAAAAAATCTTATAAAAGTTCTTGGTACCTGGTAGGTACTTGTTAATACTTCTAATTGATTAACCAACACCTATATATTCAGATGTCTCTTTTTCTTTTCTGAAAAGAGCTGTAGATATTCATTTATAGTCACTCCCCAACTAATCCTGGTTTGACTTAACAGTTTTTTACTTTTTTGATGATGTGAGTGGAATACACATTTGATAGAAACTTCACTTTGAATTCTGATCTTTTCCCAAGATAGAAATATATATTAAAATACTGTCTTGAGATGCAGCAAGCTGCAGCTCCCATACACCCACATAATCACAAAAGTAAATGACTAGTAATCTACAATGTACTATATGGACAGTGTTTTTATTTTTTGGATACAGGTATTCAATAATTTACGTGTGGTATTCAACAATTTATTATAAAATTATCCTCTGCCAGATAATTTTGCATAACCATAGACTAATGTAAATGTAATGAGTACATCTAAGGTAGACTAAGTTGTGATCCTCAGTAGGTTGTGTATTAAATGCATTTCCATCTTATGATATTTTTCAACATAGAATGGGTTTCTTGAAGCTTACCAAATAATAAGTCAAAGAGTGTATCTACAGCCATGGCAGTCATGGGTAATGTAGGGCAAGGAAAGAATTTACTTGAGAACTGCAATAACCTTTAAAATTGTCTAGTCCAGTGATGGTAAACAATTTTAATCCAAAGAAAAAGTTCTATTTGGTTGAAAATGGCTGTCTCAAATGCAGTGTTGAGGAGAATTGAGTCCAGATCAGTAAGAAAGAATGCTGCAATTCATAGCAATGTGTGCTATGAACACAGACTGCCTGACTACATATTTGCCCTTGCCCTCCCTGATCTATCCCAACCCATAAATTTGACAAAAATATGAACTAAGAACCAGACGAGGAAAGGAACTTGCACACTATCATGCAATGGGCTAGTAAGAAAAGTAGCACTAATTCCCAGCACTGTCCAAGAACAGTGCTTTTCCCATAATCCTATGCGGCCATTAAGAGTTCCTGGAATGTTCTATGCAGCCTATTTGTGAAAAATTGAGAAAACTGGCCCATTGTGTACTAAAACAGCTCAGTTCCAGGTAGAAAATACAGTGATCATATGGAATCTCTCTCAGGCAAAAGGCATTTCAAAATTGGCTACAGGTCATTCAGAGCAACAACTCAGCCAGGGTAGGATCCTTTTCTACAATTTCCTTGGTGGCCCTAAGCAAAATTTTGATATAGGTAAGATTTACATTTGTTAAACTCACCTCTCGTTTCTTCTTTTCTCATCCCTTGCTTCCTAAGGCTCTTCTCACAGATCTCCTGGTATTGATATTCTATGATGCTCTGGATCCAATTTAGATCTGCCACCCAAGTATAATCTTGCTCCAAGTTGTCCCATGCTTTATAATTCTAAACCATTATCCCAGCTGGATGTTTACAAGAGAGATATCTGAAAAATAGCCTTGGGTGGCTGCCCTGGAGTGTGCTTGCCTAGGCTCCTTTGTTTCTTCTACTTTTGAACTCATCGATTTCCCTCTTCCTCCCTTCCTACAGTCCCCATAGGGAACCCTGATAGTGAGGCAAGGTGAGGTTAATCTGAGATTTGATTGCAGGATGGATTTGAGGAGAAGGACCAACATCAAGGGTAAATCCCCAGAAAATGAACAGACTAAGAGTCAAGAAAAGTCTCTGGGTTGAACATAGGGGAAAAAACATGCTAGCATAGGCACTGCTCAGGGAAGCAGATATTGGAGGTAAATTGCATTTGTTTGAAAATGAGAGATCTGAGACTAGAAGCCTTTGTACTTTCTCTTAAACCACTAGGACCTAACCCACTTCAAAAAGGGGGGATAAGAGAATGAAGGAGTGACACAGTTCCACTTCTCTGCTGGTTGCTACATGCTGGTCCCACTTCCAACAGTCTGTGACTTCACTTTCAAGGTGAAGAGCATCACAGTGTCCTAGAAAGCACCCTTCCAGGACTAGCCTGAGAATCCATGAACAAATTCTTTTGCTGTAAAATGAATGGATTGGACTTTTGCTCCCCAAAGGGCTTCCTAGTTCTAGGATTTTCTATGTCCCTCAGTGGGAATCAGTTGACCTATTCCATAAGAGAAACATCCACCACTTTCTGGGAGATGTAGGGGATGCCCCACAGTCACCTCCAACTTGCCTTAGCCTGTTTCTGAATAGAGGGAAGGTTTTGAGATTCACCGTTAGGCACTGCTGCCCTCTGCTGGGTGGTATGTCACCAAGTACCCTCCCCCCCCCCACCAAGATCCTCTGTCCGTCCTTGTCTTCCCCCACCCCCAGATCCCCAGCAGCTGCCTGTGTTGCCCCATGGTGACATGTCTTTCATGTATTATTGCAATTGGAAAACCACAAGGCAACTGAAAGCCCTGAGAGTTGTGCGCACGGGTATTGTTCATTGGCATATGAACACAAACCCAAATGACCAGTTGCCCTTGATTAGGAGAAAGTTCTTTGGCCTTCTGCAAGACCACTGGGCTGAAAATCTTGACTAGGTTCCCAGCATAATGGTATCTTGGAGCAAGGATGAAGAGTGAGCTTTCTTCTCTTTTATTATTGATACACTAAAATGCAGAAACAAAATGGGAATCACTGAATGGCAGGAGAACATCAGGATATTGTAATTGTTCTCCTCAGAGATGAAAAGAGAAGCTGAAAAACATCTGCACACTGAAATCTGCTCAGATGCAATAAGTGGGCCAAGAAAACCTGCAACCACGAAGTGAGGCTAATTTACTGCTCTAATCACCAGCATCCAATCTGAAGCCAGCCATTATCTTAAAGTACACACAAGTTCCAGGTGGTGCACAGCAAATGTTTGATTAGTGCTACCAAATTCCTTGCAACTCGATAATGCTTCCGAGTGTGCAGGAATCACAGAGCTCCACACCAATGGCTCCATGTGTTGTTTGCTTTTGGGTCACAAGGTTCCCAAGAAGGACAACTCAGTCCCTCTTCCCAGGGTGCTTAGATGTTGAGTTCCAACAGGCAGACAAAGAAACTCAGCAGGAACAAGGGGAGGTAGATTCAGAAGTTGAGAAGAATGGATTGTTTCCAGTGAAGCTTAAACAAAATAAAGAGTGGGGGATGCAAAAAAACCTGTGGAGTAACTAGCCAGTATGTTTCAGGTGTTTGATATTTTATGTCATTAATCCTCACATAACAGTCTATCTTGCCTTCACCATCTTCCTATTTTGTAGATGAGAGAACTGAGGTTGAAGGGACTTGCCCAAGATGTCTCAGCTGAAAATTATAGAGCCATAATTTGCACTTAGGATCAATTTAAAAGTCCTCAAAGTACATGGTTCTGAAGACATAGGGGTTCAAATGAAATAATACAGATCAGATACTAAGCTGTTCTAGGGGTGACATAGAAAAGTGAGAGGAAGAACATAGTCCGATCAATGGCATCAGAAAATGCGGAAATAAAGCAGGCTTGAGGTAACCAAATCCTTCCTTGAGACATGCCACATCTCTGGGACAGTACAAACTACTTGAGTGAAGTACAAATCAGAGCCTACTTTAGATGAGCTTAGGATTCTTTGAAGGAAAGGAGATTCTTTGGGCAGCAGTGAGAAAGGCTATAGAGTTCAGAGTTCATAGCTGCATTTGATGTCTGAGGATAATTCTGATTAGCAGATAGAAGCTCATTTCCCAAAGAGTGGAGGCAAAAGTGATGGTGAGTTATTCTGGGTAAATGAGGGGCCCAGATGAGGAGCTACATCTGTCTAGCTGGAGTTGATTCAAAAATTGCAGCTGGAAACTACTTCTGGCTGGCTTTTAAATCCCAAAGTAAAGGGTCAAATGTCTCATGGAAATTTCATATCCAGAACCCATAGATGGGAGGGGAGAGAGCATTAAAACTGGTGGACAGGGCCAGCCAGGGCAGAGTGAAGATTGGTAACAAGGAATTCGGTTTTTGTGACTTCTGGAGTTGAAGCTTCGTTACTTGCAGTGTCTTCTACAAAGGGCTCTAGCGGGTCTTGAAAAACCAGAGCCAACCATAAACTTTTAGTCTGAAAGCACATGGTGCCCCCTAATGGCCCTAAGAATTTCTGTTTCTGACTTCCCCTCCATGTTGCCTCACCTCGCCAGGACCCGTCCTGGAAAATATCACTTCCTGTTCCATGGCAGTGGGCAGATCTATATTAATAGGCAAACTGAGTCCTGCTAACCCATGCCCTAGACTGTTCCTCCACTCAGCAACTGCCATGACGCCACTTTCAGAAGCAGAGCATCCCTATGGCTGAGAGCAGGGACTGTGGGGTCAGGCTGGGATTTGTGTCTCTACAGTCCCCCAATCTGCTGGGGGACCTTGAGCAGGTTACTTCCCCTCCCAAAGCCTGAATTTACTCAACTGTAGAATCAGTATGATGATAGTACCCTCTTCCCAGAGGTATTGGAAAGGGGATGGTGATATTCATTTAAATCTTTTAGCATATAACCAGTCAAATGGTGAGCACAGGCAGTAAGTTGCAACTTGTTATTTTATAGTATAGTTGTGATTCAATTACTCTGTATGAACAGTCTATGAATATTAACTCTCTCTCCTTCCAGACCTGAGCTCAAACTCTTTCTGGAATGCTATCATGTTTTTTCTACACTTGGCCCAGCCACGTTGCTATTTCTTGCATTGGACCTCTACTAATACTATACCCTTGGAGTTCATCAGCTTGTCCATCAGCTGAGGCTCTGTCATGATCATCACTCACGGTCATGGGACCAGGCTAATAGCACAGCGACTGCCTCACACTTTGCTGGGCACCATGCATAAAGAAAAGCGATACCCAGAAAGCCCCACACTAGCACTTAAATGCTCTAACTTGAAAGTAACACCCATAACTCTGGGCATCACTCATTAGCTGGAGCCAGTTACATACCCTGCTTTCCAACACAAGGAGGCAGCAAATGCACCCCTACCATACTTTCTCTCACCTCTGCGAGGGGAGGAGAACAAGATTTTTGTGGGAATGACTGACTACCACATCCTGAAAAGCAAGGATAATCTACTTTACACCACCCCCTAACACTACCCAGCAGTTTGCCTCATACATAGCCAATGCACTGTAGAAATCTTTACGTGAATAACTGAATGAATGTAGTAGTTCACAGTTATGTTCTCTCCCAGTCAATATAATGCTTATTTTTAGATTAAAAATCTCTTTAAAAACTTCTGGTAGAAATTTCAGATATCCTGAGAATAAATCTGAAAGAATGGTATGGGGTGCAAGATCAATCCCCACCCCACACCATAACTATACCATGTGTTTTTACATGGAGAAAGTTGTATGAACTATTATGACAGTAACTGAGAGGCATGATTTGCCCTGAGGAAACTGATTCACATACTAAATATCTAAGGGAGCATCCAGGGCCACTTGTAGGAAAATACTTGAAATATGGTACATGCTCTGTCTGTATGAGGGACTGAAATCCCACATGAGCTCAAATTTTGTGGGAAGGAGGCCATTCTTGACCTGATTTTTAGGGACAGTGTATAGCTTGGGAAGGCTCAAGGGAAGGAAAACATCCTGGGTGATCTAAAGCTCACCTTACTCCTGTCTTAAAGAAACCACAAAGCCTGAAATGAGGCCCTACTTATCACAGCCTGAGAACAGTTTTGTTCCTTGTTCTTGACAGAAAGATTTGCTATAATTACTAGAAAAGACAGGGCACAGCCTGGTTTGATCACATCTCCCATTCCTTCCTAGCAAGTGGACTACTCCAATGCTGGTCAAAGTCCCAAGGCTTGGAGGACCTGAGAATACAGATTTTTATATATTGAGATGCAGAATCTCTAACTCTTCATCTCTACCATCCTCTTATATTCGCTAAGAGACACATAAGAACAAGAATTTTACTCGATATTTCTCCTCCCAGATACCTGCTAGATGGGAGAGCATCTTGACACTTGTACAGAGAAAAGGTACAAATCATGACCTTCTCTGTGTGATCGATGAACACAGAGCAAGCGAAGGCCACAGGTGAACACAAATACGTTTTTATGAGTGATATAGGATGTGAAAGCAAAGGGATTCCTATACATCCAAATGTGAGGTGGCAACTTCAAAAAGACATACTGATGTGCTAGGGCATCTAATGAAGATTTTAAAATATTGAATAAATAATTAAGGGGAGACAGAAGTAAAATATTCATATATAAATATATGCATATAAATAAAGACACCATAATTTGTCACAGCTGAGATTTAGACTTAACCCTTTGAGATGCAAAAGCTCTTAATTTCAAATTGTTCTGGGTTTTTAATTAACTGAAAAATAATCATTGTATTTATTTATAGAGTATGATTTGATGTTTTGATACATATATACATTGTGAAATGATCAAATCACAGTAATTAGCATAGCCATCACCTCAAATATTTATCATTTCTTGGTGGTGAGAACATTTAAAATCCTCTCTTGTAGCTATTGTGAAATATACAATACATTCTTATTTAACTACTATCATCTTGCTGTGCAATTAAACACCAGAACTTATTCCTCTTGTCTAACTATAACTTGGCATTTAATGACCATTGATTCCCCTTTTCCCATCCACACCTCCCCACACTCCCTCACCCCCACCTCTGATAACTAACATTCCTAATCTCTACGTCTATGAGTTCAGCTATGTTAGTATACACATATAAGTTTATAATTGATATCATTCAGTATTAATCTCCCTGTGCCTGGCTTATTTCATTTAGCATAATATCCCTTAGGTTTATCTATGCTGTTACAAATGACAGAATTTCATGCTTTTTAAGGCTGAATAGCATTCCATTTTGTCTATATGCCATTTTGTTTAAAATCCATTTGTCTGTTGATGGACACTTAGGCTGTTTCCATCTTGATTCTTGTGAATAACACTGCAATGAATATGAGAGTGCAGGTGTCTCTTTGGTTTACTGATTTTAATACCTTTGGTTATGTTCCAAGTAGTGTGATTGCTAGATTACATGCTAATTCTAATTTAAGTATATTGAGAAAACTCCCTATTGTTTTTTCAAAATAACCACTAATTTGCAATACTACCAAAAATGTATATGAGTTCCCTTTCTCCTCATCTTTTCCAATAATCGTTATCTTTAATCTTTCTGATAATGGGCAATCTAACACGTAATGAAGTAATCTTGTGGTTTTAATTTGTATTTCTTTAATAGAGTTGTTGTGAATTCTTTTTCAGCTAGTTTTTGGCCATTTCTAGTTTATCTTTTGAGAAATGTCCATTCAAGTTATTTGCCCATTTTTCAAATAGGGTTCTTTCTTATACTTTAGTAGTGTTTTATCTTTTCTATAATAATGTTTTATCTCTTGTGCAATTTGCAAATATTTTATCCCAATCTGTATGTTTTCTCTTCATTCTGTTAATTGTTCCCTTTGCTAAGCAGAAGATTTCAGTTGGATACAATTCCATTAGTTTATTTTTGTTTTTGTTACCTGTGCTTTTGTGGTCACATCCAAGAATTTTCTGCCCAGACTAAAATCATAGAATTTTTCTCCTGCTTTTTTTCTAATAGCTTTACAGTTTCAGAGCTCACATTTAGATCTTTAATTCATTCTGAATTTATTCTTATATAAGGGCTACAATGAGGATCAGTTTTTCTTCTTCAGTACGTAGATATCCAGTTTTCCCAATACTCATTATTGAAGAAACTATCCTTCCTACAACATGTGCTCTTAGCACCTTGGTCAAAAAGCAATTAACCATAGATGTGTGGGTTTATTTTTGAGCTCTTCATCCTAGTCCCTTGGTCTGTGTGTCTGCTTTTATGGAAGTACCCTGATGTTCTGATTGCTGTACTTTTGTCATACATTTTGAAATCCAAAATATGTGATGCCTTCAGTTTTTTTCTTTTTAGTCAAGACTACTTTGACTATTTGGAGACTTTCGTGCTTCCCTACGAATTTTAGGATTGTTTTCTATTTCTGTGAAGAATACTAGAGTTTTAATAGAGACTGCATTGAAGCTGTAGGTCAATTTGGGGAGTATGGACATTTTAATAATAATAACAATCCATAACATAGGATATCTTTCCATTTATTTGCATCACCTTAGACTTATTTCATCAATGTTTTATAGATTTTAAATATATTAGGAATAATCAAAAAGTATAATGAATTTTAACCATTTAAAAAATATTACAGTAAAAGACATATGTATTACCACAAATTCCCCTTACTTTGAGCACATATTTCCCATCATTCTTGCCACTTTCTGAAGCACTTCTGGTGGAAGTCCTTTTTCACAAGTATCTTCAGTTACACTTTGTGGCTGCTTGGATAACCTGAATCAGTTCAAAACATTTGCCCTTCATGGTTGTGTTGACGTTGGGGAAGAGCCAGAAATCACATGGTGCCAGGTCCAGTGAATGAGGGGATGAGGACATACTGTAGTGTTTTTATTTGATAAACACTGATGCAAACATTTTAAATCAATTCAGGACATTGAGGCAGGAACAAAATGACATGAAAGAGGACTTCTAGAAATGCTTCAGAAAGTGGCAAAAATGATAAGTGTGTTCAAAGCATAAATACGTATTTTGATCATTTTTTACTATAATTATTTTAGTTTAAACATTAACCATATCTTTTTTTTTTTTTGGTACCAGGGATCGAACTCAGGTCCTGGTGCTTGCACAGCAGGTGGCAAAACCACTGAGCTAAATCCCCGGCCCTCACCATATCTTTTTTTTTTATACCGGGGATTGAACTCAGGACCTTGTGCTTGCGAGGAGGGCAGTGGAACCACTGAGCTATATCCCCTGGCCTTCACCATATCTTTTGATCACACTATGTACAGGTCTTTCACATCCTTGAGTAATTGTACTCCTAAATGGTTTTGTTATGCTATTTAAATAGGACTGTTTTTCTTAATTTCTTTTTCAGACAGATTATTTTTAGTGAATGGAAATATTTATTTTCAAAAGTTGATTTTGGGTCCTATAATTTTGCCACATTTGTTCATCAGTTCCAACAGAATTTTGGTGGAATCTTTAAGTTTTTCTACATGTAAGATCATGTCATCATCAAACAGATGGCTTTACTTCATCCTTTCCTATGGATATTTCTATTTCTTTCTCTTCCTTAACTTCTCTATCATTACAACTGATAACACCGAACTACAAGGGATAATAAGAGACTACTATGAATAATTATATGCTAGCAAAGTGGTTAACTTAGAAGAAATGAATAAATTCCTAGAAACATATAAGCTTACCAGGAATGAATCAGGAAGACACTGGAAATCCAAACATACCAGTAGTGAGTAAAGAGATTGAATCAGTACAATTATAAATCTCCCAATAAACAAAAGCCCAAGACTAGATGGTTTCATGGCTGAATTCTACCAAACATTTAAAGAATTAATATCCATTCTTCTCAAAATCTTCCAAAAAAATTTAAAAGGAGGGAGTTTTTCCAAACTAATTTTACAAGACTAGCATCACTGTAATAACCAAAGCCAAACACAGACACCACAAGAAAAGTGTGGGCCATTATCACTGATAAATATAGATGCAATAACACTCAACAAAATACTAATAATTGTATTCAATAGTATATTCAATAGATCATTCACCACAATCAAGCAGGATTTATCCCTAGGAAGCAAGGTTGATTCAACATTTGCAAATCAATAAATGGCATTCTTGTTAGTGACAGAATGAAGGACAAATGATCATCTCAATAGATGCAGAAAAAGTATTCAACAAAATTCCACATCTTTTCATGATAAAAACTCAACAAAATGGGTACAAAAGAAATGTTCCTCAAGACAATGTAGACCATATAAGACAAGCTCACAGATAACCAACATTGTATTCTATGAGGAAAAGTTGAAGGCCTTTCCTTTAAGATCAGAAGCAAGACCAAAGTGCCCATTTTCACCATTTCCAGTCAAATAATTTTGATGAAAACCTTTAAAAAACATATGACACCTGTGTGATTTATCATCCTTAGTGGAATCTTAACATTCTGAAAGTATCTGCAGTAATCATCTTTTTGATCTGTTATTAAACTGACTGTGGGAGCTCATGGCTTGAGTGGTAGAATAGAATGTGCACGTGCTTCATATCCTAGGGTAGGCTTTCAGATTGATTTCTTGACTAAAATTTGATGTTTTTTTATTCTTTATATTTTTTCTTTCTCATAAATATGGGCTACATAATCCATCTACATCATTTCTTGAACCATGTGACATAGCTTTCTTTCTCCAAAAGCAATGGTCAACTCAGTGACCAAATGATACTTTTCCAAGATGATTGTTTCATTATTCCTCAGATCAAAACTACTCATCTAATATTATTGTTTACATTCATGTACTAACCATTTCGGCAGTGTAGAAACACTTTTCAGTATAAAAAGCATTGTTCTTGCAGTGACTTTCAGAGTCCTGAATCTATCATCCTTGGACTTAATGAATGGGTAAGCATTGCAAAAGTGTGAGCTTTTAGGGTTTTGCTACAAAAGGTCTCTTAAATAGTTGTTCAACTAAAGAACAAACAGGTGCTCTGCATTTGAGGATATGTGTTTACAGGTGCAATAGAGAAGAACAGGTTTAGGCAAAACAAGAAATTTAGCACAAGTTTCTTTCCTCCCTCTTCTTCCATTTTTCCCAAGCTTAGTTAGCATCACTCCATTCCAAAATGAGATCCCACACCCACTCAAATGAGTAAAATTAATTGTACCTGAAATAAAGACCTTTGTCTTTTGGCAGATGTCCAAACTTTAAGCTAAAAGAAGGTAATTGGACCATGCCAAAGTTCCATTGAGATATATCTGTGCCTTCTTGCTTTTACTATGACCCTAAAACTTCCCTAAAAGTATAAGGTCTTAAAAAAATTCCCATTGGTGTTTTGGAAAAAATGGAGAGGCATAAAATTTGCCATAGGCCCAGAACTGCAGAAGACAACTGCTGTTTTATTCTGCCTGCACAGGGCTGCAGACAAGAGAGATGGTGACGTGATAGCGGAGAGAAAACAAAGTTCCAGGACAGCCACTGGTTCGAGTGGCGCTAACAGAGACTTCTGTTTGCCCTGCTCCCTCTGGTCCTATGCTGTACCCTGTCAGCAGCCTTCTCGAAATAACCAATGAATAATCTCATGAAGGTCTAATCTCTATCACATATGCTTATCCAGCTCCACAAAGGGACAGTTCAGGTAAACAAAGTGATCTGGCATCAGCCAAGCTTCATGATGCTCCACTGTGCTGTGTTTCAGTGCTGGCTGCCCCACGTTCTTGTCAGTGGATTCATTCATTCATTCACCCACTCGTTCATCATTAGTTAAGTGTTCACTGAACACCTGGTAAATGCCAGACACTCTTCTGGTAGTGAAGAGACTTAATGGAGTTTATATTTTAGTGTCTGGGGGAGACAACTTAAAAGGTGCATAAGAAAACGGGGTATATACAAAATGTTAGGGAAGGGGGCTAGGAGGTGAGTGTGCGTGGAGGAAGGGTGCTCTTTTATCTGTGGTGGTCAGGTCTGAAAGGTCTAAGAGAAATGATAATAGTTCCTGCCTGCCATTGACTATCACGGGGCGAGGGTGAGAGACAGTTATTTTACAGATGTAGTAAGCAATATTCAGAGAGGTTAAATAATTTACTCTTGGACACACAGAAAGTAGTGGGAGCAGGATCCAAATCTCAGATTTCTAACCACTTTACTGCATCATCTCTTAGGAATGGGCAAGGCAATCAGCAGTCAAGCCACCTAAGGCTGTTTGTGACCCCTTAGGAATCCTAGGAGGGCTGCTATCCCTCACCCCTCGCCTACATCCCCACACACAACCCTTTGGCCACATGGGCCTGGTTTTGAACTTGGTATCTAAGAATTTAATTCTGTTTGAGCTACATGGGTTCTCACTATCTCACTACTAAATATTTAGAAGGATGAAATTGAAAACAAAACAGTCAACTGGGCCCTGTAATACATATTTGCGTCAACTAAGATCTCATTGTTCACAGCACAGCATGGTAATCAACACATGGGTTGTCAGATTACCTTTAATAGTTCTGGTTAAGATAGGTTAGAGTAGAACAACATTTTTAAAAGATGTTCAACCAAAATGACTTTTTGCTTTAAGTGGCATATACCTTACTTACATAAAAAATTCCCTTATCTAAAATACTGAAATGCGGTATCATTTTGTATGACTGTACACTTTATATCTGATCCATTACATATCCACACACGCACACACACACATTTACACGCAAATGGATATGGATATGGCTTTTCAATGTCACTTTGAAATAAAAATAAACAATTAGAAGTTTTAGTCTTTATTAAAAGTTATTGGGATTAAACTTGTTTTCTTGTAAGAGCACATTTGTTTTCTAATAATATAAATCAACCTTTTTTCTTTTTAATAAAGCAATGTATCTTAGTAAATTAAGACAAAGTGTAATAGACTTTTCCTCATCAGCTCTTCTAACATTATTTCTACAAAAATATATGACTAGAAATCCTCTTTTCAATATCCTTCCTTATGCCACATGTGATAATATTTTTAATATCAGTTTTATCTGCTGATACACTTAAGGCTACTTTTATGCATATGACTTCAACCTGTATTAGAGTCAAGGAACCTCAAACATGCCTTGTACACCTCTACCAACCCATGCGTGAAATTTACCAGTAATTGACTCTTTCCCTTGGTTGACCTTTCTTCTATAGTACCAATTTACAGTAATTGCACGCCCAGGAAATTTGCCCCAATAGAAAAGTATGTGCTGGCTCTTTTTTCTCCATAGTAAGTGCTGTGACAATAGATTATCTCCGTACATCATAGTAACTCAAGGCCTGGCACATGGCAACATTCAAAACCTTTTGAAAAATCACTAACCCAAGAGAGTAGGAGAAAACATAAAGCTCTTGAGAGTGACACAAACACTAAGAATAGTCCCAGATCACCTTCCTGGAGTGGCCTTCCCAACATTGTCAGGGGAGAGCCTCACTCACTCATTTCCCTTCCCTCTAGGATACTGCTGGCCAGCTTTGCAGGCTGGACACCCTCACCATTGGTGTACCAGTTAGCGTGATCAGAGAAGCAGGTAATACTGAGTTCTCACTGTAGGCCACACCCCACACAAGCATTTTGATCCCACAGAATCCACCCCAACCTTGCAGTGGTTTTATCACCCTGGGTTTACAGAAAAGGGAAACAGACATATGATACTACCATTAGTAATTAATGAGGATAGAATCCAGTCTCAGGCTCCAGGCTCTTAGCCCTTCCTGACCCTGTCCCTCAGATGGTCTTCATGCATTCAGGTTTTCCCTCTTAGGGCAACTTCTATCACTTGTCTTCTATTACTTGTGGATTTTATCACTTAACTTGTTTGAAAAACCAGAAGTATTATGCACATTGATTATTTCCCTTGATGTTGTGATTCTAAGAGGTGTGAGTTGAATATAACATTGTGGTTTTGATATGAATTTCCCTGATGATTAGTGATGCTATGCATTTTATCATGTACCTATTGACCATTCCTGTCTCCTTTAGAGTAGTGTCTATTCAAAGCCTTTGCCTAATCAAATTTATTAGATTCTTTCTTTGAGTCATAGGAGCTCCTTATGTATTTTGAATATAAATTCCTTATGAGATAGTCTGAAAATATTTTCTCCCATCCCATAGGTTGCTTTTCATTCCTTAACTGAGTGCTAAAATTGGAGCATTTGTGTGCTATTGGTGGAAATGTAAAATAGTGTAGCCACTCTGCACAATAGTATGTAGTTTACTCAAAAATTTAAATACAGTACTGCCACATGACCAGCAATTCCATCTCTGGGTGTTTATCCAAAAGAATTGAAATCAGAATTTTGAAGAGATCTTTTTACTCCCATGTCTTTGCACCATTATTCACAACAGCCAAGAGATATTAACACCCTAAACATCAATCAATAGATGAATGGATAAAGAAACTGTGGTATATATAAGTGCATGTAATTATTACTCAGCCTTAAAAAAGGAAAAGTCTAGTCATATGCTATAACATAGATGAGCTTTAAGGATATTATAGCATATGAAGTAAGCTGTCATAAAAAAACAAAAATTGTATGATTTCCCTTATATGAGGTACCTAAATTAGTCAAACTCACAGAAGAATAAAATACTATGTTGATGGCCAGCAATTACAGAAAGCTTCCATCTGTAGGCTAAATAGAATAGGAATTAAGGCTCAAAGGGTATAAAGTTTCAATTGTGCAAGATGAAAAGTTTCTAGAGAACTTCTGTAAAACAGTATGCATACAGCTGACCATATTGTCCTGTATACTTAAAAATTGGTCATGATATGGATTTCATGATATGTGTTTTTTACTGCATAATAAAAAAGAAGCAATGATCTAGCCCACAGTTTTGTTTTGTTTTTTTAATGAAAAGCTTTAGGCTTAGATAGAATAAGTGGCTTTCTCAAATCACAAAGAAGCTAGGAAAGAACCAGACATGAGCCCACACACTCAGAACACTGTCATTTCTAATGCCTGGATTGCCACCTCCACTGTCACCCCTTCTCCTGCTGGGTCTCCAGGGAGAAAGCCAAGATCAGAGGGCTCCGACTCATCAGGACTGGAGTTGGAAAGGGCATGTAGCCACAGCAATTGAATTCAATCCATTGCCTAATGAAGACATGTCATCTAAAACATTTCTGATCACCAGCCTGCTGACTTCTGCCTGAATAAAAAGATGAGCTGCTCAGCATTGGCAAAAGAGATTCTTCTATTGCTGAATTGCAACAATTGTTTAGAAATTGTTTCTTTCACAAAATTACAATCTAGGGCCAGGGATTTAGCTCAGTGGTGCAGCGCCTGCCTGGCAAGCACAAAGTCCTGAGTTCGATTCCTGGTGCTGGCGGGGGAAAGAAAATTATAATCTAACCTTTAAATTTTTCATTTGTGTATTCTGGTCTTAAGGGCTTAGCGAAGAAGAAAAACTTTTCTTATTTTCCATATAGATGCCTTTTAAATATTTGGAGACAACTACATTATGACCCTATAGGTCTTCTCTCCTAGTTTAATATTCACAGCTAGGCTGGATGACCTAACCAGACATGCTTTCAACATTTCCTCTCACCCTAGCTATTCTAATCACCCTCTTCCACTTAAACACTAAGCTTCTCAGGCCCTTTTGTAGGTAGAACTCAAAACACTGAACATGTGTGTTAGATGTGACCAAACCAATGTGCTGGTCCTGATCACTGTCTGGATACTGCACTAATTACAAACCCTAAGGAAATATTAGGTGTTTGGTAAACATTTCTCACTACTGGAGCATGAAACATTTCTGGCCAAATAAATTATTCCTAATCTTTTTTTCATTTACCTTCTGGCAAGCCAGCTCACCTATATTCTACTCCTGTAGTTTTCTTTTTACCTGAGTTCAGCTCTTGATGTTTATTATTATCAAAATTTATATCATTTATGCTCCATCTGTCTCATTTACTGAGAACTTTTCATCCTGAATAGCTGGCCTTACCAGGCCTATGTGATTTTATAATCACTTCTATGACTTCACACAAGCCATTGATAAAGTGAAACTTCTGATCATGTCTAGGGTAGAGTCCTGTGGAACTGTCCCAGAGACTTTGCTCCATCTTCATAATGATTCATTAGCCTGTACACTTGGGGGCCGGTCATTTACTCTGGTACTTGCCTGTTCACCCAATTATACTATCATCAGTCTTGCTCCCCGTTTCTCTATATCCTCTCACAAAATGTCAGAATTTCTCCCTTTCTCTCTTACATTCTCTATATATTTCCATTTGTTTATTTATAGAAACAGTGGAGTGTGGAGGTAAAGAATACAACTCTGAGGTCCACTTGCTTCATTTGAATCATGGCTCTACCATTTATCAGTTGTAGAACCTTAAGCAATTTAATTAATCAGCAAGCCATAGTTTCCATATCTGTAAATTAGAAATAACAATTGGAACTGCTTTTCCAAAAAGATATTGAGAGAATTGATTTGCATTAGTTAGTTAATGTAAACAATTTAGTGCCTTGTCTAGGAAAGCCTTCAAGTATATGATGAGAATGTTAAAGATGATGAGATCATAAATAAATCACTGAGCTGCCAGTTTATATCACTTTTGACACTAATCACACAGGGGGTTAGGAAGTAATGTTTATGGAGGGCCCACCATATGCCAGAAGTTTACATATATAGTCTGAATTAATCTTTATACAAAAAGTAGATATTCTATGTATAGAAATCAGTTTACATCTGGGAAAACTGAGGCTCATAGAGATTAAATAAACAAGGAAAGACCCATGTGGCTTTAGGATCGTAGGTTCCTTCTGAGCTCAAAGCCCTTGTCCTCCCCATCAACCTCTCTCCTTCACTTCTCTGCCTTGAACACATAGCTGAGATCACGGATAAATGTTAATTTCCTACCTTAATCGGACAATGAAAGTCAAGATTCCTGGAGGAAACCAAGATAGCCATTTAACTTTTAGGCCATCTCAGAATTAGACCAGGTTATTATCATAAAGCAGTATGTATTAATGGACAGAATTTTAGCATAAATAGCAAAAAAATCAAAAGAATTGAAAGCAGGGATTCAAAGAGATATTTGTACAATAATGTTTACAGCAGCACTGTTTACAATAGCTAAAGGGTGGAAATAAGCCAAATGTGCATTGATGGATTAATGGATAAACAAAATGTGCTATATACATACAACAGAATATTATTCAGCCCTAGAAAAGAATACAATTCAGATATATTCTACCACACATATGAACTTTGATGACATTATGGTAAGTGAATAAATTAGTCAGTTGTAGAAGAACAAATACAACATGATTTCACATATATAAGCTAATTAGAGTAATCAAACTCATAGACACAAAAAGTAAAATGGTGGTTGCCAGGGGCTGGGGATAAAAAGGAATGGATAGTATTATTTAATGAGTACACGTTTCAGCTTGGTGATGATTGAACAACAATGAGAATATGCTTAAGGCTATTGAATGGGCATTTAAAAATGGTTCAGTGGTAAACTTTGGTTTGTGAGTATTTTACCACAATAAAAAACAATTTAAACAGTCAAGAAAAAAAAGATAAGAACACTTAATAGATGCTAAGTTCTGTTGAAATCTTCACAGCAGTCTCAGGAAATAGGTCCTATTATTTTGCCCTCAATTTTAAGATAGAAGCACTGAGGCAGAAAGAGGTCAGCAAACCTACCTATGTTCACAAAACTAGAAAGAACTGGAATCAGAATTTGAACCCAGGCAATCTGGCATCTTAGTTATGCTCTGTGCTGCACTTGGCAAAGGAGATCACCATCCACACTCTAAAGGCAATCAACTTCATTTCCTGGGCCAGTAGAGAGTTTCCCTAGAGAGCAGATTCATAGTCCTGAGCCCAAGCTGCCAAGATTATGAGCACCTGAACCATGCAGGGGGCTGCTGGAAACCCCAGCCCTGGAATCTGCCACTACTCTTCTCAGAGAGGCGGTGTTTTGAGTTTGACTCAAGATCTGAATGCCTTCCCAGAGCCTCATAAATATCCCAGACGTGGGAGACCCAGCTGGAGTCCATTGAAAAGAAGGCCAGGTGGGTGAAATACCACTTCCTTGGCTTCTACTATTGTTTGGCACCAAAGAACTTGGGAAGTTTCCTAGTGATAGCTGACTTTTGGATTTTCCCTTTTCTTATCACTATTATGTTTGATTGAGTTGGAGGAGGAGGAGGAGAAAGAATATATATTATGGTAGGACTTGTTTAGTTATTTGCATCTATTTTTTTCTACTTTTCAGATCATTCTTTTATTTGCTGCCACCCACACACCCAACCACACAGGAAGACAACTGGTGAGATTATGTTTGGAGTTAAAAGGGTTCTGATTATGCTATTATTCTTAGGGAGGGATTTGCAAATGAGAGTTGATACCAAGAGCCAAGTGAAAAAGTCACCCTACCAACACCTTCTTCTTTCTTCCTGCTTGCATTAGAGTTGGCTGCAGCCTCAAAGATCTTGGATTGATCACCATTCATAGTCATATCCAGGCAGTTTTGTAGTTTGCATTGCAAGGAACTTTGTGATGGCAATAACTAAAATATGAAAGATTAATTTTTAATGTAATATTTAAAACAAGTTGAAATTTACAAAACTTTTCTAAAAATAGTACAAGGCCATTTCATCTATTCTTCACTCAGAGAACCCAATCAAGTTTCACCAGATATTCCAGAGATGTCTTTTATAGCAAAAGGCACCAGTCCAGAATCATGGGTTACACGTGGTTGTCACGTCTTTTTGGTTTCTCTAGATCTGAAGCATTCCTTTTGTCTTTTCTTCGGTCTTTTGTCTTGATCTTTTTGTCAATTGCAAAGTGATTATTTTATAGACTGTCCTTCAACTTGGGTTGGCCCAACCTTTTCTTATGATTAGACTGAGATCATGCTTTTCTTGGCAGAAATATCCCAGAAGTAATGTTTGATCTTTTTATTGGTAAGTGGCAAGCAATTCAATTTATCCCATCCATATTAATAGTAATTCTGATCACTTGATTAAGATGGTGTGTTTCAAGTATCTCCACTATGAAGTTACTTTTACCTCTTCATACTTAAGTATTGTGTATGAAAGTGCCATAAGACTTCTTTCATTATCCCACTGTCACCTATCTCTTGTCTAAATTAATATCATTATAATAGTTGCCAAGTGGTGATTTCCTAATTCTATCAATCGATCTACATTTATTGGTTTGCATTTGGTGGTAAGGAAGATCTATATTCTCTCCCGCATAGCCATGTTTCTAATTCAGTTGTTTGTATCAATGTTGACTCATGGATGTCTACTTTATTGAACAAATTATAATCCATTCCTGTCATTATTTGACCCTCAGATTTGTCCTAGATTTTGTTAGCAGGAGCCCTTTCACACTGGATCTTATGTTCTCTTTACCTAACTGTACCATTCTTTGAGAAATTCCTTTGACTTTACTTCCCTCCCCCACCTCTGTGGTCAGCCATTTCTCCAAGGATTTCCAGTTCTTTTCCATAGAATGGTAGGAGAAAAGATCTGGGTGTGTGCCTGCTCAGCTTTACTAGGGTGTTGCTACTCTGAAAACCCCACAGTTGACAGAGCTCACTCCCCACCTCCTCGAGTCTTTCCTCAAATATCACCTTCACGAGGTCATCCTTGTCTATCCTATTTAATTGTGCACCAGCAAACATCATCCTATTCACAACCCATCCCTCTCCCATGCTTTAATGTTTTTCCTAACACTTATCATAAAATACTATGAATATTTCTTCAGTATTTACTTCATTATGCCCCCTCAAAACCCAGAGTACTATAAACTCCCTAAAGAAAGGCACTATTTTATGTGACCAAAAAAAGGTGAAAATTTTTGTCTTTATTAATATGAATGATATTTTGGAATCACACAAGAAAAAAGTCAAGGGAAAGTATGTGTAATGGCCCTAAGCTCAAAAAAGCTATAGTCTTGAAAGAAAGGGCAGGAGGCTGAAGTACATGACTGGGAAAGACAGAGTAGTGGAAATGACTGCACAACTTTGTAGTTCAACATAAAGGTTTCATGCATTTCATTATCAATGCAACAGCCCCTACAGGATTTTCAATGCAGGAGTGACTGAATATAATATTTTCCAGATATCACACTGGTTACAGAATGAAGAAGTAACTATGTAGGAGTAAGAATTTTAGCAGAAATGCTTATACAGGTTGTTACAGTGGTTGCAGAAAGAAATGATGGCTTAGGACAGTGACAGTAGAGATAATGGCAAATTTTAAAAATATTTTGGAGACAGACTTCATAGGACCACTGGTGATTGATTAGATTTAATGACATAAGGAACAGGGAAGTGTCAAGAATGATCCTCACGTGGTAGCTTGAAGAAAAGGTAATCAAATCTGGACTGTCTAGCTTCAGGGTCTGTCATTGTAACTGCTTAGACATCCTTAGATGGCCAGAGACAGAGAATAAGACTTTGGAAGTGAACATTTATTTGGATGAATAGTTGCTTGGCAAGCTCCCTGATTCCCCACCTACTAGGGATCAAAGTTTCCCTGTAGATCAAGATGTGATGATGTAGACCCCAAGATTCAATATAATGGCCTGCAGGCCCTGTGGATAGTATAGCAGAGGAACCTCACAAAAATCCAGAAACAAGGAACCACATTCTAGCCTTCTCATCCAGCTCCCCTCCCTTCCCTTCTTCCCACAAATGTTTCTTTTTGTAATTGTCTATAAAAGATTATTGTCTGCATTTTATTTAATTATTCTGTATGAAGTAATTATGAGAGAATAATCAGCCAGTTCGCTGATAATAGACATTTCATAAAAGAACACAAAAGACGCTAATAAAGGCAGAGCCAGCCTTCATCGCTGTCATTATTAGTTTCTCGACATCTTTAATTCTCATACATTTTTATTGTTTGCCTGAAATTAATTGTCCATTTCTTTCCCCAATCAGGTTTATTGCAAGTGGGCCCCTTCTAGACAGTTATACCATTTGTGTGTTTATCTGGCCCAATAGATCTTGTCAACACTGAAATATCTATCTAGGAGCCTAGAAGGAAAAGAATCATAAAATCATTGTGTCTTGGCACTCTCAAGGACCTTGTGAGAATTCGGCACTCCCCACCCCTCCACTCCTCTCTGCCATCCTTGTTTTACAAGTGAGAAATCTGAACTATTGAGAAGAATTCTCCTATCTTGTTAGTGGCAGAAAACCAGAACCCAGATCTCTTGCATGAATCTTTAATGATGAAGCTAGGCCAGGATTTAACCATCCTCAAAGGAAATGCAGCTTCCTTACATAGGTGTGAGCCATTGCAGAGACCGGTGTCCGGGGCTTCACTACTCCTGTGCTCAATGTTAGGAAGGTTCTACTGTCAACTCCTAGTTCCTGAAAAGCCTTACTATGAGTATAACACCTCAGTAGAACTTTAACGCGATGCAGCAGTTGTCTCTTGATGCCATAGCAAAATACCACAGATGGGGTGGCTTAAACTTTTAGAGAAATGTATTTTCTCATAGTTCTAAAGGCTGGAATTCCAAGATCATGGCACCAACAGGGTTGGTTTCTGGTGCTGCTTCTCTCCTCGGCTTGTGGTGGCTGCCTTCTCACTGTGTCTTCACGTGGCCTTTCCTCCGTCAAAGGGAAGAGAGAGATCTCTGATTTGTCTTTCTTTTTTTGGGACACCAGCCTTATCAGATGAGGGCTCCACTCTCAGGGCCTCATTCAGCCTTCATTACCGCTTTATGGCTCTGTCTCCATACAGCCACCTGGGGTTTAAGGCTTTGATGTCCTGTAACACTGAGAACACTGAGCAGACTGCCCTGGGTCCTTGGGATCAGGCTTGTGAGGGGCAGACCCTGAGGAGCCAGGGACCAGTGATGCATCTCTTCTTACTCCAAAGACTCTTCTCATAAAGGTTGGTTCTTCATTGTGCCTCACCCAGTGGCCCCAAAGCAAGATATTTGAGCTCACTCAGTGCTACAGCAGTAGCCACTGTCTGATGTCAACTTTTAAAATCTGAGCTGCCTTAACTGGTCCCAGCCCTAATGTACGGTGCCTCTCTCCCACTGATATCTCAACCAACACCACCTGGCTGATGACCTTCCAAAGAGGAGAGTGAATAGAAGTAAAGCCTACCATTTTAGTTCACATAATAAGCAATTGCAATTATGAATCTCCCCATGTTGCTTTGCTTAATTATTACCTAAGTCAGGTTGAAATACATTTGGTGGAAATCAAGCTGCCTTTCTTTGAGCTGAAGCAAAACCACTTTACTCTTCACTATTAATATCATTGCTGGGGAAATCAAGCTGGCATATGTTTTCAGTAACTACCACTGAGATCATTTTTCTCTCTCTCTGGGGTAATTCTAGAAAAGAAAAAGCATTCAAAATATTATATTTGCCATCCCCTCACACATTCATGTCATGTAGCACCCACAATTAATGAGTGGTACTTGTGAGGATATGAGTCATTATTGCAAAGCATTTAATTCCATTCTTCTCTAGAGCACTGATTTAATCCACCCCGAGTTAAGCCAGAGCTGTAACACAACTTTGCTGAATAGAGTGCCATGAGATAAAATGGTATGTCCAAATGACAGCAATTTTGCACGTGTACGTAGCAGCTTCCAGGCTGGGAACTCCAAGAGTTGCTTCTCACACGGTAATTGATGGCACCTCTAAGCGTTACATTAAACATTTAATTGAACAGTTAAATGTGGATTAATGAGGCCATTAATTAATACAGCAGGGAAGTCTGCAATTCTTATCTGTGGACCACAGAGAGGATTTCCTCACACCATGTATTTGAAACTCCATCATGAAAATTCAAAATCATGAAGCTGTTGGGAGTGGATGTGGGGGTGATAAGGGTGGGAATAGTATATGGCTACCCAGAAGAAGACCCAGAATTTGCAGTCATAAGTTCAAGACCAAGCTCTGGTGTTAACTTCTGTGTGTCTTTATATAAATCACTTTGCCTCTCTGACCTTGGTTTCCTTATCTGAAAAATGATAGGGTATACAACATTGTCCCTCAGAGTTTTTATTTAAGCTGTGCTTTGAGCCTGTGATTATGCAGATGGCCCAGTTCCTTAGGTTATTCATAGATCTCTTGGCTTCTGCTCATCAAACCTTTGCCATGGAGAGCCACCCCATGAGTTACAGCCTTCCAAGAAGTAAAAGAAGAGCACTGGACTTGGATTCGCAAGTCTCATCTCTCCACTCTTTTGCTAAAAATGAGGTTCTAGAAGTCAACAGAGATATCTGATTCTCCAGTTCCTCATTCTTTAACTGTAAATATGCAAAGAACTGTTATGAGGACTAAATGAGATACTTTATATGAGAGGCAAAAGTGTGATGAATGTGGGGGCTTATGTGCTTGTTTTTATTGTCATCACCCAGGGCTTGGAACAGTTGGTTCTGGTAATCTCGCCCATGTGTGTCTACGGCATTTCCATCATCTCTCCACTTCCCTTCCATTCTCCTCCATCTACCTTATTGTGCTCTCTCTGGAGTTTGTTTTTCTAAATATATTGCAAATTTTATTACCAAGGTTTTTGGACCATATTTCTTCACTCAATCAAACTGTTACTAAACCCTTTTATGACTCAACCCTCTGAGCTTCAAAAAAGGGGCTTCCTGCCATGCATTCCTTTTCCAGAAGAAAGTTTTCAGGATTCTCCTTGAACAAAATAAAAGGATTAAGTAAAGACTTGTTGATTCTTTTTTTTCCCCTATAACCAGCATGAACAATATATCCTGGAGAACTTATTTGATCTTTTAAAATTAATTTTATTGGTATACTTTAGATATACATAATGATCACATTCATCATAGGGAATTTGTACCTGTACATACTATATCTTGATTCTTGTTTTTCCCCATTCTCCTCCCCTCCAATCAACCCTCCTTCCTCTCCTTATTTACAAAAACTTTGTTTCCATTTTTTCCTTCTATTCTTTTTTTCCCTCTCTTCTTCTCCCCCACCCCACCCCCTTATTCTCCTTCCCATTTGAACATTTTCTTCCCATTTACCAATATTTATTATGCATTTTTGTCCTTATTTACCCTTTCAGTTTTTCATATCACAGAAACAATGCAATTTTTAAACATATGTGTCTGATTTATTTCACTGAAGGATACGGTCTCAAGGTGCATCCATTCACCTAGAAATGTCTCAAGTTTATCCTCTATGGCAGAGTAGTACTCCCTTTTATTAAAAAATCCACATCTTTATCCATTCATCTGTTGATGGGCATTTGGGCTGTCCAAGATTTAGCTATTACAAACTGTGCTGCTATAAACATGGGTGCACATACATCGCTGTGGTGTGATGATGTGGTATTAAAAAATACTTTCAGGCAGATACCAAGAAGAGGAATAGCTGGGTCAAATGGGACCCCTAATCCTAGTTTTTTGAGGAATCTCCATACTGATTTTCACAATGGTTGCACCAGTCTACACTCCCGCCAACAGTGGAGAAGGGTTCCTTTCTCCCCACAGCCCCAGGATTTGTTATTGGTTGATTTCTTGATAGCAGCCATTCTTTCTGTGGTGAGGTGGAATCTCAGTGTTGTTTTGATTTCCATCTGTCTAATCTGATGTTGAACATTTTTTCATATATTTATTTGCTGTTTGTACTTCTTCATCTGAGAAGCATCTGTTTATTTCAGATGCCCATTTGTGGATTGGGTCTTTAACTTTGATGGGTCTGATTTTTTTTTAGTTCTTTATATACTCTAGATATTAGTTCTTTGTCTGAGGAACAGCTGGAAAAAACTTTTTCCCACTCTGTGGGTTGTCTCTTCACTCTGTTGGTGGTTTCTTTGGCTGTGCAAAATCTTTTTAATATGATGAGATCCTAGTTGTTGATTCTTTGTAACATTTCCTCTGAAATCAGGGTTTTAGAACTTATTTAATCTCAAGTGAACTTCATAAACTTTCATGAACAGGTTATTCAGACAGTCCTTAATGAATCTATGAGGCATATAATCAAAAGATTAAATTATGTTCAGTAGCATGTCACTACTACATAGGCAATACTGTATTTAGGATTTCTCTCTCAACCAAAGTGTTTTATTTTTTAGTATATTAAATAATATGGTTTAGAAAGTATTTATTGGGCAATTACTATAGCCAAGTACTACACTGAGAAATATACTTACATAATGAGATCTATATATTATAGATACATTTAATCCATATTGTTCATGAATCTTATATTTATGTACTAGCCTACTCACTAAAATTTATTTGCAATCCCCCTAGTCAATACTCTAGTGTTTTCTAGTGATTCATAGACATGTGCAAAGTGGTGAGAATTTTGAGTCACCTGATACATACATTTCCAATTGAAGTCAAATAAAGCAACACTCTACCTTCATGTTTCATTTCATATGCTGCAAACAAGTGTCCTTTTTGTAGTCTATTTTGTGCCACCTGTTATGTATTTTTGTGGGTTTCATGGTGATTTTGCTAATAAAAATGCCTCTAAGTGCAGTGAAAAAGAACTATCTAGTGTTCCTAAGCTTAAGAAGGCTGTGAGGTACCTTATGGAAAGAGAAAAATGTATGTGTTAGACAGGTTTCATTCAGGCCTGAGTTAGAGCTCTATTGGCAGTGAGTTCAATGTTAAAGCATAAACTATATATTTAATAAGGTATCTTTAAACAGAAATCCACATAAAACAAAATTATGCATTAATTGGTTGACAAAAATGTTGTGACCAGAGGCTCCCAGTAACCTCACCCCGTATTTCTCCCACAAGCAATGGTTCAGTATTCACTAATTCAGTGTTTGCAGCAACATTATTAAAAAATAACTACTGCAAATAATGAGGACTGAATATATGGGTGTGTATAATTAAGTACTAGACACTGACTACAGAGGAGCATAATTAGCAAATTTATCCAGTGCTTTTCTACTTGGCTTGTTAATTTCGCCAGAAGTTGCTAATTTAAATGAGTGCTTTGGCTTTTATTAAGACAAATGAAAACTAGTCAGCTCAATCTTAGGACACAAAAGACTAAGCCTTAGAAACCAAACTTCACTGTGTTAAAAACCTTAATTAAGGAAAATGTGTAACAGAAGCACAGTGAAGGAAGAGGATGTCATTGTGAATTTTATAAACATAAACTCAGTGCGCTTCTCCATGGCACACAGGTTCATTTCCCCCAAACCACTCACACTGCAAAGCACGTCATCTCTGTCCCTCACACATCATCATCCACTCAGCAGCAACCTTCACTCAGGGCACACTAGGTCCCAGATTCTGACACACAGATGACAACCCATGGCAAGTCATCACTTTGCAGAGTACCACAGTGTGTGATGGGCTGATAGAGAAATACAGGAAGAGCACTGAGGACAACTCAGCCTGGAGTGGTCAGTGAATGTCTGTGGAGGCCACTGAGAAGAAAAGATCCTTGAGCTAAGAGATGGAGAGCAGTTAGTATGTTGCTTGGATAGGAAGCCCTGGTGTACAGGTCCACAACATTCACTCTAGATTTAAAAAAAATTAGAACAGACAGCTTGGGTCATATAGAGATGATTAAATCAGGATCCTCAAAGGCCAGCTTCTCCATGAAATTTTCCTGAAAATACTCTCCCCTTTATGAACCATGCAATCCCAACCAAGACTTGGTCTGGATCTTTCTAGTGTACTCCTTCCTTCTCCCATCTCACATTAATTGGTGAGTATCTGCCTGCCTGCAGAGCTGTGTGCCCTGAGAGCAGGCAGCAGGCACTTCGTTGGTGGTGGTGGTCACTGTTATATCTTCCCCTGCTTTCAACTTTGCCTGGTATAAGACAGTACACAACTGAAGGCAGACTGCAGAGTAATGACAAAGTCTCTTTCTTTAGGTAGCAACCTTGCCAGGAGATTTTGCAAGGTTACAAAAATTATAGCCCCCTTTTTCATATAAAACAATATGTTATCCTTGGAGATCAGTGCACAGTCATTAGATATTTTTATTCATCACACTCTATGCTTTTCATTGCTTAACTCTTTGACCTAGTAATGAGGAAATTAGCAGTAGCTTGTTAAGGGTTGTGTCTAGATGACCCCCCACCCTTGGCCTCATGTGGTCATAAGTGGGGCATTTCAGAGGTGACTAGGTCTAAAGTGTGTGATGCTGGAACTGATTGTATGATGCTGAGATCAAGGATGTGCAATTACTAAATTAGTCCACTGATTCGTTTGGTGTAGTTCTGGGTGTGGATAATGGGAAAGCCCACCCTGGATGTGAGTACTACTCAATCTTAGGGTGAGTTATGTAGCCTGGATAGAATATAAGGAACTGAAAGAGGGCTGCTATTGTAGCTTGCTACTTCTCTGCTTGCTGCCTTCTGCTTTGCTACCCTCTGCCCACCATGAACTGTTTCTCCTCTGTGATGCCCTTCTGCCATGCCACCCTACCTTGGGACCAGCCAATTGTGAACTAAAACCTCTACAAACTGTGAGTTACAATAAACCTTTCCTCCTTTAACTTTGGCCATTGAGTATTTTGTCTCAGCAAAAACAAAAGTAATTAAGACATAACTAGACCTGAAAAAAGATTTTAGGTCTTCTGTTCTATAGTCCTATAGACCTTTAGTTCCAGCAGTTGTACCAATGTTCTCAGCTGAATGTGAAGAATGTCACATGAGCAGGAGGCTCATATGCCTTCCTTTGGCAATCTCTTACCTCCATATCTGAGCTTGAGAATCCTAAACCAGAATTTCACCCCCAGAGGAATTATTTGCTTCTCTTCAATTCACTTAAATTTCCTTGCCACAAAGACCTGTCTCTGAGTGTGCAGAATAAGATGAAACACATCCAAGCAGAACGGAAGTTATAAACATGCATGGCCACAAGCAGATGTCACTGTGGATGAATGGGTCAAAATGCCCAAGCCTGAGATGGTGGAAGAATCCTGTCAGGCTTCTGAGCCAGAAGGCCTTCCCCTTCTCCTCTTTGTTATAGAGCTCCCACTGTCAAGTACTCAGGTGGCAGCAGGTAATCTAAGTAAGTGGAGCTGGATAGGTGGAATAGAGACAAACCCCATCTGAAGGAATTAGATGCTACTCAGATCCACACAAGAATTTGGGAACAGTGTCACTAGGTCTTTCAATTTTTCACAATAAAGTAGAAATGTGAGTTGATATCAGTATTTTTTTTTTCTTAGAATCTGATTTCTCAAAACCACAAACCATCCTCGGGTTGTCAGTTTTGGGAGAGTTGTTTGTTTTGCTGCTGTTTTCCAGCAATGCCTTTGCTGATCATTAAGAACATAAATATAAATAGGATTGTGTGCCCATCCTAAAGGAGTTTAAGGTTCTGGAAGAAAGCAAATGCTCATGCAGAAAAAGATAATTATATACAGCAGCTTATGTCATCTAGAGTTATCTATAGAGGAAAAGTAATGGGAAGTTTCATTAAGCAATTTTGTAATAAGAAATTCAACCATTTCCACCCACTAAAAAGGAAACTTTTTCTGCCAATAGAGTCTATTTTCTGAGCTTACAGAGGAGTAGAATTGCTTGGAAAGTTGTGTTGCAATATGATAAAAAGGCTAATGAAAGTGGTTCCATCAAACACATGCCCATGGTAAAACTAGCATGTTTGAACAATACTACCCTCGCATTCTTCAACGTCCTTGCCTTTCTCTTTACCCCTAGCTAGATTCAGACTCAACTCCCAGAATTCCAGCATGGTACTCTTTCCTCTTTTTGCTTAAAAAAGCATTACAAATGATAAGGTTGTGCAAAGCATTTTACTTCATCCTTAATCCACAGTTTTCTCATCTATAAATAAGATAATGATAATGCCTATTTCTTGGGTGTTTTATGAAGATTGTATGAGATTGTACAGGTAAGCACTACATGAGTGAAAAGCCCTATAGATATTCTAACAGTGTGGTAAGAAGACCCTGTGACCCTATGTAGGTCTCCTGTGTGTGAAGAACAGAGTCCTGTGTATGATGCAAAAAAAAGAGTTCAAATAGAATCAATACCCTTCTTACCCAATAGGAGCATAATTACTTCCTGGCTGACCTTGATATGAGCCAGATATGTAGCTACCAAATGTCTTGCTCAGGATATTCCTTAACCTAGTACAGTGCTGAGTGCCTGAACTGCAACTCCAAACCCACTTATTTATCACAAAGTGTCAACACTCCAATTAAACCTGAATTCTCGGCTGTGGGGGCAATGGTGAGGAGATCTGGCTTGCATGATGACAGAGAGAAGTCTGCATGCCCACTGCAGCCATAGGTTCGTCACCACTGACCTCATGCATACCCTTAAAAAAGCCCTTATCTTATAGCTACCCTTGACTACACACTAGTGCAGAAATTTATGCTTTGGGACAGAATTGAAGCCCAGGAGTAAGGGGTGTATCTCTTTCATCATTCTCTCCAATTTTAGACAACTGAGCACTTCTGGTGTTACACAAACAAATATGTTTTTTTCTTGCACTCTTTGGAGTGCCCCAATACATGCAAATACTCTGGTTTGTGATCATGTACTGAATATGCCCATCAGAGATCTCTACTTGAGCCATTTCTACTGTTAGGTGGCATAAGTCAAATATTAGTCTTAATTTGAACTAGACCATCATCATATTAGACTTTTCTGTCATTCTAGATAACTGCAGAGCGAATGGCTCTCACACTTCCAAGTGTTAAAGAATTGCCACTTCAAAGAGCTCAACTCTTTCCCAATTTTTATTTAGAAAACTGATAATAGTTGAAATAAGCCATAGGGGGTCAAAGAGCCAGGTGGCCAGAGAGCTTATACCCAAGATGAGAAAAGCCTTACTAGCTGCTGGTTTAATAGGCTGCCCTTATTTCTAATGGGGCTTGAGTGGAGCTGAAATCGAGGCAAAGAGACCATATCAGAGCGATCTTAACATTGAACCACCTGACACTGGGTCTGTGGGGGATATTTCATCATTGTCTATTTGACCTTTGGCCCCTTAGACTTACAGCCCATCATTTCTAGGAAGCAGCAACTAGAAAAGTCATTTGTTCCCATCGAATGTACCTGTCCTGATGTCCCGTCAACAGCTGTTTGCCTTGCTAACTGTGCCAAGGGAAAACAATTGATGCCGGCAAACTCAGATCTCTAACCACCTCTTTTATTTTTGTCACTCCTGGTGCTAATGATGACCTATATTCTCTACCATAATGATTATCTTAAAAGTCTTTTTGGCTTTGAAGAGAGCATTTCAGTCCTAAGTGCCTGTATTGTGAAAGAATATAATATGGAGTGGTCTATTATCTTAGAATTCATTCGCCTATTTTTTTTCTTTTTTTCTTTTGAGGCCGTGCTGTAAATTAAACTGCTTGAGTTGGCTTTGTAGGTTTCTTTTTTCTTTCCTTTTTCTTTTTTTCTTTTTCTTTTTTCTTTTTTTTTTTTTTTTTTTTTTTTTTTTTTGCATACACAGCAAGGATAACTACACCTCAGATTTATGAGCATTGTGAACAGGTTGCCATAGCAACCACTCTGCTGCTCTACACCAAATAACCTTGTCATGTGAGCGTTTATCACAGGAACATCAAGGACTGGATTGCACTGTATGCTCTTTGGCTAAACAGCAGGATTTTTCGGAATAATAATTGGTCATGGCCTTTTATTCCACCAGTCAGAGTTAATCATCCTCGGAATCTGAAATTAACCATAATGCATTCAAGATGTAGAATGCAGCCATTCAAAAATTCCTCTTTTGGGAAAGAAAACTTTCCAGTGATCTTTGCTCTTTGTTGTATATGATTGTTGTTGTTATTATTATTGTCATTATTATTGGAAAAGCTTAATGAGATAAGGATGAGGATTTGAGAATGCCATATAGAACGCATTAACAGGATATAAGTAAAATGAGCATTTTTAACTAACCTATTATTTATTATAATAAAAGATATTTTAAACTGCCATCAAAACCAGCAGGGTTTTTTTTTCTCTCTCAAATTACCTTTCCATGACATTTGATCATTTGAATGGATTTTACTAGGTTAATTTATTTTCTGTAGATCTATATTTTAATACACACTGAGAAATCTCAATATGCCTCTGATGTATTATCTTAGAAGTAAAAATGAGTGAGGTGTAGAGGATCAGTGAGGTCCAGTGCCTACACAGCATGCAAACGTGTATGCGTTCATGGGTTACTTGTCTGCATGTACACAACCCGCAGGATGGATCCTGGAAAGAAAATAATTATATCACATGGATACAGCTGGCTCTCTGTCACAAGCAATTATGTTAGAGCTGGAGGTGGGTGGGTTAAAAAATATCAAGATTGTGGTTATTCTGGTCACTGAAGAGATACCTCATAAAATTCTACTAAGGCTGGAATCAAATGAGTGAATTCACCAAACTGGAGGGGGTTCTTGGGGGCACACCTTAACATCTTCCCTTTTTGATGACTCTCTCTTATCTCTTCTTTTTGCATTTCTCTGGTCATGATTCTTATTTCTTACAGGCTTTCCATCATCATTATTGTTGATCATAACCATCATGCCTTAAGTGTGACCTCTCCCAAGAATAGTTATGTAAAAAAATAAATAAGCATTGAATCTCTTTGGAAGATTTAGAAATCAGTAAAGAATATTTTTTTCAAAGGACTGATTGAAGGAGGAAAGGACATTTTTTTAAAAAAAGCCCATCAAGTCATACCTTCTGGGGTGTTACCAACTTCACCAACTTCTAAGACTCTCTTTTATGAGAAAGACTTGCAGTCAGTTCAATCAAATGAAGCTAAATGATTAGATTTGGAGATGAAAAATAGCTATGTAAGATTTTGGATGCAGCTATTCAGGGAAATAGCACATCCATCTCATGTCACTTTCCTGCTCTTCCTTTTTTTTTCTTTTTTTCAGTTCTTTCATTGAAATAAATGTATATATAGGGCAAGTGGTAAGCTGAGTTTTGGAAAAGCAAGAAAACTGAGCAATAGTGGGAACACAGTAGTTCATTTATTCATCTGGTATATAGTAAGTTCCTTGTAAGTGCCAAGAACACTGTTAGATGCTGTGAAGTAAGCAGCAATGAAGGAGACCCGAGTCCCACCCTCGGGCACTTCCCAGCTTAGAGGAGATATGAAATGTGCACACCACTCTGTGGTAGAGAATCTTCATGGAGTTGTGTCTGGAACCCTGCACTCACAAAATACACCCTGCCCTGGATGATCCCCAGAATGCTTCATGGCTTCCTCTGGTTGTTGTGTAGGTGAGATTTAAATGTGAATAGAAAAGGCAAATGGTTCTCTCCCTAGTGATGCTTCACTCTTGCTTACTTTTGCCCAACTATTGAGCAAATTTGTTTTTTGTTGGGGTTCTAGAAGCTGCTCAAAATGACATTTTCCATATTTCCTCTTTTTTGCATTTTATAAAATCATGAAACAATGTGTCCTTTGTACTTTTAGTAGTATGATCATTCTTCTTGCTATGAGTTCTCAATGTGAATCATGTCACATTCCCCCTGCTTATGAGTACCTTTGTTTGAGAAATTCTGTGTGATCTCAACCTGCATAACAAATTACTTCAAAATATATTTACTTAAAGTATCAATGATAATCTAATATTTCTCATGTTTTCTGTGGATCATAAATTCAAGAATAGCTTGACAATGCAGTTCTGACTTGGAGTCCTTCCTGAGGTTGCAATCAGATGTCAGCAAGAGCTAGAGTTGTCTGAAGATTTGACTGAGGAAGAGGATACATTTCCATGCTGACTCACTCACATGGCTGGCAATGTGGTGCTGACTTTTGGCAAGAATTCCTGTTCTTCAACACTTGAGTCTCTCCACCTGAATTCTGGAATTTCCTCACAACATAGTAACTGGTGTCCTCCAGATAAAGTTATTGAAGACACCAAGACCCAGTCTTGAAAGTCACACATCATCACTTCTGGCATATTCTATTGATCATACAAGAGACTTTCGTTTCAATGAGGGAGGGAATTGTACAAGGTGTATAATATATATCATTCAGAACCCATGGGAGAGTAGTATCTTCAAAGCTAGATGCCACAGAAATGCTATACCTTTGCACCTCACATGTGGATGTCTGAGTTCTGGTATTCAGAAGAGAGACCACTCCATTTCTGCTTAAAAACTAGAAATTTTTCTAGCCATGTTGAGGCTGAGTGGTACACAGTGAAGAATTTCTTTGACACAATCTAGAATAATGGTTATTAATGAGAAATTGTGATCAAATTATTTTAAATATGCATAAAACACTAAAATTTTAATTTTAGCCTAAACTTATATATGTAATTTTATTTGTCAGTGGGAGGGAAGTGGAAGAGATTTTTTAAATAATCAAAGAAAAAATGGAAATAGAGCTTTTTCAAATGGGAGGGGGACCAGAGTTGGAGAGAGCACAAATGAGAGGGAAAAGTGACAAAAAGAATTAAGATGCGTTATGTACACGTACAAACTCCCCACAGTATATGTAATCATTATGTACTGCAAACAGGTACATAAAAATACATAACTAAATGTACATAATTTAAAAGACAAAACAATAAAACAATTGGTGAATTTTTAAGTAAGGGTCTTCTGCATTATCATTTCCCCAAAATCATTTCCAGAGTACATCACTTGCATTATCCAGTTTCTTTAAAGTGAATCAAGAACCCAAAATGTATTTTCTGAGTTATCTAAATGCAGAGTTCATGATTTATAGTAACCCTTAGAGTTGTCACACACCTTCAATTCAAAATTGATTCTTTTTTGTCAACTTCCTATTTACTGACTTTCCAAAGCAATCAACTTAGTTTTTATGAAAACAACAACGCTCTTTGCATTCATATTTCATGGTTTTGCATAATATTTAAATATATTACATAAATTATAACTACAACTGGCATTAAAAGATTTGGAAACAAATACAATTGATTCTTGGAAAGCATACAAATGAACATATAGGAATACAATGTACCAGCCTCCCTAAGAGGACTGTGCTAGCCTCAAAGAATCATCAGAATGTCTTAAAGATGGAATGGACATGGACCGTAGTAGTTTAAAATGATCATCAGTTAAGGTCATGTGTTATGGCCAATATATTTGCTCAGTTTGCATTTCCTTAAAAATGTGCATTAAAATAACTGATCTTTGTATTCCTTTCCAAAAAATCAAATCTGCACAAATAACTACACCAGCCATGCAGCTGATCAGACAATCACGGATTATCAATGAATCCACAATGTTCTCATCAAGAATGTAGGAAAGGCTTGATGAAGACCTAAAAGAATGAAATGAATGTTTAGGGCTTATGTTTGAGCCCAAATTCTAGAGTGATGATGTGGATCAGTCTCTAATCCAATGCTGAATGACAATGCCCAGGCATTGAGCATAATCACGTCTCAGTAGGCAGGAAAGGCATCTTGGCAGAAGGTATGTTGACTTTGACTTTGATCAAGTATGAAATATACAATGGATGGGAGGTTACACCATGAAAATGAGAATGAGTGGAGAACACAGGAATATTTATAGACTAGCAAGGAGAACATGGAGAAGAGAAGCTGAAAATGTTATCTCTTAGGGCAAGTAGGCCAAGAAGGTCCAGCACTTTCCATTCACCACTGGAAACAGGAACCCCTGGCAGTTTCTGAATAGGGAAGGAGCATGGGTACTGGGGTATTTGAGAACTACCAACTTGGCAAGAGAATACTGAGTAGATTCAAATGTGAAGAAGTTGGAACCAGGAGCAGCTGGAGTGGTGTCAGTGTTTGGAACGGTTTGGAAGTGAGAAGGGGAAAGGGCCTGACAAAGGTAGAGTCTATGATTATAGAGATTTCCTAGGGAAAAACAACAACAACAACAACAACTAGATTTTGGAGCTATAACAAGGAGAAGTAAGAGGAAGAAAGAGAAGGTTATGGTCCATCCTTGAAAGTTTGAGCTTAGGGGGATGTTAGAAATGTCAGTGTCATCTATATAGCATGAAAATTTGAGAAGGGGAATCAGTGTAAGTGAGGAAGTGAAGAATACAAAGTTAGACTGAGTAAGAGCCATCTGTGAGATGAGTAGAGGGAGAGAGAGCAAAGATCTCCATAACAGTATCAGTTATAAATCCTGGTTGGACCCAGGGCAGATGAGATTCCGGTGATAAAATGGGGTTGGGAAGTACAGTGTTTAAAAGGCCTGAGGTGAAGCACAGTAAAAGAGAGTTGCAGTGTCATTCTTCCCTTTTCTAGCAAGGAAGGAGACCCATTCTCTGTCTTTCCTTTCTGGGTCTCCATTCAGACAAGTGCTAATTAGGCCTTTTGAATAACCACAGGCTTAATCTCAATCTGATTCTTATTTTGAGTATTTCTTGTACACCCAGCCTGGCTCCTCCAGTTCTTCATTTATACCTATCTTTGCTCTTGCAACCTAACTTTTCTACTCATCCCATTACCTTATGTTTCTCCTTCATTAAAGACAGGAAGCCCCCATTAGGACTCACACTCCATTGTGTCATGCACTGTTTAAATATCTTTATCACTTTCCCATTGGGAAAAAGAGTAAGTGATGGTATTTCCATTTTTCTTTACTCTCTATCCCCCGTTTGTGGAAAAGATGATGGTTTCAAATAGTCCATTATTTATTTTCAACTCAGGCTTGAGGGGGGTTCCAGTACTGTTCTTTCATGGACCCAGACTTCCCATGATCCCATAATGTTTTATGAGCAGTTTTACGGTCCAGACGCCGTATTATCATGTCCTTCTGAAAGGTGGTTGTGTGGATTGTCAGGAAACAGGAGCTGAATGACAGGGTAATCTGTGACAGCTTGACAGTTGGTTCACAGCCCTGTAAGACGAGAGCAGTGTGCTCTGGAGCAACTCTGTTAAGGAGCCTCTGAGGTGGGGCAGGGTAAACACTAACATTTTTTAAGTGCTCTCGTATTTAATGACAGAATGCATAAGGTGAACAGGTGCAACAGAACATTCTAACAGGAAGTTTTCTTCCTGACTGTCTAGACTATTGCACCCACTTCATGAATGAAGAAAATGAAGCTAGGATGTAGGATGTGATCAACCAGTAGCACACATACAAAGACAATCTCAGGGCTAGAAACCAAGATTTCTGACAGTCAAAAGAATCTTAAAAACACATTAAAAACATGATATCCAGCATGTCTATTCTACTTTCCTAAGTGGAAACACTTATGCACAGATGACATATAGTAATTCCAACTTGATGTTTTAAATTGAAAATCCAATGTGAGCAGAAGCCTTGGTAACTGGCACACCTTCTCATCCCCAGTGCTGGTGCTCAAGTGCTCCATTTTTTATATAGCATGTCAGTCTATGTCATTTCACCTAAGCTTTACTGAGTCCATATGGAGTATTTCCCATCCTTTATTGTCTCTCGTTTGCCTGGTTTTCTGCAAAATAGTAACAATAATAATAACAACAACAATAATAATAACTTGACCTGGGAAGAGTAGCAGCTCCCCACTGTGTCTGAGACATGCTAACCACTGCCACTCTTGGGGCTGGCTTCTGGGGACAACCCTGAGATGGGTAGAAGGAAGGAGGGCAAAGAGTTCCGCACCAGTATCAATTATGAATCCTGGCTAAGCCCTGGGCGGATGAGATTTCCTGCAATAAAACAGGGTTTGGAAGAACAATGTTTAAAAGGCCTGAGATGAAGCACAGTGAAAAAGTGCTCTTAAATTGGACTTGAGATCTGATTCTGACTTTGCTACCAGATTGACCTTTATGAGCCTTTATATTCTGATGTATAAAGAGGTTGCTTTTGTAGACTCAGAGACTCCCATCCAGCTCTAACAATCTGGGATTCTATGGAGACTTTGCATCTGGGAGATGGTGAGTAACCATTCCAGGGAATGCTAAGCAGAAGGGGAATGCTAAGGAGAAGCTAATGGGAAACACATGGTGTAGACAACTGGAGGCAGGAAGAAAGGAGGTAGGGTCAGCAGGCCCAGGGGCTCCCTGGGAAGGCTTCACTCTCTGAGGGAAAACTGTTTCCAAACTTGCAACTGAGCACAGGCACAAAAAGTTGGACACTCATAACTTACTTTCATTGCTCATAAGAGAGGAGCGATTTATAATCATCTCCACTGACTTTCAAAACAGCCCTGTGAAGTAAACAGATTCTATTATCGTATGTTTACAAATGAGGTAACTGAGGCTCTGGGAGGGTAAGAGACTTCCCAAGATTTATCGCGTATGAGTTGAGTTGGACAAGACCCAAAGTTTCCTAGGTCCTAGTCCCAGGTCTTTTCCAACTCACTTTTCTATAGCAACCACTTGTATTTCTCCAGAACTTTTTATTTTTTTAAGTGTGTTTAAAAATGACTTCATTTTATTCTGTAGAAGTCCTGTCAGCCCTGTTTTAATAATGAAGAAACTGAAGCCCAGGGAAATTCCGTGATTTTCCTTGAGTTCCTAGTCACTCAACAACTCTCACTGAGTACCCAAGATCCACCAGAAACATCTCTCACACACCACCACCACCACCCAATGGAAAGGCAAGTCTGATCTCAGAGTGTCCTGACTGTGTATCCACTTCCTTTTAGTAGCTATGATTTTTAAGGTGCAAATAAAAGTTCTCAAAAGAACTTCCAAGTATGACATGGGCAAAAATGACCATAGCAATGGTAATATGCCATCCAAATGCTGGTCCTCCATTGCCCACTTTTGCTTTAAGATGGCTGTCTAACCCCAGAATTAAAGACATATCTGTAACAATTCTTGAAGACATGCAAAGGCAATAATAATAGCTGATAAGGGCACCACGTGTGGCTTCACCTTTGATTTGAAATAAGTATAACTATTTATAGATATGAATGCTATCCAAATTCCCAGGGCCATCTCCTCTCCAGCTTCTAAACACCACAGTTCCACAGCTTTCTCCTCTCTAGAGTAATGTTCTTGGTTCAGTCACTACTAAATTGCCCCCAGTGGGTTGCCAGAACATCCAGGGCAAAGGGAGTCACAAAAAAAAAAAGCTGGATAGCCAGCCCTTAGAGACAGTTCTGACATCTGTTAAACATCTGCCCTTGGAGGTGATATAATCTCAATTGCACTGAGATTCTTTCTGCCTGTAAGTATACACAAAATACACTCAGAATTTTTACAAATATTTTCTAAAGCACCAGGTCTCCTAGAATTTAGTCCCTTTGTCAGGCTCCACGTATACAGGTATCAGTAAATTGTCCAGCGCTTTCTAGTTTACAAACATTGCATTAACCTTCTATAGATTCTCAAATCAATCCTTGTTTTCACATTTCCTTTCAAGTCTTTCTTACAGGTAAGTAACATAACCCTTGTGTATTTGAGAGAGAGAGAGAGAGAAGAGAGAATTTCATTTGTCTGAAAAACTGTGTAGCACTGTGCCTCACCTCAGAAATGGCACTTTGCAGCATCCATCATCACCCAGGAAGTTCTCTGGGCCTCTGGAAATTGTGGCAAGTTTGTCCAGAGCCATCCATATCCTTTTGCATAGTAATTCCTGTATGCTTAAGAGACAGCAACTCTCAGGGTAGAAAGGGACATCTGTGTCTAGGAAAGTGAGCGAAGTCAACCCTCTCGCTACTCTCACTCAGTACTTCTCTTCTGCCTCTGGCACCTACTTCCCAGCCCCTCCTCTCATTCCTCAGCACCAGCAGCTAAGCTCCAGCTCAAGTCTACTCTCCTCCTCCGGTCCTTCTCAAGCCTTCTCACCCCTCACAACCTCTCCCTTTTCTGGGCTACCACAGTCAATCTTTCTGTTCTTCTCTGAGGGCCACTCGTTGTCTTCATGAGCTTCACATTGCTAGCCAACTTGCCAAGTGTGTAATTGTGACTTTTCAGCTGAAGCTTCCTAAAAACAGGAGACACCTCCCCTCCCTCTGCCCCTCCCTATGCTTTGCATTAACTGGTCATATGACAGAAGTTTGTTGATTTAAAAATTGACTCCCAACTGCAGCACACCCTCATTTTAGTGCTGATAACACAAAGCAGAGATGAATGAAATATCAATATCTTATCTATATCTATATCTATCTATGGAATAACAGCTCCTGAACAAAGTTGGACATTTTCTATGGGAAGCAGAGTGCTGTGCCAGGGTCCCAGTCCTGCTGCATTGGTCACATGTGCCTGATTGAGGAAGTACCTTCTTTGCAGATTCTGGATCACCATCACAGCAACAGGAAATGGAGGCATCTGCTATCCTCCCTCAGGGAATGACTACATCACAACCCTCTCTTTTCACCTCCTAAGATACCAAATGTATTCTTTCTCCAACACAGAGCTGGGGAAATATTTGTATTGGCTGAGTTGAGTTGGTGGGTCATTTTACTCATTCCAAAATACCTGCTGAGAGACATAAGTGGAAGGAAAGTGGACACCCCAACCCCCCTCCTTTTCACTGGAAAAATGTGAAAGTGATTTTTTGTATTTGTCAGAGGGGAAACCAAGCCCCTGATCTGACATCCACTTAATTTTTCTTCAAGAGGAAAACTGTTGACTTCTCCTATTAGTGGGGTGGGAAATGGCACTGGTCTGGAATTCAGGAGGCTTGGTTCTCACCCTGGCTCTGTGCCTACATGTGTCCACCCCCATTCTTTCCATGGGACCACATCATTTGCACACCTGCTTGTCACTCAGTACCAAGCAATGGGTTTATCTGGGTGGCAGTGTTTCCTTTGAAGACCACCCTGAAGTTGCTGCTGACACTCATGCTTTCTACTTAAAATTTTTGGCAGCAGGGAGACCAATGATTAAGGCACCTGGTATGTATGCAGAAAGGTGTCCAAGTGCCACTTGGAGTTTCTGGGACTGAGTTCTGTCCCATCTCCCCCATTGATGCATGTGTGTCCAGGAAAGTCCCCTAAGTTTCTTGTTTGTTTTTCTGTGCACTGGAAATAATGACTTTTTTAACCCCACCAAGGGCTTTCTCCCAGGACTCTTGTGAGAAATATATAGGATTAGAAATGTGATCATCTTGTAGAAGTACAATGATGTGAAGAAACAGATGGTTGTCAGAGCACCATCATGAGTGTTGCCAAAAGGACAGGGCAAGCCAGAGATATGGTGTCTGGTTCTAGCTCGGCCTCCAACTGTGTCATCTCAGGCAAGCCCAAGTTCTCTCTGGGATTCACTTTCCTTATCTGTCAAAAGTCCTATCTTTTCCACAAGGGTATAGTGAAAATTGAAGACAATATGCAATATGTATGAAAGAGCACTGAAAATGTACAACTCTGTATTCAAGAAAAATGACCTCACAGTGTTTAACAAGTCTATCTGCATCGAAGGACACTTCATGTAAGAAACTCTTCTCCGTAAGAGGGAATCCCAGAGGGAGGCTCTAAGTAAATTACCCAGCCCCTTCCCCCCTTGTTTCTTCTGGAAGTTGTGTTGTTTGACACAAGGAGCACTGGCCAGAGCATGAAGAATGGAAGCTAGACATTTACAGTGCAAACTCACAACACAGCCAGTCCCTAGGGAGTGCATACATTTTAGCAGTATCCAACTCAAATAAAACAACACTTTTCAAGGGCACAGTGTCACTTCTTTGGATTGTTGGATAGAAATGATCCATGTTTAAGAAGCTATAAAATGGCAACCACAGACCATAAGTTTAAAATTAAAAAAGAAAAACCCTCTTTGCAGAATTGTAACAGGAAAAAAGGTACACAGTACTAGAAGGGTAGAAGAGAGTTGGTGTTGTGAAGAACATAAAGCAGCAAGCACCACAGAATTTCTGAGGGCTGGAGGTCACAGGGGTCCCTCAGACATACTCCAAGTTAGTCCTGAGATATGGGTTAGAGTTGCAAAGGCAGAAAGGAGGGGACTGTGTCAAGGTGATAGGGTAGATCTGGGTAGGAAGGTAATCAGAAAGAAAAAGCAGGTTTAATGACAGAATGGACCAAATCCTGAGACTTCACTTACAAAGCACCCTATCCCAAATCAAAAGAAAATTCAATAAAACCTCCATTTGGGTTCTATTTAATAAACATGTAGCATGTAGACATTTTGCTTCTCCAAAGCCATTCATTCAGGATGACTGGAGGATGGTTCTCAGTGAGCCCCGCACCCTAGATTATAGGTTTCTGGGGAAAGGTGGGCATCTGTGGTTCTCATGGGAAGAACCCATGTGCATTCCCCCAAGCACAGAAGCCATTCGTCATGACAGCCTACCTGGGTGAGAGGACTTCATACCAAGTGGTACATTATTGAACAGGTGGGAGAGGGCAAAGGGACTAAGACAGAACTTACTTAGTTATATATTCAGAGGAATGGTGGCCCTGACCAAGAATGAAGTTATGCACCAAAGAAAAAGGAAGACAAGAGCAATGATATTAAAGTTTCATATTCACTGGACTGAAGAGAAGCATTCAATTCAAAATGAACTTATGAAAGAATGTACACTGTATGTCTTAATTTTGATTATTGCATGAAAACCCATTACATTTTTAAAACCTAAATCTACCAAGGGACTGGGGAGCCCACATTTCTGGCAGAGACCTTCCTGAGACCAAAGATTGGCCATACTAAGCAGAGAGAGTCACTCTGTAGTATGCTTGGAAAGGTGATTCTGTCTGAGCAGAAGAATGCTGGTGGGCTTGGAGTAGACCTTCTCCTGCCCTCGCTTCAGGGGTTCCAGACTGTGCACTGAGAAAGCTTGAAGAGAGAAAACCTAGCCCCATATACATCTCCCTCTGGTCAAACCTAATATGGGGAGCATGTAGCTCCTAGGACTCCCCTTTAGAATCAGAGAGGCCTCTCCAGCCTAGCCAATCTCCAAACAGAATGAATGCATGTTTTTCTGTATGTGTCAGCCTCACAAATAGAATCTGGTCTTTGAAAATAGCGCAGAAGGAAAGAAACACAGAAGAGTTTGAGTTTGATCCTCCAAACCAAGTTATTTATCCCTGGGGCACCTGCTAATCTCTCTCTGTGTCCACCCCAGAGTCGCAGAGTTTGGATCTCAGCAGGGTGAGGATCTGCATTGTACTTGGGTCCTATGAAGAGGTGTGGTAGAAGAACAGAAAGTACCTGATCTTCTTTATTAAAGTTCTTATAGTTACCCTCTGCAGAATCGGAGGTATTCACATAAGGAGGAGCAAGTTGCTTTGGCCCAATTATTTTTTAAGGCTTTAAGGAAGGTAATAATCAGCCTTAATTAACTGACTTGCCCATTCACATATTTCACACTCAGCCTACATTCTCAGAGCACTTATGTGCTAGGCAATTCATGTTTGAGATGAATCTTTCTCTGAAACCTCCTCTCTCTTTTCAAATGTTTAATCAGTTCACTAAAGCATAATCACAACTTTGGAAAAGGCTTTAGAACCTTTTGCTCAAGCATTGCTCAATATCATCATTTTTTGCAGATAGGGAAAATAGAATTTGAGAGCTAAGGAATTTGCCCAATATCACATGGCTGGTTAGTAGCAGAGCTGGAACAAAAGACAAGCCTCCAAATTACTAACTCAGTGCTCTTTCTTTCTACAGCTTCCTTTTAGCAGTTGTATTTGTTGGACATTTGCTATGAGAGGTTAGAGAAAAACATAAGACATGGCTCCTATCCTGCTGGCTATAAATCAAGTTGAATAAACAAAACATACACAAGGGAAATGAGAGAACTATTGTGATAACTCATGTAGCACTAACTAAGGATTTCAGCAAAGGGAGAGATCAGTGTGGATTGGAATAATTGAACTGGCTCCCTCTGTAGAACAGACTATGATACCAAGAAGACAAAGACAGGGAAGTGTGAGAAGGCAGTTTAGAAGCAGAGTGGAATCCAGACTCAAGAGGGTTGCAGAGGTGGGGAGCTTCCCAGCATAGTAAGAAGGGAGTCTGCTGACTGCCAATGAGATTTGTGGGTCGGTGGAGCTGACATGTGGAATGATCCAGAGTGAGCCCCTGTTTAATGAGAGCTCTCTGGCAGGGTGTGGAAGAGGAAATGCTCAGGGAGAGAGTTTAAGATCCAGCCATTGGATAAGAAGTATTTACAGAAAGATACGGAGGATACAGAAGATCTTAAATATCTACCTTACATCCCTTATCTTTTACTTAGATCCAATCATATACGTTTCATTTGGGTTTGTAAGATGGGTTAGATGAGGTTTCATGCTGATTAGGCAGAAGAAATAGCTCTCTGTATAGTGTTCTTGTGCTAAAGCTTGAGAGTAACCATTAGATTCTCTTCGGAGAGGATTTCTGGAGACAGGATATTTTGAAAGAATTAAGAAGTTATACAAAGGAAAATATATGCCTCGTAAGGGAATGAGTTGTGCGTGTGTGTATGTGTGTGTGTTTTCAGATTAATGAACAAATCCTCACCCCTTACTCACTACTGACCTTCAGTAATTTACTAAACCTCTCTGTGTCTTTGTTTCTTTACAGTGAATTAAAGATAATAGCCCTTACCTTGCAGGATTATCTCTCAGTGTCTAGCATGTGCTATGCAGCTAAATAATGTCAGTCTCTTTCCTCTTATCTATTGATAGTCATCTAATAAAGAATAGAACTCTGAGGGGCTTAGGCATGGGGCACAGAGGGCTGGTAGGTAAGGCTCTACTTCAGCCTGAAGGGATAGCACAGTGGGAAACTGAAGTCCTGGGTATAATAATGTATGTGCTGTGCACTGCAGGCAAAGGATATAAACAGGAACCATGGGGCAGTGAATAGGGCCCAAAGCAGATGGCCTTCCGTGATCACACACCCCTCAGTGCCAAGGACTGGGTTTTGCAAGGGGGCAGGGTAGTCAGTGTGAGATAATCCATTCAGCGAAGATAAAGGCAGTGGGGAGTGACATGGTGGGGAGAGGAAGCACAAACAGCCCTGGTAAGAAACTTGGCCCTTAGAGTCCTCTTGTCCTTCCAACAGAGCTTCTTTTGTTAGATTACGTGACAGTGGCAGGCAGTACAATGCCAGCACAACCCCTGGTTTATGTAGTCAAAGAGAGAGAAAAATTGAGCAGGCAATTCGCTGTTGAATATCATTCCCTCAGCAAGACAATGCCTCGTTTGAATATTTGTTCTTAGTCACTATTTGTTTTTATTCTAAGCAGCCATTAACCTCCTACTAGTCTTCATCTTTTATAATAAAAGTAGCAGTGTTAGAAAGAATAACAACACTCCCAGCACGGCACCCTCCTGGCACAGCATTCTGCATGGCAATGAAGGAATGAAAATGACAAGACACTCCTGTGCAGAATGATAAGGCCACTAGGGCAGGCGGGAGGCAGGTGACTGTTTGAATGAAACTTCTTATACAGCTTTTGGGAAATTGTCATTGTGAAATCATCCTCCAAAGAAAGTAGCTAGAAGAATAAAGGGGCGATTAATTAACAAGCAGCATAGAATGCTCAATCCCTGAGCAGACTCTTACCCACAGTACACAGATCACTGCAAAGCAGGCAGTACACTGGGGAGCATCCTAACCCAAGAGGCCAGGGCACCGGCCGGCCAGTGGGGCTCTGACACCGCCAGAGTGATCCAGGGGAAGCAGGGCCAAGGGAAGTCACCAACTCCAGGTTCTCTGCCTCTCCCAGCCCTGACCTTTTATCCCAAATGTGGTCTTGGAAGGAAGGTGTTTATGATACCTCCACCATCACCTGCACAGACCTGGGCTACGTCTGGCCAGCAAGATCCCAGTCCAGGGTCTCATGGATGCTCAGGAAAGCCTGGTGGGAGACATCTGATGCCAAGATGGGATTTGAGGAACACACACACACACAACCCACACACACACAACCTTAACCAAGCTTCTGCTGGATTGATCTTGAGTCATCAAATCCAACTTCAGGGGAAAGAGTTTGGAGTTTGTCTAGAATTTTCATCCCCACATATTAGCAAATAAATCCCTTTCACTTTTTTTTGGTTGTTGTTGCACAATAAATAAATAGATAAATGAGAGCCCAAAGGATCTCTTTATCCCTGCAGTAGATTTGCTTACCCATCTCTCCTCTCTTCCTCCAACCCCTGTTCATGCTCCCCTCACTTTTCATGGGCAGACCCCTTCAACTTTTCTCTTTTATCTCCTCAAAATAAATCTTCACCTCCCCTCAACTGCATCCTCCTCAATATGGATTAGATAGACAGGCCCCTGACCCTAACATTTACTAGTGCAGAGACTGCAGAGCAGGTCCTCCTTGCCCAAACCCCAGAATCCTCATGTTTTCTGCAGGGATGATAGTATCCTTATCACATGCTGATGTGAGGGTTAAATGAAACAGTACCTATAGAGAGTGTGTGTGCTGCCTGTGAGACAGAGCATGCAATAATATTATTTAATAGTTAATAACATTCTATTATCAATTCTGGAAGCCACACAGAACTATTTGTTTTTCCTTGGATGTAATCTCAGCTTGCCTATGTCCATGTCATTGTCTCCACTTTTCCTCATCTCCCTAGACCTTCTTTCATGCTGAATACAAATGCCTTAGTCATTTCTTTATTAGTCCATGTTTGCAGTACATAGTGATTACATTTATTGTGGACGTACATATCACATCTTAATTCTTTTATTTTATCCCCTAGGCCTCCAAACCTTCCCTTCTCCTTCCATTTCTTGGTCTCCTTCCCATTTGCCAAAGCTCTATTTCCATTTTTTTTCTCTCAATTCTTTTTTTAAATCCCCTTTACCTCCTCTCCTTCTCCCTCCCTCCATTGTTTCTTGCCCTTCCCATTTGAAAAAGATCTCCCTATTTCACTTGGGTCTTTTTTTATATGTTGGGTTTCTCATATATGAGAAATCATGTGATATTTAAGTTTGCATTATGTCATTTAAGATTATGGCCTCAAAGTGCATCCATTTACCTACAGATGCCTCAAGTTTATCCTTCTTCATGGCTAAGTAGTATTTTATTGTGTATAAACACCACATTTTCTATTTCCATTTATCTGCTGAAGGACATAAGGGCTGATTTCAAATTTAACTATTATAAATTGTGCCACTATAAACATAAGCATGCATGTACCACTGTAATATGATGATTTTAACTGTTTCAAGATACCTAGAAAAGGAATAGCTGGATTCAATGGAATTTCTAGTTTTATTTTTTGAGGAATTTCCATACTGATTTCCATAGTGGTTATACTAGATTATATTCCCATCAACAATGTGGAAGGGTTCCTTTTTCCTAGAAATCTCACCAGTATTTATTATTATTTGATTTCTCAATGATAGCCATTCTTTCTGGAATTAGAATCTCAGTATTGTTTTAATTTGCATTTCCCTAATAGCCAGAGATGGCCATATTTTCATGTATTTTGTGGCCACTTCCTCTTCCAAGTGTACTTCCTCTTCTAAGAAGTATCTATTCATTTCAGTTGTCCATTTTTTGATTGGGTCTTTTATTTCGGGGCATCTATTTTTAAAATTCATTATATATTCTAGATGTTAGTCCTGTGTTTGAAGAAGCTTGCAGAATTTTTTTCCCCATTCTGTAGGTTATCTCTTGATTCTATTGGTTGTTTCCTTTGCTGTGCAGAAGCTTTTTAATTTTATATGGTCCCATTTTTTTGATTCTTGGTACTATTTCTTGTGCCATTAGAGCTCTGTTCAGATTCATCTCAAATACTTTCAACCTTCTCTAAATCTCCAAATGGATTTGCTCTCTCTTTAACTGTGAAAGTCAGAGGGTTCCATGCTATTCTTGGTGGTACTTGCCTTATTCTACCATGCTTGTCCAGCTTGTACCTGCTACTGGATTTAAAGGGATCCAGAATGCTGAGAATAGGCAATGCCCAGCCTTTGATATGAAATCAATGAAGTTTTTGGAATGCACTATCTTAAAGTTTCCAGATGTCTATATTTGGACCTGGAAAAAATTTTAATTTTACCTGATTTAAACCAAAATGATGTGGATGTTTTTAAGGTTATAGGACATCCATACCCTGGGTAATGATGAAACCAAAGCAATGGAATGGGCAGGCTGGTAACCTTTAGGAGGCATTAAAGATAGCCAGAGTTCAAAGAAAAGGAAGTGTTGCTTTTATTCCTGTGAGATAGGAAAGAAGGTGGGGAGTACAGGTCAATATGCCCGGCTTCTCATTTCCTTCAGTTCACTGCAACCTCAAAATCTTTATTCCTGGCTCCTGGATCAGAGGATCTTCTCCATCTAACAGATTCTGCCTGCCTCTCTCTAGTCTCTGAGGAATTTTCCTTAGTTTTGGAGATCATTCCTTTCAACCCCTTAGTTCTATCTCTGAACGCCAGAGTATCCCACAATCTGAACACCTTCCCCTTGACTTTATAAGTTGCCTCACACGGTTCTATGTCTAAAGCATGAGCTTCAAGAGTAAATATTTTGCCTATCCTTCCTTTATTTGATTCATGGCCAGCCACAGAGAGGGCCCTTAAGTATTTGAGAGCCTCTCTTGCAAATGGAGGTGGTCCTCCATGCCATGGAGAGACTATGACATGTGAACAATGGCAAAAAATATGTAACAAGTGAAAGAAAGAGTTGTAAGCCTCTTTTATGTTTCATGAATAAGAAGGATGGCCATTTAACTGAATTTAATCAGGCAATTTTGCAGAGCTTTTTTGTTGATGATAGTACAATTTTAAATAATTTTAATCCATTAAACTATTTTGTACATGTAGATAGAACCAGTGGAAATCTGGGGTTTCTTGGACAGAACTAACTGCAGGAAAAACCCAAGAGCCAGGGCAGTCCTTGGAATTGCTGTATTGTTAGCAGGTTTACTAACTGGCAGCCTCAAGGCAATCTATTTTATTAAGAGATTGAAAAATAGTTTAAAAAACCAGCATGTGAAGATTTCAATCAGAAATAGATGGGCACTTTTTAAACTGCAATTGGTTTCTGAAGAATGGGCAAGATAAGAATTGATAGAGGTGAATAGCTATCAAAACGTGGGATAAAAAAAGAGGCAAATTGCCACCTACTTGAAGTGAATAGCTCTTGTAATGTAATGGGTTTTAAACTTTAAAATTGTTTTGTGCTATGACATACATAACAGTGGAAGTCAGGATTGAGAGTGTTTATTGGTTTTTTCCAATGGAAGATTGCCTGTTTGGTATTTGAATAATAATCTCCATATAAAAATATGGTAATGCAATTATGCTAACTAGTATTTTCTATAATTCAAGACTCTGTTTATAATAATATATCATATTTTGCAGTCAGGTAGGAATCCATTTGTCCCCTCCACCTGGGCCCTGTAGATATGGAGAGAAACTTCAGTATGCCATTCTCTGCAATCTGGTCTTCCCTGGAGTTAGAGTTTTCTGGAAGGTGCTACAATAAATCTTACCAGCAATACTTTCATTTTCCACATGCTGCCATGTGGAGATGAGGCTGATTCTTCAAAATTTCACAGATAAGCTTGCTTTGACAAAACTCATAGGTAAAATATGCTAACATGAGGATATTAGCCAAACTCAATGGCAAAGGAGTAAGAGAGTGTTTTAAATTAAAGAAAAAAAAATAACTGGATCAATTATATCTGTTATTACCCAGTGCGTTGTTGAGAAATTTATGTATGAATAATGAGTTCTTTGTCAGCTAGTGTTATTATACCACATACAACCAAAAAACACAGGTTTTCAACTTGTGGATAGATGTACAGTCAGTTAAATTCTCTTTTAAATTGAAATTGTACTAAAATGATTTTGGCAAAATTAATCTTATTTTTGTACTAAGAATATCAGCAATGGTTGAGCTCCTGGGATCTTCCAGCTCAAGAATTTGCCTTTGATTTGGGCAAGAACCTGCAAAATACTGATTAATGAAGTGATAAAAACCTATTAGGTAGTTGCTAGTAGCTTGTCCCAGGGCTCTGTATCAACCCTATTCTAGGAAATATTTTAGTAATTACAATGAGGATACAAAAATTTCCAGTTAAAGTAAAGCAGTAAATATATTGGGAACTATGTGGTACTTCAAACTGGTTTCCATGGTTAATAAAATTGACTCCATTTTTAAAGCCAGGTGTGGTAGTGCATGCCTGAAATCCCAGCATTCAGGAGGCTGAGGCAGGAGCATCGCTGTGAGTTCAAGACCATTCTGGACTACATAGTGAGACCCTGTCTCCTCCAATAAATAAATAAATAAAGAACTCAGTTTTTTGTTGTACTTAAATTTAAGGAGTTAAAATAAATTCCTTTGTTTAGATTTCTAAAAACTCACAATAAAAGCATAAATAAAGCTAAATCTGGGGTTGGGGATGTAGCTCAGTGGTGCAGCGCCTGCCCAGCAAGTTGCAAGGCCGTGAGTTTGATTCTCAGTACCAAAAAAGACCAAAAGAAAAAGCTAAATCTAAATTCCTATGTTAAATTTCTTTAAAAGTTCACAATCAAAGAAGCCCATGACAGGGAAGATATGGTTAAACAGCAGTACATGGCTGGCAGGCAAGAGGAGCTTTAAAAGCACTGGGGCTCCATTAATGTTAATTCCAGGCCCAGAGAAGCCAAGGTGATTGCCCTTCCCTGAACATAACACACTAGAAATATTGTGTTGAATTTGGCAGTACTGCTTTTTAAATAAACCAGTGAATAAATTGGAGTAAAACTCTCAGAACTGTGAATGAGGAGTGACCAAAAGAAATAAGGTTGTTTGTGCTGACAATAGCAGTCTGTTTTCAAACGTGTTCGGGATAATCAGGTAACTAAGAAAATGGTTTTACTGTAAGTGACCACAGGAAGCAGGTGCAGTTCCAGGAGGAGACTGATCTACAGACTCCTTTCTCACTACTGAGGGCCCCCAAGCCCCTGGGACCTCTAAGAGAGGGAAGCAATGATGTTGCTCCCTCTGCTGAGGGAAGAGCTGGAAAGGAGGGACCTTAGGGCAAAGTCAGGGAAACCTTACAGACTCATCCTGCTAGGAAGAGAAACAAACAGACCCCTTCTGCCCAGTCTTCCTGGACTCAACTTCCGGAACCCCCAACCCCCTTTCTAAGAGCTCTCCCTGAATTTTTTTCTTCTTATAGGATTCTTGAAAATAATGAACCGACTATGAAAAGCACGTGGATTTTAACCTCTTTCAGCTCTTAGTTACCTTTCTATTTTTGTTCCATCCAAGTGACAGGTGATTTGAGGTGATGATAAATCCATGCATTTAAAGCCTTGATTGCCTGAATAAATAGGTTCGATAACTCCGGTAATTGTTTCATTAAAGCAAAATAGGGGTGCCAGTGGGGCCCGAAGCTGAGGAAGGATGCTGGATATTTCATAAAAGCCAGAAGCAAATCTATAGTACACCAAAAGATACATAGTCACATAGTCACATAGTGACAGCAAAAGATGGATGCAAGGGAGAGTACAGTTGATTTAGGGAACTGAGATGTAAAAACTTGAAGTTCTTTATCCCCCAAAGCACACTGGTCACCTGCTCAGGATTCCAGGATGGACTAGATGGGGGCCACAAAGGCTGGAGTCCTCTTCTGAATAAGTGCTTCCCACTTCCCTAGCCCCTGCACCCATTGCACACATGCACGCATGTGTACACACCCCTCTGCTTTACCCTCTCTTTTCATCCTTATTGCCCTCTAAGCATGGTCCATGAGGGCTTCAGTGAGACTCCAAAATCCATACAAAGCTCCTAGACAGGGATTAAGATACCGTGATTATCTCCAATCCCCAAGGGAACAGAAGAGAGAGTAGAGCTGCCAGACAAAGCAGCTAAGTTCTTTTCTCCTTCTCCCACTGATCAGATGAGCTCCTCTCCAAAATCCAGCCACTCTCACCATCACAGAGGCACTGGAAGGGACCCATCCATTCAAACTTCCAATATAGGAGCTGGCACATCTGCTTCAGCCCCAAGCCACCCCCATCTCGTGTGGCTCCGGGCTTTTAACCACATGCACCAGTCTTTGCTGGAAGTTAAATGTTTGCCATGCAAAAGGATCCTAGCTACCACTCTCCAGCCTCACCAGTAGCAGTTGGGAAGTTGCCATCATCACACAGAGTGCCTGCCATGCCAGACATACTCATCAACCTCTTAGTCCTCAGAATCACCATTGTTTCCCATTTTATTGATGAAGAAACTGAGACTTGATGAGGATGATTAACTTCTTGGCAGATAATAATTTGGAAAAGGAGGATTCACATTCACATTGGAGCAAAACACATGTTGGTAATGTATGTGATAACTTGCTGCCTTCCAAGGGCCTGGAAAACTTGGCTTATCAATACCCTTACCCCTTTGACTTCCTAATGTCCTTCCATCTGAGTATTACATCCAACAAAACACTTATAGAGCACTTACTATATACAAGGGACTGGGCCAGGGATTTAGCTCAGTGGTTCCACCGCCTGCCTCGCAAGTGCAATGTCCCAAGTTCAATCCAAAAAAAAAAATAAAAAAACAAACACAAGGGACTGTGCCAGGCTTGGTAAACTTTTGAACTGAACAGCAGCCTAGTGCCCTCAAGGACATGGTAAGACAAAAATACAATCTTCTGGTAAATACAAAATACAGTAAGTTATTTAAGCATGGTAGGTGCCCAATGTACATCTATTGAATTTGATTATATAAAAATCACTTAAGTTAAACGTTCAGAAATCATTCCTCTGAAAATAGGCAGTGAATCAGTATCTTTCTGCACAACTAGTTTATCAGGTGGCCAGAGGTGGTATGGGAGTCAAAAAGTCCTTTTGACTACAATTACAACCACAAGCTTGCCTGAAAAACAAAGAAATATTTTTGATTCTACAGCTAAGAGAGAATTCACCTCCTGTTATCTGTATCTGCATATACAAATTTGTTTGAGAGTGTTCATGGAGAGTTATTTTTTTAAAGGCTCAGTGTGTGCGCTCCTGTGTGCAAGACAGAAAGCAAAAGTGAGCATGTGAGAGATCTTTGTATAAGACTGATTGTTTAAGATGATTTTTAACAGCCAAAGCAACTGCTTAAAACAAACCTATCCTATCAGAGGCTAAACAATGCCATTTCCGTGCAAACAAGATATGAATGAATCCTCTCCCTCAGATTGGAAACTAGAAGAAAAAAATATCCTGATGATATAGCAGGAAAGTTTAAATTAAAAGCTCATTTCTGGGGCTAGGGATTTAGCTCACTGATGCTATGCCTGCCTGGACAGCACAAGGTCCTAAGTTAGATTCCCAGCACAAAAAAAAAAGTTCATGTCTATCCCATGACAGGAAAATGGACAGGAAGACCAAGTTCTGATGCCAAGAGAATAATCCACTGCCAATGAAGTTCTTGGCTAAGAATGTGGTTGACAGCTAGGGGATGCCACACATGGAGTTCGTTATCTTCCACATCAGGTGCCGAGCAGTTTCTGCAGAATATTGCTTCTAACTTTCCCAGTGACCCTATGTAACACCTGCCCCCTCAAAGGACAGTGATAGGCCTGGCACTGAACCCCAGAGGAAGAAGGTACCCAGTTTGTTTGTGAGATTCTTGAATGTTACTAACTTGGGTTAGAATAAGAGATTTGGTATTCAGTAAAGAAACCATACTGATTTTCATGCAGTCTGTATTTCCTGGAATATTTGCTTTTGTTTTGCTCTTTGGAAAACAAGTTAAATGAACAGCTATTTATAGAACTTTTATAATGTGCTTAGGAGTGGTGGGTGCTGAGGATTTTAGAGATGAACTGTACCAACCTGCTTCTTGTTCCTGTGATGCTTAGAGACCAGTGAGGAAAATATGCCAAGTGAGTAATCATGTGTAATCAGCTAAATAATTAAAGACTGGTTGCTGCTGTTCTGTGCTAAGGAATAGTATAGAAAAGTGACTTGCCTACACTTGACTTGGAGTTTGAAAGGGGATGGCACCATATCCATATTAGCACTATGTTCAGAATGAGGGAGGCACAGAAATCACAGTGTGAGGAATTCCAAGAAAAGAGACCACTCCAAGGAAAAGAGGGGCTGCCAGCTCACCCTTTATACCTGGAGCCTACCTCAGGCTCTGTCCTACACAGAGCAATCTTCAGAAACTCTGTGCTTTGTTCTTATGGGCAAGATCCCTCCCTAACAGGAGAATAAATCAGCCTTGCAATGCTAGGCTTAGTGCCCAGTGATTAAGGTAACCGAATTGTTTTGGCATTATTTAAGCCCAGTCATAATAGTGTCATTCATAGGAAGGATAGGATAACCTTTGTAAGTTGGTCCAATCATAAAATTAATGAAAATGGATGGCTAGGTCTTCCACAGTACATTAATATATATAGGCTTTCTCAAGGCAGTTCAGCCCGACCTTTTTACATGCAAACCATCTTTTAAAGAAATTTTATTTTCAAATTCTTTCTTTTCTTCATGCCAGCCTGGGTCAAATCCAGAAGCCTTGCTCTATGGCTTTTGCCAGTGCACACAGTGAATCCCATATGTCTGTCCCCTAATTCTTCATTCACCACCCACTCTCACCCTCAGCCAAGTTCATCCATAGATACTCACTCCAAGACCACACAACTAAGAGGTTTGGCAGCATGGGTTTCCTTTTACTCCTCACCAGCAGAACTGATCCTGGTGTCAGAAATGAAAGGAGTCCACTGGAAATCAGGTCACATGCTCATATTGACATTAAGTAGCAGGTGAACCTGGGAAGCCCAGCCATGAGCAGTGGACCTACCAGAGAACAAAGTCTGAAGACCATAGCCTTGTACTGTAGAAAGAACTCTAAGAATGAGATCCACCTAACCAGAGTACCAGCACTGTCATTTGACATTTGGCAAATTAGCCTGTAGAAGCCTCTACTTTGTCATCTGTAAATGAGGTAATAGAACCTACATCAAAGATACAGCAATTGGAGCCACTCAGGACACAAAGACATTGTGCAATGAAGGAAAAAAATGCTACTATTGTCACTTAGAGTCATAGATAAGAATCCACCAGAAATTGAGGATGATGGGCACTCTGCGTCACTGGGTCTTACGCAAGCATTAGGTCTCCAGGATTTGGATATTGATTCCTGCTTTATCTGGGAAAATAAGAAAGTAGAATAAAGAGCTTCCTGTCTGAAGTCAATCAAGGCCATCCTGCTGGTTCTCTATTATGTTTTGATCTGGTGTTGGACTACTTCCTTGTTTCTGGTGTCCTGTTTATTCTTAATCTCTAGAACTGGACCATTAATTAGCTTGGAACCACCTGCCCCTACTTCTCCTTCTCCTGCCTGTCCCTTCTTGGGGAAAAATGTGCCCCCACCTCTTCTACCAGGCTCCCTTTGGGTCCATCCCACTCATGCCAATGCTCCGATCTAACAAGTTTGAAAGATAAGGTCCCTTTTTGCAAATGTAGTTTTACATAATTTTGCAGCTTGGGAAATGCTGAGAAGAGGACTTGTCATGCTGAGTCCAAGGATCAGTCTGCAAATGCCCTCCTTCAGAGGGACACACGAGTTAGGTGATTTTTCAGTAGAACCAAATCAAAAATGGTGGTTGTTTTGCTGCCCTGGAGTTCATCTTTTCTCCACCCAGTTAAAACACCAGAACAGAAGGGCCATAGCCTTGCAAGTGGGACCACTGCAGATCCTGGTGTCAGAAGAGACAGTGAAATAAATTAGCTCCTGAGGGTTGGGCCCTGGACTTAGTGCAGGATGAGTGATCAGAGGAGATGGCCCAGGAGAAATGTGGTCCATTTGGCATCGGTAAAAATGTCAAGCTCAACTTTCTTGTGTGTGTGTGTGTCTATGTGTGAATTCTACATGAAAAGATACCAGGGGCAAGGGTCCTTCTGACTACAGAGATAAGGAATGAGGTAACATTTTTGTTTTAAATTTGACTTTCTTTTCCATTCTTGATGAATTCAACATTCCTCTTCTCTGAAACATTATGAAAGTATGTACTGCTTTTTGGGGTCTCAAATATTTTCACTGGGCTAAAGAAATAAAATAAAATGATTGAAGGAGGAAAATTTATTTTTCTAATGTCAGCCCTTGGTATTTGATTTGACTCTGCTAATTGCTGAAAAAGGAGAATCATGGGAAATAGAAGACAGACCTCAGAGAGCTGAGCTAGTGATGGGGGAGTGTATGTGGCCTGGAAGACTTGGCTGCCCTGTCCCAGGCTGAGAGAGCACATGCATTATATATGTTCCTAATGGAGGAACAATTGGCCTTTTCCATCTGTTATCAGCACAGCTCCCCAGGTAAATGCAGCAGAGCATGCAGAACAGAGTCTGAATATTGGTTTTGCCTTTTCTCAGGTGTGTGACCTTGGCCAAGTTATTTAACCCCTCTTTATCTCATTTTCCTGGTGATGAAATGAGGATAATAAGGTTCAAAGGCTTTATTTTAGTACACTAGGGCTGTGCAAATAAACTGAGTGGCTTAAACTGAAGACATTTATTGTCTTAATGTTCTAGATTCTAGGAGTCTGAGATCAAAATATTGGTAGAGCAGGTTTCTTCTGAGGATGTGAGGAAGAATCCACTCCTTACCTTGTCCCTAGTTTCTGCTAGGCATTCCTTGAAATATACAAGCATCACCCAGATCTCTGTCCTTATCTTCACAGGGCAGTGTACTCTGGTATATGTCTTTGTATGTATCAAAATTTCACCTTTTTATAAAGACAACAGTCATAATGGATTGAGACCCACTGTATTCTAGTATGACCACATCTTTAACTCCTTACATCTGCAATGATCCTATTTCCAAATAAGGTCACATTCTGAAATATTCAAGGTTAGGACTTCAACATACAAATTTGGGAAAGACACAGTCAACCTATAATACATTTACTGTAAAAATTAAAAATGAAATACACACACAAAAAAAATAAAAAATAAAAATGAAACACAAACACATACACACACACATACTCACATTCTTAACACAGCCCTACTACAAAGTAAATGCTCACTAAAGGAAGTTATTACTGTTGTTATTCTTTTCTAAACCTCCGTTTGCTAAAAACTCGTCTTTAGCTAGGCCAGAAAATTAGGAAAAGCCTAACTGCCATATAGGTGACCCAGAGTGTGTGTGTGCTCGTGTGCGTGTGTGTGTGTGTGTGTGTGTGTGTACAGGAATATTAGGCTATGTCAGCCATGTGGACACTCCAGCCACAGTACTGGCCAGTGTATGGATGATTTAGGAAAGTGTCCTTGCCCCAAAATCTAAACCTCTTGAAATTCAACCATGAGATTCTTCTCTGATTTAAATGAAGAGTTTTCCCAGTATATTAATTGCCAGTGGCTCAGATCTAAGTTTGAATGAGGCGATGATGCATTGTTTCTTTAAATACAATAATGCACAGCTGGTTTCAAGGGTGCTTTGAAAGAGAAGAAGACACAGGCCCTGTGGAGAGAAAGTAGGCTAGTTTAGCTGTATAAAACTCCTGGGAACACACACAGAGAGTGGGCCAGCTGAAAAAAGGTAAAGGGCTGAGGGACAGGAAGTGAAAAGCAATGGCAGCTTTGCATATGTGCCTGTGTCATGAACAGAGAAGGTTTTATCCTTTGTGAATCTGTCAGCAATGTATGGAAGGCCAGCTTTACACACATGCTGAAGAAGCTGAAAGGCCAGGGTGTCTGAGATGCTAACAGCAAGCCTGACACAGGAAAAGTCAAGAGCATAGGCAGGATTCCTTCCCTCTGGAGTTTGGTGGTTTCAGCTGTGAAACAAGTGTCTGGGCCGCCTTCCCTTAAGGGCCTTGCTGGCTCTGACATTGACATTCCGATGCTGGCACAGGCCCAGCTCCTAAGTCAGTTAGAAAGAAATGTTACTGGTGAGGAATGCTCTGAAGGATAATGCCATCTTCAGGTATCATCCTGGCTGCACTGTTGCTGCTCTGGCTGTACATCTGGAGCTAGCTTTTGGAAAAAAAGGAAAAAGAAGAATCATATGCCTGCATTAAAAAAAGAACCAGTGAAAGCAAAGTGCCATCTAACCAGAAACCCAGAGCAGCCTTGCTCATGTCTATCTCAGAAGCGTGGAAAGGTATTTTCCTTGAATTGTGTGACTGAATCTGACAAATTAGTCTGTTTCATTAAGCAGGACAAAACTGGGGAGCCAGCTTTCTCTGTTTTATTTTGCCTAATGTCTGTAATCAGAAATCACACAGTCATCTCTGCACAAGTGGCAAGGCTCACGGGAAGTTGTGTGTCTACAGCTCTACTTAAGACTCTGTCATTCTTTCAGAGCCTTCTGGAGGGAGACTGAGGAAGCACAGAGCTCACTCATAATGTCTCCACCAGCCCCAAAGTAATTGGATCACTTTGGTGATTCAGTTAACAGCTCATTGATTCTATTTCCTTTTGTAAATTTAGATTAGATAGCCAGTACCATGTACAATGCCTGACCCCAAGTAATGTGTTTCAAAAATATTTGTTAAATGAATTAATCAATGAATCAGTGGAACAATGAGGGAATGTGTGAATAAATGAATGGGAACCTTGTAAGTAAGAGGAAAAAAGGTGCAGATGAATTTGTAGCTCTTCATGTCAGACTGATATCATTTTTAATAGCACATGAGAGACAGTGCGATGAAGGATCCAACTGTTTATTCCTTAGGGATGAAAACAAAGATGCTTACATATGAATCTTGGGTTTTTCCTTCTCTTGCTATGCAAATTAAATTTTTTTAATTTTTAAAATAAGGATAATAGTATAATAGTAGTACTTAGGTGGGCCGGGGATTTAGCTCAGTGGTTCCATCACCTGCCTTGAAAGCGCGAGGACCCAAGTTCGATCCTGGTACCAAAAAAAAAAAAAAAAATAGTAGTACTTAGGTAACTCAAAGGAATGGTGGGAAGATTGAATGAGATAACAAGTATGAACAGTAGTTGAACAGTAGTTGCTACCTGGAAGCCCACAAGATTAGATTAAATGGAAAGAGAAGTGGCCCTTTGTGCATATCAAAAAGGCAGCAAGCAGTTGCCTTTATGATATGATCTCCATAGTTAGGTGAGGCCTTTCTCTTTTAAATACTATCCCTCTGACCTGCAGTGTGCCTAAAACACTTACTTGCAGAATTTCCTTTGGACTAAGGAAATGTCCCAAGAATTCCCCATGGTGATGTGAGAGGGGAACACAGTAAGCCATTAGCCATTAGTTATTTCTCACACAACAACCCACCTACAAAGGAGAGAGGAGTATACATAGTTATTAAAGCCTTGGCTTCGACTTCGGAATCCCTGGATTCAAAGTTAAACTGCAATTTACTATTTACGTGTCCCTAGACAAGTTACTTAACTTTTCTGAATCTTAGTGTTCTCAGTAGTAAAGGGTTAATATTTATGTCCTGGTGTTATCATGGGGATAATATGAGATAATATATGTGAAACTCTTTTTATGCTCAGTAGTAATATTATTGCTATGATTTTTGCTCCCCTTGAAGATGTTCATGAGAATACTGTTATGGGTAGAATGATTTTGTTCCCCCAAATTTCGTAAGTTAAAGACCTAGCCCCCAGTGTGGTAGTTTTATGAAATGGGGCTCTTGGGTAGTGATTATATTTAGATGAGGTCATTAGAGAACAGCTCCACAATGGGACTAGCATACTTATAAGAATATAAGACTGGACCTCTCTCTCTTTCTACCAAGTAAGAACATAGAAGGTGGCTGCCTACAAGCTGGGAAGAGAGACTGAGTTAGTCAGCTTTTCATTGGTGTGACAAAATACCTAACAAAAACAACTTAAGGAGGAAAGATTTATCTTGGTTCATGATTTCAGAGGTCTCAGTCCCTGGTAGATTGGCTCCATTGTTTCTGGCTTTGTGACAAGGCAGAATCATCATGGCAGGGACCATGTGGTGAAGCAGAGCTATTCACTTTATGGTGTCCAAGAAGTTAGGTAGAAGCAAACACCAGAAAGAGAGGGGCCAAGGACAAAATGCACCCTTCAAAATCAAAGCACAGGTGACTTGCTTCACCCAATTGGGGCTCATCTCCTAAGAAGCCCACTGAGCTATGAACTCATTGTTTTATTAAGCCAGTGACGAAATTAGAACAGAATCCTTGCAATCCAGTCATTTCCCAACAAGCCTACCAGCTAGCAACCAATCCTTCACCACAATGAGCCCTTACGTGAACATTTTAGATAACAAACTTAACAGAGCCCTCACTAGAACCCAGCCATGCTGACAACCTAGTCTCGGACTTCCAGCCTCTAGAGCTGTGAGAAATAACTGTTTTGTTTAAACCACCTACTGTGTGATATTTTATTGTAGCAGCTTGAGTTGACAAATATAAACATGAAAGGCAATTCTGTTTTCCAACAATGTTTACAGTAATAACAGCATTGGTGAAACAACTTCCGGGTCTCAAAGTAATCACTTTGAAGGACACAGATCATCTCAATGTAGCTCCTTTCCCCACTTCACACAAATCAGTGCAATGTTGACTGGTCCACAATGTAGGTGAACACTGGGATGAATAGAAGAATACTGCAAGTTGCTTGAAAGACATAGTCTCAAAATGGGTTTCAGAGCGATAAATAAAATGAGATAGGAAATGGGGACAGAGATCATTCCTGCTTCTTTGTGATTGTCACCATTTTTATGAGCCCCTCCTCCACCCTTCCCATTCCACTCCCTATCCACACTTTGTGCCAAAGGGAGCTGAAGAAGAGAGATTTTAACTCCTCTAGAAATCTGTTTTCTGATCAATAACTTGCTCCTAATATTTTATGGCTTGGGATGCAGGGAAAATGTTAGTTTGTGTCTTGTTTCCCAGCAAGAGCTTCTAGGATCTGTTACTTTCCCTGGGAGATGCCCAGACCCAAGGAGAAAGTACCAAGCTAGAGAATGCAAGAACATATGAATCCTACTACTTTGCTGGTTTTAGAAATCATCTATCTCTTTTGACTGGAACCTTGCCTGGCCTCATTGCCCCATGATTAAATCAAGGACACTGCAATGTCTAGAAATAGTGACCGTGGGATATCCAGATATTCCACCTTCACTTTTCCAGCAGGGGAGGAAGGCAGAGAGGAGTGGAGAAAGAGACATAGGTAAAACAACTACGGTATTTGAGTTGGTGCAGAGAAAAGGGTTAAGGGGAGATTTTCTTCTCATATCTTATAGAGATCATTTTATGGCTTCAATCTCAAGGGAAATGGAGCAGTTTGCACATTTACCGCTTCCTATCAGTCGACCATCTGTAGGAACCACCTTTCACAAAGAGCTTATACATTAACTGGTCACTTTATCATTGTAATATATTTGGAAAATCAAAAACCAGCTGTTATAAAGCTATAAACTGGAGACTTTATTACATATTGTTTATCATTGCTTTAGTATTTGGGATTCATAATGCACAGACTTTGAGATCTATCTGTATTGCCAAGGAGGCCAAAGTTTATTTCCCTAATAATATGCAAATGGAGCCTTTACACCAGATAATGAATAATCACTTTACATTAAAGGCTGAATTTTCTTTTAGTGGTACTGGCAGTGCAGCCTTTTGCATGCAGTTAATAATTAATTTAAAGAATTACCACTTCAGTGAGCCCTGCTTACATTATTTATTAAGTGTAATTAAAGTATTTATTAGTCAAGTAATAAATGAAGGACAACCCCCAGCACCTTATAGTGTTGTAAAATAGTCACCAACCATGTTTATCTGAAGGCAAGAATGAGTGTGGCTCAAGTGTGTTAATAGATTATCTGATCATTCAGTGTTATCAGTGTACCTCAGTAATGGGTGCACACCCACCTCCTTCCATGGCTTGGTTTGTTCTAGGGAGAAGGGGTACCTTGGCTTGTTCTCATTGTTAATTTGTGCTTGTTGATGCAGATGCAAAATAGAGGGAACTTCTTGGTTCAAGCTAATAAAGCCTCCATTAGTCTATCATTTGCTTGCTGCTCAAAACTAGTTGCTCCAACATTACCATCTTAGAATTTATGAAAGGACGCTGAAAGCATTATCCATAATTAAGATGACTATATAACTTATTGTTTGGGAACAATTTAAAGAATTAAAGAATTTTTTGTTAATTTGATGTATAATCAGCTTCTACTCTTGACTGCTACTTAACACATAAGATTTTAATTAAATCCCAGACCAGTGATGGCAAATCTTTTAGAGCTTTCAATGATAAAAACAACCCACTGAGGCACATGTGCCATAGGTTTGCCACCACTGACCTAGACCTTCCTTTAATTTGAAGCAACTCTGGGCTGCGGTCTTCCCCAGGAAATCTATCCTGCTTCCTCCTTTCAGAAATAACATCTCTCTCCTCTAAGTTCCACCACATTGCTCATATCTCTTTGATTCATATGTCACTCATGTATTTATTTTTAACTACACTCCATGAAGAGAATGCAAGCTTTTTGAGGAAAGAGGCAGTTTTTGCAGCTTTTGAGTTCCTTCAACATTCTTATTCCAGTGCCTTGCTAAAAATAGGTACACCATAAATATTTACTAAATAGATTTATAGTTGAGAAGTACAAGTGTCTTTTTCTGATCAAGAGGGAAGGTGAAATTTCAGTTGAGAATCACTAACTAGAATCTGCCACTGAGCAGATGACCCTATGGAGTGGACATAAGCCGAGGAGAAAGTGACCAGAAGGTAGCCAACCTAAAGGTCATTCAGGTCAGCCATGGAAGTGGGATTTAACTACATACAAACACGCAAAGCCAATCAAGCCGGTGCTTCATTGGCCCTACAGTATCTTGCTCAGTCTTTTTCTTCTGAGCCAATTGTCTGGAAAAGTCTACATGCTATGCCCTTCTGACAAGCAAAGAGAAAGCTACCAAAATGTATAGAGGATGAAGCATTTCTAAGGTTACCCAGCCAGTTAGGGGCCCTTCTGCAAATCCCACCTCTTCATCTGTGTGAACCCCACCTACCTCATGTTTACCTCCTCTCCAGAGCTTTTTCTGCCACCTCCCCCACCATTTCAAAAACTCACACTGTCCATACCTCTCATCTTGATCCTTTGCATCCTTGGCTGTTCTGCTCCCTACCCATAAACCTCCTGCTGTCCAGGAAAGGAGGGTGCCTTCTTCTCTTTCTCCATGTCCCCAGGGCCAGAACACAGCCAGAACTCAGCAAGGGGCAGAAGGGCGAAGGAGCCCTCACTCGGTGTTCCCTGAGCCCCTCTTTCTCCTGTCTGCCTGTCTGCTTCACTGACTTCCTAGAATCTCACCTGAAGGGTATTGTCACTTCTCAAAAGAAATCATCATATTAAAAAGGAAAAGAAAGGATCTGAGGTCAAAGTTAAAGGGGCTGAATGGCATTTGGGAAAACAAATCCAAAGAATCAAACTTTATGTTTTAATAACAGCCAACACTACCTGGCCCAAACTTGTAAGGCTTCTAAATTGATTTGTCTTTAGGCCCCTTTCCAGAGCTGTTTCTAGGCGACCGACAGGTTGGCTGTACATCTTGCGCACTGTGGCCTCTCACTGCTGCAGCCTCCTACCTGACCTCTTAATCAAGCCAGGAGCCAGGCACAGAGAGGAGATACATGATCACTTACGGAAACACTCAGCTGGCGGCAGTCCCACAAACAATCTGCCTGTCTCACTGTGGTCAGACTGTCTGCTATTGCCCCCTCCTACGATGAGCCATTTATATATTTCCCCAGACTTTTTTAAAAAGTGGAAAACAAATAGCATTATTGGACATGCTCTGCTTAGCTGCAGCGGTGAATCACAAAGTTGGAGCTCAGTCCAAGAAGGAGTCAGGCAGCACCTCACTGCTTGGTAGGGAGAAGCCCAAACTGCTGATCTGGCTTCATTTGATCCTTGCTATTTTATTTATCTATAGATTTGACACAGCCTTGTTAGAACACATCTTGTTGTTGTGCATTTCCCCATTCTTTTTATGTTTCCAAAGGGAAGGGGCTTTTGCTTTAGTCATAACCCAGGGTCAATATTTCTTCTTGACCTTGTCAGAAGGTAATCAGTTTGAAGACCCTACAGCTTGAGAATTATGTACAGCTGCTAGCATCGGGGATGGGAAAGGGGTAATAGAGGTCTGACAGGATTCCCCTTGGCTCATCACTGCTTACCAAAGTCAGCAATAGATCACAAATACAGAGTAGTGAGCTTAGCCAGATGAACTTGGGGTGGGACCCTTGCCCATCATCCTTGTTCCATGATGGGTTGTAAGAGAGAGCATCATGCTCTCTGAATGGAGAGCACACCTCCCTGTATCTTTAAGATAGCATTCTGCCAGTCCATTTAATCGCCCAGCCAACACATCCTTGTTGACTGTCTCCTCTGTGCCTGTCTTAGCTGGAGTTCCCCCAACAGCAGACCCTGAGATAAAGATTTGAGTGCAAACCATTTGGTTGGGGATTGTAGACAGTGCCAGGAAAGAATGAGGGAATGTGATAGAGGGAGAAAAGGTAGTGAATAAAGGGTGCATCATTTAGCCAGCTACTGCTTTGGTCACTAGAGCCTAACTTTCAAGGGAATTCTGAGAAATGGTCCCAGACATATGGCTCCGAACCCTTTCAAGGTGGGAGGGAGCTGGGGTGTAAGGGTGTTTATACACCAGCTCCCAAGCATCATTCTTTTGAGGGCTGGTTAATTCTCTGAACTCTACCCTGCCATGTATACAATAACAAGGCTTCCTTAGCTGAAGGAGGACATCCTGCAGACACAAAGAGGCAGACATTGGTAGTTCTACATTAGCTGGAGCCCAGTGAATGGTCCAAGGAGTTGGGCAGGACCTGCTACAAAGTCTCTCCCTAAGAGAGGAGGTTCTCGATATGGAAAAACAAAGCTATCAGAAGGCAATCCAATGATTAAACATGAAGTGTCATAGTGAAGACAAGAAAACAGATGTTCAGGAGAAGAAATATTTCAACCATTGAAAAACTGAGAATTAAATTGGAATTTGAAGAAGGGGTAGGACAGAAAGGGAAGAGAAAAGGAATAGGGTGCAATTTATTTATTCTCAAAATTGGGTATAAAGTCAAATAAATAAATAATCCAATTGAGATGAAAGAACTCTTTTCTATTCATGTTCGCATTATCACTTTAGAGAGAGTTCATCTATATCTATAATTATGCTCCAATAAACCATTTTTCTTTTAATTTCTTGACATTTTAATTCAATAGTCAAAGAGATTCGGATCAGATGATATCTAAATTCCTTTGAAATTTTAAAGAATCAACAGTCATTGACAAACTTTTCAAAGGACCACATACATTCTTTTTTTCCCCAGTACTGGGAAATGAACCCAGAGCCTTTGCACTGAGCTATGCCCCTAGTCCTTTCTTATTTTTTATTTTGAGATAAGATCTCCTAAGTCACTAAGTTGTCTGGCCTTGAACTTGTGATCCTCCTGTCTCAGCTTCCCAGGGTTAGGATTATAGATATGCATCACTGTGTCTCCCATCACATTCTATTTTAAAAGATCTTTTTGCTGGTTTTAAGAATCACCACCTCTTGATTTATCTGTCCTTCAATTCTGCAAGGAACTGGGAGATGCTCATAAAAAGGATAAGGGCAGCTGGGAAGATGTATGCTTACATGTCCTCATGGCAGAGGACTAGATTCATATGTAAGAGATGCCCTCTGGCTCTGATTTGACCTTGTGTAGGAGGCAAGATAGTGAGGAGGCTTAGCCAAGGGCTTAGACTCAGAGAAGCCTAAATTTCAACCCCAGGTCTTATATTTATAAAGCTTGTCACGTTAGGCAACTTGGACTCTGTTGGCCTCAGTTTGCTCATCTCTAAAATGGAGGTAAATACCGTCTACAGTCAGAGTAGTTTTAGAAATTAAAGTTAAAAGGAATAGTGCCTACAAAACATGTAGGCCAGGGCTTAAGACACTAACAATCCAAAATACAATGATGACAAAAACAAATGCATTTTTTAAAAGTGCATCACAGCCAATTGTCTTCATGTGCACCATGACTTCTTATCACTTGATTTTACATACTACATAGTAAAGCTTTTGCTTGTGTATGAGGTGGGGATTTGATATTTCTGATGGGAACCTTGCATTTTAGTCAAGACAAAAAGTCCAACAGAAAAGAAATTGAACTTTAGGTTGATACTACAGAAATTAGGGCTTTTTAAAAAATATGACACTTTGTGTGTTTACTCCTTCTCTTGTCATTTGTATTTTCCTTTCCAAACCCATAGACTAGAGCAACACTGTGCTTCTTTGTCCCAAGACAGCTACTCTGTAGTGCTGGCAGGAGGTCATAAGTCAAAGCCTTGAGGGGCTAAGATTGGCAAGACAAGCACAAGGTCAAATGTGTGAAAAATGGCTCCCAGGCTTGCACAAGAGCTGGGGAGCTTGACTGAGCTCCAAGGTGATGTCTGGGGAACTCTTCCAGCCTCATCAGAGATCATCAAGAGATTAGCACTCCAGAGTAGGGCAAGTGTCTTTTTTCTTTTGTGGGGTTCTAGAGTCCCGCACCATCGTTCGGACTGCATCCTGACCCAGCGTGACTTTGCATTTACCTTTCAAACCTGCACACCTTGCAATGGGAGACACTATTAATAACCACGCTGAGACAACTACACCACTAGGACCTTTTAGAACCGGGCTCACACTAGCCTTGAGTGTGTCTTCTTTTTGACTTGGAAATTCAGATCCATCTACTCAGCCTCATCTGCCTGAGAAGCCCATTGCTCCAATTCTAAGGTCCCATGAGCTGTTCACAAAGTTCCCTCTCATTTTATTTCTCTTCCAGAGCAATGGGTATAAGAAGCTCCCCTTACCTCTTAGACAGGCCCCTTGCACTTGGCATCACCTTATGCTAGGGTTCCTAGTCCTCGTGGATGAACCACCTGTCCCTAGCACAAAATTGGCTTAACACAGGTGACAAAATGTTTAGTATTTAAGACAAATAAGATTTTCAAGCTAGGAATAGACTTTCTTTAATAGGTGCTATTCAAATTTTATATTTCTTCCAGAGTCAGTTTCATTAATTTGTCTTCCAAGGTACTTCATAGAAGTTGTCAAATTTATTTCAAAAAAGATTTTTGTAATGTGATTTCTATGTCCTTTTAAATTCTGTAAAATCTGTGGTAAAATGTCCTCTAAATCTTGATATTGTAATTAAAAATGTATAACTGATATTGTATAATAGGAAGAAAGGGTCTAAAGGAGTAGAGGAAGTGGAAGGGGTAGGGGAAAGGAAAGAAGGGAACAGAAAAAATATGAGAAAAGAAACAAAATGGAAACAAAATCTTTGTAAATAGCCAAGGGTGGAGGGGGTGAAGGGAGGGCAGGGGAATGGGGAAAAAAATAAGAACCAAGATACGTCATGTAAAGGTACAAGATCCCAATGATGAATGCAACTGTATTTTATACCTAAAATGTACCAATAAACTTAATGGAAAAAAAAATAAGACAAATAAGATTTCAATGCAATATTCTTAAAAAATAAAAATTAATACCAAAAAATCCATAGCTTAGTGGTAGAGTACTTGCCTAGCATGTAAAAGTCCCTGAGTTCAATACCTAGCATAAGAAAAAAAATCCATGATGAGAAAAAAATATCAAAAGTCTCAATAAAGACAGGGTCCATAGTAGTGCTATGCTAAGCCAGATAGTGCCCAGAGTAAATGGAAAACCAGTAATACTAATCTTGTCTTTAGGTAAAATCCTGATGATTCATTCATTATGAATTTCTGCATTAATTTTTATTTTTAAAATATTTCATTAAAATATTCATCTTATTCCTGAGTATTTTGGCACCCCCTTAAATTCTATCCCTGAGGCTAGTGCCATTCTGTGTGAATAACCATGCTGCTCTCACCTTGTCCTCATGAGATAAGGACCTGAACATACACACCTTGCCTTCACAGGTTCAGAGAGCCTTTACTGAAAACTGCCCACTTCTTCACCCAACATTCCCAAAAAGAGTTCCACTTGGTTACAGAATCAAAGCTTAGAGCTGTAAAAAAAATAATTGAAACATTCTCATCCTCAACCTTCATTTTTTTACATGAGAATCTCAATACCTATTCAAGTGGGTGAGTAACTAAGCCAGGTCCACATAGCTGTTTGGGACTAACATCCATTCATTCATTAACTTAACAATTTCGGAGGGGGTGCTGAGAATTGAACCTAGGGCCTAGTATATGCTAAGCACATGCTCTACTACTGAGCTTTCCCAACCCTAGCCTTTAACTGAACAAAACATTTTTAGGGTATTTCTATGTCCTCATTTTTGATATTGGGAATACAGTAGTGAACAAAAGAGATAATATTTCTGCTCTTGTAGAACCTACATTCTAGTGTGGGAAGACAGGTATGAACAATAAAATACAGATGCATGTGTACATATATCAGACAGGAAGAGCTACACAAAACTGAAGCAAGGGAAGAGGGGAAGAGTGATGGAGTGAGGTATGAAAGTTTTTTGCTTCTTAAGTTTCTGTTGTTGTTTTAATGTAAGATGGTCATGAAGGGATCTCTGAAAACCTCGCTTTTAACAAACACTTAAGAACACAGTAAGTCATGCAGATGATGTAATGGAGTTAGTCCTAGGCCAGGGCTTCTCCACTTTGCCACTAATGGCATATTGGGCTGGATGAGTCTTTCTTGCAAGAAGCTGACCTATGCAGTGTAAGAGGTTTAGTAGCTCCTTGGCCTCTAACTACTCCAAGCCAGTAGTATCCTCTTGCCAGTTATAATAACCAAAAGTGTCCCCAGACACTGTCAAATGACTAGGAGGTAAAATCATCTCCCGTTCAGAACCATGGGGTTAGGCAGAGGAAGAAAAAATACAAAGCCTCGAAAAAGTCAGGCTTGGGCCGGGGATTTAGCTCAGTGGTTTCGCCGCCTGCTGCGCAAGTGCAAGGGCCCGAGTTCGATCCCCGGTAACAAAAAAAAAAAAAAGAAAAAGAAAAAGTCAGGCTTCTCATAGCTCAGAGCATTGCCATCTGCAGCCAGCCCTGAGCACTGACTCTGCAGTTAGTACCACCAGACACACCACTGTTCTTGGATTCAAGTGGGCTGTGGGTCTCCTTCCATCCACAAAAGTGAAGGCTCCCTGGGGACAGGTGCTCAGCCTAGCACCTTTGCATCAGTAGAGGCCTGGGTTCCTCTATACAGTGGCTGTATGTCTGCACCCCACCCTTGTCTACTACTGCATGGTGGAGACACTCTCTCCAAGGGCTGGGGATGGGGCACCAGCTCTAGAGAACAAAGTGTTCATAAGCTGCAGCCCCACCCATGTTCCCTGTGAATCACCCGCTGCACGTCCTGAAGGGCGTGCAGCTTTCTCAAAGGAATGGCATGTGATGAAAGTTCACCTTCCACTCAATTAACCTTGAGAGAGAAGGTTTTCTTTTTTTTTTTTTTCCTTTTCTCTCCCAAGAGAATTTTTTTTTGATGACCTTTTTGAAGCATCTTATTTTCTGGGCAAAAAGCCAAATGATACACTCTCTCCCAGCTGCAGGGCTGTTGCAGATTTTCAAAGCTGAGGTAAAGACAGTCTTTGGAATAAATGCAAGGTGGGCAGTGGGGTTGTAGGAATGTGAAAGATGCTTTATTATTCCAGCCACGATGTGACTGAAGGGACAGAGCCTTCCTGGAGGATGTGCCTGCAGGACCCAAGAGATTCAGGGACCTGCAGACCTCAGGGCTGCTGGGCATTCCCCCAATTAGGGAGCATGCATGAATACAAATTTTAGAAAATCAATTCCACTTTGGGTGAAAGTTGAATATTAATAAGTCATAACAAAGTACATCTTGCATAGTACTTTGCAATATATGAAGGGTTTTTTAATGTTAATCTCACTGAGTCTCAGATTTAGCTATCAAATAAGATTGAATCTTATTTAAGACTAGATCAATAGGGTACAATAAATAGCAGTAGCTTTTTCTCAACCAAACTGTTGGGCAGATACTAGGAAGCCCAGGTACCCTGATTTGAAGCATGTTTCTGGTGATGGGTTTAGAGAGGAGTAGCATGCAGGAATCTCCAAAGTCAAAAGCATATAAGTGCAGAAGGGAAAAAAATAAAAGGAAGAACCCAAATCCAAATCTCTTCATGGAGTCTCAACACTGGCAGCCCAGATGGCAGTGAAATTAGCCAGGCCTGCTTTGTGCCACAGTTTTGCTCCATTTTGTCAAAAGCCCAGAGACAAGTGAGAGTTTTAGAATCCTGGGAAGCTTGTTTGAAAGCAACAAGTTAGAAGGGGTCCAGGGGTGGTGGCTTGCATGGGGACCAGGAAGTCCCAAATGGGTATCAGGAAGGTTATGTGGATGAAAGCAGATTGACGAGGTCACAAGCACAGTCTCCAGTGACACACTGCCTGGGTTTCAATTCTGGCTTTGTCACTTACCATCTGTGAGATCTTGGGTAGGTCACTGTACCTCAGTGTGCACATGTTTCCCCATCTATAAAATGGAAATGATGAGAGTAGCTACCCCTAAGGGCTGTTTGGTGAAGAGACGTCCCAGATTCAGATGCTGTCCAGTGGGGACAGAATCAAAAGTTGCTGGGAGAGGTGGCAGGAGAGCCAAGAACTCCTGTGGGCTTTCCTTCGAGAATGGCATGAGGAGAAATGCTGACATCATAGTGAGATTTTGCTCTAGATGTAAGGGAGGGAGCAGGAAAGAGCCTAGATGGGATTTCAGGCTTCAGCTCTGAAGGTAAATAGACATAAAAGAAGCTCCTGTGTAGGAAGGCACTGCTGCCTGACATTTGCCATCCTGCAGCCCCTAGCATGAGGCCAACAAAAACTGACCAAAACAATGGAGCTTTCTGGAAAGGTTTGCCACAATAGGCATTAATGTAATGGTATGTCTAAGTCCCAGCTCCTACCATTAGTCTCAATTTGCTGTCACAGGGTCAAGGACCAGCAATTTGTCTTCTGTGAAAATGTTCTTCTCGGAACGCTAGGAGAGGGAAATTGGCATCATCGCAAAACCCAGGCTGACCCAGCAGCTTCTGAGCAGGATCCCCCACACACATGGGACACACACACACACACACACACACACACACACACGCTATCCCTGCAGGCTGTGGAGCCCCCACACACACCCCCAAATCTCTCTACTCCCTTTCTTAAGAGTTCTTTTCTCCTGCCACTGTATGATTCATTGGTTTCATAAACACCTCTACTGGCTCATCAGCAATTCCTACCACCATGAATGAAGTTAGAACTAGAAGACAGCTTAGATTATATCCAGTCCAAGCCCCTCTTTCTGTAGCATAAGAAGCTAGGACCTACAGAGACAGTTAACTTACCCAAGAGCACATTTACTAGGCACATGACTCTCTCTGAGTCCCAGTGGCCTTCTCTATTTGTGGAGCTGTGTCAGAGAGAAGGAATAGAGTCACTTTTCCTCATAATTCTGGACCACCCTCCCTGGTGAACTTTTCCAGCTCCAGCAAAATGTAAAAACCTGCAAAATGGTCAGCATCACGAAAATACTGACTTACAGAAAGCTGCCCTTTGGGGTATAAATGACAGTGAAAGAGTAATGATCATGAGGTACTCCCTAGATAATGGAAGTTATCACATAAAAGGGTTATTTATGTGTTGCTGTCAGTTCTGGGCATGGGTTGATATTTGGAGATCCCTCAGTTTGTCAGAGCTGCATGTCTTTTGAGTGATTGCAAAAAAGTAATCAGTGACTCCAAAACTCTCTCCATCAATGAAAAGGGCACCATCTCAGTTGGTAGAAGCCAACTTGCTATTCTTCTCCCTAGGGTACCCTGTTACCAAACTGTAAGCAAATGAGTGTCTTTAAGGAGAAAGAACAAACAGGGGCCAAAGCAAGGATGTCACCAATGACTGGGGAATTTTCTGAGCTCCATCTCTGCTGTCATACACCATGGCTTATTTGTCCTTGCTTCTGGGTGCTGTAGTAGATGAGGATAAAAACCCAGTCCTCACGATCCCTTCACCTAGGTCTGCACTTCAAAGTGCCCTCCATGTGGGCTCACCAGGGACAGTTGTGATGCCACACAAATGCCCACCTTATCTTCTCTACCTCCAACAAACTGTGACCTTGCACTCATATTCCTACATGGGCACAGTAGCCTCACCTAAGCCAAGCGGGAAGTGAGTGGCTGGCCTTGAAGCACATAGAGGCCAAGACTTTTCCTGTACCCTTCCATTCCTAGGGCCTCACCCTGTGCCTGGAGCACAGGTGCCTCATAAATATTCATAGAATAAGGTCAATGATAGCATCTGCCTGCCCTGACACTTAGGAACTAGATCTGAAAGCTGGAAGCTGACATGCTATCACCAGTCTCATTTACATTTGTGACTTTGCCCATGGCTCTGAGAGAGGCTGTACCACTTTGATGAACCTATAGATGTGTGTGGAAGGCCTTGTCTAGCCCAGCCCTGAGAAAACTGAAATGGAAGAACACAGCCTAGAGGCATCTTCATCCTCCCTTTTATCAGGTCTCCTTCCTCTGACCCTTAGCCATTTCCCACCAGTCATCTGAGCTCTCACATTGCCCCTGCCCAAATCCACTCACATTGGTCAGCACACCAGATTCCAGATTCTTCCATCTTCCTTTAATATTCAGGACTTCTCTCTAAGACAGGATCATTGGGTTCTGAGGAATTGAGAAGTCACTATCATGAAAATGTGGGTGATTTATTTCACTCTTAAGCATATTTCCATCTACAAGGAAATAATACCGCCTTAACCCAGGCATACCTGTGTCATATCAGACAACCACTACAGTCAGATAAAGCAGAGGAGATGAAGCCTGAGAGTGCTTACTGGTCACACTCCATGGATGACATAGTGGCTTTCTACTGCCACCTTTGTGCTGTGCCTATCTACCAATGTCATCCTATTAAGGTGCTGTCACCGTGCACACACTGGGGCCCTTCACTCTGCCTTGGCTACCCAGTAGGACCAGCCCAGAATTTCTGATTCAGGGACTGATCCTGAAAGCCCTTCATGATAAAAAAAAATTCTGTGAATATTCCAACTTATGAAAACCCAGTCTTGGGTGGTCAAAGTGTTAAGAGAAATTGTGAAAGCTTTATTGCAGTTCATTTGAACCAATAATAAAGGCTATGCACTAAATAAAGAAAATATCAATAACATTCCCCATATCTTAAATTAGTAATAATGAATACTAATGAGTTCTATACTATTAATTCCATTTACCATCCCTCTCTCCCTGGAAACTTCATGTCCTTCCTCCCCTATGAGATACTTGTAAATCCATTTTGCTTTGTTGAAAAAACAAAACCAAACAAAAAGACTCATCCTAAGAAGCATTTAGAATGGGTGGGCTTGGATCTCAGGGGTGTTTAAGATTTCACTGGCTCTTGCCTCCTGGGTCCCGCTATATGACTTGCAAGCTAGGAAAAGAAAAGGCTTTGGCTTGCCTTTAACTTACTGTTCAAGCTAAACAGACATTTCTCAACCCCTTTACCAACGCTTAGTGTCCCAGGCCTGGACACCTGTCCCAGTCCTTCCAACCAGTTTCTATCTTGTGCCCAACTCAGAAAGGCCAAGATTGTTTCCCCAGCTTATCTTATTGCCCCACAAGACTCACCCTTCTCTTTCACTCACTTCACCCGTATTTTCTATCTCCCATTCCATTTGTGTAGGTCCTTCTGTTTCGTATTATTCCCAAGACTACAACCTCAGGTCATAGTGGCTCTTAACAGATGGGTGGAAGATGATCCAGGTCTGCTAGAAGTCTGTGTTGTGTTGGGGAACTTGCCCTGGGAAAGCCTCTATTGTGTTGCTTAGAGATGCTCCTCTACATGGATGATTGTGCCAAGTGAGGATGAACCTAGATAACAGGTCATCTCCAGGAGCCACCAGGTTAAAAGCAATTGTGCAATTTATTAGTGAACACTGTACTTTTTCTTTCTTCTTCCCCTGCTAGGAGCAGCATTCCAGGCCATCCTTGGGTAGCAGCAAACTAATTAATCTCCTTTTATTAGGGTCTCATCTAATTTATAGCTTGGAGTCATGGGACATATCCCTCAATTCTGCTAGGAAACCTCACATAGATTTCAAAAATCAAAACATCTAGCATATCTTTGGTTTTGTAAAGAAGTAATTCTGAGCAAAACCCATGTTTTTAGTCAAAGCCTCCCTCATATTTAGGCAGAACCTATCAATGCCTATGTGATTTGACAGGAAGGGCAACCAAAGACCTTCAAATTCCACCCACATTTATTTTTCTCACAAGTGCCTAAAATTACATCATTTGAGAGTAATCATGTATTTGGGTTAAGGAGCATTATTCATCTTCAGCATTTTTTAAAGGACCAAAATCCAAAAGAGACTGCAACCCATCAATTCTTCATAATTACTATGAATTAATACTAGATTGTTTTCCTTTCTGGGAAAAAGTCTAAGGTGATGTGGGGCCCAGGATCATTGCAGGTGGGAATTAAAAAGAGGAGATGGGGTAGGAAGAGCGCAGAGGGTGGAAGAGAAAGTATAAGAAAAGAAACTCACATTTTCCCAGCTGCCAGTCTTCCTGCGAGAAACTTGGCCCTCTCCAAGCCCCAGAAAACATCAAGTGATCATTAAAAGAGTGGCAAACCCCAAGCAAAACAAATCAATGTTTCTGTTTTCATAAATCCATAGAAAAGAACATTTCCTTTTCCCTCTTCAGCAGTTTCAAACACAGGGCAAATATTTTCATACTACTCTATAAATCTAGTCTGTTGAGATATAGGGAATTCTTTCTTCAACTGTCCCCCATAACAGCATTGAAAGGAAAATAAAACCTCAGTACCAAAGGCATAGACTTTTAGAGCCAGCTGACTTGCTGGAGACACATCCAGGCTTCCATGCATGGAGGTCCAGACTCCTCGTTCCAAGCAGGCAAGGGGCTTCTACACCATCTAGCAGGGCCCGTAAATTCCCCAGTTTTAGGGCCCCTCTGTGAGGCTGCCAGGCAGGAGGGATATATTGTCCACTAGAGTCTGAGAGTTCCGAGATATACGGCTTGAAGTGGAGCCGAGGAAGAGTGTAGTCAGGAGCCTGTTCTGCCTCAGTGACAGTTCCAGGTAATTGAAATGTAGCCCTTTAAGTATTGAGACAGTTCTGAGGTTTTAATTATTTAGTAAGGAAACTTTTTAAATGATAGCACGTATTTCTTAGGAGGCCTGTGGTAGAAAAGCTTTGAAAGCAGGTAGATTGACATTTAAGTCCCCTTTCTATACTTAAAATATGAATCAGTCTGCAGAGGTACTAGGGGGAGTGTTTTATTTTGTTCTGTTTTGTTTTGTTTTGCTTCAACACCTTTGTGGTTTAATTTTGTCTCCAGCAAAAATAGGATAATGCCAAATTTGCAGATTTCTTTGAAACATAAATGAGGCACTAAGCAAACAGCTTGTCACCTCTAAGTACTCAGTACATGGTCTCTGTTATTGACATCATTATGATAATTCTCATTAGAAATAAAACATTCTGAGTATGTGCTAATTTTTGTTCTCCTCGTGGTGATTCCCGGATAAATGGCCATTTTTATAATATGCACAGATACAGAATGTTTTGGGGGTTCATAAAGTATACAGGCAGATTCAGTCCCAAATAAAAAGCCTGTCTACCACTGCTAATGGTGCAGTTCTGCTGGCCCTTTATCACATGAGCTATGTACCATGGAGTCACTGTGTGAAGCCTCTGCTCCCTTTATTACCCCTAACCTGGGCTTCTTGCACATCAGATAAATGAGGAAGGAGCTTCGTAGAGTGGCAGGGAATAGGGACCCGCTTCTTTAAAAGCCTAAATTCAACACCCAACTCCCTCGCCATGCAGCTGTGTGACCTTAGTCTCCCAAAGCCTCAGGAAAATAAATGGCAAAGATGGTCCCTACCTCATGGGACAGTGGTGGGGAATAAAGAAGTGCAGGTTAGGGTGCATTGTAGATGCTCAATAAATGGCAGATATCACTATTGACTGAAGGCCTCGGGGCAGGGGGGAGGGGGCAGACTAAGGCTGTTCATCTACACACCTGGCCCAGTGGTGAGCCTGACCTGCTCATAGGATACTACATGACCTCTGTCACCCCACTCCACATACTTCCATCTCCAGTTAGAATTGTTCTGGTATTGAGTGAAGCAGCACCCAGAAACACAGAAGTACATCTCTGATGGACTAGGTGAGCTGTTGAGAGCTAGCCACAGAGTCTGACGGCCATGAGGATCTCCCTGTGACAGTGTGGGGGATGCAGCATGGCAGAAGTTGTGTGCTAACTTGCCATGTAATGGACCAGGGTCACCCAGCACCCATCCACATAAGACTCACTGAACATGAGTAAGCACTTGAGGTTAGGCCTTTGCTTCAGTATTGATTAAATGACCGTCCATGCTCAGACAGCTAAAAAGGCTCAAATCAGTCCAGAATAATTATCCCTGCACCCTTCCCCTAATATCTCTGATTACCAGAATGCTTTGTGAGGTTAGCTGACTGGTTAGAAGGACATGTTTTTAATAAATGAAATATCAGAACTCCAACAGCTAGTAACTGAGTGCCATGAAGAGAATCATTTATGAGACATGACTGAAAGATAACAGTGAGCGTTTAACTTTTTAAATTTATTACAATAAAAGACATTAATTCCCTTCAAAATATTCCCCCTTGCTTTCAACACACTTATCCCATTGTTCTTGCCACTTTCTAAAGCAGTTCTGAAAGTTCTTTCTTTTGTTTCGTTACTTGTGCTGTCACGGTTGCCTTGCTGTCCTGAAACAAATCAAAGTGTTTACCTTTCACATCATTTTGACTTTGTGAAAGAGCCAGAAGTCACACAGTGCCAGATCTGGTGAAAAAGGTGAAGGAGGACACACTATGATATTTTACAAGCCTGCCTTTTCGTTAGCTGGCACTCAGCAGTAGCATTGACCATAATCTGGATCATAGCTAGTAAAGAAATTTACAAAAAATGACTTCCAGAACTGCTTCAGAAAGTGGCAAGAATGATGGAATCAAAGCATTTAAAGTCAAGGAGAGTATTTTGAGGAGGATTAATGGAAATTTTTTTTACTCTTACACATTTTTTTAATTTGAATATTCATATATTTTGATCACACCTTGTGTCTTCTCTGATGTTATTTCCTCCCTTGTTAAAGGATAACAGCAGTTACACCATACCTGCCTCACAGAAGTGTTGAGATGCAAAGGAAAATCATCACTTCAGTAGCCTAAAGCCCTGAGCTCTCATCTGATCCTTTCTACCAACTGGCTAGCTGACTTGGGGTCAGTTAACCTCTCTAGACCTTATATTTCCCATCTTCACATCAAGAGTTTGGAGTCAATAACTGCAGAAGGCCCTGTTAACTGACATCCCATTAACTTGAATGAGAGAGACAGAGACAGAGTGGAGCCACCGTTGTGACTGTTTACAGAACTACACAACACCCTCTAAGCACAAGGTCAGCTTCCACCCTCCAACCAGGCATCCTGTCGATTTCCAAAGAAGTCTTAAGGATGAGTTCATTATAATATTTCAAATAAGGTAGATTCCAAAGCCATCTATATAGAGAGAAATAAAATTAAAAGCAGGGATGTGCGGCAAATGTCAGGTGTGTGTAAGGGGTGTGGAGCAACGTGTAATTTATATATTTTGTGCTGCTCTTTCCTTGCTTCTGGGAAGCCCTGGAAAGTCTGGAGGGCTGTAAGCAAATCTGCCGATGTCAGTTCCACTCACAGAGCAGTTCGTCTTCTCTGGAGTATGCGACCTTTGCAGGTTGTCACATCCTGGGCATGGCACCAAGTGATCCTCCTCAGGGGCTGGCGTGGCAGAGCGGGGGCCCTGAGCCGCAGGGCGGTGCAAGCGGCAGTTTCCGGGCCCCATGCCAACCTCCAGATAATTGCAGGCAGCGGGAGAGAGGTGGTCGAGGCTGGCGGATCCCGTCCCTGACAGATAGATTGTTCCCTTCTTACCTCGGCAACATCATGGCGGTGAGAAGTCGCAGGAGAGAAAACCAGAACACACTCGGGGAGGAAGGCGGCAGGCAAGAGCCAAGCATCAAAATGACAGAGACAGAAACAGACAATGGAAGGGATCACTGGTGAAATAGGAGAGAGGCATGAGAGGCTGTCACACAGGTACCAGCTCCAGGGACAGAGGGGAAAAAAAAAAAAAGCCAGACACAGAGAGTGAGGCAGGTAGAGGATCAGAGACAGAGAGATAAATGTAGAAACAAAAGGAAGATGAAGAGAAGCAATCTCTGTAGAAGAGCTGAGCCCTGTGATAAACCTCTGAATATGTTTGGGCTTCAGCAAAGAGGCAGAGCTACCAAAGTCAACTGCATATACCTGGAGAGGGGAAATAAAAAAGCCCTAAACCGTGGAGCAGCATTGCTGGCAGGGCTGGTGGCCAAGGGGTTTCATGAAAGCAGCCAGGCTTGCTTCTCCCCCCAGTCTGTCTCATCTCTGCAAGGCCTGGGGCAGGGCACTGAAAAGTCAAGGGCAGGGAGTCAGTCCATGGCAGGGCTGCTCTTTCCTTCTCTCTCTGGTCTTCACTGCAGAAAATACTGGGGCACAGAACTCTCTCCCCTCCTCCCTCCTTTCTTCCCACCCTTCTTTCCCCAGTGCTCCACCTCAGAGGAGCCGTAAAAACCCACCTGGGTTAGTTGACTCCCAGGAATGGTTAGCTAGATGCTGGCCTGGCCAGAGAAATGCTTTTCTAGGAGTGAAGCTGCTGTGACCATGGTGAACTCCGAGACGGAAACAGCTGGCTGCTTGGCTGACTGAGAGGCAGCCCGGCTGGAGGGTCCTGGAAGGGGGCAGACGTGTGGGAGCCACATTGCTAAGTATGAAATGGAGAAGACTACCAGTCTGTAAATATGAGGGATCTCCACTGGGGGAAGATGCAAAGAAAACCGCCCTCCTGGTTTTCTAGGTGCCGCAGGACCTGTTACTAACAACATGGCTGACATTCCCATGCTGAGCACTTCATGCGCCAGGCACTGGGCTAAGCACTTACGTATTTTACCAGCCGTCCACCCAAGAGGCCTGTAGTACTCTTATCCCACTAGGCAGACAGCCTTCACCTGCTAGTTCCAGTAGGACCAGAGTTTGCCGTTTTGCCCTGATTTGCACAGATTTACTCATGGATTCTTTTACCAATGCATGTCCACTTTGTCTGAGACTATTAGCAGAGAGGTGCAGGGATGGGCATGGAGAAGAGAGGGGCAGAGGAAGAAGATGATGCACAGAGACCGACACAAGGACTTCGTGCAAGGACTCTGGAGGCCACAGGGAGGGACGGCATGAGCACCAGGAAATCATATTTGTACGAATGAGAGTTGCAAATGGCTGGAGAGTGTGTTCTCAAGGATCAGCAGAGCATGAGATTCTTTCTAAATAAGAGGCACAGGGTGTGAAGTCTATCTGAGCCTGGAGGCATGAATTCAAAACATGGGATGGAGGAGTGCAGAGAACTGCAGCCCAGATAGATGGAATTGCCATGCCTCAGCACAGGGGCTGTAGAAATGGACCACAGAAATGACACCTAATCTACTGCACACAGGAAGTTATTTGAACAAGTAGGGAATTTCAGGAGACAAAGCTAGACAGGTAGATTGAGGTTGAATTAAAGAGTGGATTAAATCATGCAGTGGGCAGTGACTAGAGGTGTCTAAACAGAAAAAGAGAGGTACCCCACCCCACCCCAGCCCCGTACAGTGCTGTCAATGAATGAATGGCCACATTCATTGGCTCTTCCATTTAGCAAACAGACAGATGGGCACATCACTGAACAAAGTGGACAGATACCACTGCCCTCGTGGAGCTTTAGTTGTTGCCTTATCTATTGATGATGGGACACCATCCTGGTAGATGGGATTTTCAGGGTTCATAGCAGGCAGCAATTGATTCCTGAGGAGTCCACATGCTGCTGTGTGAGGACAACTGGCTCCCTGCAGCTGAAGCTTGTGTTGGGAGAAGTCACCACCAGAAGGGATTATATTGGCCAGGACTCTTTTGGTTGTAATCAATGAATCAAACTGGCTTAAGCAGTACAAGGTGATTTATAAGCTTATATAGCTAAGTCCTTGAACATGCAGGGGTGGGAGTTGACCTCATGAATAACTAGAATTGGGGATATTAATATCACCTATCCCTCAATTCTCATTTATGTTTTTCTATGAATATTATGTCATTTTCTCAAATTAGCCTTTGTTGGGAATTTGATATCAACCCCTACAGCCTCAGATTCTGGCCACTGCATGGCCAGAGAAGAAAGCTGACTTTTTTAAGCCAATGCCACTTTGAAATTCCCAGAGAAGGATGAACTGTTTTAGTTGGGCTATATGCTTACCTCTCAGGCCACCATGACGGCCAGACATAAGGCTCTATGCTGCTCCCAGGCTAGGTTGCCTGGTTCCCTTTATAGTTAATAGGGCCAGGAAGGGAGAAAATAATAAGTATCCACTACTGGGACTGAAACAACTAAGTCTCTTTACTTAAGGGACAATTGTGCTGAGGGGTGACCCCGGAATCCTCCAAAATAATAGTGTAAGTTCATTCCTTCTCAGACTGGGGTAGAAATAAATGTTATTCTTCTCTGCCCTCCCCCAGTTATAAAGCAATACCACTGAGAGGTTTAAAGCTCACTCTACAAATGAGCTGTCCTGAAGGAATGGAAAGTGGGTTATCTTGAAGACACAATGTTGAGGGTGGTAGGTGAGAGAGGGGATCAGACAACACAAAAGCAGGTGCCAGCGAGTTGCAGGGTGCACCAGAGCTGCATAAGCAGAGCCCATGCCTGACTTCACCAAGCACTGTGGTGGGACAGGCATCCCTTGGGCCACCAGCTCCACCCCTCTCAACAGGACTGGGAAACTTGGTCAGAAGCAGTGCCCTCAGCTAGAGGCTCTTCATTAGCTGAGGAGACCAGTCCTGCAGGAAACACCGGCCACCGAGGAACTGGTACAATTTGAAAGGATGCAGGAAGCATTAAACCAGAACAGTTCTCCAGGGGGTGGTATTGCTAAGTGGAAACTCAGGTGAAGAGAACCAAAGTGGACCGAATGGGGCCATCCTTCAAGAAAGAAAAAAAAACAAACACTTACCATCAGGGAAGGAGGTAATATCTTCAACATGAAAGAGAAATCAAAACAAAATGCAAAGAAATTTGAGCAAAAATCAATGCTTTAAAAACACATTCACACTTCAGAGAGAAATTCTAGCAACTGAGGGAAATGTCACAGCTTGCTCTGATACAAGGAGCATTGGATTAGAAGCAGAAGGTTAGGGTCCTTCCCCGTCTTCCCTCTGCCACCAGTGACACTCCGTTGGTTTTGGATTCTTTATTTTATTTCCCTGGTTGTAAAGTGAACTGACAAGCCCCACATTGCATACAGCAGAGCATCATATGGGGGTCACTGGAATGATAGAAAGCTGTTCTTAAAATATTAAGCAACACTTATATTTAATTAGGCTAGGTGAATAATTAGAAGATGACAGCTAGAAATTGGGTCATTTTAACCAAGAAAAGGAAGAAGCAGTGAGAGAGGCTGTTTGAGGTTTAAATCTCAAGTGATCTAGCATCCTGCCAAATGACAAGGACAGAAGCAATAGAATCTGTATGTTTAAAAAGCACATATGATTGCTGAACATCTACTATATTCTCAGTCCCTTGCAAAATGTCAAGAATAATGTAGACAAAGCACAAGAGAAAGTCCCTCAGGCTTATTGTCTAACTGATGAAGTAAGACATGAACAAATAAAATGCAACTCACAGCAGAAATTAAAGTAAAAACCAAGCTAAGGTGTTGATAATGTCAGAAGAAGTCAATGTGAAGATCTGTGGACTAATGGGTAGGAGGGGTTGCCTCTGGGTTGCTCTTGAAGCAGGATTTGGATGGCTAGGCAGAAAAAGGGAAGAGCAGAAAAAGGAAGGTGGCCAAGTCAGGAATGTCATAGACATGATACATGTGCACGGGATAGTTCAAGAGATGGTGTGTGTGGATGAAATGGTGTAAGATGGGAAAATGGACAATCACTTTGGAAAGGGTATCATGTCCAGATCGCAGACAGTCTTGATATCAGATGAAGAGACTGATTGTAAAGGAAAGGAATCAACTGCAGGTCTTGCGGCAAAGGAGCTGACTTAACCAACTGGTGGATGTTGAATCAGCAAGGTAGGGTGAGGCAAGTGGCTAAATCCTCAGAGAGTAGGAGCCCAGCCATGCAGGGGATGGGGATCAAGTGGCTACAGAGGAAAAGAAGACTATCAGGGAAGAGTAGGCAGGCCTTGGTACCTAAGTGCATGTGGTGAATGAAGAATGATGTGGAATAAAGATACCTCAGTTGCTCGACAACTGGGTCAGTTACAGTGCAGTGTGAGCCTGTGCAATTTATGTCCTGTGCCTGATAGGGTTGGAGACAAAGAAAGTTTAGCAGAGGAAGTGACATGTTCAAGTCTTTAAGTTTTAAATGTTTTGTTGACCTGCTATCGGAGGAAATATGAGGCATCCAGAGAAAGAAAACATCTCGGGCCAAGGCAAAGGTATGAATGTCTGGATAATAAGAACCCCAACTGTTTGGGGATGTCTCTTGGGTGGGAGGAGGCTGAAGAACTAGATAAAGCCAGATCCTGGAGGAACTCTGAATTATGCAGCAGAGATGGGGTGCTATGTAAGGATAGCCAGGAGAGATGCTGTCAGATTTTCTTACACCTGCTTGTACAGATAGGGAATTAAAAAGTAGACCTAATCCCCAAATGAAGTGTAATGTGACTCCAAAAGCACCTCTGATTTCTCTAATGTATCATTACTCTCTTACTATTCATATATCCCTGCCTTTTTAAAACTTGTACTGACATTTAGCTTAATAAATGTTACTGGTATGTGTTTGGGTGCATAAATATTCATAATGCTGACAGCATCACTGTAGGTAGGAATAATGTTCCTTATCTTTGTTTCATTTACTTATTTGCATTCTGAGCTCAACCTTGTCTGACACATGGGTGCTATTAAAATTTGGATTTCTAAATTTCTGTTTGCGCTTTATTTGTTTGTTTGACTTAGCTGGTTAGGCCTTTGCCCATTCTTTTATTTTCGGCTTTCTAGCCACTTTGTTATAACTGTGTCTCTTGCTCACTTCATATGGTTTCTCTTACTTTGTAATTTAAACTGAGACTATATTTTGATACACTTTTATTTTTAAATTTTTTGATAACATGGATAGGAATGGTCTTAGTCTTAACATCATATACTTTCTGCTTCTATTGCGTCTTTTTATCTTTCACTCAAAGTCTGTAGTTTGCTTTATTTTAATTTGGTTTGCATGTGGGCTCATAGAGATACTCAGAATTTTAATATTTGCATCATAATTAGTTATGTTTGTAATACCACATAGAATAATTAATCCTCTATATCCTCAGTAGCTATTGACTCTCAGCTCTCCGGTTGATGGAATTTATGTATTTCCCTACAGCCTCTCACTTTCCTTCCCCATTCAGTTTTAACTGATAGTGATGATGATGATGACAATGATTTTTCTAATAATTTTAACTTGTGCTTTTTAGTACACATTTCTTAATATTACTTGATTCATCAGTTGTTAAGTACTACAGTAACTTTCAACCCTTGGCTACTAGCCACTTTCTCTCCAAAATTTTATTAGTTTTATTTCAGTGTTTTATTGTATTATAGTTCATTAATATTTACATTGTTTTCTCCAACATAATTGCCACAGTTTTTTGGTATTTGGGGGTGTTTTCTTGCCTTAATCCAACACTAAATTCATTACAACCTCACTTCCTGTCTTTCTGCCAGTTTCTCCATTTTCTACTGTGTAGTTAAAGCCTAGCCTTTAGCATCTTTAATACATGATCCAGGTAACATACCCACTGGATTACAGGTGTTTGGTGCTGCATTTGCACTTGAACAACAGTTTGAGCATACCAAACTTTCATTCTCATGCCTTAATGAGGTTCTGGTAAGTATCATGCAGTTGTGGGAAGTTCTGAAAACAACTTTATTTTTCCTTTAGAAAGAAATTTTGAATTTGGTTTTGCTTATTTTGTTTATGTTGGTTTTTGTTTGTTTGGATAGTAAAAGACTGTTCTTTAGGTTTAATATTCCTATATCAATTTTTCATGAGATAGTTTGTGTTTTATTTTTTGTTGTGGATTTTATTTGTATGTAGATTTGAATATTTCTGGGAAACATTCTGTTATTATATTCTTTCAAATATGCTTTGTATTCTATATTCTATTTTTTCCAGTACTCTTCCTCAAGTCCTTTATTCCTGCATATGCACAGATTTGGTGGATTATTTTATCTTCCATATCCATCACAGTCTTTCTTAATCCTTTCTAATTCTGTATTCTCTCCATCTTGTTCATGTCACTAATTCTGTCCCTACTTTGTTTTTTGTATTTTGAGAAGTCTCTGTTCAGGTTCTTGTTGCCTCTGATGGGTCCTTAACTTTGGGGATGACTTCTTGTTTCTCCTCTCCTTCCTGAGCTTTCTTTGTTAGTTCAGTTTTTTTAAACATCTTTTTCAGTTGTCTTGACAATTCTTCTTATTTCATGTAAGTAATTTTGTTTCCTAAGGTTTGTTGTTTTTTATTTATTGGTTCTATGATAGTTTTCTTGGCATAGTTTCCTTTTGTTTGATGGCAATACAACTTGGTACATGTTTTTCAGCTAAACTGATTTTTCTGATTATTATATTCTCCTCTTACAATATCTTTGTAGAGCTCTCTGTTCTGCTTTCTTTTTCATTCTGGCTCGTATTTGACTGAGATAAGCTCTTTCTTAACTATGAATTCTGGAGAAAGTTTACAGGGGGAAAACAGCCAACCTATGACAGCATCGAGTGTAGTCTTTTTGTTTACAGGACTGTTGTGTATGTGTATGTGTACGTACAGAAATGATTTAGCCTTTACTTCTTTCCAGAAGAAAGAAAGTGTTGGCAGTTGCAAGACTGATTAGTATAGAACTTTTCCTCTCTGACCTTCTTTTCCAGCATATATGCTTAGATGGTCTGTTGTTTTCTTATTTATTCCACCTCCCCTATTCTCAGCAGAGCCAAATGAGGCCCAGGGATAATCTCCCAAACAGCCCATTCCCTTTTGATCAGTTGTTTCCCAAAAGGCAGTGTTGCTGCTGTGCTTTTCCACAGTCTGGGTTCTGCCAGCTTTCCTTGAGGTCTTTGGCAGCAGATTGCTTTCAACATCTACCTGCCCTCGGTTAGAACTTTATTGCTTTTGGCAGCTTTTCTTCAACACAGGTGAATTTTGCATTTCTGTTTCACATTTTTTTTATTGTTTTGGAATGAATTCAAGGAGGTGAGCAGGGCCATCTTAACACTGGTGTATTAAAAGTAGAAGTCCCTCTTAAAACTCTGTGCACCTGTGATTGACTTACCCCGAATTTCTAACACTTAATACTATATCTGGAAGGAGAAAATGCTCCATAAATAATTAATAAATGAAAAAAATGAGTAACAATTCTCAAAAGAAATAGTAGAAACATACTTGCATTTAAGACCTTTAAAAAGAACTTCAGCAAGGAAGATTCCTGGTTCCTTCTTGCCACTGTGTAAAGAAGCACACTTCTCATTGCCTTTTTCATGATCTGGATATCTCCAGTCCACTTTTACCCCATTTTTGTTTTATATTCTTGGCATCCTCCTCTCATCCATTATCTGAGCCAACTCAGAGCACCTCATGCACTGGAAACAGTGGATTCTATGAGAGCACTTCACACAGCAGGATTTTTACTCTAGTCCGGTATGCAGCCTCAGTTTTTAATGGATGCATTTTGAATTTTTTTCTCCTTAGCTTACTTCAGAGATTGGAAAACCTCCTTATCTTTTTTATGGCACATTTTCATAAAATTGAGGGCACTATGATTTTTTTCTACTCCTTGTTTTTGTAAGGAATGGAGATAATCATTCATATTACCCACAGCAACAGGACCCTGTGTCCCTCGATGGTCTGAACTCTGTCCAGGTGCAGCCAGGAAGAAAGGATCCTTTTAGAAGTAGAATGCTGCAATACATGGACACTTATTTTAGCCCCCATGTATTCCATGGGGGGTCTTTAGGATGGGGGTGGAAGAAGTACGCAGCCAAGCAAAGTCCAGCATGTCTCAGTAGAACTATCAGGGGGTAGATTTCTGTCTCAAAAGACAGGAAGCCTTTGACTCAAGGAATCTGTACCTTAACCCCCTGAGAATAAGTATATCTCAGACTATTTTCATGACTTCCCTATGTGGAATATAATAGGTATAAAAGATATAAATATTCATTTCTGATTTTCTTGTAGTCTACAGGCAATACCAAATAATCATCCCCCTGCTCAAAACATGTTAATGTCTAATCCCAGACCAGATTCCACATTCCTTTTAGAGGTCAAAAATGGATGACTTCTTTGCTTTTCTTTTTTTGTCTTGCGTCATTCAGATTGCTCCAAATTGCTCCTTTTCTATACCCTTCTCACTATTGGGGTGATTGCAGTAGCTTACCCACACCTGCACATGCCTGTCTCCTTAGAGTGTCCATGGCTACCTGGACATCAATACTATAATAGGAAGGACAGCAAGAAAGAAGGTCCCAGTAGATGCCTGCCCATAGTCTGCATTAGTGCTCTTACCAAAGCCCAACCACCAGCATCTCTGCCTGGCAGATACACATTGATATCACCCCCATGGTTCACACTACCAAAGCAGAGCTCCCTCTTATACATGCCTCAAAGCCTGTGATCACCCCCTCCCCTCCCCTCCCCTACCCTGAGAGTCTATATGGATTTTCATTAGGCCACTAAGCATTGTTATTTTCCAGGAACAGTTCCTGTTAATATCTGGCATCTTGTCCAGTTAAGCATTTGTCCTAGTCAGAAATGATTTTTAAATGATAAATTATATTTTCCCCTAGTTGAATAAAATGCTTAACTTTCTAAATGCAGTATGAGTCAGAATGCTTCTGGTCATAAGCAAAGTTCCCTTCTACACTCCTTTGTAGGCAAAAACGGAGACTCACAAAGAGAATGACGTAGGCAAAAACTGAAGTCCAGGCACCCAAACTGCCTAGGGAAGATGGCTGGGGAAAAGCTGAAGATGCAGGCATTAGTAGGATTGCCAGACAGACCCAGAGAAATTTTGCCTGGAGTCTAAAGGAAGAACCCATCCCAAAGACTAGGAGGAAAGGGTAGGAATCCACGCTCAGGGGACAGGTTTTAGAATAATGCAATCTCCAGGTCAGGAAGAGGAACCCTTATGGAGGACGGGCATTTTGTGATGCCCTCTCTCCTCCAGAATGCCTGCACAGTCTGGCTAGTAATACACCAGTGATTTCTCACTGTTATTTCATTTATGGCAATGACTTTGGGTCTTGTGTCTGATCATAATGGTGATCTATGTGTGCCATCTACAGTGGGCATGGCTAATGAATCCTATTTTATTTCTTAATTAAGAATTTGAAAGTACCGCAAATTACTGCAATTAACATGGATTTTCTTCCTCATTTATTTACTTATTTAGATGCCTGAAATTGCACCCTTAGCTTAAACCAACCACAGGGTTCAGAGCCTGTTAAAATATATAGCATTCATTAAAATATTTATTCTTCGCCAACTATGAGGATTGCAGTTTGGAAATGGCAGTAATATCTATGTACACAAAATGCTGCCAAAAGAATATCCATTGAATTCAGTCTCTCCGGCCTCAGTAATTTAGATTTATTGACAACCCTTGGTGTAACTGAAATGTATTTAAGGTTTTCAAAATATCCTGTTGTTTTGTTGACTTCACATTCCATATTGTTGCTTTCCCTATCAAAGTTCTTAGGGACTCTAAGCCTCATCATAGTTTCAGACTTCAGTGCTCACTGAAAGATAAGAATAACAGTTTCAGAGTGGTTGAATTATCAGGCTGATTTCAAAAAATGGTACTTTGAATAAACTGCTTAACATCAAGTTGTCTTGTATATTTCAAGATTCAATCTTAAATTTCATTCTTAGTTTTTTGTTCTGAGTTTTGGTTTGGTTTCTAACTGGTTTCCCTAAAGACACAACTCAAACTGCACTCCAAACTACAGCAAGCAGGAGTACAAATGGGTACAATCCTACCATAAAGTGGTTGAGAAATAGCATATCAAAGGCCTTAAAAGGTACATATCCTTTGAAATATAGCTATTCCACTTCAAGGAATTTATCTTAGAATGAAGAATGTGTAGCAAGATAGCTATAATGTTCACTGGAACAATGTTTATAATTGGAAAACGAATAAAACAGCCAAAATATGTACCAATAAAAAGCTTGAGTAAATTACAGCCTTACATTGAGAATATTAAATAGCTAATTTAAAAACTATGCAGTTTATACTAGTTACCTATGGCTCCATTACCCTAAAACCCAGCAACTTAAAAAACACATACATTATCTGACACTTTCTACAGTTCAGGGATCTGAGTGCAGCTTTGCTTCTCTCACAAGACTACAATGAAGGAATCTGCAGAAACCACAGTCATCTCCAGGTTTAACTTGAAACCTGACTTGAAAGAGAGGTTCTACTTTCAAGGCTGCTCAAGTGGTGGTTGGCAGGACTCAGTTCCTCTCCAGCTAGGGTCAGAGGTCTCCTTCACTTCTTGCCATAAGGGCATTTCTGCGGGACAGGTCATGATATGACCATCAGCTTCATCACAACAACCAAGCCAGAAAGTAAGACGATGTGCACACAAGACACCAGACAAGTCTTTTCATCACCTAATCTCAAAAATGACAGCTCAACTCAGCTTGGTTAGAAGTCAGAGATCCAGCCCACACTCAAGAGAGTAGCTTGCACACAATGATGAGACCAGGAAGGGTCAGGGATTGTGGGGAACCACCTTAGAACTGTCTGCACATAATTGAAGCTTTTTACTGGCAAAAGATATTCATAATATCTTACTCAATGAGAAAAAAGCAGATCACAAAACAGTATGTGCAGCATGATCCCTGTTTTCTAAGCTGAAATCAATAATATATAATAACATACTAGTACATATTATATATATTATATATAATATATATATATATATATATATATTCACCTATGCATAAATAGTCACAAAACAATCTAAGTGTTCCATAGGTTGCTAGTGGCTAAATCTGGATGATGACATAAGGGATGAGTTGTGTGTCCTGTTTCTTAATTTGTTTTCTTTTCCTGAAAGGAAGTATTGTTTATAACCTTAAAAGGAGTAAATTGTATGAAATTTTTAAAAGAGCAATTTAAGCCCCAGTGTTTCTGATCTATACTATCTTTACAGGACTTTTTCTTGATTGTTACTTGAAGTCATCTAAACAGAAGTTCACAAGACCATTGTGACGAAGAAAATTGTGAGTACATTTTACAACTTGTTGCTGTGCTTGTGTCTTCAAAGTAACTGCTATCGCCAATAATAATGCCATGAAAAACTAAAATTATTTTTCCCTCTGTGGTCACTTGGGACCACTTGGGAACTGTGATTGACCTGAGAAAGGTAGGTCCTACGCTGATTTTCTTCCTCTTGAGTCAGGGCCTTCCCAGCTCAATTCTGGTTGCTTCCAGACATGAGCTAACATAATCATATGGACATTTCCTCTGCAAATTCCAAAGGGATAGGCTCTATTTATATGTCAAAAATAGATGAACAGATCTGACACTGCTGAACATAATTGCAAGTTTGAAAAAGGAGACGGGATGGGTGAGAGAGAAGATAGAGCCATTAATAATCTCCACACTTCATTAGCTTTCCTGCCTCAAGCCACTAGGAGGGCCTGAGTTGGGATACTACTGGTTCAGATTTGGAATAACTTCTTCAGCAATGTAAATGTTATCTTAAGGTCACTTTCTGATGAAAACTACTTTAGTGCCAAGCACAGATTTATTGGTTGTTTGACAAGCAGACCAGCTGCTGTGTACCTACACAGAGCATAGAGAAATTGCTCAGGAGGGCAAACTGATGTGGGAGGGGATGGAAGGCAATAGTCTCCAAGACTATGGCAGGGGATTAGGACCAGGTCTGAAATACTAGTGGGTCTCTTTCACTTGGAATCTATAGTACAACAGCTATTAAAATAAATAACTGCCAAACCTTTGTCATTTAACAAAATACTTCATTTTTCCCTCATATAAGGTCCAAGTGGGTGTTTTTCCAAGTGATGATTCAGAAACCCACATGGATCTTGTCTGTGGCTTCACCGTCATCTAAGCCCTCTATGCTTCACAATGGATCATCTGCATCTAGCTCTAGACTAGGAAGGAGAAAGTGAAGATGGCACACTATTTTCTACCCACCTTAGCCCCACATCCTATGGGTGAAAATTAGTCATATGAGCCTCTCACTGATGGAAGAAGCCATGAGATCCTTTGATGGCAGTTACTTCCCAACAACTCCACCATGTAATAGAGGAATGCACAGTCTGGGCTATTGGGAAAACTCATAGTGTTAAAAAAAAAAAAAAAAAAAAAGTTCTCACTGGGGAAATTCTTTTTTTTTTTTTTTTTTTTGGTATCAGGGATCGAACTTGGTCCTTGCACTTGCGCAGCAGGCGGTGAAACCACTGAGCTAAATCCCCAGCCCACGTTAGGGAAATTCTTAATAGGAATTCATACATCAATCACAGAGCAGGGAAAATTGATTTATCAATGGCTCTGAATAGTGAATCATTCTGCCCTATGTGCTGTAACTTCTAGTGCCAACAATATGTCCTCATGGTTAAAGCAACAAGTCACTGGTACCAAGACTCTAAAGAGTCAAAGTTTTTCTCCACTGGAACAACTTACTAGTGCTGAGGGTTAGCATAACTCACTGGGTTTTCAAGATACCACCTCTCAAACTTCCTCAGTGGGGAGGGGCAAGTAGCATTGATGTTGGTGATGTCATTTTACAGAAGCCATTATGTACAAAATTCCTGGAAATTTCTCCAAAAAAAAAATATAAATAAGGCCTCAGAAAGAAAGAGAAAAAGGAAAACAAACATACACATTCACACGTGCATGCACACACACATACATATACTCACACACTGGTTTTGGGGGGATTATCACAGCCAGCGTCACAAATCCTAATAAACAGGTAACAGTTGGGAATCAGTCTTCTTTTCTTTCTATTCTACTTTTTTTTCTATACTAACTTCAATGAACAATTCTTCAATGACTTTATTTTTCTCTCAGTGCATAAAATAACTGTTTTTAGTAGCCCTATGTTTGCAGTATAAGACATGTAGATAGTATTTGATCCTGTGTTGGGTAACTTGAACTGCCAGAAGCAATGAGCTATCACAAACATAGACCTTGATGTGGAGACCAGCCCTCAGCCCCATACCAGGGGCTAACTGCTGTGATGACAGGAGAAACTTAGACTCAGGCGAGGCCATGTTTTCCTCAGCTGTCAAACCAAGTAGATAAAACTCAACTCTTTCTTCTATTTTCTTATGAAAGTACTAAGAACTTGGGGCTCAAACAAAGATTAGAAAGTGCCTTGACCATGCTAGATAAGTATAGCAGAGAGTCTTTGTTATCACTGTGCTGTTGCTATTATTTTTTTGTGGTTGGCTCAGCTCTTCTTAACACAGAGGAATTAATGATGTGGCAGTGAAATTGGTTATCCACTAGGAGGGTAAAGGAGCCAAATGAAGTTGTATTTTCATCCCATTCTAGTCTCATGTTTTTCTTTCACAACAGCTGTGTTTACTGGCTTTATAAGTACTTTAATGGCATTTAACTATTTTTGCTTCTGACAAAATTCAGGCAAAGGACATTTTTTTAAATACTAAAAATGGAGGAATTCACTGGGGGAATGAGTTAATTTTCACCAATAGCCAAACACTAACATCTTTGATCCTATATCTAACATTGGTACCTACAACTTTCAACAAACTATTCTCAGCATAACAAAAAAAAGTAACCAAGTCCACTTTCTTCTTCCCAAGAACAACTCTCAAAAACTAGGATAACATGTCCTTCATTCATGAAAGAGAACCCAAGAAGACAACACAAGTGTGACTAGAGCACCTATTTCTAAGCCCCATGTTTGCATGTGAAAAAGAAATAAAGAACAACAGCTACAGTCTGTTTGGAATGAAACTTGATAGAATGATCTCAAAGTCTGGTCCTACACTCAAAATTGAAGAATCAGCAGGAAGAGTCATGTGGTTCATCTACAGTGTAAGGCTCAACAAGAAAGGGCCTGAAGAAAATGTAGGAATCCTTGAGGTTCCATGAACATGGGAGCAAGAATAAGCAGGGATAAATTGGGGTAGGAGAATGAGATCGGGCCAGAAACGGTGGGAACTTCAGGGTTAAAGACAGGCAGATAATGAATTCTATGAACAAGGATTCAAACCCAAGTCAGAAATCCAGGGGTCTGTTCAATCCACAGGGGCCATTAGAAAAGCCAGAGGGCCAGGTAGGTAGTTGTGATAATATCTTCCAAGGACTCAAACACCTTCCAGTGAGTACTGGTAGTTAAAAGTGTAGAGCCTCTGTTTAGCCACAGAAGTGGCTAAAAAACAGGTAAGGAGTCTTGCTCATTAGAATTAAGGAAAGAGCAAGAACTTTATTACCAAGGAAAAGTACCTTCTGTAGTAGATTGAGTGGGTTATAGTTTTGTATCATCTGGCCATGGATGTCATTTGGCCCAAGCCCAAGTCAGATCCTGACACAGGGGTGAGAGATGCTCATTTGTCACTAACAAGGGTTAGAAAGTTGTAGGTTAGAGCCATATGCTCACTCCAGGGGAGATGCTTTCATGTGACATCAGAACTGACCTCTGTACTCATTGTAGCTGAATGGTGACTACAACATTAGAATGACAGACCACACTGTGAGATCAATCATGCTGTTCTGCAATCAGCAAGGAGGGACAAAGACAGATTTGTTCCCACACCTGCATCTCCAAGGTTCTCACTCTCTCAGGTCAGCCCTGAGCCCAGCCTCTGCATAAGGATAGCTCTGCTGCTTTGTCTAGACAGACATCACGAACTGCTCAGCCACTTCTACCACACATCCAGACTGCAGAGCCTAAAGGAAATGGTATTTAACAAAGAGAATTTCTACATCTTCTAGAAGAACATGTAGACATTGAACTGGGTCAACCATACTTGGAGACGAAATGGATTTTGTTCTCCTACATTCCTTTACTTAGGTGGTGAATGTAAGGCACTTTCACACATTGAACATTATTGCCTTCTGCAAGCCATTTTCCTCATGTAAATGTCCTCAAGCCCATGATTCTTACAAGGCCTCACATTTTCCAAGCACTTTTATTCACAGTATTTCTTTTGAATTTCACAACTTAGGGAAAATTTCACAATTTAGGGAAAAGAATTATTATGTCCCTTGTAAAGGTGAAGAAATCAAAATTCAAAAAGTTTGAGCACCTTACCAAATAAGTTACCAAATAAGAGCATGAAATGGAATCCAAGCCTTATAGGTAAGTCCAAGTTGCCTGTAACCAATTCTATCCTCCAGATAGAACACCTTTGCATGTCAACACTGGAAGTTTGGGGAAAAGGAGAGTCAGGAGAAGTAGAGAAATTTGGGGACAGACAGTCCAAATTTCACATTGTCTCAGGCCATCCTGAGACTGTGATTTTGAACATTTCAAAGAATTCTCATACCTATTGAATCTGATCAGCTCAGTCACCCTGAAGGAGGCAAAGCAGACTTTCGGCAGCTGAGGAAACTAACACAGAGACAGTTCCAGGGAGTAATCCAAGAATAGATGGACATTTGATAGCAGAGTCAGAGCAGGAATCTAGATCTGTGAGGGCAGTGGCCTTTGCAAAGGATGGGATGGGGGGAAAGTCTTTCCTGAAGAAGGTGGGAGGGAAGTGATTTATTAAAAGATAAACCAAAATTCATATAAAAAGGGCCAAAAGCAGTCAAAAGAATTTTGAGATAGAATGAAAGGAAGAGAAACTTACACCACAGACATTAAAATACAAGAAAAAATAGTATTATAGAGGTGTTATGATATAAAAACCAATGGAATAAACCAGAAATCCAGAAGGAGACCCAGGCATTTTTGGTACATGATGGGGTGATTTCAAATAAATACATCAAGTATTGGGTGTTTGATACATAATGTCACAAAAATTGGCTCTTTGTATCAGAAAATTCACATTAGCACTCTACTTCATATATAAAATTACACAAAATATTGTGAATAAATTCCAAAATGTTTAAAAGCTAAAGGTTTTTGAAAAATATCATTAAGCTTTTAAAATATTAGAAGAAAATTCAAAAAAATATTTTTAATACCTGATCAGGAAAGAATTTCTTAAGATTCAAAAAACACAAATGGAAAAGATGAACACATTTTATTATTTTAAAATTTCAAATTTCTATATGGCCAGAGATACCATGAACAAAGCTGAAGGATAAGCAAGATTTAAGGATGAGTTTGCACTGTCTTCAACCAAGAAAAGATTAGATACATGGGAATGAGGAAGAAACTACAATAAGTAAAAGACATAAGCCCCAATATTAAACATGCAAAATATAAAAACAAGCAGTTCACAGAAATGGAAATCAAGATGGCTTACAAAGATCTGAAAAATTGCCCTACCTTGTTCATAATCAGGGAAATGGCAATTAAAGCAAAAAAATGCCATTTCAACCTATCCCACTGACAAAAGTTAAAAGGTCTAACTGTGCCAAATTTTTTTGAGAAATAGGTACTGTCATCCTGAAGGGCATCCAAATTATATTGAGCCTTTTAGAGAGAAATTGGGAAATATTTTCTAACACATGCCCTGGGACAACTTATTTTATGTCAAGATACTTACCCTAGATACATACTCAGCTAACGTGTGAATTTTTGTTTTGTTTTGTTCTTTTTTTTGATACTGGAGATCAAACTCAGGACCTTGCACTTGCGAGGCAGGCAGCAGCAGCACCGCTGATCTAAATCCCCGGCCTGACATGTGAATTTATTTTTATATTGAATTATTTGCAGTAGCAAAAATTGGAAAATAATCTACATAACCACTAACAGGGCAATGGGAAAACAGAAATAAGCTTTAGTGAACTGGATGCACATATCAAAAAAGATGGTCTTTGAAAACCTAAATTGATTGTAAGAAATCAAACCATATTAACACACCATTTACATACTTATTTAAAACACACAAAAAAATGTTATCAATTATGGTTTAAAACACATGCAGAGTAAAAGCACAAAAATACACAGAAGAACACAAACAAGTTCCAGGAAAATGATTTTTCAAAAGGAGTAAAAGAAGCTCAAGGAGAATGTAGAGAGAATTCAATCGTACCTATAATGTTTTATTTCTTTAATTAAAATAAAATTAAATTCAGCAAAATATTAGCATTATAATTTTCTTGTCAGTGGACACTGTGTGTTTGATATAGTAAACAATTTCAGAAAAGGGAGAAAGGAAAGAAAACGTTAATCACCAGCTGCCTCTGGTGGAAATGAGAAGGCAGTGGGAAGCAGAGGTCTTCAGGAGAGCAGAGCTGACAGATTTGAAAATTACTCTGGCTTTGGATTTCTGCTCATGCACACACACTGAGACAGTCCGGTGCACGGGAGCAGTGGGATCATGGGAGAAGCACTGCCAAGCAAGGCAGCCAAGGAACTGCTGGGCTCCTGCCAGCCCACCCCTACCAGGTCATTCCATGGCTCAGGGTAAGCCCAGGAATATCAAGTGGCTGAAATACGATAAGAGTGTGCTTCTCACACTTAAAATGTCTGGAAGTCAGCAGTACGGGGCTAGTATGGCAGCTCTAAGTTGTCCCCAGGACTTGAGCTGTTTGGCTTTTCTATTCTGCCATCCCTAGTTACACGGATTCCATCTCCAAGGTGACTTCCTGACCTGACATGATCACTGCAGCTCCAAGCCATCCAAATAGAAAGCAGGAAGAAGTAGGGAGGTGAGGGCAAAGTGGTTCCTGTGAGCTGTCTGTACACCTCGGAAACTTCTTTCCTGGAAGTCCTTAACCAAGGGAGGCTTGGAAATGTTTTCTGTAATTCATCAACAATGTGCCCAATTAAAAAGTTGGGTTTCTGTTGCTAAGGGAGAAGCGGGAGTGGCTAGTTGGTCGGTAGCTTACAGTGATTGCCGGTCAGTAACACGTCTGCCTGTGGACAACAGCTTGCTTCCTCTGGAGTCTGCTTTCAGGTCCATTCCAGAAAGAGGATGCAGTAATGAAGGTTTCCTAGATGAACCCAATAGTCTTTGCCACTCATTTTTCCACACTTTGTTCTCACTTCAGCCTGGGACCATTATACTTGAAGCCCTGTGTTGACCCTTTCACCCTCTGTTACTCCAGGAACATGTCTGACTTGGGGCTTGAAACATTTTCTCCCACTAGTTCTGGTTCTCCCTAGAACTCATGCTCCACTCTCCCAACTCTTTTGGAATTGTGACTTCGCTTCCAGGTTTATCAACCGGTAGAACCACCCTATTTTAACTTTCCACTTCGATTTCTCCAAAAAATCTTCTCAGACTTGTAGCAGCCTCCTCTCCAAACACTTATCCCACCATTTATGGTCCTGACATATTTTTCACTCCAAATTAATGATGGGCCTTAGACCATAAGGCCTAGTGATTTACAACTTGATTTTTTCAGAGTCCTTTCTTCAACTGAAAACTTATGTGAAACCCCAAAAAGTGAATAAAATGAGTGGAGTGAGGTGAAGGTGCCCAAGCTGTCTGAGAACATAATCTAAAAACAGAATATATTACCCTCATTTTATGAATGAAGATATTGGCTTTTTTTGTTGCTTTTTTATTTTTGGTACCGGGGATCAAACTTGGGTCCTGCACTTGCACAGCAGGTGGTGAAACCACTGAGCTAAATCCCTGGCCAAATGAAGATATTGTTAACACAAAGATAGAATTGAATTATCCATAGTCATATTGTTATAATAACAGTACCAATAATAGTAACAGTATCCGCTAACATTTACTGTCTTTGTCAAGCACTGTTCTGAATGTTTATGTATATTAATTAAACCTTGTGATATGCCAGCCAGACAAGACCAGGGCCAGGACTTGATCTAGACATTTTGACTCTAAAGTCTATTTGGAACAATTTTCCTAAAAGCAGTTCAGCCATAGAGATTAAAGAATTACAGACTCTGAGTGTATTTCCTTAACTTTAAGTTTCCCCGTGCTTCATATCTATTTTTTGTCTACACACATTAGGCACCTGATGAGGACTTTGATAAAATATTTGAGCTCAGTGGCTAATGGTCATTCATGTGAGGCTTTGATGAGATTGAAGTTGGCCCAATAAGGCTACTAAGGACTAAATAGGAACATCAAACTGCATTTTTGATCACCTGCATGGAGAGCCATTTCCCCACCAAATCATGTCTACAGCTAGGAAAGCAAGCATCTCAGATAAATGTTCTGTGCATGGTCATATTTAAATTCAAGTCCTGGCAAGTTAGAAAGGGGATGTACCTTGCCAGAATCCTGTACTTATTTCTCCAGAGTAGTGGTATCAAAAGAACCATCCAGAGACCATGAAGGAGAGAATAGGTAGATAAGCAACGTGTAAAACCAAATCTTCCTATATCCATCTTTCCATCTGAGCTGTTGAATTTTGCATTTCCAAGGTCACCAAGTCATAGCAGAACAAAAAAGTAAAGCCATAACAAATATCAAGAAAGCCCACATGCTCTCCTATACTTCCCTTCCCTCCAAAAGCCAACAAATGTCAGCATGCAGGGGGCTCCGGGAGCTAGCGCACTTGACCAAGGTGGGAGTGAAGTGCATGGTGGATAGTGACTAGTTCATAGTTCATAGCAGAAGCAGAAAAGGATGCTGGATTTCTTGGCTCCAAGTTCTGCTTTCTCCTTACTACACCTCACTGCTTCTTCGACCTTAGCAGGAATTGACTTGAAAGCCACATTCACTCAACTGTTAATTTAACAGGTGTGTATGGAGCCCCTCCCAAGTACAAGGCCTTGAATAAGGTAGTAGAGATATGGCAGGTTCAGAACAGAAAACACCTCTGTCCCCACAAAGGTCACATTTAATTGAGGAGAGGAACAGACACACCATCTGTGGAGTACAGAGAGAAGTGGAACAAGAGAACAGAGCAGTCAGAGAAGGCCTCTCTGTGGCTCTGAGTCTCTTCAGCAAAATTTATTTCAACCTTGATGTATGTCTTGCTTCCATGGTAGGGCCTGCGCCTTATGGTTTGCATGTTAGACAGACGCATGGAACAACAGGGAGGGATCCCCAAAAGGAAAACGCAAATTCTAAAACAAGCCTCAGCACTGTCAAGAGTCCTGCTGTGGTCAATATATGTGCACCTATGTTTATAGCGGCACAGTTTGTAACAGCTAAAACTTGGAAACAGCCCAAGTGCCCATCAGCTGGAGACTGGATAAAGAAGATGTAGTTTTTTTATAAAGTGGAGTACTACTCAGCCATAAAGAACGAGAAACTAGAGTAATTTATAGCTAAGTGGATGCATATTGAGGCCATACTCTTAAGTGAAATAAATAGGACATGCATGTGTAAATACCAAATAGTTTCTCTAGGGTGAGAAACTGAAAGTGTAAATAAGGATTAAAATGATTAAGACGAATAATTGATAATTTGAAATAGGAAGAAAAAGTCCAAAGGGGTAGGGGAAATGGGAGGGACAGGGGAAAGGAAAGAAGGGAAAGGAAAAATTATGAGAAAAGGAAAACATGGAAACAAAGTCTTTGTAAATAGGGAGGAGTGGAGGGGGTGAACAGAGGGCAGGGAATGGGGAAAAAATAAGAACCAAGATACATCATGTACAGGTACAAGCACCCAATGATAAATGTAAACGTATTGTATACCTAAGATGTACCAATAAAAGAATTTAAGCAAAAAACAAAACAAAAAGAGTCCTGCTGTGGGATAGTCTAACAAGCAGGGCAGGGCAGCCACTAGCCAGCCTGGGGAACACAAAGAATATTTAGAAGATAGGCCTGTCCCCAGAGAAAATAGTCCAATGACTTGGAAGCTTCAGAAATCTGTTCTTGCAATCTGGATCAGTCTAAAAAGGCCTCTGCAAATCCTCTACTAGGAAGGAAAGTTGGAGGTAAAGGTAGCATTTGAAGAATTGTAGGGCAGAAAAGAGCGCCTGACTCACTAAAAATGTTCCTTACATTGGCTCCAGGAGGTTATGTCTTTGGAAAGGCACTAAAAGTGAGATCTTAGGAAAACTCTATGCTTTAAAAACAATATGTAAGTCTGTTCTTGTCTAAGGCCCAGAAAAAAATTTCATAAACAGAAATTGCCAAATATGATTTATTTTATGACTATAACATGATATATCTGTACAACTTTTCTAAAAGATTTATCAATCAAATCAATCAATGACAAAGAAAATAATTGCCCAAGTGCGTTTCTGTATTTACTAGTAAAATCACCCCTGGGAGGAGAGGCTGCAGGGAACAGCTGGAGAAGGCCCTGATGTGATCAGTGACTGACGCTGGGTCATGGAGAGACAGAACCAACTGGGAAGGGCAGTGAGAAGCTGCTAGATACCCAGAGCCAGGAGGCCTGTGCCTGGAGGTGCTAGAAAGCAGCCTAGCTGGATGGGGTAGCTGCTGTCTGCTCCAGCACCATGGTTCACAGGAGATGGAATTGGCAGGAAACGTGCAAGAAACTCACACTTTCTCTCTATCTTCATCTTCCTATCTTCACTCCCACTGTAGAAGAGTCTCAAATCTAACAACACTCCATATCAGCTCAGGGTCCAGCCCCTCCTGTCTCCTAAGCAGGTGCATTCACTCACCTGGTCTGTCCCTTCCAATTAGTCTCCTCCTCAACAAACACAATATATCATCTTTCTTCCCTTTATCCTTCTTTCTTCCTTCCTTCCTTCCTTTCTCTTCTCTCTCTCTCTCTCTCTCTCTCTCTCTCTCTCTCTCTCTCTCTCTCTCTCTCTCTCTCTCTCTCATAATCTTGAGGGGAAGCAACTGACACTCTATGGTGTACTGTGTTGCTAAACTAGAATATCGGGTAACTTGGGTATATTAAATGTACCTTGACTTAAAATCTTTCAACTTATAATGTTGAGGAGCATCTGTACTATAGAAATGAACTTCATTAAAATCATTGTCAATCTCCTTGGAGGTGCAGTATGTTGGGGGAGAGAAACCAGCAGGATGTTCATGTGGGTTTTAATCCCATTGTGGGCACCATGTTTTGATCTGACCTGGGTCCACTTCCCAGTGTGTAGACTGGAGAAGATAACAGCTGTCCTAGCTACTTCATATAGCTAGCATAAGTATAAAATGAAATAATGGGTGTAGAGGGACTTTGCAACTCAGCAAGAGTGAAGCACCTGCCATTTCTCATCCTCTTCTTTGTCCCTCTCTGTATGCAATAATTGAGCTCCTGAGCCCAAAAGAGTGAGGCTATACTCACAAGAATCCCACTATGCCCAATGATGGATCTTTCCTATAAAGTAACTCCAGGGTCAAATTAGACTCCAGTGAGTTAATCATGGATAATGTAATTATAAGAAGCAGCAAATAAATTTATAATAATTGACTAATTATTATTTTTAGAAAGAGGGACATGCAGAGAAAGAACACAGTGAGAAAGATTATCCTCTGTAGGAATAATCACTCCTCCTGGCCACTTGGCCTGTATGTGAACCCACCCCAAGGAGTGCTTGGGTCTCTCTGGCATGCTATCTTGATGTAAAATACTTTCTGACCTGAAATCCTGGCTTTACCCTGAGGCACAAGGGTCTGTAGTCTCTAGCAGGTATGTCCAGGAAAGAGCACAGCAGCTGGAACCATTGCACAGTCCTTGTTCCAACACATTCCTCTGTGCTTGGATAAGGAACACAGTGGGAAGGGTCAAAGAAGCAAACAGGTTAGTAAAATTAGGGTGGGCCCACCTCTTCCTTTTTACTATGTTCTATCTGGTTTTCAGGAAGAGGTGGGATTTCCAAGGTGCTGTGATAAAGGAGGGATCCACTACCCTCCGTTGAGCGCAAGTCAAGTCACTGTCACAGTCAGATGACACAGCAAGAAGCATTTTTCAACAGTCTCTGCAACCTCAACTTCAGAGGTGAGATGAGACAAGATGAAGGTTGTGGGCTCCCTGTACAGAGGAAGGAAAATAAGGAAATGGGAAAGAAGGTAATGTTTATTAAGTCAAGAACACTTACCTACACTTTCATATAACCCACTCAACAATATTCTCTAGTATGAGTTTATTATTCCATTTACTAATAAAGGATCTGGGGCTCAGAAAGGCTAACACTTGCCCAAGATCACACAGAGGAACAGAGGGGACTCCAAATGCCAGGCCATTTCCATTCTGAGAAGCTGGCTCACCAGAGGCATCAGAGCCCACTTCAAGGGCTGGAGACACCCAGTAAAAGGTAGTAACTCTCCACTTGTGTCCTGTCTGTGACTGTTCTCTTGCTAAGGGACAATTTATTATTATGGTACTATAGTTGAGTAAGAAGACTTCAAACTGAGACTTAGATTTGCCATTTACCAGTTTTGTGAACTTAACTAAGTCCCTAAGTGCATCTATAAAATAAACATGTCATCTCTTTAAAATATATATACAGTGGTACATCGGTTCAAGAACTTAATTCTCTCCAGGATTCTGGTCACAAACCGAATTGGAAAGAGCCAAATCAAATTCAATGGTTAGGTTCAATGTGGACCTGATGGGGAAATTTGATTTGGTTCCCATCCAGTTCAGTTTGTGACCAGAATTGTGGAAAGAACTAAGTTCATGAACCGAGGTACCACTGTAGGTTGCTGTGTTGCTTCAGTGCTGTGAAAATGTCTACATTACACTATCTCACCAGTAGAGAGAGTAGTATTGTCTGCACTTGCAGCAGGTGAAAGGCATGTCCCTGGCAAAGACACAGAAGGGCAAAAGCTATAGAGGTCCTGGGACAGTGACTAAGGCCGGGAGAGTCCACAACACAGCTGAGATCTGATAATTAATTACACGGTCAGAGTAGGGCTGACAGATATGAAGGAGTCCTTTAATGTTTTCTCTGCACCTTTCTAAGACTAGAGTGGCTCCAGAGTCTCAGCAGAGCTGTCTCCTTAGGTGGATCAACTGGCTCTACCTTGGGGAAAAGAAAAGTCACTAGAGAAAAAAGCCAGCAGGTCCTGTCTGGAGGAAAACCACCATGCGGGATCAACTCTAATCTGCTTTTTTCAAACCTTTATTCCTGCAATATCATATTGCTCCTAGAAAAGTATAGGCTGTAAGATCCTATACTGATTCTATAAACCCTAGATGAGCACACAGCTCAATCAAGTGATCCATAAAGGCAGAATTCCATACTTCTGTCATAGTGAACTTTTTCCATAATCAGCTTTAGTGACAGGCAGAAGGTCCTACCAGGCTTAATAAAAACAGACAGATTCACCCTTAAAGATTCAGATTCAAGGGTAGAGGTGGAGCAGAAACATGCCTTTTAACAAACTCACCAGTTGTTTCCAATGCAGGTGATCCTTGGGGAAACAACTCTGAGAAACCCTTGAATAGCCTGTTGTTTTGCACACCATCTTATTCTGAAATAACCGGTTGATGGGTCTAACTCCCCAGCAGAGCCTAAGTTCCTGCAGAGCAGAGCTTGTGCCTCCCCTCACTGGACACCAGAGCCCAGCAGGGCACCAGGCACATTCTAGGTTTGCTTGGGCTCAACAGACAAAAAGGGCCATAAAATATATCTCATTAGAACAGTCTCATATCTAGATTTTGTTCTGTGGGCAAGAATCACTGTGTCCCCACATACCATAAAAACGGACAGTAATACTGATCATGGGTGCCAGAGTGATCAAACTGAAAAGTACCCAAATCTATTCCTTAACATTCATAAAGCAAAGACACAGCTCTGACCTCTGCACTCATTAAGATTAGTAAGATTATGCTGCAGGAAACATTTTGCTAGAGCTCATCTCATCAACATAATGAAGTTTACCTTACAGTTACTTTGTAGATGAAAGAACCGAGGCATACAGAAGTTCATTGACAGGTTCAAGGTTGCAGCATTAATCAGTGTCAAACCCAGAACCCAAACCCAGGTCTTTGGATTTTCTGGGCAGGACTTCTTCCAAACCATAAGATTCTGAGAAGGGCCTGTATATCTTTTTTTGTCTTTAAAGAAGTCTTTTCTTGTTTGATGCCTCTGTTGCTTGCTATAGAGAAATTCACTGCAAGAAGAGGAGGGTATCATTTAATGTTCCCTGTATAGCACTTTCCAGAGACCTGAGCCATGGAAAATATTCCCCAGAGCCCCTAAGAATTCAAAGAAGGAAACAAAATCAGACTTAATTAAATGTGTAATTACTGTTGAATGTGGCACACATCCTTCTTTTAGGTCAAATTGATGATGCAGAAGAATGATCGTGCTTGTGACTGTTGTATGTTTTTAGGTGGTTGGAACCCTTGTCTCATCCCTCGGATTATTACTTGGAAGCAGGCTTTATAGAACTGGGGTACCAGCTGCAATGGATTTAAGGGAACAAGCTCTTCAAAGGTCCCTCCACATCAGGCATATGAAGCAAGACGGAATCATTTGGTGTGCTGCATGCATTACATGGTTTCCCTTCATTGTTGTCTCCTCTCAGGTGTCTCTTCTCAAATGCTTAGGAAATCATGCTGATTTAACTAATTCACAGTTTGGTTCTTATCTGTTCTCCTTTTCCCTGTCTCTTCTATTTTGAGATGTTTGCCTTTGTTGTTGCAATGTTTCTCAGGCATTCCAGCTACTCTGTCAGGGTTTAGTCTTTGCAAAAAAAAAAAAAAAAAAAAAAAAAATGTTCCTATTAGTCAATACTCAGGCCCAATGTCCACATTTTTTTATCTTAGGCAAAGTCCCATACACTCTCTCTTGGAAATACTAGATAAAATCCTAAATGACAGAGGCAGCAGACCTCATTGGATCTCAAAGAGACAGAGGGCACCCCTTTCTTCCTTGCCCATCTATGCCAATAAGTTGAAAATAAATTTCTCTCATGCATCACATGCTGATGTGCTTTGGCTTAATCAGCTTCTCGGATTCAGGGTAACTCTTCCCCTGAAGGGCACTTCCCTCAAGGCACTGTGCTCTGTACACCACTAGAAAATGAGACCGAGAGATTATATCCACTTTGTAGGTTCTGAGGCTGAGGAGCCAGGACCAGGCTGACTTACTAAAGTTAGTTAGCAGCAGAGCCCCTTCCTGAACCTCTCCTTCCTGTCTCTTGGTCTAGTGGGCTTTAGTCCTTAGTTCTTTCTGATCACACTCTTGCTATAGCTAAAATACACTTACAGGTTGGCTGTTGTGTCCTCAGAAGGACGGAAGGGAAGGAGGAGGAAATCTTTGTTTTCATCTCTGGAATGTTCTAATAGCTCCAGCTGTGGCTACAATTCCTGAGTGTAGAGGGTTTTTTGACTTGTTTATTTTCTTTTGAGAGATTCTATCTAGATTCCAGTACCCTTTCCAACAAATAGTACTTTGAGGCAGCTGGGAAAGGGAGGGCTATTCCTTCCTTGTCATATGTCCTTAAAATAACATGATGGGGGAGGCAAGCCCTCAGGGTCCTCTTGAGCTACCAAGGATAGCATAATGAATTGGCTAATGATAAATGATTTGCTCCTGAGTTCCAAGCGATATGGTAATGAATTGCCAACGAGCCATTTGCCAGACTGTAGCCATATGGTAAGGGATGGGACCCTGCCACATTGTAGCCATACTGTGGGTTTGTCTGTGTAATTGTTCCCATCCAGAACCTTCCCATCTCTATGGCTGCTAATTAACATCCTGTTTAAGCTTCTGTTGTCAAAACTAATCATGTTTGTTTTATTCAGATAGGTCTATCTCTTATCTGATTAGTAACAGTGACCATTAGGAGATGAAAATGTGTTTGAGTTCACATGAAATTATTTGAGTTTCACCTCTTCCATTGCCCAGTGGGCACCTAGACCAAGCAACACTGGCCTGTGGTAGCGACTCAATCCAGGAGCTTATAAAACCAATAGAGTATTGGGCCAGGGATTTAGCTCAATGGTTCCCCCACCTGCCTCGAAAGCACAAGGACCTGAGTTCGATCCCCAGTACCAAAAGAAAGAAAAAACCAACAAAGTATTATCTTTCCTTACAGAAACACAAATGAGGATTTAGTTCATTAATTTCCCTATTGTTTTTCCTTTCTATGGACATTTCTCTTGTCGGATCTTTAGCTATCATATGTGGATTTTATTGTAATAGTGGTGATATTAAAAATAGAAGGAGATTCATTTGTCAGAATAAGGCACCCGTTCAAACACACATGTTTCAAACACACATACTCTGTTGGGTTGATGAAACAATGAGATTTTGGGAAGAATGATGTTGGTTTCTTTTCTTTCTGCTCATCTACCATTCCCTTACCTTCTTGATTGGTTTCCATAGTAGTTGCCTAACCAGGGCTAGGGAGAAAGTTTGGCAAACAAAAACCAAAGCTACCCTACAAGGAAAGGGTAATAAGGAACTACCATTAGTAAGCAGCAAAGCAAATGGGAAAGGAATATGAAGAGTTATGACGAGTTTAGGAGTACAATGGGGTAGGGGAAGATGTGGCTATGTATGCTGCTCACCTCATACAGTATCTGTATGGTATTTCTGAATATATCTTACCTTTGAGAAAAGCAGGACACACTTAATCTATTAGGCTTGGAGTGGCTTCCAGAAGGCTCATGCTCTCACAGTGTTGAAGATCCTTTCATCACTACAACAAGGGGAAAGGAAGGGATTGGTCCTTTGCCTACCCACCCACCCCCACACACACACATACACATCTTCTAGCAGCCTCTCCCACTAAGACTGCCTGTAATCCATGAAGGTTGGTTTCCTTTCATAACAATCTTGAAGAATGTCAGGAAATGGAGGCAAAAGAAAGAAGAGGGAGGTGAGGAAGCCCACAGAGTAATATTCCTTTGAATGGTCCCAGGTCCCTCGCTTCCTATAGGACTCAGTGGGAACAACCACTCTGTTTCACAACTTCCTGATTCTTCCCTGCATACATGCACTGCACCCCAGAAACAGCTAACGTGTTAATTGCAAGGTCAGGCCAGTGTCTTCCGTGGCATCTGGGACATGGTATAATGCAAACAGATTTCCATATGTGGTCCCTTGCAGTACTCCTAGGCCCCCAAGCACCCATACCACGTGAGAACTTGGCTTCTCAGGAGACGCTGACATTTTAATTGGAAGCATCTGTCGCCTTTTCTGTTATTTTTGGCCAGGTTTGGTTTATTTGTATGAGCCGATGTTTGTGTACAGGCCCGCCTCCGTGTTTCACAAAGCCTAGCATTGCCTCCTCTCTCATTTTCTTCTCAAGTAGCTGACTGGGACGTGTGACAGGGCCATTTGCCTTTACCCCTGTCTGCTCTGATGTGGATGCCTCTCAGAGGAATCAGAGTGGGCAGGGCCAAACTGAGAACAGCAAAGAACCTTCCTGGAAAATGTGAGGTTTCCAGGAAGGAGGCCTACCCCTTGTCATTTACTGCAGTGTCCCAGCAGGAGCTCTGGGCTGTGGGGGCACCTCTCTGGGTGCTAGGTTCAGCAGAAGCTGCTTCCAGTTCTGGCTCACACACCAGATGATCCCCCCCTCCTTAAGTCTCCTAGAGCCTTGCTCCCAGCAACTCTTAAAAGCTTGCCCTCCACTTTGTCCTCCTTCAAAAAATTCAACCACTTCTGTCCATCCAACCCTAGTCATCTCCCCCCGAGCTGTTCTAAGTCTTGTGGGCCTAACCACATACCAGCATTGCCACTTTCAGTCAGTAATCTGGCTGTCATGGGTGGAATAATGGCCCCACCCCCAAACATACATCTCCCTGAAACCACAGAATGTGAAAAGGGCATCAAGGATCAGAGGAGAGAGACTGAGAGTGAGAGTGCTAATGCTCGGTAGAAGAGGTGGTCTCCAAGCCTGGTGGCAGATTGGTAAAGCAGAGGGGGGAAAGTAGACAAAGTGCAGGAAGAGTGGATGGGTAGGTGATAATGAAGAAACAAGCCAGCTTGGAGCAGAGAAGAACAAGGCATCTCCATATGCCCACTCACCCAGAAGTCAACCTTTGTGGGAGAGATGGATCTGCTTCTCAGCTGACACATATCTTTGCATCAAATAAACATTAATTGAACACTTACTGCCACCCAGCAATATCCTGGGCACCAGAGAGTCCCTGAGACCCAGCCTCCACCCTAAGTGAACACAGTCTGGCGGTTAGGGCAGACCACTGAGCAGGTAACTGTGTTGTGTTCAGAGTGTTATGTATTTGTATTAGTCAGTTTTCTTATGAGGGACACAATACCTGACATCTACAGTTAAAGGAGAAGAGGTTTAATTTAGCTCACTGTTTCAGGGGATTCAGTCCATTGTTGGCTGGCTCTAAAGCAGAAACATCATGGTGGAAGGATGTGGTGGAATAATGCTGCCTAGTTTGTGGCAGCCAGGAAGCAGAATAAGGGAACACCACAAGAGAGGAAAGGGTTAGGGTCCATCTAAGGTACTCAAAGTCATCCCTCCATGACCCACCCAGACACAGCCAGAAGTATGCTTTACTAATCCTCTAGGGAACTTCCAAGCAAATCAAGCTGACACTTCTAAGTGTAATCGCACAGTATTATAATAAAAGACATGCCCAGTTGAATCCCTACCTGGGGTGAGGGAACTGGCACATTTTTCTATAAGTGACTTTCAAGCTACCCGAGAGATGACTAAGAGTTGGGCTGTTGACAAGGATGCTAAGAGCTTCCACATAGCTCTTCTCATTTAAGTATGTGTAAAACAAGCAATTAGAAACATACAGGAATAAATAGGATCAGTGAGAAAAAGTAAGAATAATCAACTAGGAAAACATGTCAACCTGGGGCCATCTAGCATAGGAGCAAATATCCCTGTATAAGCAAGAGCCTTCTAGAAGCCACTCCAACCCTAGTAGATTGTGTGCTCTGCTTTTCTCAAAGGTAAGAAATATTCAGAAGTGCCATCATCTGACATGATCAACAGAGGCATTTCAGCTTTCTGGAAAATTATTAGGGTGGATTTCAGGTTCCTAGCTGAGGCTAACCTCCTGACTCTTCTTTTGTTGACTTTCTTATGGGCCAGTCTTCATTGATGTCCTCCAGGTGACTCCCCACTCCCCACACCCTCAGGCTTTGGAAGAGGGTCCTAAGTTCCTCAAAGGCAGGATCTCTTTCCTTGTCAGACTGCCTAATTATCTGCAAGGTTTTCCTCTAGTAATGGCCGGTGTTTATTTGATGGATCCCTCCAACCTTTGGCTTTCCTCCACTCATATTGACCACGGAAGCCATCTGGAGATATTGGCCCAGCAATTCAACTGGACTTTATTAAAGGCCTACTGGGTTCATGACATCATACTCACACAAAAATGCCTGCCCTAAAGGAGTTTGCCATCTAGTTGTGGAAATAAACAATAAACACGTGCAAATGTAAACAGAACCAAAAAATGTCAAGATATTTGGAGGTTACAGGACCATTGAGTTGATTCCATGGATGTCAATGCCAATATCCTCCAAATCATTGCCTTCAGGTTTATCCAAGGAAAGATGCAGGGATACAGAACCCATAACTCTGACGTCAGAGCTGTGAGGGAGGTCCAGACTCTATCCTGAGCCTCCTGCATAGGCAATGATCTTTCCATTCCTGGAGAAGTCCAAGAAGTAGATGGAAAATAAAGACCTCACATGTCCCTTCATGGGATACCTTTTCCAATCTTACCAATCAAGCTTCTTTGTGGGCTTGACAGTTTCTATTGCATCCATCTTTGTAGACAAGGACACAAAGAGGAAATGGGCCAATCATCCTGTCTCTGCCTAAATTTAACGTTTCTCTCTCTCTCTCTCTCTCTCTCTCTCTCTCTCTCTCTCTCTCTCTCTCTCTCTCTCTCTCTCTCCCCTCAAGCCTCTTTCTTGCAGTCCTGTATCTTTTTGTTATATATATGTAATTATATTTTTCAGGGAAACCCACTACTCTTGTCACAGTGAGCCTCAGTTCTGATTTATTAGCATGAAGAGATTAAGGTTAGAAGAAGACAGGAAAGCCAAGATAAAGTTGTGACACCATTTCAAGTCATGGAGAAGACAGGGAAGGAAAAATAAATTAAACAGAATGGAAACATTAAGACCAGGAAGGCCAGATTCCATGGTGTCAGAAATCTGCCACTCCAGTGGCCACTATTCTATACCACATGAGACCTCACCCCTACACACCTTGGATTGTTCTTATAGGCATGCTGGGGCTCAAATCTCACTGGGGAACTCTCATGGAAGAGGTGTCTGACTTGGTGCCACACCATTGCTTCCCTAAGAATTTGGGGTTTTATAGACAGTGGGCTGGCTGGGCCTTGCTACACTGAGGAAGGAGTGATGCTCAATTCAAGGTTTGGACTGGAGGGAACCTTGGAGAATCTGCTCCACCTACTTAGCAGATAGGGAAAATCAGGCCCAAGAGAGGGGTTGTCCAAAATCCCATAGCTGTTAAGGGCAAAACTGCCCTTAGAGTATTTCTTCCTCCCCTCTCCACCATTTTCCAGGTTCCCATCTCAGCTTTATCATTAATGGGAAACATAGGATAAGATACTGAACCACTTTGAGCCTTAGGCCTGTAAAATTAAGGCCATACGAACAGGCATTTTTGAGGCCTTCTTATAGGATGCCAGCTATTGTTTAGAATCATTCTCACATTTAAATCTGACAACAGTTCTGGTTTTATTTTGCCATGTTATATAGGGGAGAAAAATGAGTCTCTGTGAGACTAAGTAGATGTCTTAAGATCATGCAGCTTGGAGAACTGGAATTGTGATGCCAGTGGTTTATCCTGTGCCCCCCTTGCCAGCTGTGTTTAGCACAGGCCTAGAGAAAAATGAGGAGGATGGAACTGAGGAGCAAGCTCCCCCACACTCCTACTAGGCACTTTCATGTAGCTCCTACCAGCAACGACAAGGTGCTTCCTTCAACACAACCCTGCCATTGCTGTGCAGAAGCAAGTTATTGTACTTACAGGAGGAAAGCCTGCTCCCTCTTTCATGGAAGGTCACAGTGTCACATTCCTCGTGCCTATTGGTCAGGGTTTGGCCTCCAGAAAGTGACCTGGGCCAATGCTGCAGACAGGTACAAAGTGAAGAAGCCTTCAAGAGTGTCTGCCACACTTGGGTGTCTGCCCCACCAAAAAAGAAGCATTGCAATGCTCAAAGGCTCTCCCAAAATAAGAGAGCTGAACCTTCAAAGTCAGAGAAGGAATTTATTTGGAGAAATGACAGCTCACTAGCATGTTCTGTCCCACTTGCATAACAGAGCAGCATCTCCAGCTGCCATTTGCAAAGGCCCATTCTGCTCATTTTGCATTCAGGGTGCTTCTTCGGCCAGGGCTCAGAGCTGGCTGCACTGTTAGATGTGTCTTTGGACACACACTTTCATACACATGTACAGCAAGTCCTGTTGTTTTTAATAAAACTTATATTCTCAGTCCTTCTCTCCTAGAAATCCAATTATGTCCTCCACAGGGCAGAGGCCAAGAAGGCATCCACCCACACCATATTATTTTGCAGACAGCAGAAATGTCCCTATTGTCAGCTTCTGTTTCAGTGTTTCCTGGATCACTCCATACCAACAGCCTTCCTCTTCTTTCTAGCCTTCTACAGGAGTACTACCCAGACCAGACATCTTGGCACTTGTAGTGCCCTTGGACTTATTTCTGTCCAAAGTAGCACTTTGCTGTATCTACTCTCACATTATTATTTAACTGTGTGCTGTGTGAAAAAATTTGCTCCCTAGAGCAGGAACAATATTACAGAGCAGTGGATCTCTGAAATTCTAGAATCTAGGTAGTAGTTTAAACATTTTTTTCAGAATCTCTTATATCATTCAGAGGTGGACAGTTTCTGGGTACTCTTTTCCTAAAAGACCCTTGTCCATCAAGTAGACTCCTACCTTTATTTTCAGATGCACTTTAAATAAGTTATTTTTGACATTCCTAGCCATATCCACAACTCCAACCGGAATTAGTCACCCCTTTTCCTGTGCTCCTATAGCCCTTTGTACTCATCTTTGTTATTGCATTATTACAGAGGATTATATTTACCTTTTTAATATCTAGACACCTCTCCATCGGGAAGCTGAGCACCACATGGATAGCCACTCTAACCAGGAAGAGCTTGCAGGTGCAGGTGGTGATTCAGGTGCATGCACTTAAAGGAGGAGGAAGTTGGAGATGGGGGGGGGGCAAGAAAGATGAAATGAACTCAAGTGTCCCAAATTCTAAGCATAAAAATTCTCCCATCTGAAAAGGGTGTCTTATAAAAAGTACAGTACTGCATTTGGGAAAAGAATACAGATCCCAAAGGATAGGATGACCACAGAGGGTTCTGACCCCATCTGGATTGAATAGCAGGGTGTTCACTTTGGTAGGCAGAGCACAACAGCAGGAAAAAGCCTAGGAGGGAGCAGTACTCGAAGACAGGTGAGCTATGGCATCAAGACACTCAGTCATCAGACTCAGTAGTCACAGTAGTCACCAGTAGTCGAAGACTACTGGTGGCAGGATCCTCATACCAAGAGGGAGGTAAGGAAATATGACTTCAGCTCTCAGGGAAGGAATATAAAGGAGCCCAGAGAAGCACATTAAAGCTTGAGACACTGCTCTAAGCCCAGAAGGGAATGAGGAAACTGCTTCAGTAAACTGAAGCAGGAGCCAAGATGCTTTTACAGGAGCACGTTTCAGGGGAAAGAGAAAGGCTTAGAGGCTATATACCAGTGCTCATGGAACACATCTGGAGAAAGGGCTAATCTCACTCACCATCAGACAGTGGACAGTGGAGTTTAAGCTCCCAAATGAGCTCTTGTCTTCATCAAGCATAGCTCAAGAATTAAGACTGAACTAGACCAGCATGGAAGGAATCTGGAATGAAGAAGCAAAGCCTGATGAGGAGATACAAGGCAGGGGAGAAGGAACCTTTCTCAATTTTACATTTCCAACACCCTGCAAACTGCCTGTGTACACTAAACAGTCAAGAGAAATTTGAGGGAGTACAGTTTGGGGGGGGGGGAGAATTCCAGATACCTTTTCATCATTTTGATGGGTAACTCCCAGCTTTCTTGGCCAGGCCCTGTTTACTGGAACCCTTCATCCTGTGCCATAGGGAAAGTACAATTCCACCCCCCACCCCCCACCCCCCACCACACTGTTGCTCATTACCAAGAAAAATGACGGCTTGATTGTCTTCCAGTAAGAGAGAACCATCTATTTCATTTGGAAGTTTGGTAATTGATTAGGGCAATAGATTTTCTTCAGGGTAGTCTCTCTGGGAGAGTCTGGCTGGGGCACAAGATTTACATACATCAGGCTCTGTAGTTTGTCTTAGAGGATGAGATCACAAGGCCATTACAGGGCGAGGGGGTGGGATGGAGAGGGGCTGAGAAGGTGAGAAGGCAGAGTGGAGTTCCCAGACATCATTTCTCAACAGTGAGGGCCTCAGCTAGTTCAAAATGCTTTTAATTACTTTTCTGTCAGTAACTTTTAGGTAAATCCATTACCAAAGGTCTGCTGATGCTGGGATGTGATCAGAGCAAGTGACTCTTTGAAGGTGCCTATGGACAAAGCCTCAGTGTGTTTGGACCCCTAAAAATTACCATTAGCCTGTGTGGTCCCTAAATAGAGATGTATCCAGTGGTGGCTATACCGTGGCTGCACCCCAAACCACAGCAGAGTGGTATCCTGAGAGTTTATATCACCAGTCTACTACAAAGGAAGCAGGCCAGCTTTTAGCAAACACTCAGTCCCTATTAAGTTAACATTTGGGGCATCCGATCCTATATCCCACCCCCAACCTTTACTTCTAATTCTCTAAATGTCTCTGAATCAAATCTACTTTAAGGAAATCTTTCCAACTTGTTATTTGCTCCAGGTATAAATATAAATCATACTGTCCGCTTTCTTAGAGGAAACTTTACTTTAAGCCTCTCTGGTCATTGAACTGATAAGATGAAAGGCCAGTGCATACTAGGAACAAAGATGCTTCCATGGTAAAGATGGAATCTGTGGCACTGGGTGAATCAATGATGTAATCATGCTGCACTCTACCTTAATTGATGGACTTCCTTTCTTTGGTCATGACAATACCCTTTAAATTTGCTGAGGTCAACAGACTCAACTAGAAAGTTGACGGTGATATACGGAAGTATGAATTTAGTCCCAAACCCAAAGGTCAAAGGATAAGAGTGTTTAGATACTACCTACATATAAGTAAGAATTGATGGGTGAATTTTGTCTATATTGCCTGACTCCAGGCGTCTGAGCACTTCCAATAACTGTCAGGACTGTGACATTACAAATAGTAGGGGCACAAAGACATCTGTGGGTAGCCTAAGGAAATGAGAGAGTCATCTAGTGAGTGGCATTCATGCTGTCTCTACTCGGACTCATGATGGAGGAAGTTTCTCCCATGACCAGCTGGAAATACACCAAATTTGCTTGACACACAGAGACTAAGAGAACAGCATCTCCACCCTCTTCTCCCACACACAGTGTTCTCCACGGAGCGGTGAAGAACTGTAATCTTTCATGCATATTGATCCTCCTCTTTCTACCCTACAGTTCCAAGTTTCATCTCTGGAACTAAAAAGTAGGTCCTCATCAGACTAATAGCATTAGCCAGCAGATAGAAAAAAAATATCTAGATGATATTATAAAGGTATATATCCACTCTGATGAAATGTGAAACAGGCCTTGCAGATGAACTTGCTTCATTGAGAAAGGCTATAGATGTCTCTACTTGTTGCTCTAAGGTGCACCTGATTAATAATTGTTGTACACAGGGTGATACTGGGAAATGTACCTACTGGTCAGCAAACTTTTCTGAGCATCTATGCATGCAAGGTTTAATTCTATGAGGTATTCAAAGATAGATAAAGCCCAACTCATACCCTCAAGGTGCAAGTGAGAAAACAACATGAAGTTACTACCACAAGCTCTCCATTGCCTATACAGCACAGAGGTATCACTAATATCGATTCAAATGTTCATTGACACATTAATAAATGGACTTAGTCCTACACATCATGGCTACTTTCGTTCCCCTTCTGCCAATTTATCAAAAATAGAAATGCCAAAACCAGATTCAGTCTCTTGAAACCCGATATGAGAACACTAAGAACCCTATTAAACACAGTGGTAGCACTGATTTCTCTGGGACAGGTTGAGGAGGACACTTTGATTAACCAGATCTGAAGCATAAATCCACCCGTGAGGTAAAGTGCCCTGTGCTTGGCATTACCACAGTGTCTGGCACTAATTAGTTTATCCATAAATACTTCTTCAATGAATGACTGACAATGGGAGAGTTTTTAAATGTTCTGAATAAAACTATGAATTCTGGATATTTTGATTTTAAAGTAACTGCTTTGTCATAAAGACTGTAGTATCACAGGAGCAGTGATGACAAAGGCTGTAGACAGACCTCAAGTCTACCCTTACAGTATTAATAGTAACTGACCAGGCTGGTCTTGAGCAGGTCTTCTCATCTTTCAGAGATTCTATTTGGTCATGAATAGAGTGGGAAATGAAGGACAAAAAAGAAGCAGAGGAGAGTGTTGAGGAAGAACAAAGCAGGAGCATCCAGGCCAGCACTCAGGCACCCTGCATAGCTCAGCCCCACTAATTCAGATGCACTTGGCCTGGGAGCAGCCCTGGGCAAGGGGCTGAGTTGTTGCCACACATCACAAGAAACAAAATGCAGGGAAAGAAGGATTGAAGATGGGTCATTGGAAATGAAGCACAACACACTCTGCCTTCCTCTCCTTTTGGGTATTCCATGGACCAGCACCTCAAACACCCAAGCCACCCTGGTAACTGTAAGAAATATTAATTGTAAAAATTCAAAATTAATAAAGAGTGTGAGATTTTAATGAGTATTTGAGCTAATCATTGATTGATATTTTTCCCTAAATTCCCTTTCTGAAGTTTCTCTTTATGAACATGTGGACACTTTTGGCAGGAGGAGCTCTGCTACATCAGATGTAAGGCTGTGTTGATCTAGGGTCAGAGAGGAGAAAATTAAATAAAGCTCATCCAGAATGTATTGAATGCCTTTTTCTTCCCCTTTATTTCCTTTTATTGTTTCCCTGCTCCCCACTTCACTTCCTTCCTCTCTTGCATTTCAGCTGAAAGTTAGTCAAAATTATAAAATGAAAAAGGCACTTGGGAAATACTTTGGAGAACTTGGTCCCCACTGCCACCAATATGTGTCGCTAAAATAAGGGTATGAACTTTCCAAGTCACTTTATTTCTCTGGCCCTCAGCTTCCTCATTTATAAAATGAAGAGTCTGAATAAATTGAGAATGTTCAAATGCTGCTCCAGATAAGAGATGGTATTTCCAAATCTTTGTGCTCTCCTCAACCAGAAGAAGCTAATCTTTGGATGAGAGAGAAGACTCCCTAGTAGTTCATTTGCAAAGAACAAATGTATCCATTTGCTTCTTAACAGCAAAAAAATTAGCCATTGGACTAGCTGATCTCAAAGATCTTTTCCCACTCTGGAGCTGTAAGGTTCTACTGCATATTATTTCGGTCATGTGACAGACATTGTGCCCAGTGCAGCAAAGCAAAGACAGGAGAAGGGTAAGACTGAGTCTATGGCTTCAAGCAACTTACTGAGCTCCAAAATTAGCCATAAAGTAAGCTTAGCATTGAGGGGATCAGGGGGCACAGTGCCCTAAAAAGGATCAGAGACAGCTGCTGTGAGCAGGGAAATGTCACAGACCAGAACTCAGTTTTGGGGGATTTGGGGCATTCTACTAAAACTGTAATCTCACTTTCCCTTGGAAGGAATATAAACTAAGTTTGTAGATGTGCAAAAAATAATTCACTGGTTTTGGAAAAAAATTAGAAAATGAACAGCTTGTCCAAGACATCTTTGCTCTTCTACCAAGATCTAGAAGAGGAGGGAGACTGCACTGCAGGCAGGTTGGACTAGTCATTCCCCTCAAGGTTCTTTCACACTGTACCACCTGGGCACAAAGGGCAGCAAGTCAGCCATGGCCTTGCCCTCCTGCAACAACATACAGTTTGGGGCAATGTGCCAGCTCACCAAAAGACACAGTGGGCTCAGGGCCCATTTCCATTTGGTGGGTTAATAGTGACCCTATGGAGCCTTTCCCACGAATTCATCTGAGTCTAGTTAGTTCAGGGAAGGCTGCCTGAGTCAGCAGCAGGGCAGACAAAATGACCTCCCAATGCAACTTCTCATGAGACACAGCCCTGGCTGATTCGGTTTGGCTGGAATTCCAAGACATTCCAATATCTGCACAAAGGGCAGACCCTCACCCCAGCCAGGCTGACCTCAGCCTTCCTCCTCCCAATAGATAATTATGCCTTTAGGTCTCCAAAGCCAGCCTTCTTGTGGGTAGCCTTTGGAAGTGACAAGCACTTTTCTGATGGGAATTAAAGGGTTTTGAGTGGCCAAAAGGCTTCTCTGCAGGAGGGTTTGTTATTCTTTTAATTGTGGCATTATACCTCAGGCTAGCATTACATAAACATTCATGCAGCTATTCAACTTACAAAATTAGCTTCTTTTGACAGGCTTTATCGTGGCCAAGGCCAGTCTCACCCGGAGGTAAAGGTGGCCACCAATTCTGGGCTAGGAGTTCTAAATGCTGGAACTCCATATCCCGACCTTCCTGCCCAGGGATTTCTTGCCTTTTGATTGATGCCTGAAATTCTACCTTTGGGATTTTGGCCATACTACTGAAAATTATAGTCTCTCTTTCCCTGGGAGGGAATATAAACTAAGTTCATAGATGTGCAAAATATAATTCATTGATTTCAAAGAACAATTAGAAAACAAACAGCTTGCCCAAGAAGCCAAGTGCTATAAGACTAATGTGCTTTATTGCAATTATTGTAGAAGACCATTGAACTGGAATTCCAAATTAATACCATATCTTAACTTCGACATCTTAAAGTATATATCTTCACTACAAAAGAACAATAATAATAATGAACAAACATCTAGATTCTGCCAAGTTTCCTGCTCCTTCTTATGGAATAAGAATTACGTGTAATTTATTCCCTTGGTTTCAAACCCATTCTTTAAAGAGCTGTTACCCATTACATCACACAGCTCCGTGTCTCTCTAGGACTTCTGAAACATCACTGAGATGTCCATCTCCCAGCACATGCGGGGTTCCCAATGTGCTTTCCCTTTTTTCTACTTTAGCTTTCAAGCTGTAGTAAGTACTATGATTTTTGAAAATAGATAATAATCATTTTTAAATATACATCCATTGTTTGCATGTACCCAGTACTGAACTCCAGCATAACTCCTTCATGACAGCATTTGTATTCTTCCATTCACTCCTTCAATTTACTTACCCCCTATCAAGGATACATTAGACACTGGTGAAAAGAAAATGTCCCAGCCTAAGTTCATAGTCTGGAGGTGAAACAGGTAAATGAGGAAGTAAAATGGCTCTGTAACTGCTGGGGCTGAGTAGAACAAAAAGAGCACAGAGGAAGGAACTCCTTAACTTGCCTGGGACCCCAGGAAAAGTTTCAAAGAGGATCCACTCAAGATGCTGGTGTCTGGAATCAGCCATTAATGGTCAGAGATTAAGACACTGTGACCAGAGTTCACCCTTCTTTGTGTATTCACCAAAAGATGGATAGTCTGATGGATAGTCTAGGGCAGGAGAGTTGATTTTTTTTTGGAGTTCTTTTCTGACAAAAACAGAACAAGAGGATTTCAGGTTTTTAGACATCTCTTCAACAGAGCGCCTCCTTAGCTTCTTCTCCCTGGATAGCAAAACCAAGGGCAAGCAAGCTGGTTTGCACAGGTGTCAGGAAAAACGAGATGCGTCCTCCATGCTTCTGGCACACTGAAAGTCTCCCCTGGCAGGGGGCCAGCCTGGTGGCATGCAAGTAATATAATACACAATCTAAATGCAATCATTTGGGGCCTGTTTGGGGAATCAATTAGCAATAAGCATATACATCCATTTACAAAATAGCAGTGTGCTAGAGTATACCCGCATTGTAATTGGAAACTAAAATAATACCTGGAGGAATAATCATTTTTAAAATCTTCTCCAAAAAGCTAAGAATAATATTAAGAAAATAAAATTAAAAATGTCATCCATCTGCAGAGTTATATCCTTAGGGAAGTACCGCAGAGCACACTAACAAGCAACTGAATCCATGTATAAATGAACTGAAATCCACAAAGGCAACAAAAGGCAGGGTGGGGCGTGGACTGAAAAAAATCTCCCTTGTAGATTAACTATCCCGAATTGAGCACAGTTCCATTTGATCGCTTCTTGTAGGAGATGGGATGCTCTGAGGCTGGGCATGACCCTCAAGGGAAATTATTCTTTATCTGCCTATTCACAGGGTCCCCTGCAATAGTTTCTGAACTCACTTTCACACATCATGCCATGCGTGAGTCTGAGCCTCTGCCCTCACACCTCCCTCTTGTCCCCAGGGGGAATCTCACACATGTAATTTACTGTTCACTGCTAGCTGGGGAAGAGTCTTAGCAGAAAACTAATTGGGATAAGGAATAAGGGAACAGAGTAAACATAAAGAAGAGAAGAGAACATATAAACTAGAACCTGAGCGCTTGGCCATCAAAACAAAGCTAAGCCAAGCATATTCTGGCTGATGACTCTAAGGAAGTAAGCAAGTGGCTCAGGGAAATCCCACTCCCTGAGAGGCTCCCAGATCTGTTGCCCTTGGGGGCCTGTGGCCTGGAAGCCTGTTCCTATGCACTCACTTTAGGTTCTACATTAAGGTGAGATTTCCCTGTTACATAGGAGTCAGGTGGGATTCCTGAGCTAGGAATTAATAGGCTGATGCCACCAGGAACCCGGCAGAGGCATCAAGCTACTTGTTCAACTCCTCTGGGCATTCCCAGGCCTTCACATACATGGACAGAGGCTGGTGGCTACTGCCATTTTCACACACTGGAAGTGACACCTGTGGCATGTTTAGAGCTCTTTGGGCCAGTGGACATGACTTGTACATACCACTCAGTTTAATTCCTGGAAAGTGGGAGCCATATTTGGTATTGTCCTTAGAGACTAAAAGGATGCTTTAACCATAATCTTGGGATAAGCCACTTCAGCCTGTTAGTCTCAATGCCTAATGCTACACTCTCCATTGGTATGAGTAACTAAGATGTTGCAAAAGCAAAGAGAAAAGTTCATCATCAAATAGACACTGCATCCCTACCAGGGGTAAAGCCCAGGCTCAAATTCCAAAACTTTCCTTCAAAAATAGGAGGATGTGTGCCAAGTGTAGTGGTGCACACCTGTAATCCCAGCACTCAGAAGGTGAGACAGAAGGATTGCCATGAGTTTGAGGCCTGCCTGGGCTACTTAGTGAGTTCAAGGCCAGCCTGAACTGCATAGAGAAATCCTGTCTCAAAAAACCACAAAAGAAGAAGAAGAAGAAGAAAAGAAGAAGAAGAAGAAGAAGAAGAAGAAGAAGAAGAAGAAGAAGAAGAAGAAGAAGAAGAAGCAGAAGCAGAAGCAGAAGCAGAAGCAGAAGCAGAAGCAGAAGCAGAAGCAGAAGAAGAAGAAGAAGAAGAAGAAGAAGAAGAAGAAGAAGAAGAAGAAGAAGAAGAAGAAGAAGAAGAATGATAAGCTAAGCGTGATTTGGACAGATCATCTGATGGAGAACTGGGGTGATGGAAGTACAGGCTGTGAATTCAAGCCACAGTTAGGCTTGTCATTTGGTCACAGACATCATTGACCTGAGGCAGCTGTTCAGAGCTCAGACACCTCAGAGGAGCCAGTAGGGGAGGCAGGCACACCCATCACCACTGCAGGGAAACTCAGAGGCACAGGCCCCGCCAATGTGCAGGCTTTCTGTAATAGTAATAATCGCATAACACCGGTTTATATTTGCACTGGGCTTTGCCATTTACTAAGTCTTTTCCCTTATCTTTTCACAATTACCTACAAATTAGGTAAATTGTTCCCTCTAGGTCTACAGAGCAGGAAATGGATGTTCCCAGAGGTTAAGTGAATGGCCCCAGGTCACACAGCTGGATGTGTGAGAATCTGAGTTTTCTGATGCTGAAATTTCATGCTCTCTCCAAGATGCCACATTGCTTCTTGTCCTCTGGGCCACACCTCTTCTGGATGGGAACTCCCAGAAACACATTTCTCTACAAAGATCTGAGTTATTTCACAGGCAGAAAATTTATTTCATACATTTTAATGTAAAAGAATAGGAAGAAATGCAATTTTAAATACACTTAGTTCATCATTTAAAATGGGTTATTATTCAGTGCATAGTACTATGTAGAAACATCATGCCAGGCACTGTTGGGAGCAGAAGGGATATGCTCAAGGCAAGACCATGGACCTGGCACCTCCCGTCAATAACCCTAGGTTCCTATAAGGTGATCTGTTGACAGTCATGTGCAGTACATTCATATTTTGAAGGGAGTTTTTGAGAGTTGATACTATGTCTGACTCTGGTGACCTTTAAAGTCTACTGTACTCCTAAACTAGCAATTTGCAAAATTTAATGAGCATTGGAATCACTTGGTGAGTGTGTCAAAAGGCAGATTTCTACAGAATCAAAACCTCTGCAGTTGGGCCATCAAATCTGCACTTATACCAAGCAGCCAGGTGATTTGAGAAATTCAAGCTAGGGGAGACAGAAAGGAGCGTGGCTGGTGATGAATGTGTGTGGCCACATGATAGGAAGGCAAGAGGAATTTGCCTTAAACATCATCACTCCTTTAATAGATGTTTCATTTAGGGGCAGCTTGTCATGGAGGAAGGAGTGCTAGACTAGAAGTCAAGAGGCATAATTTCTAGTCTGCCCCACTGTCTGTCTCCTACACAATGTAAAGCAGTCATTTACCTTTCCAACCTCAGTTTGCACATGTGGAAACTGCACAGTGGAGATAGAAATCCTTCACATGGGTTCATGATGGATTTCCAATGGGAGTATGGATGCTAAAGCACCTTAGGAAATACAGAGAGCTGTATGAATCTGGAATTATCAAGTTCTGGGACCAGTGTACTGTGAAAAAGAAGAATGTCATACCTTTAGCCTTGTTACCCAATATGGTCAAGCTCTAGATACATAAACACCATGGCCTGTGAGAAAATGTCCAGCTTATAGTGATAAACTCAAGAAGATAGCCCCTAAAGGCTTGCCCTTAACACTAAAGTCCAGAGTGAGTTTTAACCCTGTCACCTTAGGTGCAGCAGCTTCCCGGCACCATCTCTCAGTTCCTGTCTCTTATTCTGCTGGAGATAGACCCCAGCTCAGGGGCAGAACACCACTACATAACTCACTACCGGGAATGGAAAGGCCACAAAGCACATTTAATTCTGCACTGACAGTTCCTGGGAAACAGGCCTAGTTCTCCATCGACCTCTAAAATAAGCTGATGGTTTTGGTAATAGGACTTTCTTCAGGAAATTTCATTCATGTATTCATTCATTCATTCTAGATGGCAAATACTTATTGATTTTTCTTTTACAATGTGCTTGTTGCTGCTGTTGTTGTTTGCTCTGTGGGGATTTCTGTTTACTTGCTTGCTTGCTTGCTTGCTTGCTTGCTTGCTTTCCTGGAGCTCTCACCTGATTTCCCAATTCTCACTGACAAGCAAGTCATTAGAAAATCATATTACCCAACAGCTACACCCTATTTCCTAGGGCAACTGAAGTCAGAGGGCATTATGTTGAAGACTCCTGGTTTAGACAGTCTTCAGTTCTTGGAGTTCCCATTACTATTATATTTCAATGCAGAGAATTCCATGGCTTGGCATACACATAGCCAAAAATCTAGTCTATTCAGATTCAAGTCCACATCATCCAAATGCCTTCCCAGCATTCCAAAGATGGCCTGCTGCAGGCTGTGGTCCTCACTGGTCACCGAGATAATGGGAAACTGGAGAATCTCCACTTTCCCAGCTTGTAAGGATTGTATCTTACACTCCTAAGTAAAGCAAGGAAAATCCCTCAATGCTCCAATACTGTGCTGAGTCTGGATAACCACCCCAAGCATCCTGTAGATGTGGGTAAGCAGAATAAGGACAGGTCCTTTAAAGACAGGACAACAGCAATCAGAGCCCTTGCTGAACACGAAACTCTATCGCCCCCAACCTGTATTTGAAACAACTCAAAGGACGCATCCTATCCATGACCCTCCTCACCCTGCATCTGTGTGCACCCTGCCACAATACACTGCCTGGTCCTCCCCAAGACCTTCCTGGATGAGTGTTATCCCACTTCTCCAGAATATCTGGATCTCAAGCCACATTGGGCAAGGGCTTACCCAACACTAGGTCTTTGTGCATATTTTACCATGTAATCCTCACATCTTTCCTATGAAGAAGGTTTTCTTTCACAGACAAGAGGTGCAAAGTAGTTAAGTAATTTTTCCAAAGACACATAATTTGTAAGGCATGGAGTTGAAACTGAATCTCAGGGGCTGATTACAAAACTGGAGCTCATTTGAATACATTAGGCTACATTGAATAGCCATCTTTCTTGGCTGTTTTAAGGGTTAACAGTAACAAATATAAAGTACTTAGGATGGAGTCTAATGATCCTTATTACTTCTGCTCTCAGTCTTGATTGTTAACCGGCTCCAGCATCTGGACTGTTAACTGAGTTGTCTTCCCTTTGAGTCTTAAGCAAAGAGTGTGTCTTATTCACTTAGTGCTCTCCATATCCCAGCAACTGTCTCACAATGTTTTGTATACATAAGGTCCTCAGTACATATTTGCTGAATCTCATCACAGTGCATGGAACTCACTGGGCCTTGAAACATGGCAGTGTTTGAATAGGGTGGGAGAAAGAGAAGAGACAAGTAGAAACAGGGATGTGCCCCAGTGCAGTGTAGGACCAGCCCAGATGGAACTGAGGTAAGATGAAAGGTAGGATACAGACCTCAGGGAAGCTCAAAGCAGCCCAATCACCAGCAGTAGGCAAGTTCTTCACCCAGCGCATTATACCACAGGGGAGGTGGCATATGCACGTGAAATTTTGTTATTTCACTCTTTTTCTTAGTTCAGGGTTCATTTAGAAATGTACACAAGAGATATCTTGATAGAAAGAACACAGCCCTATAATGAAAACATACAAGTGAAGACCAACTCTGACAAGCCCTTCCATGAGTCGCCTGCCTTCTCTGGCCTCAGAATCTCCATCTATAAAATGAGATATAAGCACCACCGCACTGCAAGACTCTGATCTTCATGATTCTGTGACGCTGAATGAATCTTATAATATGAATGACTTTCCTTACAACTAAGCGCCATTTAGTGTTCCATCTATGAGCAATAAACACCTGCTCTGGGCCCAGATCAGTGTTAGTCACCACAGAAAATATGAGAGGAGGAAACAAGGCAAAGCCCTTGTCCTCAAGGAGGCTAAATCTAGCATGGAAAACAGAAGAGCACTCCTGAAACCACAGGGGAGGAGCAAGACCAGTGAGGCACTAATGTGAATTTGTTTGGTCCAGGTGTTCAGCAGTCCCTAGTTGCAGCTGGGCTGCCTGAGCACCACCTGCTTCTGGAGCCTTACATAGGTCTGTGGCTGGAAAGAGGCATTCAGGGTTGTAGTTCTTGACCCAGGTTACGATAAGTTCAAGCAGTGGGGTTTCTAGGCCAAGGGAGGCCAGTGATTCCTGTCTGAAGGCATTCGTCCTGTTCCAAGTAGTTTTTAAATTGGAAGATGCCCATCCAACCAGCTTTCTACATGGTTCTTCAAGATGGCAAAGGCACTTTCTGCCCAGAGTCATCACAAAGTCTCCTTTTCTTAGAGGGTCACTTCAGGGACCCTGGGCTTCCACATCCATGTATACTGTCTGTCCCCATTATCTTACCTATTGAAAACTTCCTGGCAATTGCTTAGGCTAGTTCTTGAGTTTCATTGAGAAATGCTTGGTTGCAGTCATTGGAAGCTCCTAGGCATTTCTTCAGACACTTCTTTCCTCTGCAACCTCGCCGATCTCTACTCTTCCCCAACCTTGCACTCTATGCTTCTTGGTTCCTCTGTTGTCACAAAGCCCTTGTTACATCTCCTGTAAATGGCAGCTCATCCCTTCATGTCATCCTCTGCAAACCCACTCTCAGCATAGCGGCTGGCCATCAGTGGGGTTCAGTAAATATTTGTTTAAGAAATAAACGTGAGAATGAATCTAGAACATTCAAAATAAATATAACAGAAGTCTTAGAAGGTCAGGAGCTTGTGGCAGCAACAGCTCTAATTAGAAAGCTTTGGGTCCTCTCCCATCTCAGATATTGAGGTCCAAACACCAAATAGTTACTCTTACATTAACTTTTCAGAGAACTACCACAGTCATTATCCCATTTGAGGCTGCAGCATACGGTGAAATAACACAAGGCTTGGGCTTCTGCCACTTACCAAACCTCAGAGTTTGAACTAGTTAGTTAACCTCTTTGAGTTCTTGTTCCTCATATAAACGAGAGGTGATATTTATTTGAAAGTGCTGTTGTCATGATCAAACAGAACAAAGAATGGCAGTGCCACTCCCGGGTACTCAGGGATCATTGAGCTTATTCCTACTGATCCCTGCATTTTCCCTGGGAGCCACAAAGTGGGCATAATTGCCCCCCTTCATGACCACTACCAAGTAATAGATGGAAAATCCCAAGCTCAAGCTAGCCAGTGAACACCCTCCCCAGAGTGGCAGTTAGTCACAAAACTAAGCAAATGAAACAAGGACTTTGTGGAATTATCTCTAGCATTTTATCCCCAAGTCTCTCTCTCCCAGTAAGGGTCCAGTGAATTAGGCTTAAAATGAAAGATTACAGTGCTCATGCTACAGTCCAACCTGTATGGGGTTTCTTTTGTTTGTATTTTTTTGTTGTTGTTTTTTTACCAATGTCCCTTCCTCTACCACTTCCAAGACCCATAGGAATATGCATCTTAGATATGGCCCTGTTTCTGTTTATTATTGGTTATTATCTCCTTTGACTTACACTGAATGTGTGCCAAAGCCTTTGGCCCAGACACAGAAATGGCTTTTATTAAACACTGTTCATAAAAATATGCTTGTATCATCCATGATAATTTCATAGTGCTCACAAATGCAATGGCCTATTTGCTGTACACTCTACTTAGTGTTTTGTAGATCTACTCAAGAATTATTTTCACCTTTTAGATGATGCTCCTAAGACCAGGATTATATTTTCAGTTGGTGTCCTAGATGAACTGCAACACATGCACACACTGAATGCAATAGCAACTCTAAATTTGCAATTTTACAAATTCACATTGTTGAAAATTGTGCCATTTTAAAAGCCTTTGGCAGCCATTTTGTTTCTAGGTGCTTGCAGAGAAATGATGGAATTTGAGGTGCATCTTAAGGCTCTTTCATACAGCTGGAAATCAGCAAAATCAATCCACAAGTTCAAGGGACATTTGTAAGCAAAAAGACAGGAAAATTAAAAATGCTAAATAGTCAATAACAGCATCATTTTACTTAAGTTAACTGATGAAAGAAAGCAGCCAGGTATTAAGAAGTGCTTCTCCAATATGAGAGACAGCTCCAAAGAATGAATTTGCACTGCAGCTGTACAGATTTGGGTGTGTAGGGTGGGTCTTTAGTGTGGCATATCTTAGCCTGCATAACCATTCTCTTCCCAACAGTGACCCCTCATGGTTTATAGTCACTGGGATCCCTTGTCCAGCTGAAAGAAATTAAAAATCCCCTTTGCTGATATAATCTGTAAGAACCATGTGTGACATGGCCAGAAATCATTGTCAGAATGTCTAGACTCTGCAGCAAAATGTTAATTACTAATCCTATGGCCTACTTTGGAGGTGGGCTCTTCTGAAAGACTAACCCAATAGGCTACGGTCATCAGGCATCCCCTCTAATCAATAAAACCAGACTGTACTTGGCACTGTGAGGACACAGAAGAAAAAAAATCATAGGCTGAGTCAAGCAGCTTATACTTTACTTGGAAAGATAAAGAAACTAACCAGAAAATCCAGTAAATGGAAAGCAGTAGAGCCATTCTAGTGCTTCGGATAAAACAATATGGGTGTAAACTTGAGAGGTTATTGAGGGGCAACAGGATATATAATGTTAGAAAACTGAGCCATAAAAAGGGAGTGAAGTGTAGAATATATAACTTAGCTAGGATAAAAAGTTCGTGGAGAGGAAGAAGAAGAAATGCACAGTGGACAGGGAAGGTGGAGTAAGATTGCAAAGACATTACTAGATTAAAAGAGGTAGATATTAACTTTCTGAATATTTTATAATAATCTGGAGCAAGGACTTTACAGGCAAGGAATAAACTGCTAAGAAATTCACCATGCCTCCTTAGAGAACAAAAATAGAGAAAATATAACTAAAGGAGGAGAAATTGAACAGAAAGAAGATTTTTGAAAACCAGAATAATAGATGCTGAATGAAAAGTTACAACTATAGGATGTCAAAGATGCAGTGATCTTAGGGAAAATCATACACACACATTTTTGATCTCTATGTCTATAGGAAAAGTTGAAAAGTATCTTAGGAATTGCTCCCAAAAGGTATCCTTTTTGTCTGGAAGATATAGGATATTCTAGATTTAAACAGCAAGGCAGCCATTAAACCTGACATTAAGCTTTCAGTACCATCCTTGGTATTGGTCATCTTTCCCTTGCTAGGACAAAATACCTGACACTGCAAGTTAAAGGAGAGGTTTAATTTGGCTCATGGTTTCTGAGGTTTCAGCCAGTGGTTATCTGGCTCTAAGGCAGAAACATCATGGAGGAAGGGCATGGTAGAACAAAGCTGCTTACTTCATGGCAACCAGGAAGCAGAGCACAGGGAAAAGAGCACCAGCAAGATATATACCCTCCGAAAGCATGTGTCCAGTGACCCACCTCCAACTGGGCCTTACTTCTTAAGAACATGCTCAGCTATTTAGATTAATGGGTTAATCCACTGATAAGTATAACACCCACATGACCCAATGACATCTTCAGGAGTCTTTTAACCTGTTCAAGCTGACAAGTGACTGGCATACCCCAGTAGCTTCAAATTTGACTTCAAAATCCATTTCAGTATAAAAGACTAATACTTTGACATCTATATGAATCTACCAGTCACCTTACCCAGATCAAGTACCTTGGAGCAAGTATACTATCCAGGAGCTCTTACCCCACAGAGCCAAAAATCACAGGCAGTTATATCCTATTTTGGGTTATTTCATGAATTAAACATCTACCTAATAGAAATACAGCCTTCTACCCTCAGTTAACACCCACACACACATACTATCGCATCACATCACACACATACATATACGCACACACAAATCTGGTTCAGTGTGAACCAGGACCATGGAGAAGACTAGAGATACAAAGATAAACAAGCCCTTATCCTGCCACTCAAGTTACTTAGAACCTCAAAATCCATTCAGTTAATTGAAAAACAATCTGTCAATTGTATTCTAGATGGAATCTGAGGATGGCTGCCATCAATCTTCTCCCTATATGCCTCTTCTGTCAAAAAATGAAGATGACTCCACCTCCTCATGGGTTGACTTTGTAGATTTTTTGACCAACAAACAGAAGTTAACATGATTTACCAAATTGTAGGCCTAGATAAAAGCTTCCACTTTTCTGCTTTCTGAGGAAGCCAGCCACCATGCTAGAAATAAGCCAGGGCAAGATTTTGAGTGGTTAGATAGCACATGGAGAAAAAGGCCACATGGAGGAGAATCCAGGCACCAACATGTGAGTTTGGCCTTCTTTGCCCCTTGCAGCCCAGTCATCTACTAAATGCAGCTAACTGATGTTAGAGAATAAAAGAGCCACCCAGGCAAGAACACTGCTCAAATTTCTGGCACACAGAATCATGAGAAATAATAAATCTTTGTTTTGGGTTGCTTTTTGGCAGCAACCAATAAGTGAAACTAATCTGTGGTGGGAAGATGAACATAGTCAAAACAGCTATTTAGCCTTCTACAGTAAAAAGATAAATAAAGCAGATATCTTACCATGGTCCACTTTGTTAGTTGTTTGGCTATGTACTGATAAAGATATTTGAGGCGCCAGTGCTGCGCGTCGAGCGGGAGCAGAGGAGGTGAGGGGGTAGGGTCAGAGAGGCAGTTGGAAGATGGCGGCCGAGGCGGTGCTCGCCCTTAAACCCGGCTTCCCCTCGGTAAGGCCGGCTTCCCCTCGGCAGCGGCGGCTGAGAGGGAAGCCAGGTCGCCGCCTGCCGGGGAGCCGCTCCGCAGGAGGCAGCGGAGGGAAGGATCCGTTGGGGGGCGGAGCCCAAGCGAGCCCAGCGGGGCGGCCACAGAGCACGAGGTGCCTGCGGCCGCCTCCCCGGGGCCTGCCTGGCGGCCGGCGCTGTAGTAGGAGGCAGCGGCCCTGGCTGGCGGGGAGCCAGAAGCCCAGGGGACAGCTGTGGTAGGAGTAGGAGGCCATGGGCTGGGCCTGCAGAGCCTAGCCTTGGAGCTGCCGCAGGGCGAGGACTTCAACGACTTCCACGACCACGAGGAAGAGGAGGGTGAGGAGGAGGAGGAAGAGGCGGCGATTGGGTACCGAGATAACCTTCTGTTAAGTGATGACATTATCACCAACGGCTTTCATTCCTGTGAAAGTGATGAAGATGACAGGGCTTTGCATGCCAGCTCTAGTGACTGGACTCCAAGGCCGAGGATAGGTCCATATACTTTTGTTCAACAACAGCTCATGATTGGCACAGATCCTTGAACAATTCTTAAAGATTTACTACCAGAAACAATTCCACCACCTGAACTAGCTGACATGACGTTGTGGCAGATTGTCATTAATATCCTTTCAGAACCACCGAAAAGGAAAAAAAGAAAAGATATTAGTACAATTGAAGATGCTGTGAAATTACTGCAAGAGTGCAAAAAAATAATAGTTCTAACTGGAGCTGGGGTATCTGTTTCATGTGGAATACCTGACTTCAGGTCAAGAGATGGTATTTATGCTCGCCTTGCTGTTGACTTCCCAGATCTTCCAGATCCTCAAGCCATGTTTGATATTGAATATTTCAGAAAAGATCCAAGACCATTCTTCAAGTTTGCAAAGGAAATATATCCTGGACAGTTCCAACCATCTGTCATCAGTTCATAGCCTTTTCAGATAAAGAAGAAAACTACTTCGCAACTATACCCAGAATATAGATACCTTGGAACAAGTTGCAGGAATCCAAAGGATAATTCAATGTCATGGTTCCTTTGCAACAGCATCTTGCTTGATTTGTAAATATAAAGTTGACTGTGAAGCTGTATGAGGAGATATTTTTAATCAGATAGTCCCTTGATGTCCTAGGTACCCACCTGATTATGAACCACGTGCTATCATGAAGCCAGAGATTGTCTTTTTTGGTGAAAATTTACCAGAACAGTTTCATAGAGCCATGAAGTATGACAAAGATGAAGTTGATCTCCTCATTGTTATTGGGTCTTCCCTGAAAGTGAGAATTAGTAACACTAATTCCAACCAATTTGGTTTGCAACCAAAATTGTGGAAAGAATTAAGTCTGTGAACCAACCTACTACTGTAATTATCCTGTTACCAAAACCTTAACTTTCCCACAGCAGACGGAAGCCGTGGTAGTAGCGCTTGAGCTCGTCCAGCACCCTCTGTCTCAGTGACTTCTTTACTGCCACTGAGGCCACTGGACTCTCCACCCTCCTCCAGCTTTTTGTTCTTGATCTTCAGGGACTGGAGTCATGGCTGAGAGGGGTCAGTGAATGCCAGCCACGCACCGGAAGGTACCGGCCCACCGACAAACACACTGGCTGCAGCGGGAGTCCATGGCCCTCCTGCTACCACACACAGGTGCTCAGGCCTCAGCATTCAACAGCCACTGGGCTCAGCTCTGAGGCACAGCTACAACATCTACTGTAATATTGAAGAAAAATTGTGAGAAGAGAAATCTTTGCCATATTTCTGATCTCAGCGAGAAAGATTTGTGCCTCTCATCATGCACAGCAGCGATGGTATCCGTCGGTGTCTTGTACATGTTCTTTCAAGGCATACTACTGAGAATGTCCATTAATGGAATGTTGCTCCAAGAATGATGCAGGCAGGTTCAGCTGAAGAAGCCATGATGCAACCAGACTCATAGTCCCTAATACTGAAGATATTTGAAGTCTTTATATTCTGAGATGGTTCGTTATGCAGTGATAATTGAACCAGGATGCTGATTTCTGTGAAGACATCAGGATCTGGGAGAGAGGGAAGGACAAGGAGCTGTGCTGCCTCCTCTTGGACATTGGAGAGCCCCTGTGATGGAGGTGCGGAAGCCACACCAGCCCCATGCACAGGATCTTGCTACGTAGTTCGGGCTGGCCTTGAACACAGTATGTAGCTAAGGGTGACTTCAAATACATATCCTCAGTCTCCTGGTGCTGAGATTACAAGCATCCTCCACCACATCTGGAAGCAGGTAACAATTAGCTGGCAACTCGTGACCTGACACTCTCTTCCTGATAAACGCTGCTGCTCCCAGCTGGCCGCACAGTCACGAAGGGTAAACAAGCGGTGCTCCAAAGGGGACTGTCCTATACAAGCTATCTTCTTCAGGTTCACCTCTTTGCAGATCCTGAAATCAAGATTCCAATAGCTCAACATTGCTGGTGTCAGGTTGACCCTCACATAGAAGAAATTTGTTATACAACTTTCTAGAGCAGGCCCAGGGACACCATAGCCACATAAAATCCTCAGATGTACTTCACGGTGCAAAACAGCAAAAAACTCGAGGAGCAGAGCCCCCCCCACAGTGTGGAGGAGGTGAGCTGCGTGGGTGCCAGCAGCACCACTCTCCCCCACCCCGGTGGCTGCACTCTGACAGTATTGGGATCCACAGCCCAGAGGCGCAGGGGGTCATAAAGGACATTGTTCTGAGCTCCAGAAGACAGAGCAGAAGTGAGCATCAGAAAGAGGGCATCTCTCAAACTCCTTGATGAAAATGGAAACCCATTGGAAAAGTGAAGAAAATCTCTGCAATAAAGGCACCCCAGACCACTGTAGTTGCACACTGAATCAGGCAGGATGGTGTGTGACCCCAGTCCCAGCACGCTGGACAGCTGAGGTAAGAAGGTCACATGGTGGAGTCCAGCCTGACCAATTTGGTGAGTTAGTGAGACCCTTAATGGGTATCTGGAGTAAAATGTCTGAGGATATAGTTCACTGAGGAGATGCAGAGTACAAGCCCCAGTAATGCAAAAGTGAAAAACTAACAGATAGATGAGAAATAGAAAAAAATATTCATAGATACTTAGATAAAAATAACAAAATAAGTGGCCACTGATTTATTTAGTATGAAGAAAAAATGGCTGTCACGGGCAGAGACGGGGGAGAGTCCCCACAGTCCCAGGCCTGACTCTCGCGACATCGCAGAAGGTTGTGGAAGAATCAGATAGAGACCGAAAGCATAGAAGCAAAGTTATACTTTTATTGAGCAAGCATACAAGAGTACAGCTGCCTTCTCACAGAGAGACAGGCAGGGGTGCCTGAAACAGAGCCACCGTTGCAGGGGGGCTCAAGATACTGGTTTTGTAGTAGTTGGGGGCCTATCCTGCCTCTAAGCTGAGGGTGCCCCTACTTGATTGGTTAATGATTAACTTAGCTCATTACTAGGGACAACAAGGAAGGGTCTTTTCAGGGGCCTTTTACATCTTAGGGCCAAGGTTCTTTTTCCTTTTGATCTTAGCAAACCAAGCTTTGCAGGGTACAGCATGAAGAGAAGGTGTATCCTCAGCAGACTGTCAGCTTTTTATGGGTGGTTAAGCCTGTTCTGTCAGCTATCTGAAGTCCTTTGGGGAGAGGCGCATTGCTCCCTGCCTAGGGGTCTCTATCCCTACAGGTCTATAGGCTTTTCTATTACATGGAGACTCAGGTTATGGAACCCCAAGACATGAGGTCACTTCCTTGGCAACATCTGCAAACAGAACTTGGGACTCTTGTGAACGGGTGTCACAATCTTGTAACTGCCATCTCCCAAGCTCACTTGGCCAGAGACAGTCAACAGCGAATATGCTGAACTGCTTCTCCACTTTGAGAGGCTGCAGCCTCAAGACCCCAGGTAGAGAAAGTATCTGTAAAAGATTAAGAAGATGGCTGACTCCATCCAGATGTTGCAGGCCATGCTGCAGCAGCCGCATGACTGTCACAGACACCCCAGGGATGGTCTCCCCAGGAGTGACCACCAGTGACCTACCAAAATCAAGGTACCCCAGTGAAGTCTCCCTAAGCACAAATACCAATGGCACAGAAACTGGGAAGAGCATCGGGCAAGTATCACCAGGCCCAGAAACACCCAGTAGCTCTGGGAAGGCCTCCCCAGAGCCAGGCACAGAAAACCTAGAGAGTCAAAGTCCAGGGTGGGAGACTGAAGTCACAGCCACCATCCCCCGAGAGACACGGAAAAGCCTGATGTACATCCATATAGGCCTGGCTGGCACTATTGGAAACAACTTCACAAAGAGCCTTGCAGGATTCCGGCCAGTGTGGTCCCTGCAGACAGTCAGGCCGCTCTCATTCTCTGAGCTCTGCCTCCCTGTTCCCCTGGGCACCCAACCCATCTATGGTCCCTTCTTCCCAGGCACCTCCACCAGCCACACCTCTACCCGATCAGCCCTGATTTTGGGAAGGGACATCATGACAAGATCTCTTGAGAATTCCATCCACTTTGAGGGCCTGTGTGATAAAGATCGAGATGTGTGGTGTTTGGACAATAAACAGCTTTTCACCACACACTGGGTAGAGGAGGGAGGAGACCTGGACACTGCGTCACCTCAGTTGGAGTTAGAAGAGGCCATCAGCGTTTCTAAGCTAAAGAAAGACTCTGAGCTCTTAATTCGTTCATTGCCTTGTATACCAGAACATCCTAAAGTGCCTTGTCCAGGAGAAGAGAAATCCATCCACCACAGAGCTGCAGGCTGCTGGAGAAAGCTGTATTATGTGAATGGCCACACTTTTCAGGCCAAACACTTCAGCAGGAGAGCTCACTGTGCTGTCTGCACAGACTGTGTAGGGGGATTGGCCACCAGATGTATAAGTGCACCAACTGTAAACTCTCGGTTCACGAGAAGTGCCACAAACTTATTACAATTGAATGTGGGCAGTGTTCTTTACCATCAGAGCCCATGATGCCAGTCAATCCGTCATCCATGGCTTCAGACCCTGCACACACAGCAATCCTACATAACCTTTCAACTCATGAGGCTTTAGAACAAGTTGATGAAGAGAATGAGTCAGGGAACACCGGGGAAAGTGGCAAAGCTTCACCTGGCTTAGGGCTTGAGGACTTTGATTTCCTCCGAGTGATTGGCAGAGGAAGTTATGGGAAAGTACTGTTAGTCCAACAGAAAGAATCAAATTGTATGTATGCCATGAAAGCAGTGAAAAAGGATTTTCTAAACAAATACCCAAAAGAACGACTGGGTTGTCATCCTCACAGGGCCTTTGGTGATGTTCAGGAGCATCCATTCTTTCAAAATGTGGACTGGGACATGATGCAACAAAAGCAGGTGGTGCCTCCATTTAAACCAAATATCTCAGGTAGCAGGTTCGGCTGCACAGGGGCCCGCGCATTGGAGGAAGAAGGTCGTGGTCAAGGTTTCACTGATGGGGTATATCAAGGGCAACAGCTCTTTCAGTGTGATGAAGATTGTGGAGTATTCATTGCATTGGACAAGCTAGAAATCATAGAAGATGATGACAATGGACCGGAAAGTGATTATGCAGGCCCAGTGGACACAATGCAGGTTGAACTCCCCCCTTTGGAAATAAACTCCGGAGTTTCTTTGAAGGTTGGAAAAACTATAGAATCTGGAACAGTTATATTCTGTGATGTTTTGCCAGGAAAAGAGAGCTTAGGCTATTTTGTTGGTGTGGACATGGATAACCCTATTGGCAACTGGGATGGAAAGTTTGATGGAGTACAGCTTTGTAGTTTTGCAAGTGTTGAAAGTACAATTCTCTTGCACATCAATAATATCATCCCAGGTAGCATGACACAGGAAAGGAGGCCTCCCAAACTTGCCTTTATGTCACGAGGTGTTGGGGACAAAGGTTCATCCAGCCATAATAAACCAAAGGCTACAGAATCTACCTCCGACCCTGGAAATAGAAATAGATCTGAATTATTTTATACCTTAAATGGGTCACATGGCCTGGAAGTGGGCTCACTGGCTGAAATGAAGGAGAATCCTTTTTATGGGGTCATCCGCTGGATTGGTCAGCCACTGGGGCTCATTGAAGTTCTAGCTGGACTGGAACTGGAGGATGACTGCACAGGCTACACAGATGGAACCTTCAGGGGCACTCGATATTTCACCTGTGCCCCAAAGACAGCGCTGTTCATGAAACTGAAGAGCTGCAGGCCAGACTCTAGGTTTGCGTTCCTGCAGCCTGTCTACAATCAGATTGAGCATTGCAACTCCTTAGAATTTGGAGGCTATTTAAGTGAAGTGGTAGAAGAAAACACTCCACCAAAAATGGAAAACGAAGGTTTGGAGATAATGATTAGAAAGAAGAAAGGGATCCGGGTCATTACAATTCTTGTTACTTAGATTCAACCTTATTTTGCTTATTTGCTTTTAGTTCTGTTCTGGACACTGTATTACTTAGACCCAAAGAAAAGAATGATGTAGAGTATTACAGTGAAACACAAGAACTACTGAGGATAGAAATTGTTAATCCTCTGAGAATAGATGGATATGTATGTGCCACAAAAATTATGAAACTGAGGAAAATACTTGAAAAAGTTGAACCTGCATCAGGATTTACCTGTGAAGAAAAAGATCCTGAAGAATTCTTAAATATCCTGTTTCACCACATTTTAAGGGTAGAACCATTGTTAAAAATAATATCAGCAGGTCAAAAAGTACAAGATTGTTACTTCCATCAAATTTTTATTGAAAAAAATGAGAAAGTTGGAGTTCCTACAATTCAACAGTTATTAGAATGGTCGTTTATCTACAGTAACCTGAAATTTGCAGAGGCACCATCATGTCTGATTATTCAGATGCCTCAATTTGGAAAAGACTTTAAATTATTTTTTAAAAATTTTCCTTCTTTGGAATTAAATATAACAGATTTACTTGAAGATACTCCCAGGCAGTGCCAGATCTGCAGAGGGCTCGCCATGTATGAGTGTAGAGAGCGGTATGATGATCCGGACATCTCAGCTGGAAAAATCAAGCAGTTTTGTAAAGCCTGCAACACTCAAGTCCACCTTCATCCCAAGAGGTTGAATCATAAATATAACCTAGTGTCACTCCCCAAAGATTTGCCTGACTGGGACCGGAGACGCGGCTGCATCCCCTGCCAGAAGATGGAGTTGTTTGCTGTTCTCTGCATAGAAACGAGCCATTATATTGCATTTGTGAAGTATGGGAAGGACAATTCTGCCTGGCTCTTCTTTGACAGTATGGCTGACCGGGATGGTGGTCAGAATGGCTTCAACATTCCCCAGGTGACCCCCTGCCTGGAAGTAGGCGAGTACCTGAAGATGTCTCCTGAGGACCTACACTCCTTGGACTCCAGGAGAATCCAAGGCTGTGATCAAAGACTTCTTTGCGATGCATATATGTGCATGTACCAGAGTCCGACCATGAGCTTATACAAGTAGTAGGCCATCCTGAGAGGTGAAGAGACTTAACACAAAATCTCAGTGTTGCAATTGCCCAGAGCTGGCAGTTCTGTTCCACACCCATTGCCGGCAATGGGTATCTTTGTGTGGTGGCAATTCAGGAAAGGACTCCTGTACTTCAAAACCAATTGCTTTTGTGTTACCAAAGTATTTAATAAGCATTTTGCACTCTAGAAAGTATGTTTGTGTTGGTTTTTTAAGAAGTCTAAATGAAGTTAATTAATACCTGAAGCTTTAAGTTAACTGCATTGATTATATGATATTTTTCGAAGCATAAAATTTTAATTGTGACAGTTGAAAATCTCTTTTAGTCCACTGAAAATATAAATAAATGTTTCTTCTTTCTGGAAAAAAAAACAAAAAAAAAACTCTCAGATATCTCTGAGCGATTTGGTTTGGACAATTTTGATCCTGAATTTATTAATGAACCTGTCCAGCTGACCCCAGATGATAATGATGTCGTGAGGGAGCTTGATGGATATGAATTTGCAGGTTTTGAGTATATCAATCTTATGATGTATGAAGAAGGGGTCTGATCCCCATTTTTCAACTATGCATTTTCCATATGTTCCCATTTAATGCTTGGAAAAACTTGTTACCAGCCTAGATAGAATTAACCATTTCAGAGATGTCAGGAAGCTAATTTTAATTTATTATTTTGAAGCTATATTTAGATGTAATACTTGATTCTCATAGTCTGTAGTAGAGAATATGGAACTTTTTATTCATAGATTAGATTTTTATGAACTGATTTAAATAACAATGAGGCAATCGCTTTTAACCACACTTGTATGTACATTCCATTTGTTGAGTGGAACATAATGCCTAATATTTTTTCTTTTCACTTATGATACAAGAAAACAATTTGTCTTTTCAGTAAAATATCTTACCTATGCTAGTTTCTCTCCAACTACACTTTTGAAACTGACCACCTTTTGGGGTGAGTTTATGCAGTCTTCAGGAAAATCCAAAAAATACCAACAATTGTGACTAAACACACATATACTTGTATCTTTTTTATATGAAGAAAATATGGTGTACGACTGCAAGCTTTGGAGAGATAATAGTTCTCATGAAATGGGGCATCTGAAAAAGATTAAAAGATAATTTATTAAATGTTTATAGGGCCGGGGATTTGGCTCAGTGGTTTTGCTGCCTGCTGCACGAGCGCGAGGATCTGAGTTCAATCCCTGGTACCAAAAAAAAAGTTTATAAGTTTTAAATTGTTCTGAATTTGAAACTAGATCATTAAAATTAAATTAAACTAAGATTGTACCATTATAACTTATTTACATTTAGATGATGATGGTTACCTTTCACATCCTTGGCATAAAAATGATACTAAAACAGAAGGATGATATATAGCATCCTAATTTTACTTAATGATCTAGTTTTAAATTTGGAATGATTTAAAATTTGTAAACATTTAAGAAATTATCTTTTTTTTTTTTTGGTACTGGGGATTGAGCTCGGGTCCTTGCGCTTCCACAGTGGGCAGTGAAGCCACTGAGCTGAATCCCCAGCCCTAAGAAATTATCTTTTAACCATTGTTAGATGCCTCAAAGCTTGTACTCGTGTATTGTCTTTTCTTCATATAATTTAGTTAGAAACTAATGAAAACATCAAAGGAAAATGTTTATAGACATTCTCCTGTTCATTTCCAAGGTGTGTACATTTCTCTTAATGCTTGGAACTTGTTTTAAAACAAAAAGCAGAATTTATTCACAATATAAACTTATAGAGAATTCTAACATGTCAGATATATGTTTAGGATCTTGCTTTTAAGTGTTGCTCTTTTCCGTAGGGCATTTCAGAGTGTAGAATAATCACCCAGGGTGTTTGTTTACCATGTTTATTATTGAGCCCACATTAGAACTCTTTTGGATTTCTGAACCTCATTTTGAGAAACACTTTCTTCAAGATATTCTTCTGTCCTCCAGTTAAATAGTAGAAAGTGTGTTTAAGATGTTACAAGCAGCAATTTACAACTTTATGAACATTTTTGAACAAATTTTACATGAATGACTTCATTAGATACCTTCCTTGTTCCCCTCAACAAAATCTTATCAGTTTTCTGCCAATGATATCCAAATGATGAGCATTTTTCTTTGGTGAGGTTTTCATCATTATTCAGGGTGGTCTTTTGCTTTTCAGTTTTTTAAGTAATAAGATTAACTGTACATTTTATAGAGAACTGCATTACAAATATGTTTTCAATTATTTTTGTAGTATTTAAGTGTTGTGTCAGTTCTTTTCACGTCATACAGAAATTGTCTCAAAATACTCTTTAGGGGAATAAGTCACTTTATAGTCCAAATGGATGACATTCTGGTGTTCTAAAAAAATTTATTTTGCATAATCCTGTAGTCAGATTATTTTGTGCATATGCAGCTTGGATTAAATTTCAAGTACTGTGTTCAGCACTGGTATATTTACTGTATACATTTGTTTTGTTTTGATTTCTGTCACGTAGAACACTGTCTTGGTCATCATAATGTAATCTGTGTTGTGTTCTTCTTTTTTCATGTTACAGTCTTTAAAAAAAACATTTAATGTAAATTCAAAACAAAAAAACAAAAAGCAAAAAACCAAATCCTTAACTTATATTTTGACCTTAACATGTAGCAAGTACATACATTTGGAAACTTTTGATCATTATCCATATTTTGCCATGTATGAAATCTTGATGTAATGCAATTATCATTACATTAAAAAACAGTAATGTGTCGGTCAAAAAAAAAAAAAAGATATTTGACTACACCAACCTGTATGAGGAACCATGAAGACTGGGAAAATCCAACAGGCAGAAACCAACCTGGTACATTCTTAACCCACAGATGTTTTCCTTTAAAAAAATAAAAGCTAAGTTTTCTATTTCTTTGACTTTAGTAAAGTCCATTACCGTACATATTGTACCAAGCACAAGAAAAGTCATCAATATATATGAATGGATTGATTTTCCTAAGTTTAACCTGAATGTCAGTCCTCAGCTTGCTCTATCCTCTCCTTCTCAGTCTTTAGTCCTATAAAATTAAGGCCCAAGAGCCAGGGATTTAGCTCAGTGGTTCCACCACCTGCTGTGCAAGCACAAGGACCCGAATTTGATCCCCAGTACCAAAAAATAAAAATAAAAAAATAAGGCCCAAGATTTAAGGTTGAATTAGGGTCAATTGTCCAGCAAGAGAAAAGGAGTTTTGACTTGACATAAATAAAAGCCCATGGCACAGGAGGGTGGGTGAAACACCACCTCACTTGTTCTTTTCAGCACACCATTTCTGCAAGGAAATCTCTCTCTGAAGCTCTCTGATAGAGGGCTATCCTGGGTCTGGTGGTTAAAGGATATCTGGAATGGGTTTCTCAACAGCCTTCAGTTTTGCCAAATAGGCATGAAACCTGGCCAGAGTCCCAAAGTATTTCTGGGCTTCAGAGCTAGTCACCAAGATGATTCTCACTCACTGTTTACTACAAGTAGCTGAGACTGACCCAGTGCCATTCTCTGAAAAAGCCTCTGCCTGCTTATTAGGTGTTCCATAAAGATTTTGTTCAGTGAATCACAGCAAGCCATGATATTGTACAAATGGGATTCTTTTCAGAAAGTAAAAACACAATTTTTCTTTTCATCCATTGATCAAGTGTTTACTGAACATCTGATCTGTACTAGACATTGTGCTATATACTGGCAGCACAGGCACACAAATTAGATTTCCTGTCTTCAAATGAATTTCCTCAATAATAATTTTTGACGATTTTTATTGGCAGTCTTTCTGACAAAGATTATCTCCTCCCTACTTTCTTATAAAAAATGATGGAATTAAATCTGGTCTTTTCCCCATAATCCATTATTAATCAGTCCAAAAAACATCTCATAGATGACTGAGTTACTGAGACCACCTACCTTAACTTCTGTGTGTACAAGGCCATAGAAATGGCACTGTATGTTGTGTTTCCATGGTGGGTGTAAGCAGTTTTGCTTTTTAATCTCACACTGTCAACTTCCTTTCCTCCTAATACCAATGCCTTTCATCACACACTTTCCATTTTGGTTCTCTACATATAGTCTTCTATAAACCTTAGCATCTATGTCTAAATATATTGGAAGTGTGTGTGTGTGTGTGTGTGTGTGTGTGTGTGTGTGTGTGTATAACAGGAGTAAATAAAATGCTTCATAACAGCTTAAGGAGAGAAGAAAGTATATGGGCTTTATTTTTTGCAAAAATTCTGTGGGAAGCTATTTTGCTCTTTAGAAGGTTTTTAAACTTTCATGTGGAGTCAAGGTTTGAATCATTATTAGTCTGGCCTCTTAATAAATGGGGCACTGGAAGAGCTTTCTGGCATTGTTCTTAGTGATAAAACATTCAGAGCAACCACAGCCCAAAGAGCCCCCAGAATTCTGCCACGTAGACATTTCTATAAAATTTCAACCATTTCAAATTCAGATATGTTCTTTGAATGGCACCATTCATTGTATATAATCACCTTCAAAGTCTGTGTAAATTAATGCCTTTGATTCTTGCGTTATCTTTGGTTGGGGAGAAAAATCATTTTCTTTTGGTTCAAAGTCCAGAGGGCAAGGCCAGAGAGAGACTTTAAGAAAGAGCAAGTGATTCACTCCAGAAAGAATGGCTGCTATCATGAAATCAACCAATAACAAATGCTGGTGGGGCTGTGGGGAAAGAGGAACCCTGCTCCACTGCTGGTGGGAGTGTAGACTGGTGCAAGCACTGTGGAAATCAGTATGGAGATTCCTCAAAGAACTAGGACTGCAAGTCCCATTTAACCCAGCTATTCCACTGCTGAGTATCTTCCCCAAAGAATTAAAAGAATCATACCACAGTGATATATGTGCGCCATGTTCATAGCAGCACAGTTTGTAATAGCTCAAACTTGGAAACAGCCCAAATGCCCATCAACTGGAGACTGGATCAAGAAAATGTGGTTTTTTTTAATAAAATGGAGTACTACTCAGCCATAAAAAATGAGAAATTAGAGACATTTATAGCTAAGTGGATGCACATTGAGGCAATACTCTTAAGTGAAATAAATAGGACACACATGTATAAATACTGAATAGTTTCTCTGGTGTGAGAAACTGAAAGTGTAAATAAGGACTAAATGTATAATAGGTAATGTGAAATAGGAAGAAAAGGGGCAAAGGGGAAAAAGGGGAAGGAAGTAGGAAGGCTAGGGGAAAGGATAGAAGGGAATGGGATTAATATGAGAAAATGGAAAAATAGGAACAAAATCTTTGTAAATAGGGAGGAATGGAGGGGTTGAAGGGAGGGCTGGACAAGGGTGAAAAATAAGAACCAAGAGAGATTATGTAAAGGTGCAAATTTCCAATGATGAATGTCATTATATTGTATACCTAAAATGTACCATTGATTAGAATGAATAATCAATAATGCAAAATAGGAAGAAAAGGTCCAAAGGGGTAGGGGTAGTGGGAGGGGCAGGGGAAAGGAAAGAAGGGAAAGGAAAAATGATGAGAAATGCAAATAAAGTCTTTGTAAATAGGGAAGGGTGGAAGGTGTGAAGGGAGGGCCAGGAATGGGGAAAAAATAAGAACCAAGATGCATTATGTAAAGGTACAATTCCCAATGAGAAATGTAATTGTGTTGTATACCTACAATGTACCAACAAAAAGTTTAATAAAAAAAAAGAAAAGAAAAAGAAAGAGCAAGTGATGCCAACTGACAAGTCTGGAGCCATAAGCTCACCTCACCAAGGAGGTCAGTGCATTTGCACACCACCCTCCCTAATGCTATATCTCAGTAGCAGTTTCATAAAGTCTAACATGCCAGGCCCAAGAACTCACACCAGGTAGAAAGTGGAAGGAAGAAACACATTTTCTAGTCCTTGTCTAGAGTCTTGAACTATTCCAGGCTTTTGGGCTTCATGCCAAAGGAAGAGAGAGATGTAGCAAAATTGTGATTTTTCTCAGGGAAGTGCTTTGAGTCTGAGCAAGCAAAGATGCAACTTTGGAGAAAAAGCGACCTTAGAGTTCATTTCACACGCACTCTTTCCACAATTTCCACTCCCACCTCCATCACTCAGAGCATTCCTTACGGAAAGGATAATTCAACAGTAGAAGTGGGAGTTTTAGGACAGGGAGCTGAAAGAACCCAGACTAACGGGCTCAACCACCTAATTTATGAATGGAGAAAAAACTGATTCAGAGAATTATGGACAGAATATTGTCCAGGAAACTGAAGCTGGTTTGCAGATGGAGTAGAACTAAAACTCAAGCCCAGTGCTTCTTCTGCTAAAGTGTGTAGTCTGGTGTGTGGTCTCCTTTATTCTGCTTCACCACAAATACTTAAGGTGAAGGCCTTGTGAATTTAATCCTCTAATTAATAATACTAATGATAAAAATAATAAAGAAGCATGTCCTCAAAACAATAATACGTCAGGGTTATCGTGGCTTTCCTCACAATAGCCCGCCCTGAGTCCTCCAGGGTATACTTTTATCTTGCTTTTTCCTCTTTTACTCAGCCCAAGCTCATTTTGCAGAGCCAGTTTCTCCCTCACTCTTCACTTTTACTTTTCCAAATAAACTTTAAAAAAAAAAAACAATAGTATGTCAGATCTCAAAGGAACTTTAGAGTTTATCTAATCCAACCCTCACATTTTACAGATAGTTACTCAAAGTCAAATGAGGAACAAGTTGGGCTTTCATGGAAGATGCGGGACTTGAGTTGAAAATAGAGCAGGAATATACGAAACTATAGATTTAGGAAGCTGAGACATCATTACTCCCATCCTGTATTAGATGAAAGGTGACCCTGAGATCTGAGACAAATGGTCAGTTCATGGGTCAGTTAATAGTAGACTATTTTCAGCCCTCTGTGTTATTGACTGAATCACAGGGTGTCACTGTAGTCACACCAACAAAAACACAACCTGCAAACACGAGCATACTGTACACTCTTAACTCATGGAATTCTCAGGAAATGTGGCATTCTGGTCAAATCGATTAGACACTTCATGAGACCCAAGATTTGATCCATGTCTGTAATTCTTCTCTACTTTCCCAGCTGTCAGGATTGATGATCTTTCACAGAAAGATACCCAGAAAGCTTTTTCTGTCTTTGTTCTGGGTTTTGGAAATCTTTCCAAAATGTCAAATTCTTATTTTTCATTTCTGCTTAGTTGAGTCTAGTTGAGTCTAGTGAACATCATGGGACCTTTGCTGATGAAGGAGCTTGTTAACTCTTGCTATTAGTGACAGAGCTGAAGTAGATTATTTTATATACTCCTATTATTTTTGACTTTCCAAATTAAGCTGAATGTGACAAGCAATGATTTTATTGAAAATATAATGTGTTTCCATCTTCTCCTTGTCTGGAATGTTCGCAATGGGAATAAAAGTTGAGGGATGAGGAACTGCTGAACATGCGCACAAATACACAAGCTCAGTTCCTCTGTGCCGTTCATATTGAATCCTACCACCTACCCTGGGAGGTGCATTATTTCCACCTTCATCTTTCATATGAGGAATCGGGCTCAGGAAGATTAATAAACTTGCTAGAGGTTGTACAAATAAGGAAGGACAGGGCTGAGATTTGAACAGAGCTCTGACTTCACAGTCAAGGGTCACTGTGCAAGGCGCTTAAGTAGGTTTCTGTTCCAGCAAAAGCCCCAATGTCAACAATTTTATAGAAAGGCAAAAAGAAAACCTTGGTGGTTCTTAATCTTTTGGGATCATTTTTTCTATCTGTATCTCCATTTCCTCACTTGTAAAATAGTAAAAGGAGAGTGAATCAGAGCCCTGCTTACTAAATGGTCCTTATCTACCAGCTCGAGTGTCTTTTCTCTATCAGAACTGGACTTGGAACAATAAACAATGGAGGAGGTAGCTCTGTTTCTTGTCTTTTAAGAACATTTGATCAGAGGAACAACATGGCAGTTAATTAATGAGTCAAGAACAAATGGGTAATAGAGGCTGTCTACATTTTCTCACGCCAATCAAAAGCACATTAGAGGCAACCAACTTTACAGTCCCCCTTCTGTCTGTCTTAGACAGAAGCTATCTTTCTCTCAATAAACTTTTCCTGCAAAAAATACACACATTACTTGTGTATAAAGAATCTAGATGTTCTAGAATTTTAACCCATAAATAGAAAGATGCTAAGATCATCAAATGTCTTCTTTTTAACCTGTCCAAGAGGTCTTATTGGAGGAGGTGCAATTCATACTATATGTGTGAAAAAATACTCTGAAGACCACGTGAGGTGGTGTTGATTAGTGGCCCTTTAGCACTGAGATAAAGCACTGAGCCAAGAGAAGGTGATCTTCAAAAAGAAAGCATGCAGGTGTATTAATTTCCTGGGACTGCTGTGACAAAGAACCATAAACCAGGAGGCTGGAAACAGCAGAAATTTATTCTTTAACAGTTTGAAAGCTGAAAGTTCAAAATCAAGGTATTGGTGTGGTTGGTTTCTCCTGAGGGTTATAAGGGAGAATCTGTTCCAAGTTTTGCTTCTGGAGTTGGCCTTGGTGTTCCTTGGTTTGTAGATGCATCATTTCATTTTGTAAGTTAATTTTATTGGTACATTTCAGATATACATAATGATCACATTCATCATAGGGAATTTGTACGGGTACGTAATTCATCCTGATTCTTCTTTTTTCTCCAATCCCCTCCCCTTTCTTCAATCCCTTTTCCCCTCCTTATTTACAAAACTTTGTTTCCATTTTTTCCTTCTATTCTGTTTTTTCCTTTCCCTTCCTTCCTTTCCCCCTCCCCTTTTCCTTGTTCCCGTTTCCATTTGCACATCTTCTTCCTATATCTCAATACCTATTATACATTTTGGTCCTTATTTGCACTTTCAGTTTCTCATACCAGAGAAGCAATGTGATATTTAAACATGTGTGTCTGACTTATTTCACTCAAAAATATGGTCTCAAGGTGTATCAATTAATCTAGAAAGAATGATTGTTATCAAGAAATCAACCAATAGCAAATGCTGGTGGGGCTGAGAGGGGAAAAGCAACACTTTCCACTGTTGGTGGGAGTGTAGACTAATGCAACCACTGTGAAAATCAATGTGGAGGTTTCTCAAAAAATTAAAACTGGAGGATCCATTTGACCCAGTTATTCCCCTTCTTCGTATCTTCCCAAAAGAATTTAAAACATCATACCACAGCGATATATGCATATCCATGTTTATAACAATACAATTCATAATAGCTTAATCTTAAAAACAGCCCAAATACCCATCAATGGATAAAGATCTGAGGTTTTTTATACAATGAACTACTACTCTGACATAAAGATAGATGCATCACTTTAATCTTTGCCTCTGTCTTCATATGATCTTCTCTCTATATGTCTCTGTCTTCTTACTAAGAAGAAACCAGTCATGTAGGATTAAGGTCCCAATCTTATGCAGTAGGAATGCACCTTAATTTAGTTAATTATATCTACAACAATCTTATTTCCAAATCAGGCCACACACTAAAGTATTAAAGATTGGGACTTCAGTTCAACCCTTGACAAAGTGAAAGAAGCAGAGAAGCTACAGGTGAATGGCAGCAAAAATCTAGAGAAGTAAAAATATGTAAGTTTGCTAGGTGGTGAGGACAATGGAACCAAGAGCCTCCTTAGCTGCCAAAGTCAAATCAGTCCAAGATATCACCTGAGAGCCGTTTCTGGATGCTTGAGGTGGGAGGCATCTACACAAGCCTTAAAAACCCTTAGGTCTACCTGGGAGATGAATTACATCTGCTAAGCCTCCATTCAGACCTAGACCAAGAGCTCTTAGGAGGTGCCTCCCCCCCCACCTTCTTATTACCCTATTTCCTCCTTCCTTCCTTTCTTTCTCCAGCAAATACCAACTACCATCATGTGCCAGGCACATAGTTCTAAATATTCTAGATGCTGGAGATACTACAATGAGCAAACTAGACACCAAGAGCCACAAATATCCCTGCACTCATGGAACTGTTTGCAAACCAACACAAATAGACAATAAGTAATAAGCAGAATAAATAAGCTACATAAGACTTTTGAAAAATGTACATGTTATGTAAAGGGGAGGAAAAAATGAGTGCAGAGTAATGATAATTATGAATTCAGGAGGTTGATCTGCAAATTTTAAGAGGGTTGTCAAGATAAACCTCATGGAGAAGGTGACATCAGAACAAAGACTTGAAGATGAGGGAATGAGCTGTGAGAACTGGGGAGGAGTGTCCCTGGCAGGGAGAAGAGCCAGCAGGAATCTCTAAAATGGCAGTGTGACTGGCAGCAAAAAGGCCAGTTACTGAGTGGAGTAAGAAGTGAGAGATAAGGTTGGAAAGGAACAAGGAATAACCTTGTAGGATACTGAAGGACTTTATTAATCATCTTGCCATTACTGGGACAAAATACCTAAAATACACAATTTAAAGGAGGAAAGGTTATTTGGTCTCATGGTTTCAGAGGTTTCAGTCCATGGTCAGCTGGCTTCAAGGCAGAAACATCATGGCATAAGGGCCAAGTAGGACAAAGCTGCTCATCTCCTGGGAGCCAGAAAGCAGAGTGAAAGGAAAAGAGCCACAGAGGAAGGGGCCAGGGACAAGATATAGTCCCCAAGGTCATGCCTCTATGACCCATTCTCTTCAACTAGGCCCCACTTCCTAAATATCTGCCACCTCCCAATAATAGCATCAAATTATGTATTAACCCACTGTTTAAATTACAGTCCTCATGATCCAATTATCTCTGGAAACACCCTCAAACACACCCAGAAGTGTGCTTGACTTACCTCCTGGACTTTTCTCAATCCAATCAAGTTGGCAATCAAACTGAATCATTACGAAGACTCTGGCTTTTGTTCTGTGAAAATGATGAACCGTTGGTGAAGTTCCATCAGGGGAGAGTCTTGGTGTGATTGGGATCACTGGCTACTTGTAGAGAATAGATGGAGTTGTCCTCAAGAGGAAGCAGGAAACAAATAGAAAGTTGTAGCAAACATCCAGGGAAAAGTTGCCACAGTGGAGCCAGGGAAAGCTGTGAGAAGGAGGTTGAGAGAATAACGATTAGAGTTCGGTCTGAGATTTTAGGGAGGATATGTGAGCAAGACAGCTAGACATACATTTCTGGGTTTCAGCAGAAAGAAGTGGATTGGAAATGAAAATTTGGTGCCATAAACATATAGATGGTTTTTGTATCTGTTTTCCATTACTGAGTAATTCATTACTTCAAAACATCGGAACCTAAAGTTTCATTTTCTCACAGTTTCTGAGAGTCAGCAATGTTGAAGCAGCTTAATTAGGTGACTCTGGTTCAGGGTCCTCACAAGGTTGCAATTAAGCTATTGTCCAAGGCTATGGTCATTTCAAGGAACAACTGGGGTTGAAGAATCCATCACCGAGCTCAGCACCTCGTGGTTGGCAAGCCTCAGGTCCTAGCTGGCTGTTGACCAAAGCCCACAGGTTCTCTGACATGGGGACCTCCCCATGGGGCTGCTCACCCACATGGCACCTTCCCTTCTCCAGAGTAATTCAAAAGAGAGAAGCAAAACAGACAGAACCTGCAGTCTTTTCTATAACCTAATCTCAGCAGTGACATAGCATTGTTTCTGCCATATGCTATTAGTCACATGCAACAACCCCAGTATGATATGGGAGGTACAGGACCTGAATACCGGGAGGTAGGAATCATGGCAGGGCCCTCTCAGAGTCAGGTTACCATATTATTTAAAAGCGAGAGATGAGAAAAAGTCATGAAAGACCATTCTCCCTGATTCCTTCTTCTTTCTGTTTTCTTCCTTTTCTCTTATCTTCCATCTCCTTCCAAGCACATAATTGCTGATCAACCTACTGCGTAGGCAGGCCTGGTTAAAACCATGTGGGGCATAGAACATTTACTCACATCCCTCACTTGAGAAGCCCATAGATAACTACCCCTAAATTCATAATGTTCCAATAACTAGACAGGCTACTCTGGTAGCCCAGAGGAAGGAACTAGGTGGATGCAGAAATCCAGAAAAAACTCACAGCAGAAGGTAGAGTCGCTTAAGACTAACTGTGGGAGACTGCAATAGCCAGAATCAGCTTCAGAGAGAAAGCTGGGCAAAAATAAGAGGTTTGTTGTACTTTTATGGATGATGAATACTGAGACCTCCCCCTGCCCAGCCCAACCTTCAGCTCAACCTGCAAAACTATGTTATTTCCTTGCTTCTAGAACCCCTGCTGCTGGGACCCAGGGTGCTTGTTGCCATCAGAGCCGGCAGCCCGGCTGGCCTGGGCTGCAGGAGTGTGTGAGTTCAAAAGCTCAGTGCACCTCCAGGCAGGTGGGAATGGCAATGGCCTGGTCTCAGAGCTGTGGATCACATCAAATGCAGACCCTGCTTCTAACCCCACATCAGCCAGTCCTGCTGGAGCCCAGCCAGGCAGCACCATCACCATCTATCCCAGGCTATGCAGGCTATGCCTTTGAAATGCTGCTGCTTCTTCCTGGGCCTGTTCCCCTCGCCCCTATGGTGTCATTTCCAAATCCATTACATTCCAATGGCTTTGGGATCTTTTAATTACATGTGACGAAACCGTGCTGTTGCTGGAATTAGACAGTCTGTGTGGACGATTTATAGGCCTCAGCTTTCATGCAAGCAGGGTAATAAATAACATGAAATGGGCCCTTCAGTATTAAAAACTTCAGAGCTACCCACTAAGCCATGACAGAAAGGGAAAAAAATGAAAAGGATAAAAAAATAAAAAAATAATAATGTCTGTGTCTCATATGTTTAAAATACTGTATGTGAAACAGGGAATGTCAAAAATATGGGGTGCTGAGCAATAGGCAACTCATAAAATTTTATCTCTGGTATGAGGATTTCCAACCGTATAATGAGGCCTTTCCTTTCTTTTCTTTTTTCTTGTTTTTTTTTTTTTTTAAATCCTGGGTACTTCGTGTCTGACGAGGTGACTGAAAGAGCAGGTTAGCTGGCACACCCATTTGGGGCTTCCCTAGATTTAATAACAGGGTAAGGAGTGCAGGGTGAGGCAGCTCCCAGTCCCCAGACTCCTACTCAGATGTTTCTGCAGCCCCTTAACCAACTCCATTTCCTTTCTCAGACTTCAATTCATGTTCTTCTCTGTGACCATGCTGTTCCTCCACTTAATTCCATCCAACCACATTTCCTGACCCCAACTGCCCAAGGCCTCTTCTGAGCTTGTACAGAACCTAACTCAAATGCACCCACTGGGGCAGCCAGTGTGCCTCAGGTGGTTGCCAGGCTCCCACATTCTCATAGACCTTACCTGCCTTGCCTAATTAGAGGCTCCCTGAGGAAGCATCTGCCTTTCCCGTTTTTCCCTCTTGGTTCCTGACAAAGGTGCCCAGGCAGACAGTGAAAATTACACAGAGCTTTACCCTTTCCCTTCAGGAGCTTGGAATCAGGACTTCAATTTGGGTTCCAGGCCAGAGAAGCAAGAAATAGCCTGGGAAAGAGGGTTCCTTGGGTTGGGAGGAACAAAACTCAGGATTCCTTGAGCACAGCAGGGCCTCTTCCTATGGTGACACCACAAAAGGGCCATTTTGGACTCAGGGATGTTGTGTGCCCCTCAGCAGTAGGAGTCTTTGGTCTTCTTGCCAGTGTTCTCCCGCTGCCTCATTTCAGCTGAGCATACACTTGTGTGTGCACGTCTGTATTTGTCCATATCTACAGCCACTACCAACCCTTCATGAGCCAATCATGATATCTTATTGGCACACATAGCCCCTTTATCCCTTTAGGAAAATCTACCAGAGCAAAACTCCCTCAAAGCATCAGGCTGGCCTTGACACTGGCTACCCTCGAACTAGGTGTCCATCTTAGTCCAAGCATCCAGCTCCAAGGGAGGGGCTTACAGACTTGGCTGTTTAGGACTGGAAAAGGCATGGATTAGACCTTTGTCCAAAGGGAAGTGGAGGAAGAACAGGCTTTCTTGAGGCTTATAAACTAGACCAGTCCACCCAAGAGGCTTAACTTTGCTTGAGCCTTTAAAATTGGCCCAAGTGTAACAAGGTAATAGCTGTAATTCTAAGCATGAGAAAGTAACTGACCTAGGCACCAGACCTAGTACAGTCTGACAGCAATTAGACAAACAACCCTTATGGATAAGATCTAGATTTTCAAATCTGAAAGAAGGGAGAACCTTGGCAGGAGGCAAGAGGCAGATGAGAGCATGTGAGTCATTGCACTCTATAGCTGAAGCTTCATTAAATAGTCTTCCCCCAAGCAGAAGTTGTGGACTCTCATTTATTGATAAGTGCCCTGTATGCCAAAAAGGGTCTTACATAAAGGTACTTATGTGTGGAAAGAATTAATGTAGAAATGCAGAGACCTCTCCCTGACAGCTAACTTCTTTGACAGACATTATAAGGTGCATCTATCCTAGGGGCTCATTAGATGAAAGAGAAAAGAGGTTTTGCTTTTGAATCCCCTAAGCATCAACAATCAGAAAACCTAGCATAAATTTCCAGATCTTTCATTTGAAATATCCTTCAATATATTTCCCACTTAATAATAACTTTCTGATTCCCTTCCTGGGCTTAGAATTATCAGAGGGCTGAGAACTGCAGTGAGTGGCTTTGGAAGTCCCAGTAGAATCCAAGATGGACAGTCACACCCAAAAGATCATCCCCAAGGACTGCATCTCCTGAAGGGAGGGCAAGAGGGAAGTAGAGGGTCAGGGCATCCTAGCAATGCCAATGTCTCAGGCAGACAGAGTATTGAGCAGGAATTTGGTGGGAAAAAATGGAGAAATGAAGTCGGAAGATGCTGAAGGTGGTATGCAACAAAAAGTTTCTGGGTGCTTTGTATGTTTTCTTTCCTTCACGAACTTCCTGTAGTGTTTAAAAAATGATTATATTCATAAAGATGTATGTTGTACAAGAAAAAAGAAAAGGAATTTCTAAAAATATTAAATAAAAAATGAATTCTATTTTCCCACTTATTTGTATCACTAGGTCTCAAAGGATCTGTGAAGTATTGTCTAGTGGATCTAAAAAGTACCCTAGAGGTTTATTCCAAATCTCTTACTTTACAGATGAAGCATATGAAAGTGAAAGAGCCCATAACAAAAATAAAATGTAACAGGGAGATTTCTTCTGTGGGAAGGAGCGTGGGCAAGTCAGCTTCAGCTATTTGCTCACTATGCTGCCCTCCAGGGATAGGACATGGCCTCTGATCCCTGGGCTGTTAATTTTAATATTTAATGTTAGTTCATATCTTTCTATTTTATATTTAATTATTTTACTTTCAGTTATTTTCTTGGTTGATTGATTAAGTATTTAATATTACTTAATATTTGTCCGTGAGGAGTGAGGGTACTGGGAATTGAACCCAGGACCTTGCATGGTAAGCATATATTCTACCACTGAGCTGTACCCTGGCCCCTAACAGTTGTCATTAAATTGAGTTGCACATTTTTTTTTAAATAGCCTTACCCAAAATAATCTTGGCAGTATCAGGGTTTTAAGGAAAATTAGATATAGATATACAGATACATATATATACATACAGAGATAGGTACTGTATAGATATAGCTTTGAATGGCATTAAAAATATGATTACATTATTATTTATTTTATACTATGTGCATATGTCAAAATATACCTAGAAACATTAAAGTTCAATATAGACCACCATAGATGGTCTAAATCATCTTGTATACTAATAATAGGATATGCTTGCCCTTTGGAAGCACTAGATTGACAACTTCTACAACCCGTTACAATGTTAAGATTCTGTGAAAAGAGATTCCATTGTGTGAGCTTGCCCACATCTGGAACACTTTCTCTTTTCCTTTCCACCTTCCTAAAGCATGACCCTGCTCAAATCTCACCTCTCCACAAAAGCTTCTATGCAGAGAAAAACCAACACAACAGGGACTGCTGTCCTTAGCAAAGTTTGTGCAAGGTTGGTTTGGTTATGTCTGGGGACTTGGATCTTAGCAGTGTTCCCATCACTGCCTAACAGTGCATAAATTGTTTGTGCGAATGATGTGATTTAAGCTGAACACCTGAGTTTCTTCTTGGAGTCTGGAATGTTGGCAAATGCTGGGCAGAGGATGCCTACATGGCTAGCCCCCAATAAGAACCCTGGGTTCTCTATTAAGCTTCCCTGTAGAGAGCACTTTACCATCAAATTCCATTGATGCAGGAAGTAAGGCATCCTATGTGACATCACTGGGAGAAGATTCAGAAGCTTGTGCTTCGTTTCTCCTGGACTTAACCCAATGTACTTTTTCCCTTAGGTAATTTTGCTTTGTATCCTTTGGCTGTAATAAATTGTATCCAAGAATACAGCTATATGCTGCATCTTGTAAATTCTGAACTTTAAGAATTGGGGTGGTCTTGGAGGCCCCATACACAGCTTCCTTCCATGACCTTCCCACCATCTAGTTCTCTTCCTATCCTGAACTCTTTTGGGAACTTATACATAAATATGATCATGTAACTCTCCTTTTTGTTTTGTCATTATATCACTAGTAATATAATATATATCACCATTAATATGTCTCCTATTCATTAAGCTTCTATAAAACCAGGGGCTATTTCTCATACAATTTTAAATTTTATTTGTGCCTAATGCTATTTTGTTCATAATAATTATTCTAAGTTTCTTTTTTAAAGCGATACAAGCAAAACAAAAATTGGGGATGCACTATGCCGTTATGGTAAAGATAATTTTGAAAATATAGGGAAGCAAAAGAAATTCATCCATGATTCGCAACTCAGGCATAACCATTTTAACCACTTGGTTTTACATCCTTTTACTCCTTTCAATCCATAAATATGTTTTATAAAAAACTATATCATAATTTGTGGTAGCTACCACTTTCAGTCAATACATCTTGAACATGTTTCCATGTGATTGTGTATTTATCAATAACTTTATTGTAATGGTTGTGTAATACTTCATTACAGTGCTTGTCTCAAACTGGTGACTCTCAAGCTAAACAGCACCAAGCAAAATGGCATGCTTTCTTTGTGTAACATAGAACTGACCTACCCAATGTCTAAAAATAATTTGTTAGAATTAGTTACCAGTCTTTCAATTTGAGAAATTTCACATATAACTCCATATTTTCAGCTTTTTTTCCAAAAAAATGCACATTCCATATAGGGCCACGTGAGTGGAGCTGAGTGGAAGTTGCCAGTGCTCTCTGCTTGCCAGTCTCCACCAGTCCCTGAAGCTTCCCTAAAACTTAGCTGAGGACCAATTTCTACTTATCAAACTCTTGGACTGACTTTCTTCTACTATAGTCAGCTAGAAAGTAAAATATTTCTTGGCTTCATCTGTCTACCAAAAACTAGCCCAAAAGAGACAAACAAGAAAGACACACGTTTCAACTAAATGAAAGAGGGCCTATTTCTTCAACCTCCAAACCATGGCTAAGAAACCTCAGGGTACACAGGGAGCCCACAAGAACACTTAGGGTGTTTTACTTATCAAGAATCATGCCACGATATTCAATACTGTGAAACACTGCACAAACCACCAGCCTGAGGGAGTTCAGTGTTTCAACATTACATCATGCTACATTTGACATCACCTTATCTTTACAAAGATGGGTTTTCATTGATTGCTGTGTTGAAAAACAAGCACTGTGGAAAACAAACAAGAGACAAGAAGTGAGGGTAGACCTGTCTAATCTGATTCCAGTTTAACTAAGTGTACAATACTCAACAGCTGCACATATACTATTAGTAAATAATTATGTTTACTTAAGAATGAAATATAAATTTATTTTTCTTCCAATTTATGTGTAATTTTTTCCAAGCAGCCACTAAATCATTAGGATATAAATACTTATTTGTTTATTTGGACCCACATACTTAACAAACCTAACTAGGAGGCATTTATTTTGACCTAGGCGTGCTGTAAAATTATGACTGAGACAGTGAGGAAAACATTGGTGTATTCCTTTAGAACTAAAGACACTTTGCTGACTGGTTTCACTTCTATTTGGTCTCCATCTACATGGCCACAATGTCTAGAGATTATAATGTCTGTGGTAGATATATGTACAGATGATCCCCAAGTTATGGGTTTTTTTACTTCAGGATGGTACAAAATGTATATACATCTGATAGGATCCATACTGTGATTCTTGAATGTATGTCTTTTCCTGGGCTAGCAATAGCCCTCTTGCTGTACTGGACAGCAGCAGCAGCATGTCACAACTCTCAGTCAGTCACACAAACTCTACAGTGTGCTCTGATGTTCAGTAGGTTAAGTATATTAAATGCACTTTCAACTTACAGTGGGTTTACTGGGACATAATCTTGTTGTAAGTTGAGGAGCATCTGTATGATAATCAGCCTATCTCCTATCCCTATGAAATATTATATATTTTTTTTTACTGTTTAATAAACAAAGACAAGCATCTGCAGAGCTAATATCATCTACATTTATGATAAGGTCTTATTCTAAACTCCTAAAAGAAGAATCACTGAGTTAGAGATTATCCAAATTTTTGAGGCTGTCAAATCTTATTTGTAGATTGATTCAGCTTCATTTGAGAATCCTGAAAATAAAACAGACTGATACTCAAGTGTTTCGAACATGACATGGGGACTTAGTTGAACTTGACTTCACAGAAGCAAATCAGATGCTTTCTAAAATCACTGGGTTGTGCTTTACTTTTCTTTGTCTGAGGGGGGCTCCACCTCTAACACAAGCCCTAGAAGCAGCAATCAATATCACCACAGATGAGTTCTCCCCACAGGAAACAGGGCTCTGGCCAATTCTACAAACAATCATCTGATCCCTGAAAGATCAAACAGGCTAGTGGTCAAGGGATTCACTTTGACACCAGACTGATTTCAAATCCACCAGTGGCTGACTGTTAATCCTTCACACATGACATAAACTTCCATGCCTCAACTTCCTCATCTGTATAATAGCATAAGAATAGAATCTATTTCATAATACTATACTAAAGAAGAAATTGAGATGATTTATGTAAACACTTTCCACAATCCCTAGTGAATACTAAACTCTCAATGATACCTACTAATTTTATTTGTTCCCTTGGATGCTTTTAGACATCCCAAAAGCAATATCCCAAGTGAAGACATACCACACTAGCCTTTCAAGCCTGGTCCTAATCCACTGTTCCTTAGCCCTCTTGAGCCAGCTGAGCAAAAAGCACTTTCTAACCCTTTGCTGTTAGGGTACTGGCCAGGAGTTTCTGAGCTTCTTGTTCCGAGTAGCAGTAGCTACTGGATCAGCCAGTTCTTGAAATTATGAAACCAGAAATATTGCTATTTGCTCTAAGCAAAAGGAGAACAAAGAGAAAATATGCTAATGATTTTGGATTAAGATGCATCATTGTGTTACTTTGAACATCAGAGAACCCAATCCCCACCTTTAACATGTGCTCTAAGAAAGGATTTTGTCAAGGACATTTAAAGCCTGACTTTGTGTTCCTGAAATGCCCTGTATCCTAAGCTCTTTCTGTTCTCCCTCATTCTGCAGTGGCTCCTACTCTGACTTCTCAGGAATCTTCAGCCAGGAGAGTTGTGGCTAGGCAACAAGTCCCTGTGTAATAGACCAAGAAAGACCAGGACAGTATCCACCTGTGCCCAAAGAGGCCTGAGCTTCATGGCCTGTGTTGTAATTAATGGAGCTCTTAGCTAGGATCAGAGCTGCATGCAAGTCCCTGTCCTCCTCCTTAGAGGCCCACTGGTGACAACTTTGTGATCTTGAACTCATTTAGTCTCCTTGACCCTCTGTCTATTCATTCTTAAAATGAGAATGATAATGTCCATGAGATGATAAAATAAAATAACCTCCATGAAAGTGACTGATAAGATACTTACATAACTATGAGAAGTTTTAGTTAAGAAGTTGAAACTCACTATATATTGATCCGTCCCAGGAAGACTTCCAGGGAATAGACCACAGGAAAAATTATTTTTAATTAGAGAACTGAAAAGTAGGTCTCTGTCCTCCTCATTCAGTGATTGTTCCACTCTTTGATGGTGACCTAGACAGATCCAAGGTGCAGGACACTGATCTGAAATGACTGCCTTGGCTGGCATGCTGCAGTCTCTGCAGTTGGTAATGTGAAGGCTCTGTACATCTAAATGAAGGAAAGGGACCCCAAAGAGTGGTCAGAGACTGGCACTCTGGATCAGTCCCACAGTGTTGACAAAAGCTGACCTCTGCCTCATCCTCCTTCCTATGCTACCAATTCTCTGCGCCTTATCCCAGGATTTGGGATGGATGTTACTGGTTAAGTGGAAGTAAAATGCTCCACGGGCTGGAAATGTGACCACAAAGGGCCCTTTCACCATTCTCTTGAGTACAGTAAATCAGGAACAGGGTTTCTGGTCCATTGATGCTCTGCCCCAAGGGAGATATAGAGTCAATAAACTCTGATAGCCCAAGAGAAAGGCTATGATATGCTAGGCTCACAATTTATGCAAACAATTGATACTCACTTGTGCTACAAGTATGGCAGGGCCAGAGCCAGCCATGCCATGGGATGCATTTGGGAAGAAAGAAGGAGCAGCTGCCTTCTCAAATCCCAAGCGCCACTTCTGTGCAGGCTGGGCTCTGCCTTCCTCAGACAGGAGACTGCTTGTTCTGGAGACACTTGTGACCATGAAAAGGGAGAGGGAGGGAAGTTGGGGAAAGAAATCCATTCTACCTCACAGCTTTCCAACGTGCACCCCAATGGAGAGTTGGTGATTTGTTATGCTTAATGAGCAAGGCTGCTTTATGTGGAGGCAACAATGCCAGTGGGATGATGAGGTATGTTGCCATGGAAAACCAAGGAACACCCCTCCCCTAGAGTTTCACTGACAGGGGAATCTGAAGGAGGAGCAGCTGCCTCCACCCATCAGAGTAATCGGCCCTTGCACTTGTGCAGACTTCTACATTTCAGGGCTCTTCTATAGCCATTGCCATGGGTGAGCCTCAAAACCAGTGACCCATGGAAGTAGGTAGGTCTGGTGTTATTTTCCTTCTTTTCCAGGTAATAAGACTGAAACCCAAAGGAATTTAAACCACCCAAAGTCTCCTGTTTCCAAATGTTTTTCATATATGCTTGCTTTTCTAAAAGGGGCACGTAACTTGGCTAAAGGGAAGAGGGCAACTACACCAAATGCCATAGAAAGATGAAAGACAATTTGAGATCTCACTTCACATGGAGGAGATCAAACTCATGGATTCTGTTAAAAAAAAAAAAAAAAAAGAAAAGTTCAGATAAATATACCCATTGCAACTTGAACAATAACTAAGGAGACCTGAGATGAAATCTGTAGCCAAGCAGGTCAACCTCGCTTCCTTCCCCCAGCCCCTGCCTTTCTGGGACATCTCTACTGCTCACATTCCCTACACCTCAGCCACATAGAATAACCACTGCTGCTCCCTGGCTACACCAAGTTCTTCCCACTTCTATGCTCTGGTGCATCTCTTTCCTGAACTTTCAAGTTCAGATACCAAAATTTTTAAACTACCATAGTGTTTTAAAGTCCTGTATTGAGTTAACTGCTCCCTCCATGGAAATCACTTTGAAATGTTTGTATTTACCTCATCCATCTCCTCCACTGGACTGTGAGCTCTTTGAAGGTAAAGACTGTATCATATCCATTCCTGAATCCAAACATCTACCAAAGTTCCTGGTACCTACCAGGATCCTAATAATCAGATAAATAGAAGGTATAGTCACCACCACTACCTTACCTTAAAGTCATTTATTGAGCACCTCTTTGACCTGGGCATTATGTTGGCAATGGGGAGAAAGATGCTGACCACACACTCCAGTGCTCATGGTGACACTTGGCAAACCAGAAAGAGCACATGAACTGTACTGAATTCTGATGATTTCATTGACATTATAGGAGTCCAAGTATGGCAAAACTCTGAGATGTTCAGGGAAAGATCTGAGAGTCTTGAAGAAGAAAGCGACATTAGAGGGAATTTTAGGACTACAATGGCCTCCTTCTGAGCTGAGTTTGGTGGTGGTAGCATTGACCTGAGACACAGTCCAGTTGTTACCAGGTTGAGAGATACTGCACAAAGCCAGCACAGCTGAGGCAAGCAGAAGAAAACTGAAGACTCAGTGCTAAGGAACTGCCACTTGTGCTATGGAAATTTTAGAGAAGAAAAGGATAGAGCAATCAGGAAGGCTTCGTGGAGACAGAGGCATGGATTTTATTGGCATACAGGAAGTCAGATATCCCTAGAATAAGGAACGACCATAGGCCTGGAACAAATAACCAATATGGCTTGGAATAAGCAACACATAGCTTAGAGTACATCCTTACAAATTCCATCTCAGACAGAAAGAAATGAAAAAAATGTCACCTTTCTTCACACCCGAGACACTGATTTTTTTTAATAAGCAGAATTAAAACAAAAAAGAAAAGAACTCCAGATGGATTTTAAACACAGTGGGGAACTGGGTGGTATGATGGCAGATGGCTATTTCAGCTGTACATGGGTAAAAATAATTTCAACTCCCCAATACCCAGGACTGCTCCGAACTTGTGAAAACCTCTCAAGAAAAGCTGCAGCATAATACTCAAAGCACAAAGCTGCAGCAGATGGGGCTGAGAGCTTGGAGTCACCAACAAGAAAATATCTGCTGCTGTTGGGCACCAAAGCCCAGAGCTTTTGGAGGGAGGGAATTCCCTTCTGACCAGGTTCTGTTTGAGCTGGCCCTCAGTGTTAGCCCAAGTCCAAGAAAGCACTCTGCAGTTTCTTCCTCTACATGGGAAGAAAAGAGAAATGAGATAAACCATGTGAGCGCTATGAAGTATGGAGGCCGAACACATGGGGAGCGGGAAATGGACAGAAGGAGAGAGTCATGCGCATGTAGTCGTGGTAGGAAGTCGGCCCCATGGAAGGCAGGGCAGTGACTTTGGAAGTTGACGCTTCTGGATGTTTGAAGACTGTGGCTTCATAGTGGCAGGCTGTTTTTATCTGCCTTTACTGCAATCTATGCTGTACCCGAGTTGCAAGGGGCGCTTACATGGAAACTCACTCTGATATCTGAATGGCACCTTCTGGAACACTGATTTTTGTCAACCTCAGCTGTAAGAGGTGACGAGAAGGAACAGATCACAAGAGTGAAACAAAGCTACCAGCAGGAGGAAAGACTTGGGCTTGCTCGAGGCCCAGCGTCAGGAAGAAGACAGCGTTGATTGTGATCAGTTAAGGCTGTGTCTACACTTCCGGGAGACTGAGTCCCAGAGGAACTGTGGGTGCAGCAGTGTGCTCCCTGGACAAAGTTCTTGTTCACAGTCACTGTACAGCAGTGATACTTAATGATAAACATGCGGGAAACATTCTCCGTGTGGTTTCAAGCAATCTCAGGGTCAGGACGAACCCCAAGGAGAAACAAGTAAGGGGATCTGGGTTAGAGTCTGCCCTGCAGACCAGACGGGCTCAGGACCTACTTCCAGCTTAAGAAAAATAAGAATGTGCCTTTCTTTTCTTTTTTGGTTCAAACAAGACCCAACCAGCTGATCGTTTTCTACATGTGAGGAAGGGATGTTAGAGACCCGCGGTGAGAGGTGCTGCCCATCCAGCAAGCTCCTACACAGGCAGGGCCTTCCTGTCCAGCTCCCTCCTGTCAACTCACCTCGATTCTGCTCTCCTCTTTTCTGTTCCCATTATCCTTGTCTGTCTGTCCAGGTGGCCTCAGATGACCCACTCTGGCCCTTGCTGGTCCCCTTCTTTCCTTCTTTTCCCATGGCAACTTCACGCACTTTCCAGATAGCACCTCCCCTTCTCCTGATTTCCCCCACTGTCACAAGTAGCCACAAACAGGATGCCAGGCCTCTTGTTCCCAAATGGCACCTAAGCAGAATATTGGGGGCCAGCAGCAATAGACAAGGCCATCAGGAATGTAAGGGAAACTCACAGTGACATGGGTCATGAGGTCATTTGTTCCCTAAGACCAAGGCAGACGGGACAAAGCTAAAACCACCCAACATGGGAATTCAGGGAAGGCGCAATGGGTGCCTGGGGTTTCCCAGTGACTCTGCAGGGGAAGCAGGACCTCACGTGGACTGTGCACAGAGGGAGGTCTTTGGACAATGAGGACAATGGAGCATAGTCAGTGATTTGGGGTTTTTTCAAGGATCCCTGACCTTGTTATAAGAACTGCTCCATGGTATTCTCGTAGAATTTGAAGTTAATTTACATGTCCCATTCTTTTTCATAAAAGAATTACTTCGATTTTTAGAGTTTTCTAAAGAAACCCCTATTCTGTAGGTTTAAAAGCCAGACCTACAGATGTGAAATGCCTTTTTTAGTAACGTATCTGTGACCTATACAGGACCAATGTCCATACGTCTTCTCTGCCCTTAGCGCTCTCTTCCTGAGGGTTGAAAAAGACAAGGGACATAGGAGAGGGAAAAGGCCCCACCCAAACTCCACATGCAAGGGAGAGCAAGGGACATCCTCAGGTGCCCAGTGAGGCTTGATGAGTTTGAGAAGGGAGCCTCAGTCCTCTGCCCCCCTCATCACAAAGGGGAGAAAGAGATGCACAGGTTCTGCCATCACCCAGGTGTCAACGCCCCCACACACATCCCACATTTATGTAGCTTTCCCTCCTTTTGGCCCCCAAAGTCCTCAAGCTGAGGTACCCATTCATGTCACGAACACTGACTGAGCCATACTGTGGGTGCAGCAATGTGCTCCCTGGACAGAGTTCCTGTTTGATTCTTTTACGTTTTAGTACCAAGGATCGAACTTGGGACCTTGCACTTGTGAGGCAGGTGCCAGAACCATTGAGCTAAATCCCCAGCCTTAAAGTTCCTGTTCAAAAGGAGCTGGTTCTCTGTTGAGAGGATACAGACAGAAATGCTAATGACAGGCAGATGATGCTGTTGGGAAAACAAAGCAGGGACAAGGGATGAGAGTGTGGGGCAGGCAGTGGCTGCATCAGACAAGGTGCAGAGAGATGGTGGCTCTGACAAACATTGACCTGGAAGGGGGAAGGAGGTCAGTCCTTTTGAACATTTGAACATTTGAACACATGCAGCTGGTTGCAGCAAGTGCAAAAAATGTGAGACTTAGTAGGTTGGAGGAACAGCAAGGGGGCTGGAGGCTGGAGGGCTGAGGTAAACTGAGTAAAGAAGGGAATCATAACAGAAGAGATCAGAGGAATCAGCCTGGCAAGGGCTTGGCTTTAACTCAGACTGAGATGGCAGCCATGAGAGATTTAACTTAGGAGGACTTGATATTTTAAAGTGGGAGTAACAAGAGGAGGAAGTATGCTCAGTCTATGGTAGCAATCTAAGTGAGAGATGATGGTGACCTGGCCAGGAGTGACAGAATAGACCAGAGACTCCCCAGCACATTTTGCATTAAATGTCGTTAAATACCATCTAAACTCCTCCCAGCCTTATAACACTTCCCATTTAGTAGTATCTGTTGATCAAGCAAGCATTTAATGCCCACATTTCTAAATGAATTTCACAATGTCTACATCCCAGTAGACTTTCCACACTTTCACAATTCTGAAAAAGAATTGTGCATACAGACAATTTTCAGGCACCCTATCATAGGGCAGCCCAAAAATAAGCACTGAAACTCTGCTTCTCCCACTTCTTCCACTCCCCTGACCAGCCTAGGCCCTGTTTCCTTGGCCTCTGTGCTAGAATGGGGTCCAGTAGTTCACATGGGCTCAAGTAGTGATGGGTAGTGATGATAACTGAACAGGGATTCATAACTTGGAATTGATCTACAGTTGTGATTGAAACGATCCAAGGTCAGCCTGAAGTCGTATGTAAAAAATGTATGTATGTGCACTATGAGGCCAACTTTCTTTGCATTGTCAGAGGCCCCCTTACTGAGAAAATAAAGGAGGGTGAGTAAGCACCCCAAGAATAATGAGCTGTTCCTCCTGGATGCCATATACGTGTCCAGAGGACTTTCAATGTTTAATCCCAAACAGTGAGCACCAGGTGGGAAAAGCAGACATTTTGAAGCCTTTGGCTTCAATTCACCCCAACCAGGTAGGGACATCAACAATCTACACATAAAATGTAACATCTCTGATTCCAGAAGACAACTTTCTTTCCCTCCTAGAGTCAGTCTCTCACCTTGCCTATAAAGTGCTCAATAAGAATTTGAGGAATGAAAAAGCACCATGCAAGTATTCCCATCTGAGAAACAGCAGAACCACAAGATCATTCAAAAGGAACACATGTATTTGGAGCAAAATAAATAAATAAGAAAGCAACGGCTGCATGCACCCTTGGATAAATCACGCTTGATTTGAAGGTCAAGAGCATTACAATGCCCCACTTCACGGAGGTGCGCAAAGGCTGAAGCTTGCAGTATGATGGAAGAATTTGTGGGGTAGAATTATGCACCCCTTAAACATCCCTACTGCCTCCCATGCTATGTGAAACAATGTGTCACAGTCTTGCACAGTCAAAGCAGTAATTTACAAGAGTCAGCAATTCCACAGGGCAGGTAGGCCATATTTCAAAACGTGAAAGGGAGTTGGAGGAAGAAGGGGGAGCCAACCGATCAATTTACAAAGATCCTGCTTCTCTGCCACTCTGCTGACCTTTCAGGCAAGACCTAATGCCAATTAGCTCAGTTATAAAGTCCATAATTCTTGTGGGGAAGGCCGTGTGTAGCACATGATCATTTTACAACATTTGCCCTAATTTGCAGCCCCCAAACATGGACTCCTGCGGCTGCCAGGTGGGGGTGGGGGGAGTTTGTTGGCAAGCAAAGCGAGCAGCTGGAAGGGATCACAGAGCACAATTACTGTCTGCGCATGGCCACATCTGGAAAACAGCTCCGCGCTGGCTTTAAAACAGCATTAATGAAGAATGGAACTCTGTGCTAAAGAAGACAGGGTGGAAGTAATGGGGGAAATAAGGGGGTACCCCTCTGCCCTACACGGTAGAGATGAAAAGACAACAAAGAAAACAGCAGGCTGGGTATGAGACCAAATCCACAGAGAAGAGAGTGCTGACAAGAGAGGGCCAGCAGAGATGCTTTTACTTTAGGGAAACGTCTCTCGGGCCCTCATTTTTGCTCTTGAATCCTGGGCGTCCATTCAAGACTGACCCTTTATGCACAGGGTGAGCAGACATTTGTCTACAGTGGGAGATTTTAGCAGCATTAGAAGATTCCCAACTAATAGAATATGTACCTCCAGCACCAAATTCTACCACTAAACTTGCAGTCCTTTGATCAGAGTGTCTATTCCCTCGAGATGGATCTGAAAGTGCAAATGTGCCTGCACCTTCAGGATACAGACACATAGTAGTTGCTCAATAAATATTCACTGACTAGACCCATACTGAATGAATTGAGTCATTTCATGACTGTGACCAGATTAATTGATGGATTAATGTTTCTGATTTCTCAGCTATTAAGATTGCACTAGGCCATTGTTTTTCCATTGTGAGTACAGACAGACAGGGTAGCATGTCCTTCTAAGGGATTTATCAGGATACCATGGGGAAAGAAGAAAGGTTCATTTGTGATTTGGAAAAGAACATTTAATAGTGTAACATGGCTTTATATGTGGAAATTCTAAGAGTCTGCTTTTGACTTCCCTAATACAGTCTATGGAAAGAAGAGCTGAACAGAATCTCTCTGGCTAGAAAAGATTCATAACCTGACCAAATTCAAAATAGTCACTTCCCATCCCACCAAAATTCAGGCCATCTCTGAATCTCCAGAGGAAGAAGGGGAATTTATTTTATCATGGGTTGAAAACAGCTAAAACACTCTGAGTACACAGATTTGAGGTCTCTCTCTAGCTCCAGTCTTCTGCACTTGGCTGCTTAATGTTCTTCGTCATGAAAGGTCAGCGACTCTTGTCCCCAGGAGCTAGATAACCTTAAAGGGCCAGCCAGGACAAATTTCAGAGAAAATAAGGATTCAGGGCTGTAAACTAAAGCCCCTCTCCTTACCTTTGTACCTGGCTCTCTCCTGCCCAGTACCACATCTTTGTTGTTCCACACAGGTGTGGAGAGTATGGCTCACTGTCTCAGAAAACTATAACAGATTACTTGGACTAGGCAACTTATAACAAGACAAACATGTTCTGGAGTTAAAACAACTCTTAGGTCAGGGTGCCAGCATGGACAAGATTTAGTAAGAGCCTCTTCTGAGTTGCAGACTCCTGACATCTCCTTAGTGTATCCTTATGTGGAAGAAGGGGCGGGGCAGATCAGGTCACCGAGGTCCCTTTCATTTATTTTTAAGGGCATTAATCTCATTTGTGAATGTTCCCCCATCCTGACCTAATTATCTCTCAAAGACCTCACCTCCTTGAGGGGCTGGGATTTAGCTCAGTGGTTCCACTGCCCGCCTCGAAAGCACAAGGACCCGAGTTCAATCCCTGGTACCAAAAAAAAAGAAAGAAAAAGAATCCATTGACAAATCTCACGGGGCCAGGGATTTAGCTCAGTGGTTTCGCCCCCTGCTGTGCAAGCGCAAGGACTGGAGTTTGATCCCCAGTACCAAAAAAAAAAAAGGCCCCACCTCCTAATGCCATCACCTGAAAGGTTGAGATTTCAACATATGTATTTGGTGATATGCAATCAGCCCATTGCACCCACCTTGTCATATGTTTTATCTTATGAAAACCTCAGAGATTAGACCAAGGCCTCTCTGCTCCCTAATCCTAAAGCAGAAATTCTCTCATTGGTGTCCCTTACAGGCCATTCTTCATGCTCCATTTAAATATCTCCAGTAGAATTATAAAACTAAGATCTTTAAGCAGATCTGGGGTTATGTTTTACCTAGGCTATTCACCAGCTAAGTGATCATGAGCAGGTTACTTAATCCCTCCATGTCTTGGTTTCCTTTGATCCACGCAACTGAACTCGTGGGATTAGTGTGAACATTAAATGAGATGGTGTGTGTTACCATGATTTCCCAGATGCTTAGAATTACTTATTTATAGTTATACAATATAATTGATATTTCTGTACCTATGACCTTACATGCAATCAATGTGTAGCCAGATTGACGGATGAGCTGACTGTACATTCCAAAAAGGATGTAGGTGGTTGCTTCTGATATGGAGCACCCTTAGAGGGGTGTGCTGGAATTTTCATACTCCTGAGACCACAGTACTTCTACACTGCTGTTGCCAATGTAAAACATAAAGACTATGCATGTGAGAAATCTTTAGGATGCTTTTACCAAAAGAAAGCATCCCATGTGCTCCATATAGACTCAAAACTGACATATCTTCAAACCTGAGCTCAGCCAGGTAACTGCTACAATAGACCCTAGCATCAAGCCTGCACCTAGAAGCACTCAGGAAAGAGCAATGAGTAGGCAAGAGCAGACCAGCTTGATATCAATCCTCAAGCACTGGGATACCAGTACTACATTCTTAGTTACTGTTTCTTAATATCCTTTTACTTATAATTGACACATAGAAACTATAGGTAATTATGGGGTACAGTGTGACATTTCAATGCATATATAACATGTTTAATGACCAGATCAGGGTACTCGGCATATCCACCACCTCAGACACTTATCATTTTTGTGTTGGGACTATTCAAAATTTTCTCACTATTTTGAAATATATAATTAATTTTAGGCAATCCTGGTTAGTACACAGTGACCCAATCCTTTAGGATGTAGAAGTTGTTCCTCTGGCTGATCTCAGAAGTCAGAGGTCAAACAGGCATTACATTCTTAGCATCATGACCATGGAAGCACTATCACCAGAGTGGAAGTTCACCTGGTAGAGTTCATCAGGGACTTTACTACTGCTGTTTCATACCTTCCATCACTCTCACCTCTATCACTTCTTCCCAGGGCTTTTTAGCTCCTTTTCCCTGATTGGTTCCTGCAACAGGTTCACTGCATCCCCTGCCACTGAGGCAAGGATGTACTCTGTCATCCAAGGTGCCTCCATAAAAGGATGCCTAACATGCTCAGGCCAGACTGCTGAGCCCTGTTACTGTGTCTACATTGCACTTACCTCCTTGGCAGCCCCATCACATTGCAAGCTCAGGCTCAGTGGCTATGTGCTCTTGAACTTATCAAGCAAAGGCATTTGAGCAGTTGGATCTGACTCACATTCTCACCTCACCTCCAAAAATGTCCCCAAACCCTCTCTTTTCCAGAGCCTCCATTCCCAGCTTCTTTGAAGTTGGCCACAAGAATTATGTGCCTCAAAAGGTATGCCAGAAGTCTCACATTTGGGCCTGGAGACTGTGAGTAGGAAATCCCTCCTAGCACAGCCTTCTCCCTGCCATATTCCTGTTTGAGGAAGTATCCAGTGGCCAAACAAAATGTTCAGGCTTTATCTCCAGAACAGTGGGAAATTAGGTGTCTATAGCATAAAAGTGTACGGTCCTTACACTCCTCCAAAATAGATCCATCTTGGATTTGTACCAGGGTCTTTTCTAATCACCATTATGACCATCTCCTCATTTTCTAAACATGTGGCAGTAGAATTGTTACAGCTTATATCTACAATGTCCCCCAACAGTCTCATACGCTTGGAGGATGACTGGATTATGGGGGTGCTACATTCAGTGGATTCATCCATTGATGAGTTCAGTAGCTGAATGTGCTGTTAAGGGATGGGCTTGGTTGGAGGCAGGTCACTCAGAGTGTGACCTAGAAAGGTCTATTCTTGTGTCTGGCTCCTCGCTTCTCTCTCTGTTTCCTGGCTGCCATGGGTTGAGCAGCTTCCCTCCACCAGGCCTTTTAACCGTGTGATTTCTGCATTAGAGCCAACCCAGCAGAGACTGAACCCACTGAAACTATAAGCCAAACTAAACCTATTCTCCTTTAAGTTATGAATGTCATATATTTTGTCTCAGTGATGGCTAAACTAATACAGTAGTGTGTGGGCCATTGGCTAAACTCAGCAGAGACCAGATAGCTAACACTGGAAGGACTGCTTTATTTTTCCTGTCCCCTTTGGAGTAGGCTCAGTTCTGGGCTCCAGTTGTAGTGAAAGAACCCAAGGGATCCTCTGCTGGGAAAGGAAAGTAGGGAAAGAAAAAAATGAGAAGAAAAATATGAAAAGAAGGAAAAAATTGAAGCAAAGCTTTTGTAAATAGGGAGGTATGGGGGGTGGAAGGGAGGGAAAGAGAATGGGAAAAAACAAGAACCAAGATATATCATGTACAGGTACAAACTCCTGATAAATGTGATTATAATGTATACCTAAAATGTACCAATAAACTTATGGGAAAAAAACACAAAGGGTCCTCTGTTAGCTGCAAGCACCAGGTTTCAGCCCAAGGGTTCTCCCCTGGAAAAGAGGATGCTTGACTCAAGACACCTGGCCTTCAGATGACAAGAGAGCAACCACATCAAGATCATACAACAGTGGTTTCCAGGATATGATCCCAAGTCTGGGCCAAATGCCCTTGTCTAGATACTGCTTCTGCCCACATGTTCACACCCTGGACCTCTGGGCCCACCTGTGAACACATGCTCCTTCCTAGAGAGCTCATTCTTTCACTTGTTCATTTTACTAGACTGGCCTACACTTACGTGGAATCTACTCTCCTAACCACAGGAATTGCATATATTTGGATAACACCCAAAGGTTGGAAACTCTTTCATGTATTTTATTCATTTATACCACAGCTCCAGAAAACTTATATCATTGTTTTTCTAAAATAAGGAATCTGAGTCTCAGAGAAGCTAAACGGCTTTATCCAAGCCCAAGAGTCAGTAAGTGGCTATTGCTATACCACAGTTGAGGACCCCCATTGCTGCCCCAACATCACCTCTCCATCCTGGGATTGCTCACTACCACCTCTTTCCACCTGTAAACCTCGGGGATTTACCTCTCTGCTTCCCAGCTATTGCCTCCAACTCTCCCTACAGAACCTTCTCTGCCCTAGGACAAGCTTAGGATTAGGATACAGATCCTAGATGCCTCCTCCATCTTCCCAACTGCCTCTGAAACAACCCACACACACCCCACAGGATCTTATCTGGAGTCCCTATAGAGAAATGAAGGGAGAACCAAAAGAATAAGTAGGGTAAGACATGAAGTTTAAAGCAATGTTAAGAAAGTGGCTAAAGTTAGTCTTCATCTTCTCTGAAATGAGAATAAAGCTGCTCCTGTTCCCAACAGCTCCTTATGGGGACCCTCAGTGTCCTCTCCCTCTCGCTCTCCCTTTCCTCCTTCTCTGTCTCTCCAGAGGTTTCATTCCTGCTTATCCCCATCTCTTTCTAGGAAGGGTCTCTTTTATCCTAATTCTAGAATTTATGAACAATTGTCGTAAACCCATCAGACTCACAGAGCACCAGGTTTGACGCTGTTATTCTCATCCTCTCTACCTCACAACAAAAAAGTCAAAATAGGCCATTCCCTGATGGAAAAATATAAAAATGAGGCACTGTCCCTGTCACCATGATATAAGCAACAGCACAGGGTATTATGTGACAAAAGTCAAAACAAACAGGAAAGACTAGAGTTCTAAGGACTGGAGGGAGGATGCAGGGAGTGAAGGACACAGGTGAGAGCACAGGGTCACCAGGAAGAGTGGCCTGGACTAGGCAAAGGTTTTTATGGTTAAATATGTGCTGTAAAAGCAAGCTTTGAAGAAGACATTCTGGGTGGGAAGCAGACCAGAAATGAGGAAGATATGCTTGGAGGACAAAAAGGAGACCAGCAAAGGTGAGTCAAAGGACCAAGTACCTGTGTAGGGTAACAGCCCACAATCACAGGCAGCCGAAGTCCTGGTACTTTGCTCAGGGGCCACACTTCCCTCTGTGGTTCAGCTTTGTCTGGGGACTCGGGTCGCAAAGGGTGATGGGAAAACCAACAGCCAGTTTGTCAGCTGCCTGCTGCCTCAGGCCAGGTGCTCCAGGGGCCAGGTTTTGAGAGGCATCTATCACTTCCACACACATTCTCCAGCAGACCAAGGTCTCACGGGTGCTGCCACTCACATCAGATGATGTGGGAAATGGCCCCAGCCATGTGCCTGGAGTAGGGCAGCTATCTTGGCGGGCATCCTGCTGCTCTCTATCTCACAGATACTCAGACACCAAGCAGATTACCAAATATCAGCAATCTCTTATTTGCTTCAGAACCCAGTGGAATTTAAAACTCTTGGGTCCCATGCCAGATTTCCCTCCTTCCCTCTCCAGCAGCAGCCCTCGCATGAACCACATGTATGTCTCTCTCCTCGATGTGTTCCAAAAGGCTACATTCATTCAGATCCATAGAGTGCTCTAGTACTCTTGAGGTGGTCCTGAATTTTGATAAATTCTGTTTACAAAAATATTTCTTTGTGACTTGCCCTTTTGCTCAGTATTTGGTTGAAGGACACACACACAGAGATACAGATACAGATAGAGATACAGTTACAGATACAGATACAGATATGACTCAACTCCATTTCCTTTACTTTATCTGCTCTGTGACAAAGCATCTTATTTTCTTTGTCCATTCCCCATCAGCGGACATTGGAGTCAGGTGGGGGTTTTTTCCTTCTATGTGACTGATGCTGTACTGAAATCTTTGTACCTGTTTCCTGAGGCATGTAGTTCTTTCTCTTGGTGTAGAGAAAATGTGAGGCTCTCCATTCCCACTTGAAAATAATTAGTAAACTAAACATACTGAATAATGCAAAGGATGCTTACAGAGGAGTTCCTGCCTTTAATGAGCTTATACTTTAGCAGAAGGACATCCTGTTATAAAGCTATTTTAAAAGGTCTAGGGCAGTGCAGACAGCCCACACATAATTAAGAGATAATGAGCAGTTGAGTTAAGATAGGAGAGATGAAGGCAGACAGATTAAGGGGGAAATCTAAACTAGGGATGGTTGTGGGCACTGTAATCTCAGCAGTCTGGGAAGCTGAGCCAAGAGGATTGCAAGTTCAAGCCCAACCTGGGCAATTTAGCAACTTATCAAGACCCTATCTCAAAAAAAAAATAAAAGAAGGACTGTAGATGTAGCTTAGTTCAAAGACCTTCTGTTTAATCCCCAATACTGAAAAAAGAGGAAGAAAGGAGGGATCTACATGAATGGGAAGGATTTCCTGAAAGAACTGACCTTGCTAGGTGCCTCAAAGTACATTCAGGAGCTAAGGGCTTAGTGGTAAGTGTTCAATGACTAGGAGAGAGCTTTCCTGGCAGGAGGAACAGCAGGAGCAAATGTCCTGGGGCAGGACTAAGCAGCATGGAATGTGAGATGTCCGTGTGGCCAGAGTGTCTGGCTGGGATGAGCTTGGAGCCATTATTCTATTTTCAAAGTTGAGCTCGGCCCCACATTTGGGATGAGGTCCATGTGGCCTGATGCCCCAGGCAGCCGGCCCAGGTGGTATTTTTCCGTTACCCTGAGAAGAGAAGTTCAGTCTCTTGTTGATAGCAATGTGACCATTCAAGGAGAAAACAATTAGGGATGCTGAGCCCTGGCCCCAGAGAGGAGGGAGGAAAGGAAAAAATTCTCCCTGGAGGAAAGGGGCCGGATGGGAAATGTCCAAGAGGGTAATTGGTAAATATTATTGTTTCATTCCCTGTTTGCCTGCTCTGCTCAGGTCCCTTGGCAAGTCGTGCATTTAAATCACACTGTCTGACTTTGGCAGGTTTAATTGAGTCGCCACTGAAAAAGAAATTATCCTTGTGCTATTAATTTTTATAGTTCCTCGGGGCTTTTAAAAAGTGTTTGGATTTTCTAGGTCTTTGAAAATGAAAACATTAAATTTTATTAAAAGGGGGTGCTGGCAGGGCCCAGCCAGGCCCTGACAAGATGGTCTGGCCACTCTCAGGTAGTGTGACAAAAATTTCGCCCCTTGTAGAATAAGAGGCAGGTGGTCACCAAGGATGGGTGATATCAGCCAGAACCACATCCCCACCGGCTCAGAGTGGTGCCTGGTCAGTGTCCTCTGACATCCTGACCTCATGTCGGGATTGCTGGCAGCCACAGGACAACGAGCAGCTGAGAAGGAGCAGCCTGAGTCGCTGGAGAAACAAGGCCAGACCCAGATTGTGGGGCTTAGGGGGCTCCCTCGAAGAGAAAGAACTCAAAGTTCCAAACACCGAATTATGTCTGAAAGTGAAATCCTACTGAGAAGGAGAAAAGTCACTGCAAACTACACATTTTAAAAGCTGACAAATTCCACAGGCACCACTCCATCTAGAATAACTGACTCACATCTGTAATACTTTTCTTCTTACTATTTTTTTCAACTACAAGTGCTTTGATCATCTCTTTAAATGACTGTAATTTTTTCAATATTAGTCTTTATAGAATGAATACAAAGATAACTCAGTCTCTCCTCTAATGAGCAGATCAAATTTTTGTACTTCATTATTCACAGTTTGGAAAGGTTTCCTTCAGCTTCGCAATTTGTCACTGGTAATGCCATGCGAATTTTCAGGATTGCTATTAACTTCATGAAAACCTCTGTCAAGTATCTTGTGTATATGAGCTATGAGATTTCAGGGCATTTCAACTTTTCTTTTAGAGTGACAAATATAAAATGCTCTTTGAATATATGAAACCTACTAACCAGATTGTCATCGATGTCCTCATTGTAGTGGAGTATAATGAGTTTTATGTTATCTCCGTCAGTGTCGGTATTCCCTGTGAAATCAGCAAGATATTTAAACATGGGGATTCTGATAAATTCTATGTCGGTAATTCTCATCAAAAAAGAAACACGATGAGTAGTGCATTTATAATTGTATTACTCTGCATGATCAAGTATATTCTTGACAAGAGAGAACTTCCATCTTACTGGGCAGTGATGAGAACCCTCTGCTTGCAATTTTTACATACTTGACGATGAGAATAGCTTCTGGCTTTGCACACTTTAAAATGTTTGCTTCCCTTCCACCATCCATGAACTTCCCATGCCAGCTACCATAGGATACATGCCCTTGGGTCTCCCCTCCTATTCAAATCCCCTTTGGCTCAACACAGAGGATGCCTGCACAGTAGTGTTCCTGGAAGCCTTTCTGACACCTGACAGCTAGCAACAAGTGAATTGCAGAGAGGGAACTAAACACCATGCCAATACAATACAACCCACTGAAGCCAAACCAAACACCCCCCCCCATTTAACTGCCCCTGACTTTCAAAGTGCCACTCCAATGCTACCCAAAATGTAGGAGGTCTGATGGGGAAAATTAGAGGTGAAAGAAACAAGTGGTACTAACAGATGATGGTTCAAATGACTCACTTTCACCAACTTCAGAAACACAAAATGACCAAAGCATGCTAAAGTTTAAGCATCATTAGCATGACAGAAAATTTACCTCAGCACACTGATCAAGATGTGGGGAAAAGGAGCCAGGGATTTAGCTCAGTGGTTCCACTGCTTGCCTCGAAAGCACAAGGACCTGAGTTCGATCCCCAGAACCAAAAAAAAAAAAAAAAAAGATGTGGGGGAAAAAGACTTTGAACCTGAGGCTGACAGTACATGAACTATGCATTTGGAGGACAAAAACACAGAACTAAAAACAATCCAAACATGACAAGGGAATTGAAGTGAGAGGTTGTGCGGGGCAGCAAGTTCAGACAAGCAGGGGATCAGGGTGGGTGGGAAGGCCCAGGAAGGCAGAAGGTAGAACTTGAACTGGCTGTGATTCAGACAGCTGAGGAAGCACACACATGCACATGTGTTTTTTTGTGCATGCACATGTGCATGAGTTGTACTGTGTGTGCATGCATGTGCCTGGATGCAATATGCACGTGTGTTCTATACACATGTGCATGTATGTAGCAAGGGAATTAAGGGATCAGTATGATGTCTGCTAGAGGAATGACCTGGCATCATGGACATTAGTCTGACAAATAAGGCCACTGAGGCCTAGAAAGGTAGGCAGCTTGGCCAAGGTTCCACATTTGGTCAGTGGCAGAATTCCAGGTGTCTCCAGGCCTCCTGACAGCCTGCTGGGGATGTTCTCCACCAGGTCCAACCCTCCTGCAACCTCTACTTGTTCCCCAGGGCTGTACCAGTGCATGCTGACCTGCTTCTCCCTGGGCAGAGAGCCCTGCTAGGCACAGGAAGAAATGCAAGGAGTCCAATGCTTCCTCCTGGTCCTGAGGGGTCACTCTGCCACTATAAATCACCCCAGCCATCCCTGACTCTTGCCCTTTTACCCTGGTCTCTCTGCCCCAGCCCTGTCCCCATTTAAAGCCATGAGGCACCAGAGTGGTGGGCGGGAAGATGTGTCTTGTTATAATGACAGAGCAGTGGGCACTACTTCCTGAAAGAAGCAGAGCAGGCATGGGTCACTTGTGTTGCAGACACAAGAACTTCTCTAGATGGTTTACATGCTGTTTCAGGCAAGGAAATGAGAATGTGGACTAACTCAAATAACAGTGCAAATAAAAAAACTAAGGAATAGTCTTAGTAATATCAAATTTCCTGCTTCCTAACATATGCTAGGCACTCAGCAGTCCCAATTCTGTAATGTCATTTCTCTGATCATGCCCATTCTTCAGGCAAAGCAACTGAGGCTTGTCGAAGTTAAGAGTTTGCCCCATTGACACAGGTAGAAATATCAGGGACAGGATTTAGATTTAGGTAGTCTGAATCCAGAGATTCAATTTAACTATGATATACCACCTCCCATGGAAGAAAGTGGGATAATTCTGCCATGTCCACAGGGCCTTAGCCAAATTTCTTAAGACACAAGAGTACTTAAAAGCTTCTAAATAGAAAGGTATTGGCTATTCTCTTTCTCCTGTCACCCCAACACATGTATACACATGCACACACACACATCATGTCCCTGTCACTGCTCACCCCAGCCTCCTTCCTTGTGAATGTCCCTCTTCCAATTAAGGTTTCAATCAGCTGGTTGCTGGTCTCTGACTCCTATTTAATCCCCACATGGGCCTTCAATACTTACAGCTCTTGCCTCTCAGTTTCTCAGTGTATTAAAGGGAAATTTGGGGGGTTGGGGAGATGGTATCTCCACTAACAGATAAGTGCAGGGCAGTGCAGGCTGAGACCACTTCCAGCCTTGCTCAGAAGGTCAGGTTTATGAGAGGCATTGGTTAGGGATAGAAGGCAAAGTCAGAGGTTTTCAAAATGTGTGTGTGTGTGTGTCTGTCTGTCTGTCTATGCGCTTTAAGGTATTTCCAAGTGATAACTCAAGTTGCAGCCTTACGTGGTCAGTGGAAATCTGGTGATTTATTGGAGCTGAGGATTCGAGGAGATCTAGAAGCAATGTACTCTATCACCTAGTCTCGTTTCATGGCTGAGCCGGTGAGCACACACTGTGTGTGCTGGTGCACTTATATGTGAAACTCATAAGGAGAAAAAGGGCCAGGGAGTCAGCCCTATACAGCTGAGGGCACATCTCTGACTCTTTTCCCTAATTCTGTTTACCGCTGGAGAGACCTACTTGCTCCTGCTGAGAAGGAGGTCAACGCCTGTCTCCCAGGCTGAACTCATAAATCTCCAGCCTGCGGGAATAGGGCCCACCCTTCCAAGTAGAGATAGACAGAGACACTGGCACAGACGCACAGAGTGTGGAAACTTCCACTGGCCTGCATTTGACCTCTCTACCTCCAAGTGTTTGCTCTTAAAGGGACCCTGACTGCTAGAGAGCAAGCCGGCTGGACAGCCCAGATCTGTCTATTCATTTTGAGGTTTTGTCCTTGAACAGAGTGAAGCTTGTTCCTTTTATTCAATGACTGAGATGCCTTAAAAATTGAGAAAGAGTCAGAGTGTCCCTTAAGTTCAGAAGGTTGAGGTTATTTTTGCTCTATTTCTGAAAAAGCTGTCCTGCGTCCAAGGATTATCCAGGCTAGGATATGGCACCTTGGGGAATGTAAAGGAAATAGAATTTCTGGTCATTAGCTACTTCCCTCCAGCAAGCCACCAGCCTCTCTGGGCCTCCACCTTTGCTGACTACTTCATCAGGAATTGTTAGACTCAAAGTCAAAATGATCTGTTATCTCAAGAAAGGGACTAGAAAAAGTTTAGTACTTTCTTAGTAGGCTCGTGCAGATAATTTCATGAACAACAGATCCAGCTCTGGGTCTTTCAGGAGAGAATCGTGAAAATGTAGAGAAGGGCAGCCATGGTCCTTCACAGAATGCACGAGTCCTACATCAGAGGAAATAATGTAGGCTTCGCCTGGGCTGGTCTTTCCCAGATTCTTATGTTCAGTTCCCTGTAATCAAATCAGCAAGACATTGAGCTGTCATGATCCTCTTGTCTACCCCTTCATGGAAGTGTCCAGCTTCCAATCCTGAGATACTACTGGGAGCACAAGAGACTCAAAAAGTCACCACCAGTGCCCAGTCATGATCAGCCTCCCCTTTTCTGTCTTGCTAAGTGACTCTTTGTGATCACTGCCATCCTCATGCCTCACTTCATCTGCCTCATGAGCTTTGTGGCCTATGGTCTTCATGGAACATGCTGTCTGGCTGGAGGAGTATGGCAGTCATTTGTGACACTGGCTGAATATCTATGGGTCTTCCCCATAGTAGGGTTACACTGCTCATCCTGATAGGCAGAGCCATGAGAATGGCTCTGGCCAATGAGTTCTGAGCAAATGCATCATGTCATATCCAAGCCAGAGTATGTATTTGCCAGAGCATTCCTTCTTCTGTGGTGTGAGCACCAGCAACATTCTAGAAGGTTGTCCAGGGTTTGTCAGCCTGAGTCCCTGAATGACAATGCTGACCAGAGACCAGTACCCCACCCATCCACAGACCATGTGGATGTTTAGTATGAGCACGAACTAGACCTTGCTTGTTTGAATCCAGGAGGATTCAGGAAAGTTGTCACTGCAGCACAGCTGAATCTACCCCAACAGAGGCAGAATGCATGGCAGTCAAAGCTGGGACAGGAACACAGTGAGAGCAACACGGGACTGTGGATCTGAATGCTGTGGAATTGGTGGCAAATGCTGGATGCAGCCAAAGAAAAGGAATTTACTGTAGGTGGTATGTTGTACATATTGGCCTTATTAAATAATCTATCGACACCTATAAGTCTGAGAATACTTCAAGGAGATTGAGGAGGATTTAAATTAGGTTGGTGGGAACTGGGGGAAGCACCCACCTTTTGAATTTCTCCCTGACACTGGGTACTGATTCCAACCTAAATCACACTTCTAACATTTCAATGATTAGGACCACATCAGCCTTCAGTCACAACCCTCCCCTTATCTCTATTGCCTCTCAACACAGAGCTTCAATCTTTTATTTATTTCTATCTTGACCCACACTTACCTCCAGTCTGGGAAAATATAGTGCCCTCCTCCTATCTAAATCCAATCTTTCTCCACTGGTTCCATACTGATAGCCTGTAAATGCTTTCAAATACCTCCCTATATGAAATAAAAATCATCTCTCAACCCTGAACTAACCCCTTTACTCTGCTCTAAATGAGTCATTAATATACTGATTCTATATTTCTTACCCCCTTAGAATCCACTAGGAGCTTCCTCCTCACAAAGTAAAATCCAAGATTTAAGGATTCGATGTTATAAAAAGCAACTCAAGGTATATTTAATCTGGACTTCCTATCTCATTGTGGCTGGTGATAGCCATCTCAGAACAATATATCTGGGAAATCAATATTCTATGAAATAGGGATTTCAAGGGGAAAGTTCACCTTGGCTGACTACATGTGAGTAATTAGGTAAGCAATAGTGACAATGGACCTGATTTACTATGAAATACCCGTGCCATTATGGTAAAATTATTCAACTCATTAAATAATCTGCCTGCCAAGAGTGCCTGCACGTGCAAGAGTGCAGGAACTCCAAATGACAGTGGGAGCCAGAGGCCCAGGATGGAAGTCCGGAGACCTTGGGGCCCTTCCCAGATATCACTGACCAGCTGTGTAGTCCCCAAGCTACTATACTTCCAGCCCACCCATACCCCCTTTTTTAGTACTGGGGATTGAATCCAGGGTCTTCATACTGAATTGCATCCCCAGGCCTTTTTGTTTTGAGACAAGTTTTCACTAAATCACTGAGTTGCCCAGGCTGGGCTCAAACTTACAATCTCCCCTGCCTCAGCTTCCTAAAGTGCTTGAAGTATAGGCGTGCACTACCCTCCTTACTTACTTACTTACTTATTTATTTATTTATTTATTTATTTATTTATTTAGCCAGGGTGTTCTCCAGAAGTGGTTCAGACTGGCCTCAAACTTGTCGTCTTCCTACCTCAGCCTCTAGAGTAGCTGGGATCACAGGTGTGTGCCTGGCCATCAACCATTTGTTTACCATCTCTGCTGTTTTGTGTGTGTGTGTGTGTGTGTGTGTGTGTGTGTGTGAGAGAGAGAGAGAGAGAGAGAGAGAGAGAGAGAGAGAGAGAGAGAGAGAGAGATCTTTGTTTTTATTTTTGTTTTGTTTGAGACAGAGTGTTGCTAAGTTGCCCAGGCCGGTCTCCAACTCCTGACATCAAATGAACCTCCTACCTCAGCCTCCCTAGTAGTACCCAGCTCTAATCTTAATCAACAGAGTCTGGCAATGGCTCGTAAGACTGAAAAATTCTTTGATTCTTTCTCATTACTCTTTTCCATACCGAATTTCAGAATTGTCAAAAATGAAGAAAAAATTAGAACTGTATCAATTTGTTCCAGACAAACAGAAAAATGTATCTTTCATTCTGTAGCAAATATTTATCATTGAGGGGGACCATCTGGTAAAGGGCTGGTATGGTAGTTAGGGTCCCCTACCAGAAGGGTACATAGGAAACAACACAGCCCTCTGTCTTCATCCCAGCTCCATCCCTTACGAGATGCATTACTTATCTACTTTGGCTCTAAAATTTCATGACATCTAACATGTTCTTGAAGACCATGGTTGCAATATCCTCAACTCACCTTGAAAAGAATCTATTGGATTATATGTAACCCAAGGGGTAGATCTTAAAACAGTCTAACTCCATCTGTGCTACATGTGCCTCAATACTAGTGTCTGAGAGTAACACAGGAGTAGGCATTTTAGAGAAAGCATAACTATTAGGTATGGGATCCATGGGCACACAGAATATGATTAACTTGGAAACATAAATTTCTTAAAAACCATAGCCACCACTTACACTTGGAAAGTATTTTGGAGTTCTCAAGCAGTGTGACTTCCATTGTGTTATCTGATATGAAATACTCTTGTTCTTGGTTCTTCTAGCTGGGGCCAGTTGTCTTTGGCAGTACAATCCATGGTGGCAGGCTGGGCCTGCACCAGCACCTGCTCCTGGAGTGTCATTTAAGACTTGGTGACTTCACAGTCACCAAGACTGTGAACCAGGGGCAGGAATCGTGGGGAACCTGAAGTTGTAATACTGTTTCCTTGTTTCTATATTAAACAAGCACAGATGAACTGTGGAGTTTATTGTGACTCCCTCCATGAGAACAGAGACAAAATGAGATGAGGGCCTTTTTGTTATTGCGTGTTGAGTCCCCAGTGCTTAGAGTGGTGGCATGCACATGGCAGGTACTCATTAAAATTGTGATGAAGATGAGCAGATGAATGAAAGAATGAATGAATGCACAATGTATATCAAGTGTAAGCTAAAAATGGAGACTTTGGAAAAATAATATGTCATCAAAAGTGTCTCACTTTAGCAAGATCACATTCTTCTGTGCCACTGAGGCACTTCCTGAAGACTCTTCCTCTATAGAGGAGAAAATGGAGCATTAGATGACTAAATCACATACTCAAGGATACAAAGGAAGGCCAGACAGGACACATGTCAATGTGAAAAATATTTAATAAGTTCTCTGTGCTGGGTATTGGGTTGTTTGCACTTTTAAAAACAGTAGAGTAACAAGAGATGCTTGCCCCAGATGCCTTTCTTCTGCAACCCCACTCTTTTCCCTGGAAAGCTGTCCATACCCAGGCTGGCCTGAGATTCTTCCCTCCAGGCACAATGTCCTAAAACCCTCCAGTTTACCTTTCAGGTCTTTGACAACAAGCCTGCTGTCTTTTTGTAAATCCAAAGATTTAGTAGTAACGGCTTTGGGGCTGCATAGTAGAATATGAAAAATAAATATGTAATGGCTATAAAATTCTAAGAAATCAGGAAAAGTTTTTATAGTTATGGTCCTGATTTGCAGTTTCAGTCTCCTTGCTTGGCATCATGTAGAAGTCTTCAGATGCTGCACCCAGAGTCCTTTCATTGCTCAACTCAGGGGCCCCACACCTTATGTTTTCTTTCTCAGTGTCCATATTTTTAATATGCCAACCAAGATCATGCAAGATCACTTCTTATTCTGCCAAGACCATGGCAACCTGCTCCATTATTTGAATAGCCACTAGAAATTAAAAACAGCTCATATCTGAAACAACAGAATCATTTCTTCATTGGGTAGAACAGAGGCAAGTTGTTGGGACAGCTGGACTTTATCTGATACCCACAATGGTATCTGGTGAATCCTCAAGGGAAGTGGATCACAGTGTAGTTACCTATGAAAATCTCCTCATGTTGGGAAGCTTTTAAAACATCAACATTTACATACCCCTCTGCAGGCTAATTTATTCAAATCTTTGGGGTAGAATCCAGACACAGAATATTTTAAAGCTCCAGTGATTCTAATATGTAGCCATGACTGAGAACCATGCCATGATGAACTTGCTTTCTTCCCTCTCGGGCATCTGAAATGTTGTGTTTAGAGTAGACTTTAACACTTTTAGGAGTTAATTAACACCTACACATTTAGTCCAGCTCCACTGAGCCAACCAAATAATTTCCAAGATCAATTTCAAGGGTTCAGATTTCACTCTTTCTTCTTTCTGAGAGCATGTGATGAGATGCCCCCACTGATTCTGGAGAGATTGAAAACATGACTAGCAATATTTTATACTAGTTTCCTCTCATGGAGTTTCCAGATTATCTTGCTACCATCGAGACTCTCAAGATTTGGTCCTTAGGTTCCCAACCCACACCCTGGTACTTGTATTCACTGTCTCCACTTTGTGGCCCCATCATATATATATATATATATATATATATATATATATATATATATATATATATATATTGATACCAGAGATTGAACTCAGGACCTTGCACTTACGAGGCAGGTGTGGTACCACTGAGCTTAACCCCCAGCCCCTGAACCCCCATTTTAGTTCATTCTTAACCCTCCCATTCACCTACCCAGACTGACCAGATGGAACGGATTGAGCCTGCTATTCATCTCTTCATAGCTTATTTTTAGGTTTCCATTTAAAACCTGTCTTTGATATGCCACCCCCTCTAACCACTCCAGTCCTCAGAAACTGTTTCCTCTTCTAAGTTTATTATTTATCAAATGTACCACTTACTTGGACACTTCAAATGTACTGTGAGGGCAAGTGTGTATGCTTTCCCTCCTGGGTTCTAAACTACATATGGTAGAAACCAAGATGTTTTGATTGTGCAATCCCATATAAAATAATAGGAACCTGAGCTCCTTTGATTCTAAATGGTTAAAAAAAATTTTAATGGTGTGTATTCAATTAAGTATTTGATCTTGAGAACAACATTGTGAAGTATCACTGTTATTGTCACTATTTGATCCATGAAAAGAAAAAAAACTAAAAGAATAATCAATCCATCTTTTTTCACAAAGACAGAAAAATTACCATGAGGAAACTAAGATTCAGAGTGAGTCACACAACATTTTAATAATAAAGCCAAAGCCAAAAGTCTGGATCTACAATGCCAGCTCAGAATTCTTTCTACTAATAGGTTCTCAAACTTCAACATGCATCAGAATCACCTGGAGAGCTTGTTCAACTAGTGTTCCAAGCTGGGTCCTGATAACTGCATTTCTAACAAGTGTCCAGGGGATGTTGATGGTGCTGGCCTGGGGACCATGCTTTTGAGATTCATCACTCTTGTACAAGCTACTTCCTAACAGAAGAGAAATAGGAACAAGGATCCCAGGCCCACTAGAAAAGATGTTAGAAAAGCAAACCAAATGTCATATGGAAATAATAAATAGTTGATCCTATTTGTTTCAACAAATGCTTGTCTATAAGAGTAACTTGTTATGAATTACAAATAAAATATTAAAGTTATAATAGATAAATCATTCTTAGTAAGAATTCAGGCCAAAATATCATTATGTTCAAAGAAGTTGAAATAAATCCAGGCATGATAGATGCAAAATAGACTAGAAATAATTCAATGGAATAATAAAAAATGAAAGCCAGACCACCCACGCTTTTTGAAAATCCCCTTAACACAGGAGAGGGATTGGCAACAAAACAATCAATCCCCCAACAATCTAACAATCTGCCTATCACTTAATCAATGGGTATTTGCTAAGTGTCAACTTTATGCCATTAAACTCTGCTGACCAATGAGTGGAATATGGAAGTGGACCACAGAGAGTTCCTGCCTCATGATATATCATCTAGTTTTAGAGACAAAATCCACAACTAGAGAAATTTGGAGAGCAATGTTGAAAAATTGGTAAAATTTAAGAGTAATGATGTTTTATGAAGTTGAAATTGGAAAAATAAAACAATTGAAGTAGGAAAGAATACGTCTTCATGGCTGTAGCTCAGGGCTTGGTACATGCCAGAGTATCAATATTAGTTATTAAATAAATTAAATAATGAATAAACAAAGTATGTCTAAGCAGCTTAATTTGGACTAGATCTTTAAATATTGGTAATGAAAAAAAGAAAAATAAATAAATAAATAGATACTGGTAATGTTTGGATGAGTAGAGAAGAGAGAAATAGTACTCAAGACAAAATAAGTGCCATGATAGGATCGAGAGGAAGAAAACTGTTTACCCACAAGAACATATGTACATATGTGTGAGCACATGTATTTGCCATGTGTATGCATCCATGTATGTGCAAGTGAATACTGAAGTGGGAGCTTAGCATGGACAAGCAATAATGGGGATTTCACTACCACATAGAAAGTTCATGAAGGAGAAAAGGAGAGTGGTGAGAGGTAGATTAAGAACAGTAGATTGGTTCCAGAACGTTCCACAGGTCTTTAGGGCTCTTCCCCATAGGGCAGCCATTGCTGGTTCTTGGCCTGAGGAGGCTGGGGAGGAAAGCTAAAGTTGAAAACAATACCATGCCACAAATGCCATCCCATCCTCAAGGGAGAGGGCTGGAGGAAGACTGAACTCCCCGCAGATGACACAACAGATCAACAACACACTCTGTTTCTGCCCTTTGCACAGACCCTCTCCTAACAAACTCAGGCCCAGGGTGTAAGTACCTATGAAGGTTCACACGTGCCATATAGCTAAATATGCAGGAGTTATAAATCAAGTCTACAAATGTCAAATACAATAAGCTCCTTTGTCTTTACTAACAAATGCACATTTACATCAGCCTGGAAATCCAAGTATGAATTTCAAATTCTCAAAATGCTCAGCTCTCTGAAGCAAAATTGGGGGGCTCTGGCCTATACCTCTCCCTTGTCTCATTGTTGGCTCCACCCCACATTTTAAGAGCCTTATACATACACACACATGTGAATATCCCAGACCATGTGTCCAAGCTCTTCCACAGCCACCTGTAAATAACTATCACTTGGCCAATCTTCAAGTCTTGCGATGTGCATATCACTTGTGTGGCCTGCCCTGAGAAGGTTGCATCAAGTAGGAGACCCATACAGGCCTTGAATTCTGAGGTCATTTATTATTGATCTTGGGTGTCCTTGGTAAGGTCAAGTAGAAGACTATAGGCTCTTCATGAGCCCAAGTTCTTAGTCCGTGAGTTTCTTGCCCATGAGAACCTGGATCAGGTGTTTCCCTTGCCTGGGACTGAGGATGATTGAGCCCCTGAGCCACAGTGAGTCTGATTCTACTCTTATAATCCAGTGGCAGCCAGCCCTCTCCCTCCACACCCCTGCCATTCTCTCCATGTTAAAAGTTCCTCCCTTCTAGCTGGTGATGGAAGGTTAACTAAATTAAAATGCCAACCCAGGCTCTCAGATGCCCCTGTTGATGGAGAGCTCTGTCTATGGGGAACTCAGTCAAACCCAGAGTCCTACAGCGGGTCACCTGCAAAGACTGCATCCACCCTTCACAGGCTCACTCCCTACTCCGCCTGGAGATGGAGGGCCTAAAGAAGCTCATCTCATCGCTTCCTTTTTAATCTCCACGTGAGCACTTGTGCCTTCTTTCAAGTGCACCAAAGTAATTTTAAAGAACACCTCATTTTGCTTTCATTTTGCTCTGGACTGGCCTTCCCATAAATCAGGGCTGAAGGAGAACTTGAGAGAACTGAGCTAATCAAGACTTCAGTCTCAAGAAATGTTTAAATATAAATCAAAAGAGTAGAAGTCTCTCCAGATCCTCAATTTTCTTTGAAAGCTTAGTTTGTCTTGTTTTCTTTTTTCCCCTCCCCAACTTTTTTTTTTTTCTGATTGGCCATACTGAGCTCTGAATTTCATCCTGGTGCCCTTAGAAATATTTCTAAATAGTTTTAGATGTTTTCTTTTAGGCATTGTACCAAGCCATACAAAAGGGATATTACTGGTGCCCTGGGTGGGAGGTTGGGGCAGTCTACACCTCTCTGGAGCTGGAGGGATTTCAAATTTCAGGCATAAGCAGTGATTTAGCAGTGAAAAAATAGAAGTTAAATCAGCAGAACTCTCACTTTGATCATCTCTCCTGTTTCAGATACTTACTGCTATATAACAAACTATCCAAACCCAGTGTTGAGAAAACAACCTTAGTGCTTTTATTATGATTATCTCTCCTGGCTCTGGGGGTTAACTGGCAAGAGCAGGGATCTTCCCGAAGGTTCCCTCAAACTGAGTTGAGAAGGCTGTCGCTGCTGAGGCTTCCTGATCAACTCCCTCCTCTTTTTGGTCTATGTGATCCCTCCAGAAGGACAAACTTTTTACATGGTGTTTTAAAACATGGCATTTCATTATTCAGGGATGGCCTGTTGACTTTCAATGAACCAGGAAAAAATTGCCATTGGACAGATTGCTATATTCACAGAATTCAAGCAAAAGGGACATCTCCACATTGTAGGAAGCCAAATGGAGAAGTCGAAGCACCAGGGCTGGGTAGGAGGGGATTTGGATGTGAACAGGAGCCTTTATTGTATTTATCTGGAAAGACAAAGTACACAGGTTTAGTACTGGCTAGTCCGAATAATCCCAGTGGGCTCAGGCATAGAGGCTGTCCTTGGTTGGCTGGTACAAGGCTTTTGGGTAATCCAGACAGGAGGTAGTTGGGGGGATGAACTCTGGCCTAGTTGGTTTGTATGAAAAAGGCACACTCCCAGGGAGTTGTTTGCTACCTCTAGGAATTAGTTAACCTTGGGAGGGACAGCTCCTTTGGGGCCAGCAGGGTCTCACATATTGAAGCATCAAATACAGAAAATAAAATATATGGCCAATACACACGGTGAATCAGCACTCCAAAATCTTCTCTCAATCTACAGAGAACTAAGTAAGAATCTTTACTGTCTTATGAGCTAGCATCAAAGTCACTCAGTATGGGGGGGGGCTCCCCCAGCGGGGGACGGAGGGTGATGGGAGCCACCCGGTCCTGCCCTCAGGTCCCCAGCGTGTCCTCCTTGGCCCCCGCTGCGGAGGAAGAGGGAACCCCCGCCCAGTCCGCACCGGAGAAGGAGCTCGAAATGCCGGACCCTCGCGAGGAGAGTGAAGAGGAGGAGGAGGAGGACGAGGACGACGACGAAGACGAGGACGGACGAGGAGGAAGAAAAAGAAAAGAGTCTCTCGGGGGCCGGGGGTTTAGCTCAGTGGTTTCGCGGCCTGCTGTGCAAACGCAAGGACCCGTGTTCCATCCCCGGTACCCCCAAAAAAAAGCTATTTAAAGAGTCTCATCGTGGAAGGCAAGAGGGAAAAGAAAGTAGAGAGGCTGACAATGCAAGTGTCTTCTTTACAAAGAGAACCATTTACGATTGCACAAGGAAAGGGACAGAAACTTTGTGAAATTGAAAGGATACATTTCTGAGTAAGAAAAAAACAGATGAACTAAAAAATTTACACAAACTGCTTTACAACAGACCAGGCACAGTGTCCTCTTCCAAGAAGAATGTGGGTCAGTTCAGTGGCTTTCCATTTGAAAAAAGGAGTATTCAATATAAAAAGAAGGAAGAAATGTTGAAAAAGTTTAGAAATGCTATGTTAAAGAGCATATGTGAAATTCTTCATTTGGAGAGGTCCGGTGTAAATAGTGAACTGGTGAAGAGGATCTTGAATTTTTTAATGCATCCAAAACCTTCAGGCAAACCATTGCCAAAATCTGAAAAAACTAGCAAAGGCAGTAAAAAGGAACAGAACAGTTCTGGAATGGCAAGGAAGGCAAAGCAAACTAAATGTCTTGAAATTCTGTCAGATGAATCTAGTAGCGATGAAGATGCAAAGAAAAACAAGGAAGAGTCTTCAGGTGATGAAGACAAAGAAAGTGAAGAGGAGCAGCCACCAAAAAAGACATCTAAAAAAGAAAAAACTAAACAGAAAGCTACTTCTAAAAGTAAAAAGTCTGCAACAAGTGCTAATGTTAAGAAGGCAGATAGCAGCACCACGAAGAAGAATCAGAACAGTTCCAAAAAAGAAAGTGAACCTGAGGATAGTTCAGATGATGAACCTTTAATTAAAAAATTGAAGAAACCACCTACAGATGAAGAGTTAAAGGAAACAGTAAAGAAATTACTGGCCAATGCTAATTTGGAGGAAGTCACAATGAAGCAGATTTGCAAAGAGGTATATGAAAATTATCCTACTTATGATTTAACTGAGAGAAAAGATTTCATAAAAACAACTGTAAAAGAGCTGATTTCTTGAGATAGAAGACAAAGATGACTTGTTCCCATAGTTTGGAAGATCTGATTTATGCATTATACCAGCAAAGAGAATGTATCTCCTTTTCTAAATCCTTGTGTTGGTAGAACTTATTGCTGACCTTTTTATCTTGGGTGTTAATGTAAATTTGAGTTTGTCATTTTAAATTGCATTTTTGTGCTGTTTTTAGTTTTAAATCTTGCATGGCAGTAATTGTTACTTGCTTTTAGTTGTATTTTGTACATTTTGAATTTCTTTATATAAGGTTATAGATTCCTGAACTGTGGGTTTTAGTGCACTTAATAGTAGCTTGCTTAAGACATACTTTTAATCAAGTAGGACAAAAAGTATTATAAGTGGCATTTATACATGCAGAGACTATTGCAGTATTTAGTATATGAAATATTTTGAATGCACATCTCTTCTGCCAGTGAACTCAGTGGTCCATCATGTTAAATTACACAGGTTGTCTGGATGACTAAATCAGAACTTTCTTCTGCATGTGCATATATGCCAAATTGTCAGCGTGACAGAAGTGACAGATATTATTTTTGTATTTTTAAAAAAACAATTTGTTGTATATAAAGTTTTTTATTTCTTCTGTGCAGATCAATTTTCAAACTCAGGTAGGTAGGTACCTTACACTCATTAGCTATGAAGCGTCAGTGTTAGCCAGGCAGTGTGAATGGAGCAGTGGAAGTCAGAATTCAGTGATGAGAACACTGCAGGGACTGTCTAGCTCTGCTTTGCCCTGAAAGCGTCATCAGTTTAGTTTTAGTGTTAATTCTGCAAAAGCACAATGTTTCATATTAAGCACAGACCAAAATCAACACATCAAAGCTTCAAAAACTTTGGGACAGGGTTAAGATTAAGTACAAGTACATTTGCCCTACATTAAATGACTGATTTTTTTAATTATCTATTTTGACCATATAAAATGCTGATATTTACAGGAAACCCGGCAGCCTTCATAATTAGGATAAAAGTACTAGGTGTAATGCCAGAAGAGAATATGTAGGCAGTAGCAGGTATCTCTGACAAAGCATTTCTCAAAAGTGATAGTGTACTTATTTTTAGCTTTGAGGAAATATTAATGTGTTTGAGTTATACATTTCGGCCAATCAGGATTCTAGGTGATCAATATATGGACCACTTCTGAATTTCAAAGACAGACCTGTGTCTTTTAAATTGACTGTCTTAATTAGTTTACTAAATAACCTTTCTCTGAATTTTAAAATGAAACGTGCTGCTTATGACAAAATGAGGTATTTGAGGTACCAATTGAGTATTAAAATCTTTGCATCATAGAACAGAAATAGATAAGAATGATAGGTGTTGATACCATATTTTCACAGGTTTGACCTGTTCCTTCACAAAGTTAGGACCTTAGGGAAAGGTACACTTAATACAAATGAATGGGATAAGCAACTGAGATCTAAAATTTGGCCTTTGATTTTAAATATTTAACTTGTTCCTATAAACTTTGTCAATAAAAAAATCATTGGAGTTTTAAGTCAAAAAAAAAAAAAGTCACTCAGTATCACTTCTGCTATTCTCTATTTGTAATCAGCAAGTCTCACTAAGGCCAACCCATAAAGAAGAGGAAGAAATTCAGATTCCCACTTGTTGGAGGAAGGCGTATCAAAGAATTTGTGAATGTTTTAAAACCCGCATGCCTCACATAATAGCATCTCTCAAAGGCTCACTAGTGATTAATGGGCTCCTTTCCTCATCTTTTGCAACTCAGAAGCCTTAAATTCAAAAGCTGCTAAACACAATTACCCATCTGTTAGCACCAGCGCATTTCCCAGACAAAGATGCTAGAGCAGGTAATAAGAGTCAGAACTACATTCAGGACCCTCCTAAAGTGGCAGAAATCCAGAGTGAAAAAATAAGGAACTACTGCTGTGAGTTACAGGAATATGCCCACAGCGAAGTTCAACATCAGTAAATGTACACAGGCCAAACTCCCAGGAGATGTCGAACACCATGAATGGCATAAAGAAAGGGGGTAGAGCCTCTGCCTTCCAGGAATATGCACTCAGTGGAGGAGAAAAGCCATGAAATACTTAATGAAAGACTCAGCCCTTAGAGAAATGAAACCCTAGTCTTTTGGGAGTCACCAGGGAAAGAGGTGGATCTTAAAGGATGTGGAAGGAGCTGGCATTCACTTCCGTGGTTCACTCATTCCACCCAAAGGGTGAAAGTCTCTCTAGCGTGTGGACCAAGCCTCCTGATTGGTCTCTCAAACAGACAAGCAAAACGTTCCTCCCTTCCCCTACTTAGAAAGCTCTTCCCTTTCTCCTGTACTCATTCAAAACCTGTTCTGCTTTGAGGTCCAGCTTTCTCCATGATTCCTTTTTTCACACACACACACACACACACACACACACACACTCTCACATACACACTTTACAGATGAGAAAACTAAGGCATGGAGAGACAATGTAACTTGTTCAAGGTTATGAAACTAGTAAGGGGCAAAGTTAAGATCCAGACTGAGAGCAGCTCTATCTCAGACAAAGGTCTACTATCTAGAATATATAAAGAATTGAAAAAAATCAGGCCCCACAAATTCAAAGACCCAATTCAAAAATGGGCATCCGAAATGAACAGACATTTCTCAGATAAAGAAGTAAAAACAGCAAATTAATATATAAAAAAAATGTTCAACATCACTGGTCATTCGAGAGATGCAGATGAAAACAACACTGGGATTCCACCTCACTCCAGAAAGAATGGCTGCTATGAAGAAATTAACCAATAACAAATGCTGGTGGGGGTGTGGAGAGAAAGGAACCCTTCTCCATTGTTGGTGGGAGTGCAGACTGGTGCAACCACTGTGGAAATCAGTATGGAGATACCTCAAAGAATTAGGACTACAGGTCTCATTTGACCCAGCTATTCCCCTGCTGGGTATCTTCCCCAAAGAATTAAAAGAATCATACCACAGTGATACGTGTGTATCCATGTTCATAGCAGCACAATTTGTAATAGCCAAACTTGGAAGCAGCCCAATTGCCCATCAACTGGAGACTGGATAAAAAAGATGTGGTTTTTTAATAAAATGGAGTACTACTCAGCCATAAAGAATGAGAAACTAGAGACATTTATAGCTAAATGGATGCATATTGAGGCCATCCTCTTAAGTGAAATAAATAGGACACACGTGTGTAAATACCGAATAGTTTCTCTAGTGTGAGAACTGAAAGTGTAAATAAGGATGAAAATGATTAAAACGAATAATTGATAATTTGAAATAGGAAAAGGTCCAAAGGGGTAGAGGTGGCAGGAGAGGAAGGGGAAAGGGAAGAAGGGAAAGGAAAAATTATGAGAAGAGAGAAAAAAATGGAAACGAAGTATGTAAATAGGGAAGGGTGGGGGGGGTGAAGGGCGCACAGGTAATGGGGAAAAAAAGAAGAACCCAGATACATCATGTACAGGTACAAGCACCCAATGGTAAATGTAAACATATTGTATACCTAAAATGTACCAATTAATACATAAATAAAAAAAAGATTCAGACTGAGCACTCAGGGAAGGTTGAACTCCCACACACACTAATTCTGTGACACCCCTACACAATCAAGAGGGACACAGCAGGGAGAACTGAGAGCAGAAAATCAGTCTGTGATCAGGCGATGGGGACAAGGAACCACCAGGGATAACACAGACACAGATGTCTAAGAGTGCAGTGTTGGGAGCTGAGGAAGCAGAGGCAGAGAGCAAAGGCTTCCTTCAAACATGGTGGCAGAAGAGTGAGGAAGATAAGACTGTGATTGAAGGAGGACAGTGGGCAAAGCACCAACTTTTAGGATGTGAGAAACAAACACAGTTGCAGGCAAGAGAAAATGCTAGAGGAAGATTGAAGACAGAAAAAGGGATAACAAGGAAAGCCAGCCCAGGAAGCAGTTGACCTCCACCTGGTCAGAGGCACTATCTTCCTTTGACGTGGCAGAGAGGCAGAGAGGCCAGAGCCTTCAAGGAGAGAAGAGAACCTGCCCTCATCGCCTTCAGCCTGTAAAGTCACCCTCCTGTCTGCAGCTCTTGTCTGGGTTCCTGCAGGGGTCTTTGCACCCACAGCCCCTGGCCTGTAGAGCAGTTCTACTTCTCAGAAATTGCTATCCTACCTAAGACCTACCTGTTGCTTTCCTGCCTCCTTCTGCATGGCTACTCCTCCTTCTATCCTCCGGCTCAAGGTGGATTGGGTCAACTCTTCTGCCACCTGTCAGCCCCGAAAGTGTTTGAAATCAGCTATTATCATGTCGGCCCACTGCCCCACACCTTTCCTTTTTATTTTTTAACTAAACATGCTCAGTTCCAAATAGACCATGTTCAGTATCTCCTGCTTCTGTGTGCACTAGAGAAACAGCTTATGCAGAACACTTCTGGAGCAATTTTCCTGACAATCTATCAGCAAGTGCTCACTGAGGGGTATAGAGTGCAAGATACATCACAGCCACCTCAATCCCACCCACTCCTTGGTCATTTGTGAAGCCCTTCAACCCCTATCATCTGTTGTTCATTTTGAGCCTCAGAAATAATCTTTGTGAAGGAGGATGGCAATCATATTCCTATCTAACAGATAAGCAGGGGCTGCCAAAAGGTGGAGTCGCATGGTTAGCCACATGGTCCATTCACAGCAGGGCAGCCAGTTTGTCCTGCTCCTCTACATACAGGGTCCCTGCTATCCTGGAATTATCTCTTAGACAAGAAGATATTGGCAGAAGAAACCGAGAGGGGCCCCACTGCACACACTTGTAGATGTGCACAGGATCTGCAGCCCAGGGACTAGGAGGACATTTATTTCCCTATTGTGAGAGTCCTGAAGGAACCGAGCAGAAAGAAAGGACACTGGAGCTATTTCTTGGTCTGTGGCAGAGACAGGTGATCAAATCATCCAGGTGGAGAAGAGAATTCTTGGTGGGCTGGAGGAGAGATGCAGAAGCATGCAACTTAGAAAATAAAAACTTGAGGCCAGCTAGGAAGAGTCACACACCAGGGCCAAGAGGGTGTGCAGCCTCTGTTTACCTCAAGAAGCCACAAAGGGTTGTAAGGGAACAAAAAAAGAGCATGAAAAAAGCTGTCATTTAGAAGGACCTTTCTGACAGAGGTAGGGGTGTCCTGAGGAGCGAGGCACAGGTGAAGAGAGACAAGTCAAAAAAAAAATAAGCAAGACACCATCCTGATGAGGTCACCTGGACTCCTGGCCTGCTGGAGCCTTCACAGCACCAAGAATCCCCCAGGCTCGAGGAGGCCGTAAGCCAAGAAGGCTCACCAGGACACTGGCCAGGTAGCACAGCCTCCCTCCCCAGCACCTAAGTGCCTAGTGGCCAATCTCATAAGGGAGTGAGACAGCCCCTGATGAGCTAGGAAGGAAATGATACTGGGCTGAGATGCTAGAACACACGCAGGCGTGAGAAATTTTGCATTTTGAGTCTTATCAGAGCAGAGTCATAAAGTGCAGGGACAACAATGCTTTTGTTTTTTTCTTTTTCTGGTATAAGCTACTTACAACTTATAATAGTGACTAAAGTCATCCTGGTTTTAAAAGTGTATTTATCCATTTGTTTTATGAAAAATAGAAAATATCCCAGTCATAAGCTTACAACTTAAGGAACATAAAATAATCAACAAACAGAATGAATATCAAAGCACACAGAATGTAGTCCAACTTGGTCATTTGAGAGACAAGGACACTGAAGTCCAGAGGGAGGATGATGTCCCCAGGCCACATGGCAAGCCATCTGACCACGTGCTCATCCCACCAGCCATGCCGTGATGTCACTGTCTGTGCCTTACTTCCCCAACCTCCCATCCTGACACTGGTGCCCATGGGCAGCCATCTTATTTCATCTTCACATGGCACCTCCAAAGAGACATGCCTGGGAAACTTCAGCATCCAAATCCTGCCAGGAACACTGCAAATGACAAATTGGAGCCCCCACTTCACACTTGGCTTCTCTATCCACTTCAGTGGATCTCACTACCCAGAAGTAATGCTTCGTTTTGTGGGTGAAACCCTGACCCTTGGACAGTTGAGTTAGATGTTCTACATTCTACGTTGAGTTAGATATGCTACATTCCAATGCTCCTTTATTGGAAAGAAACATCAGAGAACTGGAGCAGGAAGGAGAGAAAAGACATTTGTGTGGGGTATTTTAATGTATTTTATAGAGCCTTCCTCATTGTGATCCAAAAACCTATTTCAGCCTAACCTAGTAGCCCATTCCTTGCCTTTCAGGCTGTGTCAATCCCAAGCCATTTGGCAACCCCATTCCACCTGAAATATCTTCCCCAGTTTTTCTCCTGACAAACTCCTACTCATCCTTAAAGACCCAGATCAAATAGCCCTTCCTCTTGGAAGTCTTTCCTGTTACTGCTTCTCACCATTGTCCAAACACTATATAAGCTGGGCTACTCATTGGGCCCCTCTTCATGCTGCCACAGTATGCCTCAACTTCAATTACAGATATCATGCCCACTAGCTTCCCAAGAGCAGGACTGTGATTTATTCATCTTGAATTTCCATGATCTGAAATAGTACTTTGTACATAACGTTTACATAGTGATTGTGGATTAATGACTAAATGAATGAAATAATGTAGACACCAGGAGAAAGACACAGAGAAACATGTACCAACTCCCCACGATGAAAGTAATCATTACGTACTTCAGTCAGGTACTAATAAAAAAAATACACAGAGCAAAGTATCCAAAACTGCCACACTCAAGCTCCCTAGCCAGAAAAGAAATCCTGGAACCAAAACCATCTAGAATAGATGAGAAAAATAACATGAGGCATGGTGTGCTAGGAAACCAATTGTCAAAAATTAAATTAATTAAAATTTAAATTAAAAAAGCTCTACTTTATAGCACTCACCAATTTCCATAGTGTAAAAACTCCCACAATGGCTAACTTCACAGTACCAGCCTCCTTTACTAGACACAGAAGTTTGGAAGAACATTACCTAAATGGCTCTCACAAAACAGTCTGAGACCAATCTAGCACATCATTGAATGCAAGCCACAGTGAAGTTTATATTTTATTCCAAGACAGAATTTCACTAGTCACCAAGTTGCGAAGGGGGGACTCCAATTTGGAATTCTCCTGCCTCAGCCTCCCGGAGCGCTGAGATTATAGCCATGTACCACCAACCTGGCTTGTAGATTTAAACTTTCTAACAGTTGTGTTAAAAATTATAAAAAGCAGCAACCAGAGTTGCATGTTTATTTAACCCAGTGTATGTCCAAGATATTCTTAAGAACATTATTTCTGAAATCTTTTTCTTGGTTGCACCCGAAGTCTTCAAAATCTCAGGCTGTATAGTATGCTGCAGCCCATTTGAGCTTGGACTAGCTGTGTGTGCTACTGTACTGAAATACTTCAGGCAGCCTAGACTCAAAATCAGATACACACATTCAGACTAACATAGCCATCACGTGATATTTTGAAGTTTATTGGTGACAGTGATTTTTAAATTGTGCGCATTTTCACAACTTTTGGCAGAAATGATGCTTGTCCTGGAGGCTAGATTAAGAAGAGGCCAGATGTTTCACACCTCAACAGGGTCTCATGCCCCTCTCACTCACCTGGCTGGTGTCAGGATGCGTGCCCATGCTTACTGATGTCCACACTCACTTCAGAGCTTTCAACACGTAAGACGTAGGACGGGAGGCAGCTAATGACTACCCAGCTGCACTTCCCCTTCTGCTCTGCATAGCCCTATTTGTTGCCGTGCACCACATAGCAATTCAGCACCAGGATGGACCTGCTGCTAGGACAGCTCCTCCCGCAGTGTGACTGCCAGATTGCGCTGGAGCATGCAGAAACAGGCTTAATTCAGGAGCTAGATTTGAATGCACAGTGTTCAGAAAGGCACCTGCTGATCAGCCAAGGAGTCAAGCTGCCGCACAGAAGCCCCAAGGTAGAGAATGAAAGTGTTTTTTGGAAAGAAGAGCCTGCAACTTCAAAACAGTGGCCCCGCATCGGAAGTTGTAGGTTCCAGTTCTGGTTCTGTGTAACCTACAACAAATCCCCTGATCTCTAGCTTTGTGGATGCTTCCACAAATTAACACTGAAAATCAACAGCAGGTGTCTGAATATAGAACAAAACAATGTTTATGAGAATGTTCTGGGGAAGTGTTAAATGCTGGAATACTGAGATCAAAAACAGCAGGCCCTTGTGAGAGATGCACAGAATGAAGCCTGGAGACCTGTCAGGAAGGGCTGTGGACACATCATTTAGCCTTTGGATCTTCTCCTGCTCATTAGAATAAAAGGACCAACGAGATGACCAGTAGAGGTTAGATCATGTCATCTTCTACCACCTTCCAATGGCTTCCTGTCTCTCTTGGAGTCCATCCCTCTACTCACCTCTATTAGAATATTGAGAATGTTAGTATGGCTGAGGCCTAGAGCACAAAAGAAGAGGAGTTAGGAGAGATAGCTAGAAGCCACTTCTTAAAAATCTTGGGGACTTTGGCATTGATTGAGGTTTCCTTCCCAATGTATTGAAAAGTGATTGAAGGGCCCACAGCATGGAAGTGATATGATCTGTTTTGTGTTTTCTGGCTGCTGGAGGGAATATATTCTATAAGGGAACCAGAATAGAGGCAGAATAACAAGGTATTGCAAAAGTGCAGGTCACCCATGCTGGTGGCTTGGACCAGGTTATGCCTGCTTGCTCTCCCCCACACCCCAGTGTAGTGCAAGCCTGTTTGCCTTTTGAGGCCCTAGTCTTCCACCAGCAAATACAGGTCTCTTTCCTCCATCTTTCAATCCACAAACAGGTGTGTCAGTAGTTTGCAGCTTTTGATTACTGCTACCAGCAAAGCCCAAGCTCCTGCTGAGCGGTCTAGACACATGTTGAATGGGGGGGGGGGGTGCTGAATGGAAAGGTTGGCCCATTTTAATCCTTAATAGAATATAAGTTGAAATGAATATGATAATGGAAAGATCACCATTAAAAGATGGATTTGGATTCTTCTGTGTAGTTCCAGAGAAGAAAATAGGGACCTGAAAGAAGAAGTGACAACAGTGAGGATCTGGACTCAATAAAAGCAACAGATTTCTCTTCCTTACTGCTCTCTGACAGTAGATTAAACAGGCAGGAGGACATGATGGGCTCCTCATTCCTGAGGGAGCTGGGCCAAAGCTGGAAGTCAGCCACTCCAGGGCACTATTAAAGATGCCAGCTCTTCCAGAGCAGTGGAACTGGGTGGCCTCTGCATTCTCTTCCAAGCCTGAAATTCTATGGACAAGGAATTTGGCCTTGTGTTCTCTCCCTCTGAAACCAGAAAGGATTTCTCCTACTCACATGGCTGGTGGTACCCTCTCCAACGTAGGTAGTCACCGTGAAGGAAGGCAACTAAATGTCTTTTACCAGCTGAGGATGGAATGAAGAGGAATAGTCTCAAATCAGATGACTTCCGTTAGACGTCTGAGAGACTTCCTGTCTTGTGAGCTGAGAGGTGAAGTTCAGTTGCCAGAGGGCTTTACTGAAGCACCTCTCTGGGTGACCTCTGAGGAGAAGGTGGGCACCCATGGGCCTCAGGGCTTTGGAAAAAGCAGAGGTGGAGGCAGGGATGGACTTCATAGCTTCTCAAAGTTCCTGCCAACCCATTCCTACTATAATTCTAGGATAAAACCATTCGAGGGCCCAGAGGTGGTTTAGCCTCATTTCTCCCATTCTGGTGATTGAACACATTTTTTAAAAAGCTATAAATCCTAAACCATAATTCTTTTACAGCAAAGGGAAAGACAGGACAGTCATGCAAGTTTGGAGCAAGGGAGTTGTGGGCAAGAGGTGAAAGGGAGAGGAAGGTCTGTTTTGATTGTGGTTGTCCTTTTTTGTTTGGGGTTGGTGGGCAGGGGGTGTTAAATGTGAAGTTTGATGATTGAACAAAAGCAGAGCAAAAGAGAAAAAAAAGGAATGTGAAAAAAACTCAAACCTGCAGTCTTCTGATACACAGAAGGGAAACCCAAACTCCACTCATTATGGCGCATATTTATGGCAGATCATAACCTTAAATTACAACTCCGAAGCCTCGGCCAGGACTGTGGAGCTCTTTCCATGTGCTTCCAATTAAGTGTGTTTGAAGTTGCTCTGGATATTTATTTGTAGGGGATTTACTGTGCAGAACGATTAAAGTTTGTTCTTGTTAGGAGTTTGGGGCTAGTTGGGGGGAGGGGGCTGGTGAGATGGAAAGGGAAAGAGCTAGAGAGAGGAGGGGCTGCAAAAGTACTGCAAGTGAATATGTGTACATGTTTTAAAGTGCACACAAACACGCATACAAGGGCCCTTTGTTTTTAACATGGTGAGGGGCCAACATCTCCGACTGTGATTTTGTTTATAGGAAATCCTTTATAATGCACGCTTAGGGTTTCCATATGGAATTCTCCTAGGACATTTCCCCGCGCCCCCTCCCCCTCCCCTTTTTTTATTTGGATAAGGCAAGAGAAAAGGGACTGTACATTCCAAAGATTCATAGTCATTCCGGATCAAATTCAATGGATTTTGGCAAGAGTTGAAAAACCCAGATGCAGGGCCTCAGCCTCCCGCTGAGCCGCCTCCAGCTGCGAGTGTCTGGTGGAGGCACTTTGTAAAATCATGAAAACCCTATTAAATTCGTGAAATATGATCTACTGTCGTTTCAGACTAACTTTCCATTGAACTGTCCACGAACAGAGAGTTTGGTTAACTTGCTTCAGATTGGGGAGGTGGCAAGATGGGGAGGGTATGAGGTGGGGGGGGGCCGAAGAAAGGGCAGCAGGGAATTCTGAACCTGGGCCCCCCTCTGCATCAGGCAGGAGAGCTCCCCAGACCCCAGTGCAGCTAGGCTTTGTCAGAAAAGGAGGTAGTGTCGGCGATTCTGTTCCCAAGTTGGTGAACATCGTACTGTGACCATTTAAGTGCAGGATGATTAGTTTCAGAGCCTGTGAGACTCCAGCAATCTGCCCTTTCTCCTCCTTGTTTTATAGCCGAGGGATCAAGGACAGGGAGGGAGAGGGAGAGGAAGAGGTGGGGGGGGGGGAATAAATGTATATTAATTGACCAAGGTCCAGCAAATTGAAAATCCAGGGCTCCTGAATCCCAACTTGACTCAGTTCTTTCCCACCAGAGCACACCACCTCCCTGGATAAGTGAAATGCAGACCTTACTGTGAGCAGGAGCTCTGCCTCAGATCAGAGCTGCTGACAGCATGGCTTTTGCATAAACTCTCAGCCTCAGACTCCCCCATCCCTCAGCTATGAAATGGCCCATTATGAAGAAGTCGAGGGCTCTTCTGGACCACAATTTACATCGTAAAACTATTGCATGTTGATTTTCAAACAGAACAAAGTGAAGAGTCCCTGGAGGTGAATTGGCTTTGCTTTCTGGAAACCACCACAGGACATGGGCAATTGCAGGAGCTCATGTGTGTGTGTGCAGAGTTTGCCTTGCAGGAAGTCAAACGGGGGCCCCCTTCCCCCATCCCAGCACACTAGAGATCTAAAGTCCAGGCGTCTATAATACAGGGGTGTACATAAATACTGGGATCCACGTGTTGCCCGTGCAGTGGTCCCTAAAGTGGAAATGTCAGGCATTGCAATTGGCTACATCTCTGGCCCAGCTGCCAGGGGCAGCTTCAGGCATGGAAAATGATCAGAGTAAGAGCTGACATGGATTGAGTGTTTATAATGTGCTAAGGCTCTGTTCTAAGGACTAAACATGAATTAAATCAACTCATCCTACCAACAATCCTATGATGTAGTGATAGGTGATACTGTTATCCCCATTTTACAGATAAGAAAAACCAAGGCAAGTTGCCCAAGGCTTCATACCCCAGTAAGACCTCAGAGCTGATGTAAGTGACTCAGCAAGAAAGCTCCAGAGCCTGAGCTCTCAAACTGCCCAGGACTTTCCCCACTCCCACCCCACCTTCATAGACCTGAACACCAGATGTCAGTAGCTGAGGTCTGAATTCTCCCACTTCTCATTCCACTGAAGGTGTTTTTTTTTTATTCAAGTAGTTCATACTCTCTCCTTAGCATTTTGATATGTAAATCCACATGACAGTGGTAACACCTGAAGTTGCTTCTCCAATTACAAAGGCAGAATCATTCAGCGGCTCAGCTGAGGAGCTGAGAATACCTACTCTTCACAAGCTCCTGGGGGCTGTTGCTGAGCCATACATCACAGAGAAGCAGGGCTCTAGGCTGTCTACCTGATGCCTTTCCCCCACCTAAACAGACACCCACAATACTGAGAGTCCAGAGTGTCTAGGGTGAAGGCACCTGTAGAAAAAGGCTGCTGGGAGCCCTTGTCACCAAAGACATGTCACCAACTTCACAGCTGTGGTTTAGGCCAGCCCAACTGCCACCCAAAGTACCAGGCCCTAAGAGGTATAGAGAAGGATGCAGTGTCTGGGGTCACTAGAAGCCATTTGATTTTAATCTTTGGAGCAGCCCACGATAGCCAGATGATTCAGGAACAGAGTCCAATATCTCCATTTCCTTGGTGAATGGCAGTAATTAATGGACTGCAGTCACTGGGGTCAAGAACAGTCTGTACAGAAGGCCTCCCATGTGTCCTGGGGGAAGATCGCTGACCAAAAGGAATTGGCCCAGAGATTCCATTTCCCCTTTTTGTGTGGCAACTTGGAGCAGACATTTAGCTTTTCCAGTTACATTTGTTTATCATGTAAAGTGAGAAGATTACACTAGATGATTTTTCAGCCTCTCTGTGTCCCAAACTATAAGTCTATAAAGATCTCTGCAATAATAAAAATTCAACCAATTGTCTGGATGTCTAAATATTCTGGTGCCATTGCTGCCAACACTGCACATCAGAGTATCAGATGGAGCCAGTGTCATTTCCAGCTGGAGGTTGAACATTTTAAAAACACAACTTCCATAAGAACCTCGGCATCCCTTTCCCAGTGTACATCTTGGGAAGTAGATATAGGAAGTTTGTTTCCCCCCAGTTGCCAAGCATACTGCTGGAGACCCAAGACTAGCAGGCAGGGTGTAGGGCCCTGAGCTCAACTTCCCAGACAAAACACACCATATTGTACTCCTCCCAGCTCTGAAAGTCTTGCACAGCCAAAAGAAATAGGCATTTGAGAACAAGAAGGGGCAGCACTTTACCCCTGTCCTGCTCCTCTGTGAAGAGCAGCCTGTTGAGGCCAGGGAAGTGCAGCAGAGAGTCAAGCCCAATAGACCAGAACCTAAATCCTAGCTCTCTCATAAGTGAGCTGTGAACTCTCAGTCTCTGGTGTCTTAACGTTACTGTGTTATTCCTTATAAGACTAGGCACAGGGCAAGTGGCAAAAAGGTAAAGCTGTTCCTGGAACTCATTCCTAGCCATAAATCTGACGCCCCAGATCTGCTTTCCAACTCGACAGTGTCAAAGGGACACTTTGGTACCTGAATTGCCAAACAGCTAAAGACTCAACATTCTAGAACCAAAACTGAACAAAAGTATAACATAAGCCATCAGTGTGAGTCAGTGTGAGCTAGTGGGAAGGGCGTAGGACATTCAGCCTTCCTATCATCTCCAGCAACCCCCCCATAATAATAACAATAAACCCCTAAGAGTAATCTTGTTAAATATGTCAACTATGCATGTCCTGGATCTTATGTAAAAGGGAATAAAAAGATTCTAGAAAACTTCACACCTTCAGTCAGGACAGGCTCCCAGCAGGCAGCCACTAATCCTTCCCAGGCCACCTACACCCACATGCCGTACACACATGATGACTTCCATCCCTGTGAATCTTTACACCACCCCAAAAGGACTGCCTCTTTCTCCAGAACAGTCTTCTCATCTGCCCAGACCCTGCCCAGGCTGATTCCCCTACAGAACCAGTCTGCGTTAACCACCCCCAAATCTGAGCATCTCATTTACTCAACCATCCTTTCCACATTTTTACCTACTTGTGAAACTTCCTTTTTAAAAAATTTCCTTTCACTATAAAAATAACAATATGCTTTCACCCTTCCAATGTATTTGCATATCCGTTAGGACACTCAGCATATTATTATGCTAAAAGCAAGGCTTTGGTAAAAATGAGCTAGAAACCCATCTTTACTATGTCTCTATGTAGAATTAGTAACATTTAACGTTTATTTAGCACTTAGTGTGCCCAGCACCGTGCTGAGCACTCTATATGCAATATCTCATTTTATTAATAACCTTGTAAGTAAGGTATTTTCACATTCCCATTCTGTAGTTTTTGTTTTTAAAAAGTTGAAGCACAAAAAGTTCTAGAACATAAGGCAGTATGACTTCAAACCCCACATTTCTGCCCCTGCACTAAACTATCTATCCACTTTTAACTAAACTGAAGAATCAGGCACATGGAGCCAGAGCCTGTGTACTTTCCACCAGACCTTGTGGTCTCTTTCAAGCTTTGCAACTGAATTCTCCCTTTTATGTATATAGAAAACAGCAAAAGCTGTAATGGCAGAAAGATCTTGTTTTCCTTTCTGCAAAAAGAAAACAATAATAATTTCCTAGCATGTTTGCTGTCAGGGTGAAGATGGAGAAAGATCTTGCATATTACCCGGCCGGTACCAGGTGCTTAGGTAAATGGCAGCCTTTGGCTTCTTCCCTTCCTCCCTGCCTCCCCTGCTTTCACACTCAGAACCTTGGATGTCCTTAGTCAGTTTGCCTGATCAATCTCTGATATTTGGAGCCAACGTCGGACTGAGCCAGCTGCCTCCAGCATATTCATTAAGAAGGTTTGGCCCCTGCCACACTAACATACACAGTCATGAAGACGCAGCACAGAAATGAGTCCCGGGGCTCTCACTGCTCCTATTTTGTAGATCCATCCTGCAGAGAGGTGCAGATTCCATTCCAGCACAAGAGAGCCGCCCAGGAAGGACTAGAGGGAGGCACCTGCCCATAAGGACCCTTCCTCCTTTCCTCCCCCAGCCCTCCTTCAGATTCTATAGCGCAGCTACCAGCTCCTGTCTTGCTGTGGTGGCATAAGGCTAAATTAATTAATGTGGGTAAAGCCTGTGGAAATGCCTGACTTGCCAAGTGCTTTCAATAAGTTTGGAATACTACTGGAAGCAGTGAAAATTGGCTTAGCTACCCAGTATAAAATTAGTCTCACCCCCAGGACTCCTGAGCTGGATTTTGGTTAATGGAGGCATGAGCACACAGAGCAGGATCTTCATTCAACACTCTGCAGATATATTTCTAATCACTGGGAGCACAGAGATAGCAGAACTAAAAGAGAAGGGAAGAGAGCCAGAATGGGCATTCCCTGTGAGGTGTTAGACCCTAAAGGATTTTCCCAGGAGTTGGACAAAAGAAAGTGGTGACTTACAAAGTGAGGGCACTGGGGCTGTGTTGGTTTGGGTCCCCCTGGGAGGCAAAAGTCATCTTGCTATTGAGTGTGTGGGAGTTTACACACACAGGCACATGTCTACTCCCCAGCAAACATGTTTGCTGCCTGCTACTCCACGTGGGTCCTGATCAGGAGCAGGGAAGGGGTACCTTCATCTGGAAAGCACACTTGGCTGCAGGGATCCAGAAGGTCTGCCCAAGGCAAAAACCGGGTTTGGATCCTGTGCTGGTTACTGCGTAGACAGGGGTCAACCAGAAAAGCTGAACCAGTAGGAAAGATATGTGTTAAAAGATGTATTGCAAAGGACTGACTTATGTGGTTATGGGGCTGGCCAGGCGAGTTTGAGTCCCCTGGGCAGGGACCAGGGAGGGTGGGCTGGACCTCTTGGGTACAGAGCAAGCTGTTCTCCACAGCAAGATCTTTCTCCTCTCGGGAAGCTGCAGACCTTTCTACTGATTGCATGAGGCCCAAACACACCATCACATGGAGGAAGACCTTCCTTTCTCTGTTTTCTTTCTTTTTTTTTTTTTTCAATCTGCTACGGGGATTGAACCGAAGACCTTCACACTGAGCTACATTCCCATTCCTTTTTTCTTTTTTATTTTGAAACAGGATCTTGCTGAGTCACCAAGTTGCCCGGGCTGGGCTCAAACTTGTAATTATCCCATCTCAGCTGAATATAGGTGTGTAACATCACACTTGACTGATGACCTCCCTTTCTTAAAGTCACCTGGTTCTGAGCCTTGGTCACATCTACAAGGTTCACACCAACTTCTTAAATTGACTAAATGCCATCACTACTCAGCTCTGCCTACCTCCTCTAATGTCAAGGCATCTATGACCTCTTGAAGCAGACTCTCCTTATTTGGCTCTCTGGTGTCCCAGGAGTGGCCCTTATGCCATCTGTCACAATCCCACCCTAACATCAAACAGGTCTCCAAGAAAGACTGACAGCACATCTTCTGACTGGTAATTCTCACTTCTCAAGTGAGCCCACTAATGGCCTCCAACTCAGTCTCCTGCCTCCAGATCCACATAAGTAAGTGTTTGTGAGCTACAAACCTAGGCCAGCCCTTTCAGTTCTAAGACCCTTCGTGGCTGCCAACCAGCCACAAGGGCTCAACTCTCAGTGCCAAGGCCTTTTTCTCTGACCTTTGCCCATGCCTCTTACTCCATGGAGATGAATGGAATCAGAGCACCCTCGGTACCTCAGCTTTCTTCTTTGGGGCTCGCCTCACCTCCCTGTCCTCAACCCCACCAATAATGAATGAGCACTGCACTCTTGGCCCATCCCACCCTGCCTGTCTCCGTCTCCATCAGACCCCACACACACGCTCCCTGCACTTAGACTGAGGTAAACGGCTGCTTGTAAAATGATCCCGGCTCCTTCCCTCTCATCTCTGGTGCCCCCAGCCTCCTGCCACACTTTCTTCCTCTTCCCATAGTTCAGTCTGAAATTTATGGAGGCGAGGGAGTGATCTTTTCTTCCCCCTCTCCCTGCTCTGTCACTTTGAGGACTGTTTTGAGCAGTAATCATGTCATGATAATTTATGGAACAAAAATTACGGCTGCAGAGAAGGAGTTGTTGCAGGAGACGGGAAAGCTGCTCAGCCCAAGGAGGAGGTGGGCAGGCAAAGGCTGGGAGGGGGGCTCTTGTAGGAAGGCGAGAATCACCCCAAAGGCTGCAGGAGCCTCCCCTGAGTCTCACAAAGGGTGGACACGCCCAGCTGTATCTTGAGACACGTCCTCACGGGCAGAGAATGGGACAAGGAGGCCACTGCTTGGTGGGGGGGGGGGGTTCTAGAAAGTACCTCCAAAGTGATGAGGTCAGAACTGGGGGAAGGGGGGCAGGAGACCAGGAGGAATCAACAAGGCTCATCAGCGAGGAAGATCCCAATGTGAGAGGAAAATGGAAAAGATGCCCATATAGGGCAGATGTGCAGGCAACTTTATAGAGATCATTAAAGTCACGATCTTTCATATTCATTCAACATTTGTACATATGACTTGATGCAAGTTCTCAGTAGTAAGATTCAGTCCCTGCCCTTGGGGAGCCTTCTTCCCAGTGGGCATATGAAGGAATGTCATGTTGTAGGGAGTGCTCTGAGGACAGAGGTGGTTAAAAGGGGTGGACAGTTGCACAGAGAGGGAGGTAGGGATGTGCTGGGATAAAGGGTGGTGGCTGGAGAACACTTTTTCTGAGGAGAAACCACGAAACTAACCAGCAAGGAAATAGCAGGTTCAAAGGCACTGAGGCAGGAATGGATACAACATCCTCAAATCAGGGGAAATGACAAGAGCTAAGAGATGACATAAAAGCAGTAGCTGGAAACCAGGTAATAAGACTAAAAGGGCCATCAAAGGACTCTGGCTTGTATCTGAGTGAGTTAGGAAGTCACTAGAGGGCTTTTCAGCAGGGAAAGGACTCATGTCATATATTCAAGAGACCATTCAGGCTGCTGAATGGAGAATGGACTGAAGGGGGAATCAGGAGGAAGCACAGATACCAGTCCAGAGGGCATTCAAATCATGCAGGAGAGAGATGACAGTACCTAGGCACAGCCACTTGCAGTAAAGGTGATTTTAAACATCTTTTGCAGATATAATTAGAGGTAGAGCTAATAGGAATTGCTGGTGCACTGGTGTGTGCTGGGTGGCTGGGTGTGACAGGAGAGGCCTGACCACATGGCAGTCCCTTTAACTGAGACTGGGGTGCCTTCCAGGAGATGAGGCTGGGAGACACAGGCCATTTCATGGCATGGCAGTAGGAGGTACGCTGAGCAGCTTGCATTTTGCGTGGGACTTTCCAGGTGGGCCACCCGCAGGTTTATGCCACAGGTACCATGCTGACCCCAAGACCCAGAGCATCCTCGCAGGCCTTCTGGTCAAATCTGAGTCGCTTGGGCTCCACACTCAGTGTGTTTATCCACAGAAGTCATCTGTGGTGTGCTTTCCATCGGGATGGAGTGCCCAGAGGCGCGGGTCACCCTGCGAGTGAGCTCTCCCAAGAGAGATGGATAACAAGACATTTGAGATATGGGAGCTTAAAACAGGGTGTGGGAGGCTCAGAGAGAGGGAACCAAGACCCAGTGCTAAGGGGGTGGGATATTCAGGGAGCTCTCAGGTGGTCTCTGTTAGCAGAGCCATATTATGACTTGTGAAAGCCCCAGACACTTGGCTTTTGTAGGTCCCTTTGTCCATAAAAATATATTAAAAAGTATGCTTTATGACTGTATTGGTATAGAGACAAATATGCTAGCTGGATTCTATGCATTTTTTCTGATTTTAAAAGAAATTAAAGCATGTTTATGGACCCCTAAAAGTACCACAGGCAGCCCAGGGTACACAAAGGACAGGGGGATTTGTTATAGCATCAGGAGACTGGGGCCTTTGTCCTTATTTCCCAACAATTGCTCTGAGACCTCGAGCAGCTCTACCAGCCAAGGCCTCTACCTCTCAGCTCCCTAAGGAGCCAGACACCCAGACACTGCTCTGTTGCTTCGGACCCCTGACTCCCCAAGATGCTAACTAGGGTGTGCACTTTCAATTCTCCTACCCCACGGGAAGGCTCTTCCTCCACCTCTAACATTAAACTTATTTTCCTACTCTGGATCCCCTACTCTTATCAAATCATGACTGGCATGTGCAGCCACTCATTCCCAAAAAGCAACCATAAAACCATAATGAGTAGGGAGATACCAAAGTGAAAATGACAGAGAAAGCCATAAACATTCAAATAAATATATAAATATAAACAAGTCTATAAACTAAACCCTGGAGGTATTTTAAACGTATAATGTAGCATTTATATCTCTTACTTGGCACAGCAGAACTTTCCAAGGAAATGCATTCAATTCTATTGCTCACACCCCTAACCCCCATCCAGGAGTAATCGCTAATAACCGGCACCATTACCACCTCCCCCCTGATCTAGGGTTCATTTCAGAAGCTCATTCCTGAATTCATTATCTTGCTGCAATGAGCTGAATCGCAGTGGATGTGGCCGCGGGAAAATTGGGTTCAGGAAGATGCCTGACACAGGACTGGCCCCACCCTGCTCTATCACAGAGGTAGTTACCTCTCCTCTGCCTGGCTGGGCAGCGAGAAGCAAGACTAGACTGAGGAAAAGAGGAGATAATTCTGTTTTGCCTCAGGCTTGATGGTCGGAGTGGGGCCCACTCACAGAGCAAGGCTGTGGCCTTCCCCTCTGCAGAGTGAGGGGAAACTCTCCGGGCAGTTCTGCCCTCCTACAGCCACCCAGGCACTGTACGCTTGTCGGGTACTTGCTCATCTAATCCCCATGACAGCCCATGAGGTAGATACAGCCAGCTACAGAATTTGTGCAGTTCAGTGCAAAGTGAAAATGCGAGGCCTTTGTTCAAAAAGGAGAGAAAATGAGATGTGGTTAAAAATATAAAACTTATTTTTATTTCTCCTCCTTGGAGTTCAGGGATACCTCCTGGCTGAGTGCAGACCCTCTCAGGCCCCCAGGGCACTTCCAAAGAACCCACTGCCTTCCAGGTGCCCCCCAGCCACCAACCATCAGATTGATGTACTATATTCAATCAGAAGAGGAGGAGTTGACCTGGGCACCTCCCTTTGCCCACAAGCCCAATCACAGTGCACATACAAGCCCCAAGCATGGTACCAGGATCCACTTGGTAACAGGACTAGGCTGAGATACTGTGGGGTACATGACTGTCCCCACCCAGACACACCTAGATGTATGCTCCACCATCCCCCGGAGCAGAACCCAAAGCCAGCCAAGCTGGCACTCCACCCTAACTGCCACAACACAAAGACAACAGAAAACCAAAAGCTCCCTTGACCCAGTCTGTGGCCCATCCATGGAATGGATCTGGCCTCGCCCCAACTGTAAAGTCAGTTATAAAGTCCATGATGCAGTGTGAAAAATATACTCACCCTCACCTTATTTTCTGCCACTTCTCCCTTCCTCAGAGACTGGAAGCATGGAACTGCATTGTGGCATCTAAGTTGGTCTTTCCTTGAGAAACTCAGGTTCTTGGAAGAGATCAGAAATCACAAAAAAATGCACTCAATCTCTTTCAAAGAACATTCTTCTTTCAAAGAAATCTCCTCTTTTTTGGATTCCATGGCCAAAAAGGCTTGTGCTTCCACATTGTGAAACGCAGATACTTGAATACTTTCTCCAGAGCACAACTTGGTTGACACTCCCTGCTGATGGAGTCAAACATTTTGACTGAACTCATTCAAATTCTTGTCAGTTTAATCAACTGGTGTCATATCAAATATCTGTCAGCACCATCAGCCAAGTCGATTAGACACCTGGTCTTCTTAGTTAGCTAACTTGTTATTTCCAAAAACAAAAATAAAAAGTCAAGATTAAAATAACCCTTCAATTTAGTTAGGAACTGGCTGATAAATTCGATCAAAAAGTTCATTTTGTCAAATGGCTGATTTCTTTCCGAGTCTACTGAGATAAAGAGTTGTGGGGAAGGGATGGTATTGAATAGTCGTATCAGGCTTGCTGAACAAGTAGGGAGGTGAACATCAGAAATGAATCATCAGAAACATCTATTAGAATGGCCACTGCTCAATCACCTACAATAACAGAGAAATAGGATCCTGCAAAATGTGTGACAGGCAATCCCCAATCACAGTAATTTTGTGCTTTGAAGAGCATTTTTCTATACTTTCTAGAAATTCACCCTTTTCTGACTTTTGTTTGTCCATAATTGATAAGAAAATGGGTGTGATTTCCCAGAGAATGATCCAGTCTGTGCCGTGGATTGCCCCTCAACAATCAACAAGCAATGACAGAGTGTCTGAAAATGGAGGGTGTGTTGTATTCATATAAGGTATATGCAGTGATCGATGTAGTCCACTGGAACTAAAAGTTTAAAATTAAACTCATTGTCAAAGCTTAAACAACTAAAGCCAGACTTCACCACTCCCCTCTCTCAGCCTTTACTCTTTTCCCAACTCTCAGCCCCTGCCCCACCTCACCCACCCCTTCCCAAGCTACCCAGACCACTAATACTATCCCAGAGCTCTGCCAGCAAGGTAATGATTTACTAGATAAAGTCACACTGAAGGATCATTGATTTGATGTTCTAACTTTTTCCAGGAGTGCGTGTTTTCCAAAAGAGGATACCTGAAGAGGTAGATGTTTAGCCCAAAGGAATGAATCACTAATGGTATAGTTTCAGATGTCAGGCAACTAACTGCAAAGGATCTAATGGGAGGCAGACATGGTTTTAACAAAATCATGGATTTGAGAAGCCATCTTGCTTAGAGAATCAGAACACACTTCCTTTGAATGTATTCCTACAGAATTAAGGGGCCCACTTTTTTCCAACTCAGATTTCTCACTCGTCAAATGTTCTCCTGGTCCCAGACATTTCTGCAATAGGAATAAGCTGATTCTTTATTACTAGTCACTCACCACCAACAATTCACTTTTCCAATTTTCCATGGTTGCCTCTACTACAACACTTTGTCATTCCCTATGGTTTATTGACTGAGTTCTGATGGACAGAGTAAGCAAATTACTTCAAGAGTGACTATGGTGCAAAAGGACATTTCTTGCTGGGTTCTCAATGACAGAATTGGCCTATGATTCAAATGATCCTTATATGAGGAACCAATTCTCCGTCACAAGGATGCAAGTTACCATAACCCATGCTATCAGCAAGATAATTTTGTCGGGCACATATTATTTACCATTGTTGTTATTACGAGTAAATATCAAATCATTTTATGGTTAAAACACTCTGAATCAAGGGCCAGGGATTTAGTTAAGTGGAGCCACACCTGCCTCACAAGCACAAGGTCCTGAGTTTGACCCCTGGTACCAAAAAAAAAAAAAACACTCTAAATCATAAAGTTTATTCCTTTAAGACCCATTAAAAACGTACCTCATAGAAACAACCTTGCTGTGTAAATATATCAGGTAAAACAATGACCAAGGAGTCTGTATTCTTAGGTTACACCGAAGGATATGTACAGAGTCTAAGGAAAATCTAAGACCCAAATCCAAGTGCATGCCTAGCTCAGTGGTCTTCAAGTTCTTTGCCAAGTAATTCTACCAGAAAAAAAAAAAAAATATATATATATATATATATTTTAGCAGCCCCCTCAATATATATATGTTTAATTATAAAATTTTACATATATATATATATGTGTGTGTGTTTGCAGGTGTATCAATCAATATATCAAAGAAAAATACACACTTAGGTGAAGGCCATCTTTAATAACAAGGAATGTAAAGACTTATTTAAAGTAGAGGTCATAACTTTGACAATTTAGGGTACCAAATTCTCTTCAGGGCTGAATAGACTGTCATTGACTGTACTTCATACTGTGGCTGATTGTGAGCTCATAATCAGAACTGAGGAAGCAACAGCCTCACCACTTTCTTCTGAATTATTTGGGCTTAACATTAGTCTTTGTTGCAAGGATATGCCTGAGTGCCATTTTGGGTAAATCTTTCTACATCATGAGCCTACCCATCTTCTCTAGAATTATCATCATCATAATGTTAATAATGTTTTAATAAGCATATATCTGGAGCCTGTATAAGCAACCACCATCCTCTTGATTTTGACACGTGGTAAACAAGGTCCATCTGTGACGGTGACAACCTGAAAGGTGACCTGAGCCAGGACACATTATATTAAATGCTAGTAAAGGGTTTTTTCCTCTTAAATTTTTGATAAAAATATGCATAAACAATCTACTCATTTCTACCCATACCCCAATGAACTAACACACCTATCAGATGAAATCCCCACTTTGGAGACTGCTAGTTTTGGTTCACTTTAAGATACAGCCTGTTCTGAGAGAGAAAGTGAGAGAACCACTGAGCCAAATCAGAGTTTATGCCCTGCCCAGGAGTTCTGACAACCTTGGGGCACCAGGAGGCATTAAAGAGTCTTCAGGAACAGGGGATATGACCTGACTTGTATTCTTACAAGATTATCCTGAATGCACTGAGAAGAATGGATTATGGAGGATCCACACATAACAAGAGTTTAACAGGAAAAATGATCATGATCTCAGTTCAGGTTACAGACTTTAAGCTGGAGAGAAGCGGGAAGATCCACAAGCGAGAAGAGTTTTGCTTATCAATTACACTTGCCCAAGGTCAACCATAAATAGGACACAGAACTAAATTTAGATCCCAGGTCTCCTCTCTCTCCCTGCAATGATTTTTCTTCCAATTTGCTATGGCAAAGAACACCTGGACCCTCTGTTTCATCCTCCCCCCGGGGAGGGAGGTGATCAGGAAGTGAGCATAGGGCAGCAGCTTGCCATCTCTAGCAGGGTGATGAAGGAAGACCACAGGAAAGGGAATGCATGGCAGGACACAAGAGTGGGCCCCATCAGAGTCTGCTGAGTATTGAACCCCACAGTGAAATAACACATTTCCCAGTGACAGCAAACAGAAGCTCTTCACTCAAGTCTAGGTCCTAATAAAAACCATAGCCCATCCAGTTGGAGGGTGGAAGGAGATGGGGAAGTACCAATTTGGAGGAAAGAGGAACAGGCTTTTTTAATCACTCCCACTCGGGAACCCTCATCTGTCCTTCTGAGATGTTTGAAATCTGTACTCTTTTAGGCTAAAAAGTTTCCTCCTCCAAAAAATTATTCAGTAATTATCCCTTTCCTCCCCTCCATCTTACAAAACACTTTCTGGTTCCTTTCTTAAGGCATCTATCAGTTGAGTTTCAGCACAGGAAAGAGAAACCACTATAGGTATTATAAACAAAAAAAGATTATAGGCATATAACGGCATGCAAAATCCAAGACAAGTTTACAGGACAGGGGCTCCAAAAATGAGCCAAAAATTACTCCTGAAACTCTGATCTATTATAGGATCTACTTCATTTTAAGCTGCCACTGAATCTATTAAGCCTGAGAACTCACCATTATATTATGGGAATCAGGACGCCAGAATCACAACCCACTGCAGCTTCCACCTCTCAAACCCCACAAAGTTGGTGACTGAGCACCAAGTGACAGAAGAACATCCTATGTCTATAGCCTTGCATTATCCTAAAATAGCCAAAATAGCAGGAAGAAGTCTTCTGCTTCACGTCCACCTTGTGCATCTTGCCTTAATGCCTATAATTGACAAAGCCTGACTTTCTTCTAAAACTCTAGCTGCAAGGGATGTTGAGAAACACAATATCTAGCTGCCCAGTGCCTTGAGTATTAAAAGCTACCCTAGAAAGAAGACTGAGCAAGCCACACTATAGGTTCCACCACAGAAATTTTTCACATACAGTAGTAATACATGCTAAGTTATTTTTATAGGTCTAACCACTCCTTAGTTCTCAAAGTAAAGGGAGTAGGAATCTTACGTCCTTCAACTAAAAGTCTTGCAAATAAGAGGTTCTTGCTAAGGGTGGACAAATAATTAAATAATGAAGCATTTTAATTGTTTCTGTTTTTTGTTTTTATTTGTTTTGTTTTTGTTTTTCCTGCAATTAAGTGTTGCCTTTATATGCAACTTCCCTGAAGCCAATGTTGATGAATAGTTCTAGGCGATGTCCCCAAGGAAGAGCCACAGGGCTGGGTACATACAGTCCTCAATGAGTGATTGACTGGGTCTCCAAAACTAATCTCCAGTTAGGGTTTTTTTTTTTTTTTCAACAAGAGACATTACTGCCCCCATGGGACTCAAACAATAGGAAACTAATTCCTTCAAAAGTGTGAAGCCAACAGATCTCCCTTACATAATCTGTTATCCTATTTTGGCAGCATATTACTTCTAAACAGGTAGACAAGGGCTCATACATTATTCTTCATGGTTACTGGGAGGATTAAACTAGATAACATAGACAATAGTACTTACCACATAGTAAATATATAACATCAGCTACTTCCTCCCCCCAAGAACCCTTTCTTCCATAAGACATATACATGTCTGGGTTCATACTAGGAGACCAGCTGATTTGATCATTAAAGAGATATTGATGCAAAATGTATTCATTATCTATAGATATGTGACTGACTGCTCAAACTTAGCAGCTTCAAACAACAGTACTTGTCATCTTCTCTCTGTGCTTGGCTAGGAATGTAGCAGCACCACAACTGGGTCATTGTGGTTTAGCATCTCCAGTGAAATTGTAATAAAGATGTCAGCTGCGAATGCTGTCATTTGTCATTGACTAGGAGCGAGGGGCGCTCTGTGAATGCAAGGGGCTCAGATGCACAGCTGGCAAGCTGACATGGTTATTAGCAACAAGTCTCAGCTCCTCTCCAGGAGGAACTCCATACGACTGCTTGAGTGTTATCAGGACATGGCCACATCAGGTGTCCCAAGAGTACAAAGCTGAAGTGGCATTGTCTTTCATAACCTAACTTTAAAGTCACAGACCATCAGCTTTACAGTAGGTGCCCTATTGGTTGCACAGTTCAGCTCTGTGAGCACCAGCGGGTAAGGATCACTGAGGTCACCTTGTTGGCTGGTTGCTGCTCCTAATCATGTCATTGTGAGATAGCCTTAGAGATATTTTTACCTTTGTTGGCACTTTAGCTCTGAAGAATATTCAAGACACACTCAGAATATATGTGAAGAATGGACAGCTCTATCCCTTAAGTAACATAGGCATATGCAAACACAGACATTTCAAGGGATACAGCACCCTTTCTTTCAAACACAAATGTATGTGGATGATACCTTATGTGTAGGTAGATATGTGATAAAATGTTGTCATCTACAAAATGAAATAAAATGATGAATTTGGGAATAGTTTACCATGCAAGAGGCCCTCACTTGGATCCTCTGAAGTGCAAAAAGAGAAAAGGAACTAAGTAGTACATAAGCTATGATAAAAGAACTAGGAGTGATCACTGAATTTCTTTATATATGATATATATATATATATATATACACACATACACACATTATTCACCTATCACTCTCCGCTCACAGTTGTGAATTATAACTGCAGAATAAAATCATGTAAACTTTGGTAAAAATAAAATAAATAACAATAATAATGTATGTTTATTATTAAATTATTTAAATTAATTATTGATTATTAAATTCTTCTGTGGATAACTATATTTTTAGAAATTTTTAATGTAATTTTAAAATTTTTAAATTGTATTTTTAAACTATTAATTTAATAGATTATTTAATAATACTATTAATGTCTTGTCATAAGTAAAATTATTAATAATAAAATTAATATAAGATAAAAATATGAGGACAATAGTTTTCTCATTTTGCTTGGGAAGGAGGGTATCAATACTGCCTAAATATGAAATCTGAACTTTTTAAAAAGATATCAAATTCTTAATGTTTTGCAAAATAGTTTTTCTGTTTCTAGCCTTATGGGACTATAAAAACTAAAAATACTTCTGTAGTGAGTAAACATTTATCTGAAATTTAGTAATTTCTTTGGTTTCACCTGAAGTCATTTTCCTTTTGATAAATCCATGTAAAATAAAATATAATACATTCATATTTTAAAATAGTTCAGATGGCCTGGTCTAGTATGTAGAAAATTATTTTTGTCTGTTCATTTCTCATGCTGCTGTGAACACAGGCAGAGAGGTTCTGGAAAATTGCTCTCTGTCATTTATTAAGGCCATTTCTGCACTTCAGAAATGGCAATAAATGTTCTTTCTTTTGTACACTTAAGTAGCTGATGCTTCACAGTAAATTTGTAGTTCTATGAACATGATCGTGAAGAGCCTAAAACTGAAGACTGTGATTATTTGGTGGACTGTATTGTCATCTCATTCTTACGTGCATCTTCCCAAAATGTCTACATCTTAAAGCCTCCAGTGTCCATGCAGATGACGTGGAAAGGCCATGAGTGTTCAGAGGGTGCTTTGCCTGCCAGTTAGAAAGCACACTCGCTGAAGCCACACATGAATTTGTGTCCAACTGGGCTACTTATCCCTCATCTGTGATCCTTGTCTACCCCGCTGACCAGAGCTGTACCATCCGTGAGGCAAATTAGTGCTCACTGAGGTTTGTGGTCCCTGGAATCCTGGTCGAACACCACTGATCCTTAGTTCACAGCCAGCCACATCGATCATGTGTGTAAAAAAATCAGGAGAATAACAAAAGAGCAACAGAGTCACAATGTGGAGAGAAAGGCCCTAGGAAAAGAGGGATGTGACTGTGATATTGGAAAAACAGGACGCGGGACCACTTGGCATCTATTTCAAAGCTCCCATGAAAGTTGATCTCAAGAAATTGATACTATAGGGCTGGGGATTTAGCTCAGTAGTTCCCGTGCCTGCCTCACAAGCACAAGGACCCAAGTTCAATCCTCGGTACCAAAAAAAAAAAAGAAAGAAATTGATAGTATCACCTGTCTTTCTACCAACAGACAAGTTTTGGGCTTTCAGGACTGCTTTCCTCTCATGCTTTATTAGGGTTTCCCACTGACCAATCTGAGCAAGGCAATCTCTTCTTATATAGACTCGTCCAGCGTATTGCAGGATATTCAGCCTGCCTGACTTTTGCTTGTAGTGCCCTTCAGTCACTGCTACTGCTGAAAGATGCTCATCCCCACCCTCCAGCAGGAACCTCCTGCAGCCCCAGGTTTGGGCATTCCACTGTTTTCTGGTTTCCACTAGAGCAAGAAGAGCTTCCTCTTGCTCACTATTACATCCTTTGTGACTGGTACAAAATAGGTACTCAACAAACACTTTGGAACACATGAACAATATCCAACACAGGACCTACTATGGAGAAATTAACCTTTCTAAGTAGTAACTTCACCAAATCTACTCATTAAATCCCTGGAGTTGAAGTCTTTAGAGCTTGTAAAGAACCCCAGAAGAGATTGGAAGGGCATGGCAGAATCTGACCCTTGACACTTCCCACATGCCAGGTAGTACACCAGGCCCTCTGTATGTTGCCTTCAAAGGTAGTTCTCACCATCCCTGCTTCACAGAGTCTGTGTCTGGCATGGCACCATAGTAAGTAGCAGAGAGGGAGTTTTGGCTGTGCTTCTGAGTCCATGGTATTTTTGTTCCACCCACTCTGACTGTCCCAGTGGTTTTTGCTCATCAACATTCATCCTCCTTTTAGGAAACACATCTTCAGAGATTTCATAACGTGCCTAATTTATTTTCCAGCAATGACCAGACAGATTCCATCTTTTCAGAACCTTGGCTGTTTAAATATAGCCAACTTATCTGCCCCGTTACCTCAGTCAAAATTCCGAGGGGCCAGATGACAAGCAACTTGGCAAATGCCTTCAGCCACTTCCGGCATGCATACATCCCTTAAGACTCAACTACTGCACCCTAAACAACTTCTTTCTGAATCTGAAGAAAGCTCATTTTGTAAGTCTGGTTAGGCATGAGTGAGGAGAGAGGATGGAATAAAGCTGAAGTTGTTCATTTCCTGTCTCTATGCCAGGTTTCCCTTCTTGGGTAGCTGAGTCCAGGCGCTATTTCGAAGCTCAGTTGGTTTGCCAGGAACCACAGGGGAATGGAAAAGGCCGGCCCCTGTGCCTCTTCCCAAGGAGGATGGCTGCTCTCTCCTTAACAGAATTCATGGAGAAGGAGAAAGGAAGGAGGGGAAGCAACCTCTCCAGGAAGTCTTTGCAGCTGGGAGACTGTGGCCTCTTCACAGCAGGGCCACAGGGCTGAGAACATCTATCTGTCTCCCCACCCCACTTCCCCTTCAGCTTTGTTTCCTTCCTTCTCAGCACATTCTTTATTATCACCACTTCATCCTCTCCTCCTATGCTATGCTATGGTTCTCATTTTCTCGTCTCTCCTGTTGTCTTTTACTTCTTTCCTCTTAATTTTTCTTCCTTTCTTTTACTGAGTCTATTAGTTCCTGATCCCTCCACTGCTTCCTTTCTTTCTACCAATGTCAACTATTACTCTTTTCTCACAACCTCCACCATGTCACTTTCCACTCTAAGTGGGCCTGCCTCCATGCTCTCCTTCTTGGTGTTACAAGAACTCACCGTTTGACTAGTTATGGTCTTTACTAGTGCTCTCCTGGCCAGCACCCACCATCCCCAGCAATCCTGATTAAAGGTTATAGCAAAGCTCTGTGAGGCACCATTACTAAAGCCTCTTAACTCAGATTCACACCAACAAAGATCCAGAAGACTTGTGCTTCTGTCTTCTCCAGAGTGAGCAAATCAACTGCTCTCCTGCCTCCTTTCCCTATGATCATGTCTGGACTTGCAGAGCAGAAGTGGGCATGCCATAGATAGATGTGTCAATAACCGAGGGGGCCTCTGTGCCCACAGGCTACACATTTTCACTTTTGAAATTTTACATCACCTGAAACTAGCTTCCTCAGGAACATGCTGTTGCTATGACCCTGAGCAGGCTATGTGGGAAGCAAAGATTTAGCTTCTGCAGGCCAAGATACACACTGAAAAAACTGGGGTGTTTGCCACTTTTTTTCATCTGGAGATAGAGGATATAAATGCTGTTTAATTAAAGTCATAAATCTAGCTTTTGTCATATTTTGGCTTTGCTGTTGCTAAATCTAATCTGGTTTTGCTTGTTTACTGAACACGTTGACCACTAAGCAAAAATTCTGAAATCAGCAGAGATTGTTTCCCAGCCCTTGTCTTCCATCCCACCCTTTCTTGGTGTATAGGACACTTGAGCCCACCTCTCAGCAACAGCGCGGCCCAGTGCCACTCACATGGGTGTGTGCTTCTCAGACCTGAAGGAGCATGCAAATCCCCTGGATCTCCTTCCAATGCGGACTCTGTGTCTGGGGGTGGGGTCAAGAGTCTGCATGTGAAGCCCATCTTCAGCCCTCACCTGGAGCTGCAGGGAGTGAACTGTGCCTAGCAGGGACATACGCACAAAGATCTAGGCCAGAACTTATCAGTCTTAACATCGCTTGAGGAGTTTTGAAAATGCCAATGCCCCGTCCAGATGCACCCCGGAGCAATTAGTTCAGAATCTCAGGTGAGAGGCTTACACATCAGCATCACCTAAATATCTGTAGATGAAATAACCATGTAGGTCAAGGTTAAGCTCTCAGGGCTTAAGGAAGGAGGGTCACATCCAGCTGAAGAAGGGGCTCTAAAAACAAGGCTGTAACTGCTCGAAAAGGAACACCCCCCTCATTCCACAGTGGGTTTCAGTCAGCACTCGCTAAGAGTCAGCAGGAGATGTACGATAGGAATGGCAGACTTTGTAAAGCTCTGTAAACCCATCACTCCCTTGAGTTCCAGGTTGGCCCGGTGTGGTAACACCCAGGCCACTCATAGATTTCCTTGCCCTGAAGGCCTGTGAGCTCAACCCTGGCATCCCACCCACCCACAGATCATCAGCAAAGCGGCCGCCTTGTCTACTACTCAGCCAGTGCATTTTCCACCAACTCAGGCTAAAAGGGTGGCCAGGGTCCATCAAGGGCAGAAAATGCAATATGCAAAGCTAGGTTTGAAAGATCGTAGATCTGCTGGAATAAAGCCACCACCCAGAAGGTCACATGAGCATGTTATGTCATGTGGAAGCACACGATGCAAAAGCAGAGAAGGGGCAACCCTCCCCACAACATGCTTCGGCAGGAGAAACCAGCCTGGGGCTCTCTTCACCTGCTGCTTAGAAGAGACCTGAGCTTCAACACCACCCAATATCTGCCATGGCTCCCCCACCCAGCACCACTCTCATCCCCTCTAAGCGTCTCCACCCTGCCTGCCCGCTGCCCTTCCCCCACCGAGAGGACCTTCACCAGTCACCTGCCCCTGGGTTCTCCTGCATGAGGGCCTCAGGGACAGCTCCTGGTGAGCTCTGTCCCAATGTCCATTCCCTCCAGGGATGGCCCTTCCTGCCCACTCCACACTGGTGTTGCTCTTAGAAAACAAACATCCTTGCAGGGGAAAGGATCAAACTTTTATTGAAAAAGAAGGACCTGAAAGACATGCTAAACAAAATCGCTGAGGAGGTCAAGCACAGAAGGACTGTGTGTCCCTACGCAAGGAAGGAAGGGGGTTACACATCACCCCAGCTTACACATGGAAGACCTAGCTTCACCCATGCACCAGTGCCTGAAAGGAGATATGTGCTCAGACATATTGAACCCAAAGGCTATAAACTTCAACTACAAAAAGCTGGGATCCCGAGAGCATCAGGGACCCAACAGTGTGGTCACTGCAGGAGAGATAGACATCCTCAAGGAAGGGTCTAAGATCCTCAGCAAGGGGCTTGATGTGGAAGAGCCCAGGTCAGAGCATGAGAAGGCTGGGTCAATTCCAGGTCCTGGGCCAACTGGATGTGTGATTTTAGGCAGGTATCTCATGATCATAGGATCATTTGAGGAAACACATACAGTTAGAGGAAAGAAGGTACTTTGTAGCATTAAAAATAGTATGTGCATGATGGTTCAAAGCAGGGCAGAATTTGTAGCCATAACCTCTAATCTCCAGTGAATACTTCATTCATTCATCAAATATTTATTGAGCACATACTCTGTGCAAGATACTGTACTACGAAGAAAACAAAGAAACTCTACTTAAGGGCTTCCAAGCGTCTAGTAGAAATGGGAAATGTACACACACAGCAGTGATGGAGAGACAACCCTAAGAGGTAGGTACAATTTTTGTTGTCTCATGGATGAGATGAACAAACAAAGGCACAGAGAGTTTGCAGAATTTCTGTAAGCATGCACAGCTAGTAGGTAGGGAAGCTAAAATTTGAATCCAAGAAGTCTGGCTCCACTATACCACCTTTAATTAACTACCCAAAGTCACCTAGGAGTGGCTTACAGGGTAAGTGTGAATGGGGGGGAAGTTGCAAGCCCAAATAGATCCTAACCACTACACAGGCCAGAGGACAGGCCAGGGTGCTCGTGTAAGGTCAGGAAGGCACCGTGGCAATGGTAGGCTGGGGCATGTGGACAGGATTTGGGAGGATAAAATAGAGCCACAATCTCAGAAGCAGAGTCAAGCCAGAGGCAGCAATGGGACAAGAGCAGATCTGTTTTCCATTCTACACGTGGGCACATGCTACAGAGAAAGTGGAATTGGGCTTAGGCATGTATGGAAACCTGCTAAGCAGAACTGTGCAAGATGGAGAACAGTTGCTATCTTCAGACTATCCCAACATTTCCTCCTTAAGTAGTCCCAGCTGAGGAGGAGAATTTACACATTATATAGTACTCTAGGGACACAGCTCCAAACAGCCACCTACACTTCCAAAATTTCTAACCCCAAATTTTTATTTTTAAAATAAAAAGATTTGCACTCAACTATTTCATAAGCCAGGTTTACTCAAATATGCAACTGTTACTCTATATTGTTTTCCTCCAAGACAAATTAGCATTGCAGAAAACTGTTTCTCTATGCCTGGGCCTAGGCCACCCCAGTTTAAATCTTATGCCCAGAGGTACATGTCTCCAGTCCAAGTAGCAAAAGACTCAGACCTGGAGCATCTTGGAAGATTCTCCAGCTTTGGCATGACCAACTGTGTTTCAATTTACCCATCACCAGAGGCAGGGCGGAGAGGAACAGCAGCACCTGAAGTCAGGGAGGCCGGCTAGATGCTAACCCAGGCAAGGGAGGGCCTGGCCCAAGGTTAAAGTGTGCTGACCCAAGCAGAAGCACTCCAAGGGAAACTGGTGGTGTAGTAGTGGCCCTTGGGAAAGTGTAGTGAGGCAGGGGAACCACATGTACACCACTGAAAGGTCACCCCACTCTGGAAGTGACAACTCAGAAGGGTGTCCCCCCCATGTACTTCCACTTCCAAGCTACGTTCTAAGGCAGAGCAGCATCAAAAGAGACCTGCTCTCTCACCCCCACAGCCACAGCACATTCAATATACTCTCAGCTAAGGGCCAGAGTCCCCTGCCACGGGCTGGGTAGATCCCCAGCTACAGTGCCTCAGCCCTGGCCCTGTGGGAGAACTCAAGAAGATACAGCCCCAGGCCTGCTGCCCAGACAGTGTGCGGATCGCCCAGGAGAAGCTGTACTGCCTCCGACCCCTGCCCCAACCAGCCTGTCCCTCTGGCCCAATGAGTCAGCTCCTCTCGGCTCAGATAGACTTGTTGGGCCGGAACTGCCAAGAAAAGCTGAGAGCTGCCCCTAATAAAAGACAACACTGAGCCAGCCTCTTACACAATCCACCCCGAGAAAGGCACCCTACATATAGCCCAGCCACTGGCCTGCTCACCCTTTCTGCCTAGCAATGGAACATCTCCTGGCTTCACCCCATCCCTGGGTGTGATCCCCCAGCCCAGTCTGCCCCCATTCTGCCTGACCAAGCATTCTCCCAGCTCTGCACACTTGATTTCTCTCTTTCAGAACTGTCCCCTGGCTCTGAAACCAGTGTAGCCCCTGCTCTCAGGAGCCCAGCCTGACTCACCAGGTTCCTCTCAGAGTGATGCTGTCACTGTGGTCCTCATGAACCAGACCAAAGGAAAGCAAGAGGGTTGCCCCCAGAGAAAAGGAAGCCCTGGGATCAACCACTGAAGTGCTCTTAGGTGGGAAAGGGGGTCTAAGTGTCCCATGAAGACATGAGGAACAGAACTGGAACCAGCAAAGGGTGAATGCCCTGTGGAGTTGACATTGGCTCCACAGATACAAGACTTTCCAATAATTAGGGCCATTCACAGGAAGAACAGCCAGCCTCCTGGGGCTGTGGGACTCCAGCCAATAGGAGAAAACATCCATCTGTCAGAGGAGCTAGAAAATGACAGAGAGCAGAGAACATCCCCTTGGTTCCTAAGGTTGTAAAATATTTATGGAAACTCTCCATGCATCAATTACAAGGTCTTGGGCAAAATTATCAGTTAATATTTTGGAAAATCTGCTAATCACTCTTCCCCTCTGGAGCTGCAATGACTTCCACAACTCAGTTAGTTAGACGATGACCTAAAGGGTGAGAATGACATAGATTCACCCCTAAATGACCAGGTCAACCAAGCACATGTGGGAGAGAGAGAGCTTTGACTCCACACTAATTCACACCAACAATTCAAGAAACCCCTTTCCATCCATGGCAGCAGGAGCATGCTGGATGAGGCACAGACTCTTCCTTTTGCTCATAGACATGAGTTTGCATTTCCTCTAGGAATGGGTGGGCTTTTAGAGAAAAGAGCCAAGAGAAGAATTTATAAATTAGCACAATAGAGCAGGCATCACATTTTCTAAATATTGGAAGAAGAATCAGCATCCCTGGCTTCATCTTTGATTGCCACCAACACTCCCCATGTGCCACCAGGCCCACAGTGGGATTTCCTGGCCCGACCAGCAGTTTTCCCAGGCATTGCTTTGGCCTAGAGTGTGCTTCTCTTATTTGCCTGCTTGGCCTAGTTCTGACATGACCATAGGGCCCTGGTGTCCCCCACGCTGGGAGAGCAGATTGCTGGGCTTACCCGGTGTCACCGCATTACCACATTGGTACTGAGGATCTGCTCATTGCTCTCTCCCCAGCATTGAAAGGCCTTTGAGTTGTGTTCCTTCCAGGGGACATCATGGGTGCACAATAAGCACCCAACACAGGGGGCTCTTACAGAGAGGATGGAGGAGCCAATCTAAGGAGCCTGACTTTCTGCAGAGATGCGGGACTGAGCAAAATGCTTTTCTGTCCATCTTTCTGAGGGAGAGGAAAAGGTGTGGGCAGTCAAGGAGAGGGCAGGAGTGCGCCAAGCAGATCATTATGTGTTCTTGGAAGCGGGTTTAATGGACTGGCTCAGAGCAGAGCAGGGAATGGGCTCTGAAGCCCTCAGACAGGACGTGGCCGGGGCAGGGATTCCATGTTCAGTTCTAACAAGTGGTGATGCTTTATGGAAACTTTTGAAAGATGTCCTGTTTCAGACCAGCCAGCTTGTACCTCATCTGGTAGCTCCAGCCATCTTTCCCTTCAGTTTGAGAACACAAGAAGGGAAATGAAAATCACTGACCGCCTACTATGTGCCAAGAACTAAGTCAGCGATTTGACTGTCCTAAGAATCCTAGGTTGCCCTTTGAGGAGGATGACCCATGGCCAGACAGCACAAGCAAACAGGGCTCTTTCCCAACTAGCGACCTTCTCTTTACGAGTACATTTTTGCTACAGTTTTCACCCCTGCCTTCAAGCCAAAATTCCCCCTTTTTAGCAGGATAAACATTCCCATGGCAAAGGAATGCTGTGTTCCCAAGGGGAGATACAAGCACATCGCTCCTGCCGAGGCCACGTGGGCTTGTGAAGCAGCGCTGGGCCCAGGCTCTGCTCACCCCGCCAGCGCCTGAGGCAGCCCGGGGTGGGATCTGGCTCTAATCTCAACTCTGCACCAAGCTGCCCATTCTTGGGATCTCTCTCTCCTATCACAGTGAAGAAAGCTAGCCACACAAAGTACAGGGAGCCACAGGAGGAGCAATTCCTGTTTTCCTCTTCTGGGCCTTGATTTCTCTATAAATGGGAATATTGTCTGCACGAAAGGGTGGTGAGCAATGTGTCTTTTAGGAGAGTACTTCAGAGAGTGCCTTTTTTGTGCAATCATTCATTCTCTTCTTAGTTCATTAAACATTTATCCAGGAGTTTTCACATATCAGGTTTTCTGTCAGGTGGTACAAACACACAAATTAAGGAAACAGTCTTTGGTCTTAAAAGGCTCATAATATATACACATTTCTCACCAAAAGAAATATAAAAATATTTGAAGTCTTGTAGTTAGAGAATAATTCTCAATTCCTATCTGTATTCTTAAGCACAATCACTTGAAAGCCATTCTGTCCTCGATTATATGATATATATTGTTTTCAAAAATTAACATCTCTGAAATTAAGATGCATCTTACTGTTGTGATTGGCAGCAATTTCTTTTCTCTTGGTGATGCATAAAATAATGATATATCTTGAAATTGATAATATTGTGGATTCAATGAAATACATTTTTTAAATGTTGTTATCCTTTTTCAACTAGACTTTTAATGGATTTTACAGCTACTGAATTTAACACAGTTCTTTCCAGAACTTTTACAGTTCATCCAGATGCCTGGTGTCGCATAGCTCCTGTGTCTAGATATCAGCCCACCTCTTTGTTTTCACGCGGAAATTTTTGCCAAGGGACCAGAGATGCTGTGTCACCTTTTGGCCACCAGAGGGAGAGAGCACAGAGGAAAGGGCCAGTTTCCTAGGCCTGGCGTTGTGGTCCACCCTCCGAAACCTTTCTGACATGGCCCCTCAGGGCTGGCCATCTCCACCCCTCACCGAACCTCCCCCCCCCCCCCCGCAACAGGGTCAGAAGAGAGGGAAGGGAAAGATCCCCACTCCAGCGCAATGGCAGCAGCAGGATGGGTGGGAGTTGAATGATCCTTTTAGAACCACACAAAAATGAGCTATGGCTTCAGGAGCTCCTTGCTCCTGGGAGTGAGAACGTGTACTAGACTTGGCCCTGCTTCCGAAAATGCAGGGCTGGTGAGCTCTTCTTAAATCACTGGAGACTCCTGAGACCCACAGGGATTTGTAAAGTTCTCCAAGGAAGAGTTCCCACTCTAGTATTCACCTGGAGCCTCATCTACAATTCCTTTCTTCCTTCTTTCCTTCCTTCATTTCTTCACCCTTCCTTCCTTCTTTTTCATATTTGTTTATCGAACACCTACTGTATGTCAAGCACTGTCCTAGGAGCCATGGATACAGCAGTAAACAGAACAGAAGGGGCCACTATCCTTATGAATATTGAGTTCTGGATGGGGGCTTCACAAATAGATACACAAGTCTACCCTGAGGAGGAATACTGGGTCCCATGAGAGTACACAACAAGAGAGTGCTAGAAGGAGGATGGATCTGGCAAGGTTTCTGTAACAAGTGGTAGTCAAGACATAGTTCTCCAGCTAAAGAGTGAGGAAGAAGCCTTCCCAGCTGATGGACCTGTACATACAAAGGTCCTGAGATGGAAAGTGCTTGACACCTTCCAGGTACTCCTGGGAGGCCGGCGTGGTGCCCAGAGCCCTGGGAAAAGAGAAGCTGGGGATGGGCTACAGCTTGTGGGAGCTTGTCGTGCAAATCCTTGACACCATACTGAAGATGTGTTTTTTCATCTGAAACCTGTGGTGGGTTTTAAGCAAACAACCAACTTGAGTGGATCTCAGTATTCATATGATAACCGCCCTGTGGAGTATGGCTTGGAGAATAAATCTGAGGGAAAGTGAAGGAGATGTACATATGAGAATTCTGGATAAAAAGCGTGAGGTGAAGGTAGCTTGCTGTTGACTGTGAGCATGAAGGTACATTTCAGACATAGAATTACTAGTTTTGGAGCGTGGAAGAGGGGAAGCATTAAATGTGACTCCTGAGTTTTCTGAAGGAGCAGCTTAGAGGGGGAGAACTTTTCCTGGGTGGGCATCTCTGAGGGAGCACAGGATTGGGGAAACATTATCAGTTTTCAGCATCTTAACTTTAAGCTACTTCTGGAACATCCACGTGCAAGGGTAAAGTAGACAAATGACTCTATTAATCCAGTGCCCACAACTGGACTGGAAATTGGATTTGAGAGTCATAGGCATGCAGATGGAATATAAAGCCATGGTGATCACTGGCATCAGCTGTGTAGGAGCATCAGTGAAGAAGGAAAAAGTGCACCAGAACAGAACTCTTCAGAATGCTTGTGTGTGCAGGAGGCAGAGCCAGCCAAGGAGAAGTGAAGAAGCAGCCAGAGAAAGGAACAGCTACAAAGCTAAACTGGTGCGTGAAGGAGGGATGGTCAACTCTTAGAACACAACTGAGCAGTCTCTTGAGATGAGGACTGGAACATGTTTGGATTCGCCAACATTCAAGTCTTAGAGACATCAGCAAAGGCAGTGGTAACAGAAACCAGAATGAGATGAACTAAACAGAGGGAAAGAAGCGCCAAGTGTCCATTTGTGGTGGCAATGATAAAGTGAAAGCAGTCTATTCTGTTTATGAAAGTGTAGTCACGGTCGGTTGCTTGAGGAAAGCTTGGGAAAATTAGGGCATTGGATTTGTCCTGGCTGAGATTTCACCACACAAGCAAAATGAAGGGAGATGGGAACAAGGGAAGTGAAAGAAGTAAAATGAAATCTAAGCTGGTCAAGGAGGGAAGGAAGATAGGAGGCAGGTAGAGCTAATAGATCAGAGGTCTCCAAGAAGTCAAAGGGCTAGATCAGAGAGGGTACACGAGCAGACGAGGTGAAATTACAGGAGGTAGTAGCCAGAGGAGGGATTTGATTTTTGAGAATTTATTAATGTGTGTGATAATAAATCTTTGCTGTGACTTTGGAAATTGGTGGCTGGAAAGAGGAGGTAGAAAGACTCAGTGGAGATGAAGAGGATGAGGATCTGAGAAGCCAAAGAAGATGATGAATTATCTGCCTGGACATTGAAGTTGCTTTGAATCACTGGAGTGGGGATGAGCACCGAAACCCATACCTGGATGAGACAGGAACCAGAAAGTCAGTAACGACAGTGAGCAGTTAGACGGGGGGAAATGGTCGCGTGTAAGTCTCAGAGAAGAGAGTTTCTGCACAAGCAAGGTGAGAGGGTGGTCTGGAAGCAAAAGTGGAAAGCAAAGAATCTCCTTTATTGGGAGGAGGAAATAGCCCAAGGAAATGCTAATGCAGGGGTAGGGGCCTTCATTCCCTGTGGAAGAGACCTGTACAATCTCTAGCAGAGTCTGTGAAGTTAAGTGTAAGGAGTGGTTGCACCTAATTAGGGATCTGCAATCCCTGTCCTAAGACTTTCTGTAACTCAGGGCAGGCAGTGTGGAGCAGTGGGGAAATTTTTAGATCATACTGAGAGATCCCCAAAGTTTTTTATACCACTTCTGAGAAGCACAATAAAGTATATAAAGACATAACTGAGCTGCAGGAGACAAAAGAAGAATGGCTGGAGTAACTAAATGGGAAGGAGAAAAGTACAGCAATACCAGGGGGTAAAAGGATGAAAAAAGAAAACTGGAGGCCTTGAACAGAGCACAAGAGCAAGCTGTGTCCTAAGACCTGGCCCTAGTGGGAAGGGCAAAGAGCCTCATATGGAGCGGATAACACCTCCAGCTTCCGGTAGAATGTACCAGAGCCTTGTGCTGTTCCTAGAGGAGTAAAAGGGAGAAGGGACTAGATAGGGCATGGAGGAGAGAGGAGAGACAAGGGAGATTAGTGATCAGCTGTAAATAGTCTTCACAGCAACTTAGATAAGGCATTTCTTTTAGCCTCTCAATCAGTACTAGATCTATGTGTTATGCATCAAGGAGGAATTTATACACACATCTAACTACCACAATAAGATAGCAGCAGGTAACATGAAAGGTAGAAAAAGTCTTTCTTCAGTAGTTAAAAAAAAAAAAAAGATATTTCTAAGCAGGTGGTCAGGAAGTTATTTCCACCAAGAAGAGACTTCCTTCTGGGCCTGGACAGATGAGAGTATTTGGAAAAGTCAAGCTCACATGGATGAAGAATAGCTCCGGGCCCTTCTGGCAGCACCAGCTACAGCAACAGTAGGTCCCACAACTATCACTGCTCATGTCCCAGGTCAGAAGCCTCCTGAGGTGTTAGTCTAACCTCAGCCAAGTCCCTGTGGCCCTGACCTTATTACTTGTTTTTTCTCTTCCCCTCTCACCAGTCGCATGACAGATGAGCGATCGCCCCCTGAAAGAGATGTCTGATAACAGCAGTCCTCTCCTGCCTGAGACCCTTTCAAGCAGATCCACCCTCTATGAGTCAGAGCCGAGCAGCCCTACCTGGCCCCCAGGCTCCCAAGCCCTACCCTTGCTGGAAATGCCTGAAGAAAAGGTGAGTAATGTCCACTCTGAGATGTTTTCCAGGTGGGAAGCTGAGGGAGGAGGGAAGTGAAGGATGCTGCTTTTCCAGCTTGCCAGTGGACTCAGTATTTACCAGGAAACACCACTCCCCAGGGGGATTCTGCCTTAATTATTACACGACCACACCTGTGATTGGACCTACCTAGCCTTCGATCAAAAACCTGGCTCTGAGTGAGCTACAGCTTCAAGGACAAGTAGAGAACACACACACTGATACACCAGTCTTCCAACCAGTTTCCAAACTCTCTGCCCTTGAACTTGCTCCTGCTACATAGGTTGTATTGACAGTGTCCTTTGAAACTAAAGTTTTTTAACTAATTAACTCTGGTTCATCTAATCTTTCTTTGATTCTTATATTTTTGGTGCCGTATCTTACGGAGCCATCTTCTATAAGGTCACGAAGATTGTACCAATTTTTAATAGCTTTAGCACTTACAGTTAGGCCTTTTATTTAGAGTTAATCTTTGCATATGGTGTAAGATAGAGGTTCACCTTTTATCTTTGTATGTGGAAATCCAGTTGTCCCAAAACCATTTATTGAAAAGACTATTCTTTCTCATTGTCTTGGTATCCTTATCAAAATTTAATTGACTATAGCTGTATGAGGTTATTTCCCAACTCTGTTCAATGTCACTGATTTATATCTTTATCTTTATGATAGTACCACACCAGCATAATTACTAAAGCTATCTATTTAAGTTTTAAAATCAAAAAGTGTGACCCCTCCCATTTTGTTATTTTTTCAAAAATATTTTATCTTGAGACTCTTGCATTTCCATATGACTTTCAGGACCAGATTTTCCATTTCTTGGGAAAAAGGTGACTGAAAAATCAATTTGGGGAATACTGCTATTTTAACAGGATTAAGTCTTGTGTAGACAGAGGATAACTTTCAGTTTATATATGTCTTTAATTTCTTTCAGTGGTGTTTTGTAGTTTTTGGTGTACAGATTTGCACTTTTATTATTAAATTTATTTCCCAAAAGTTTAGTTTTTTGATTCTATCATAAATATAATTGTTTTTGTAATTTTATTTTCAGATTGTTCATTGCAGGTGCATGGAAACAAATTGATTTTTTAATATTGATCTTCTATCCTGTAACCTTGCTGAACTTATTCATTACCTTTAATAGGCCCTTTTGCAGACTTCTTAAGAATTTCCCATATAAAAACACATACCATCTATAAATTGAGATAAGTTAACTGCTTTCTTCACAGTGGGTTGCTTTTGCTTCTTTTCCTAGCCCAATGTATGGACTAAAACATCTAGGATTATGTTGAGTAGAAATGGCCAGAGCAGATATCTTTGTCTTGATCTTAGAGGGAAAAGAATTCAATCTTTTATCAGTAAGTGTGACATTAGCTATAGGTCTTTAGTAGATGTTCTTTATCAAGTTGAGTAATCTTTCTTCTGTGATTAGTTTATTGAGGGCTGGATGCATTTCAAGTGCTCAATAGCTTGTCCTTTTGGCTATAATAGCTTTAGACCAAGGAGTCCACATACTGAGGGGAGTATGAATTTGAATGGGAAAAAACAATTTATCTTTGTTTTCACCAACTTCCAATGGACTTTAGCATTTACGTCAATACAAATTTAGGCAGTGAACCACACAGCCATATTAGTATTACCTGAGTTTCTATCAGTGTCCTAGAGTGGGCTCCAGGAATCTGATTTTTACATGGAGACTTGCAAATAAGAAGGCCACTGGGGTGTGGCTTTGGACTAACACAGAGAAACAAAGGCAACAGGATTAGGAAGGAGACATTGAGTTGTCTTGCAGTCACAAAAAAGGCCTGGATGGATCCCATGGTGAGCTGAGCATCTGGGATGGCCTTACAGAATCACCCTGAGTTGGGGTGAGGTAGTCCCATATGTTCACTCATCATTAATCTTAAATTATCACATATATTAATCTATTTTGCATGTATAGACCACAATTTTTTTAATATTGTGATGATTATATTTCAGTATAATTGGTTTTCTTTGTAATCTTATTCACTTTATATATCCATGATATTCTTTAAATTTCCAAAAGGAATCCACGGCATGAAATGTTAAGAAGCCCTGCTATGAAGAATGAGCAGTAACCCTGGGAAGGTCAGGTTTATACACAGTACTCTGGACAGCTTTGGATATGGACATATGTCTCCCCCTTTGTACCATGATCCTTCATCTGTATCAAAAGACCCAGTAACCTCCTCTGTCCCCAAATGCTCCTGCTCTCAAGAAGGAATATTACTTAATATCTCCTCATGACTTTTCTTGGAAGGATCTCCGATCAACTGCTGAAGATAGCCACATTGTGAAAATTGAAAAGCCCAATGAAAGGAGTAAAAGGAGAGAGAGTGAGGTACCTCACCAGGGCTCTGCAGGCCAGGGAGGCTTCAGCCTCTTCCAAGCAATGGGCTACCTCACAGGCGACATGAAAGAGTATAGGAACTGGCTGAAAGGTAAGCAAATGCCCAGGAAAGAAGCATGGGCCAAGCAAAAGACAACCCTCCCTCCACTACTCCCTCTCTCCTCCTTGATAAAGGCTTCTGCAGACGGGAGTGGGGACTCCAGCCCTGAGCTGACTCTGGGCGGGTGCAATATATCCCACTAACCTGGGGATTCCCACCGTTGTAGAATTAAATGCATTTCACTGATCTTGGTCCTTGGCAAATTGTTCATTCCCATGTGGAATAGCTATAGGGCAACCACATGAGCAACACAGAGGACATTTCCTGAACACACTGAATGGTCATTTCTTCATTTGTTCCACAGCCTTTTATTGTGTGCCAAGAAAATATTGGCATCACCCTCCCCAAAGTTTCAGAGTTCTTTCCTTTTAACTTTCTCCTGAACGAAACAACACCACCCTTCCCTGCCTCAACTCACCCCCCACCGGCACAGGTTGCCCTGGAAACCAAACTAGAGAAGGAGGCAGAATGTATGTCCCTTCTTCTTCTACACCTGGCTTCCTCTGGGCCCTGATTCAATAATGATTTTCACAGCTGGGCTGAAACGATTTCTTTTCCAGTTTCCTTTCCTCAGGCTACTTTCTTTGCTGCTCAGATCCTGGCCCTCAACTGAGTCATACAGCACTACACAAAAAGAGTTTCCTTCCCTCCCTACTCCTTCCCTAACACCAATAAATTTCCCTTGGAATGCTCCTGGGGCTGCCTTACCAACCAAGCCAATGACTGGAACTGAGTTAAATTGGTCTCAGCATGGTGCCTCAGTCTCTATAGCAAAAAGGGCCATTCAGAGACTTGAGGTGGGTGCCACCCCCCACCCTGCCCAGGCTAGATGAGAAGCGATTCCTGACTCATGCACCCCCCTGTGCCTTGCTTTCAATGCCAAGCAGTGGTCCAGCAGGGCAGCAGGCAGGACCCTGTTGATGGCTCTGTCTGTTTCTTGTAGATAAGCACCTGACCCTGCAGTTCATAGACTGGATCCTCAGGGGAACAGCTCAGGTGATGTTCGTCAACAACCCTCTCAGCGGCCTCATCATCATCATAGGGCTTCTGATCCAGAATCCCTGGTGGACAATTACTGGGGTTCTGGGGACAGTGGTCTCAACCTTAACTGCTCTTGCCTTAAGCCAGGACAGGTGAGTTCCTCCCTACAGACCTCTTGGCAAGACACATGGAGCAGACAGGTGAAGCTTTTACTTGACAGGGCAGCCAACCTTAGCCTAGCAGCCAGCCAGGCTCCTGAGTGCCAACTTTGAGCAAGTCACTGAAGGACCCTACAGGAATAAACTGCTCCGACCCTCAGCAGGTGACCCCATCAGGCTCTGCTTGACTCTGGAGACTAGGGAAGACTCCCTGTAAGAGAGGTGCAGAGAAATGCTTAAACTGCTCTTTCCTCATGGAGCCTATAATCTCGTTTTAGGAGATATGGTTAATGGGCAATTAATGTGTCAGAATAACAACACAACAGATGCGGCGGAGCATTGGGAAGATTAGAAAGGACATCCTAGAGATAGGCATGGTGGGTATGGAGAATGGGAGAGAGGTGAGAAGAAAGGGGAATATGATGGGGACACTGAGGAAGGGAATGCTCAGGAGCATCAGGATGCATCGAGGCAGCATGGGGAGGGACCAGCTTTGCTGACTCCGAGGCACTGGTCAGTGCAAAGTCAAGTAATAATAACAACAAGTATTTTGTAGAACTCAACTATTTCTTCGGACTTTGCTCTATATTATTCCAACAGTTCCCAGATTTACCTGATAGACTCCCCAAATGTGATATTAATTCAGTTTAAATCTGAGCATGGTGGCACATGCCTGTAATTCCAGCATTCTGGAAGGCAGAGGCAGAAGGACCACCACCAGTTAGAATCCAGCCTAGGCAACTGAGTGACTTAGGGAGACCTTGTTTCAAAAATAAAAATTAAAATGAAAGGGGATGTAGCTCAGTTGGAAAGCCCTGGGTTCAATCCCCAGTACTCAAAAAAAGGGGGGGTGACACAATTTCATCCCACCTGCTCTCCCTCCCTCCTGTAGATAGATGCTCTCGTTCAGTGAATCCGGGAGAAGTATTTTTGACAAGGTCTTCCCAAAAGCTTCTGATGGTCAAAGAACTTGGAGAAATAGATACTAGATTATCCCATCTTACTGTTTTTGAGGTGGAGGTTTGCAGATCATGAATCAAATGTCAACAGCATTTTAAAATATTAAAACAATAGAATAAAACAAAGCAAACTAGACCAATCAGTGCACAGTGAAGGTAAATAGGATTTTGTGAAATTTTGTTTGATTTATGTTGGGATGTGGTAGAGGAGAACTAGATCATAATGTAAGATGTATACCTTACAGTGGGTTTCTCTGCAAAAACTTACAAAGTACCATCATGCCTTGTTCCATGGGAGCATTGCTGATAATGGGGCCCAGGGGTACAGCAGTGAACACGGACAGGCTCCACCCCCCACCCCCCCAGCTGTACAAGAGGACAGACCTCAAGCTCCTGAAGCTCATTCTCTGGTCAGAACCTTGCAGGAGATTTGCCCAGTACCCTTCCTAACCCCTCCCCCACTCCCCTCTCCCAGTAGAGCTATTGGAAAGGTCAAGGCAGCGTTGATCGGGGTCAAGGAGACAGGTTTAGGGAACACAAGTTTCCCCTCTGAAACAGTCTGAGGCAATAGACCCAAGTTTGATTCTAGACACTTCGGGACACTCCAACTGAGACAGAGAGATGACCACATGGGCATCATGAGTGCATTCAGCGGGTCTGTGTGGGCACAGACACACAGAGAGGGAAAGCAACCAAACTTCAGCCAGGCAGAACTGTATGCAGTGCAGTATGAAAACACTCCCTCTCCTCCTTGCCTTCATCCCTCCTCTCTGTCCCTCCTCCCTTGCCTTTCACACACCAACACACACACACACACACACACGTTCCATATCACACATCATGACTTCTATGAGATTTTCCTACACTTAGTAGTCTGAAATGCCCCTGAAAAGCAAAAGCAAAGAGCTTAGCCACCGATAAGAGTGCATAATTTACCTCTATATCAGCAAAAATAAGCAAGTGTGTTTGTTTGTGTGTGTGTGTGTGTGTGCAGCTATGTGACTACTCAATACTAATGCAGTGCACTCTTTTGTAGTACTAGTAAAGGAATCATTTTGATTATACAAGTCATCTAAATTAGTCCCCCCCCCAGGGGGGGCAACAAGTACCACCAAATTCCAATGCAAAACACCTGTCTCCTCCCCAGGTCAGCCATTGCCTCAGGACTCTGTGGCTACAACGGCATGCTGGTGGGACTGCTGGTGGCCTTGTCCTCTGAGAAGTTAGACTACTACTGGTGGCTTCTGTTTCCCGTGGTCTTCACAACCATGGCCTGGTGAGGCATCTACTTCTCCTTACAGATTCATAGGACCCTAAGATGCTCGTGCTGTGGGATCCATTGTCTGCATAGATGGGATGGTTTGTTCAGCAAGACACAGTGAAAGCCCATGAGGTCAGGAGCTATACAAGGGGATCATGCCAGGATATGGAATAACAGAGACCTTTTAAAGCAGCAAATGGCAACAAGTTTTTATTGGGTGGATAATCTTTGGATGATAGATTTAAGAATAAAGCCTAAAATGTATTAAGTAGTTCCTATATGCTAAGCACAGTGCTAAGCAAGGTAGGGTTATTTTTGTCCTCAGTGTATAGAAGGAAAGACCAATGCAGAGGTTAATTAACTTGCCCCAGGTTATACTGTAAAAAACTTTTTAAAACCGTGCTTTCTTTTTCATTATGGAAAAAAAGAGAAAGGGAACAAAAAGAGAGAGAAAGAAATGAGTGAGTATGATACAAGAAAAATTCTGGGCCACAAAAAAGAGCAGGTTTATTATATTTTATATTATTTCTGTTGCATTTTCTTCTTTTTTATTTTTTATTAATACAAGTTTGTCATACTGATGTTTGATTGGCCAATTGGTTCGTGTATGTAACAGATCTTGCTCATTTTCAATCCCTTTACCCCCTTTCCTTCCTCCTCCCTCATCCCATCCCTAGAGTCTACCTTCTCTTTTCCTATCATCTTTCCTATATTTCATTCATTTATTTATATCTTAGCCTTCTCATATAAGAGAAAAAAATGCAACCTTTACCTTTCTGAGTCTGGCTTATTTTGCTTTGCATAATGGTCTCAAGTTTTGGTGCTGGGTTTCTGAATCCAGACCTGCACAATTAAGCCCCAGGATGCACAGGAATCATCTATTCTGTGGTATAACCAGAAACTAAAAGCTGAAAATTCACTTGTGGTAGAATCAGAAGGCCTTCTTGGAACAGAGGTCTATATGTAAAGCATATCATCTTTGGACTGGAATCACCAATTGAGTTCTTACTCATGAAGGAAGGCAGTTAAGAACAAATATTCGTTGAGATCACAAAATATGTGTGAGCACCCAGTCACTCACAATGTGGTCCTTAGTTCATTTGATTTACAGCAGGTCAGTAGCTTATCCAGGAGTCTCAGAAGTGGGCCTGCTTCATGGTGAACCCTTGCCCCAGCCCCTGACTGCACATGTATGTACCACCCTGTGCTTAATTCGCTCAGACATGGTGATTTATTCCTGTTCTTAGCAATAAATCAGACGTGGTGATTTATTTTTAAAATCTCTAAGAAGTAAATGTCTTTCTTTGGTTTCAAAGTCTGGAATTACTAATTTAGTTTAAGTACTGTTTCATTACTTTGTAGTAGTGCTTGAAAATATATTACTACATTAAGCATTGAGTATTTTATATTTCCTCTTGGGATTTCTTTCTTTCTTCATCCACTGGGACAAAAAGATAAGGCCATCATTTATACAGCTTTAACACTACTCAAACACATGTCCCCTGTGCTGAGCAGAACTTGTCCTCATTTGCATATGTTTGGTTTATAACTACTTAGATTAAACCTATCAGCACATCCCCGTCAGCCACATGGCACTGGGTGGCAGTTAGACTCAGTGCCCTCTGTGCCATTTTCCAATTTAAAAGGCAGAAACCATTAACTCCTTGCCCTAGGCTGTCTGCTACCACTCCAGTACAGTTCTTAGTCCATTCATACAGCCTTTGAAATGCAATCCAGGTAGCGTGGGTATTAGCAGTGCCATTTTCCACGTTTATCCAGTGAACAAAGATTTGAGTGCCTGGGACTTGTGTTGAGTACACAGACTATCCTAGATGCCGAGGATGGCATCTAGGATTTATCCAGATTTATCCAGTGAACAAATACCTGAGTGCCTATACTCAACTTGTGTTGAGTACTCAGACCATCCTAGATGCTGAAGATAGCTGTGAACTGGGAAAGAACTCCGTTCTCTTGGAGCTTACATTCTGAGTAAAGATAGAGATAAAACTCATAAACTAATTAATGAAAGAAGGTCATTTCAAGACACCATAAGTGCTTTCAGGTAAACAAAATGGCATCGATGGGCCCAGAGACTGATTCCAGGCATGGGTGATTAGGAAAGGCCACTTTACAAATGGGACATTTGAGCTGTCATTTAACTGATAAGAAGATATCTGCCATGTGAAGATCTGGATGAAGGGTTTCGAAGACTTTCCCACCAGGGCGGGTATGATGTGTTCAAAAACAGAGGCAAAACCAGTGAGGCTGAGACCCAGTGAATGATGGAGGAGCAATAGAAGGTGAACACAGAGAGTAGATGAGGGTCAGCCTCACACACCCCATAGATCTAACAAGTCTTAAGATTTTTATTACAACTAGTAAAAACAGGACGCCATTAAAGGGTTTTAAGCAGAGTTGTGATGCATGTAGTTTAAATTTAAACAAACCCCTTTGCTTGCAAAGTAGAAAATGAATTTAACTACTCAGAAGCATAGTTAGGAATCTGTTATAATGACCCACAAAATGATGAGAGGGGTTCGGACTAGAGTGCTATCTGTGAACATGACCAGAAGTGATTGACTACGAGGTATGTTTTAAGAAAGATAGAGGCAACAGGACTTTCTGGGAGGCTGAGGATACAAAGGAGAAGAAAGAAAGTTCAATACATTTCCATTATCTGTCTAAGCACCTGGGTTACAGAGAGGACTAAGAGAAAAATATGTTGGAGGCAGAGATGGGATGTAATGACTTCTATTTAGACACATTACATGTTAGACTTTCAAGTAGAGAGGTTGAGAAGATAAGTTAGAGATGTACAAATCTCTAACTTTGTGATATAATCAGGATTTGGAAGGCAGAAGCATATAGAAAGTATTTCATCCAGAGAACTCAAGAATATCACTCAAAAAGGACGATTAAGACAAAAAGAAGAATCAAGATAGAGTTGTAGGGTTTTCCAACATATAGATGTCTGGCAGAAGAGGGTGAAAGTCAGCAAAGGGGAGTAAAGAAAGAGCAGGCAGGAAGAAAACCAAGAAAGTCCAAAGTCACAATAACTCACACAGACAATGAGAGAGCCCAACCTTAAGAAGACCAGGAATGACTGCAGATATGTCAAAACAGGTGTTACTGGTTCACTGGTGAGCTGGTCAAAGCTATTTCTGTGATGTAATGAGAACACACACCTGACTGGAGCAGGTTTAGGAATGACTTGCAGCAGAAAAATTGGTATAAAAAGATTAACACCTCTGTGTGTGTGTGTGTGTGTGTGTGTGTGTGTGTGTGTGTGTTACTGAGGATTGAATCCAGGGTCTTCACACTAAGATACATTCCAAGCCCTTTTCATTTTTTCAATTTTTTGAGACAAGTTCTCACTAAGTCATTAAATTGCTCAAGCTGGGCTTGAACTTGCAGTCCTCTTGCCTCAGTCTCCCAGAGCTCTGGGACTACAGGCATGTGCTACCTCATTCAGCTGATTGCCAGCCCTTTTGAGAAGTATTGCTGTAAAGAATAGTAAAGAAATAGAGAAGTAGTGGGAGTGGGCATCTGGTTAAAGGGTGGGATTTTTAAAGGTAGGACATACTAGAGCTTACTAGAGATTGTTGAGAATGAGCTAGAGAAAAAGGTAAGATGAAAACAAGAAAAAGAGGAGAATATTAAAAAAGTGAAGTTCTTCAAACTGTTCAGATACAGGGCCAGGGATTTAACTCAGTGGTTTCGCCGCCTGCTGCGCAAGTGCAAGGACCCGAGTTTGATCCCCAGTACCAAAAAAAAAAAAAAAACTGATCAGATCCAAAGAACAGAGAAAAGAATTAGTGCATGGAGGAACAGGGATGATTCCATCAAATGAAAGAGTCAGAGAAGCAGAGTACATAGGAACAAGGCAGACAAGGTGCAGATTTTTATGGTTGGGAAAATGAAACATTTCTCATCTTGTCACTTCTATTTTTTTAATGAAGTAAAGTCTGTTTGTTGGCTGAAATAAAAGCGAAACAAGCGGTAAAGATTTGAAGAGAAAGGTGAAAATGTGAAATGGTTCTCAGCATCTTGGAGACTTAATGTGCTAGGGATGTGCAGTAACATTTTCAGGCATGTCCAAATGCTCACTCAAGATTCAAGGTAGACCAGTCGGCCAGATCATGTGATTTCATGTTTGGTCCAGCAGTCTCTGAGTTCAGGAGATGTGAAGTGTTAGGTATCTAGGGTGGCTGATCCCTTCCTGAGGAAACTGAGACTAAGAGAGATTAATGACCTGACATCACTCACTCATCTGGCAAGTAAAAGAGTTATGACTGGCATTCAGCTCCATCTGTATCCAAAATTCATGCTCTTTCCTAGGAAGAGGCTAAGAAGACAGAGGGTACAAACAACTGAAGTTCCATTTTCACCTGACAGTTCCCAGAGTAGCACTTAGTGTTTTTGCTGAGCCTAAGGCTGAACATGACCTGCATGCAATGGCAGCTTCCTCCTAGAAAGTTACACCCCCAAAATGTTTTCACAGCCCAGGACAATAACTGTTGTATGTCTTTTTTTTTTTTGGTACTGGGGATCGAACTTGGGTCCTTGCGCTTGCGCAGCAGGCGGCGAAACCAATGAGCTAAATCCCTGCCCAACTGTTGTATGTCTTAATGACCCAAAGGCAATAATTTCATTTTGTAATGATTGCATTTTAATTACTCTTCTCAATTTAAGAAACAAGGAAATATTTAAATTGAAAGGTGTGATCAAAAGATACAGTAAATGTTTAAATTAAAATTTATTATACTAAAAGACACATTGCCATTAAACCCCCTTGAAATACTCCCTCTTGCTTTAAACACATTTATCCCACCATTCTTGCCACTTTCTGAAGCAGTTCTAGAAGTCCTTTTTCATGAGTAGCTGCCTCAATGTCCTGAATTGATTCAAAATGTTTATGGCAATTTCTGTCTAATAAAACTATTACAGTGCATCCTTATTCATTGGTCCTGGCACTGTGAAATTTCTGGATCTTCCCTAAAAGGTAAACATTTTGAATTTATTCTTGACATCAAAATAATTATGGCAGCACAACTAAAGACATGAAAGAGAACTTCCAAAATTGCTTCAGAAAGTGACAAGGATGACGGGTTAAGTGTGTTTTAAGTAATGTATTAATGAGAATCAATGGCAATGTGGCTTTTACTATAATAATTTTTTAATTTCAACAATCACCATATTTTGTGATCACACCTCATATTTCCTATAGTATTCTGTACAAAATGTTACATTTTTAAAATTAATTTTATTGGTACATTTTAGATGTACAATATAATGACATTCATCATTGGAAATTTGCACCTTTACATAATCTCTCTTGGTTCTTATTTTTTCCCCATTCCCATGCCCTCCCTTCAATTCCTCCACACCTCCCTATTTACAAAGACTTTGTTTCCATTTTTTCATTTTCTCATATTAATTCCATAATGTTATATTTTTTACATTTGTTTCTCAAAGGTGTAAGCTCATACTGAACATCTTATTTCCAATCCCAGATCAGAGGACCACTGGACTCTTGGGGAAGCCAAGAAATAACTATGACAAGGAGAGGGATGGTGAATAGTACAGTGGCCACTGTTGATAAGACAGACCGTGTCTACCTAAGGATGCTCAGTTAAAAAGACAAGGTCAACCTAAGTGATTGACCCTTTGTCTCTTCCATCTTCAGCCCAGTTGTTTCTAGTGCCTTGAATTCCATCCTCAGTAAGTGGGACCTACCAGTCTTTACACTGCCCTTCAACATCACCTTGACCCTGTACCTGGCAGCCACGGGCCACTACAACCTCTTCTTCCCCGCAACACTGGTGGAGCCTGTGTCTTCAGTGCCCAATATCACCTGGACAGAGATTGAAATGCCCTTGGTAAGTTACCTAATGGTGATGAGTTGAGACTCTTAATTTCCACTAGATTCCCCTAGATTCTCACTAACCAGCTTGTAGATTACCCAGGCTCTTGGCTTTGCTAGAAACCCCTCTGAAATCAAATAATGGGCCTCAGCAAAGACCAGAGTTGCTGCTACATCCATACTTCCTCTCAACAAATATCTACCAACCATCTAAAATGTGCTGGACATTTTTTCATTGTTGCCAATACACAAGGACTAAGACAACAATATCCCTGACCTCATGAAACTTACATTTACATAGGAAAACATACAACCTGCAAGTGAACAGATACTAGGTGCTAAATTGACAGTCGCAGAAAAATATTAGATAATATAATAATGTGATAAAGAGGCAAGAGCCTAAAATAAACTTTTAAAATTAGGATTTTAATGTATCAATAGAAGACAGAGGGTGAATTTTCACATACTTTCTATATCAATGGTTTTCAAGGAAGAGAGATTTTGCTCCTTGTGGACATTAGGCAATGTCTTGCGACAATTTTTATTGTTAAAACTAGAGAGGTGTAATTCATATCTAGTGAATAGAGGGCAGGGAACTGCCTATAGTGCATGGAACAGGTTCCTCCTACCACTAGGAAAGATTATACAGTCTAAAATGTCAACTGGGTCAAAGTTGAGAAACTCTGCTCTACATTCTACTATCATAAATGTGCATATTTATTTATTCTACTGAGCTCTAGATATTGAGAATAAAAAAATAAGAAAAATCTAATACAAGAGTAAGTTTATAGAATTATTTTGACTTGGTTAAACAAAAATAGCTAACAGCTAAAACTAAATCAAACTTGTAACAGACACTGTTTCAAACCATTCTAATATTAACTCATTTTGCTATAGTTATCCCATTTTACAGATGAGAAGACTAAGGCACAGAAAGAATTACTTGCCCTAGATCAGTGGTGGTGAACCTCTGGCACACATGCTGTAGGAGGCTGTTTATATCATTGAAAGCTCTAAAAGGTTCGCCACCACTGCTCTGATCAACCTGTAGCTACTAAACCTGGGCAACTAAACTTTGAACCATCACCTTCTAGTCTAAGGCAGAACACATACCTTCAGGTTGGACAATCCCAGTGAGATGAAAATCACTAATTCTCAAAGCAGTGAACCCCATCCATAGGTATCTTTAAGCATTAGAGGGCTCTTTATATGCCTGGGAAATCCATCCCCATTTGTCTTTCACCCATTGCTTCTAGCTCCGCTTTCTAGGGTAATTCAGAATATCGCTTCTGTGGCTGTCTTTTGAAAATTTGAAAACATATCCCACAACCTCAACTACTGTTTGTATGAAAGGACTTTTGAGCCCTTACCACTCAGCCCCGCTTGTTGCCTCTGTGTATCTGAACCTCAGTGTGACCTTCTATTGGCAATTAGCTCCAAACTCCCACTCCGGGTCCTTCAAGGAAAACATGTTCTAACCCTAAACCTGTCAGAGAAGGAAATGCTCCTCCACTTCAGGTGGAAATGCCACTGCAAACAGTGCAAATACTTTTTAAAGTTTTTTGTCTTTTTAAGTTTTGTCTTGGGCTGGGAGGTGGGATGGAGTGGGATCAGAGGCAGGGTTGGGGGCTAAAGTCAAAGGACTGGAAAAGACAGAGCCCCTCTCTCAGGTGGAAAAATGGGTGGGGAAGGAGCAGGGACAAAACTTTGACAGAATCATTGAGGATCAGCCCTGTGGCAAGTAGGCAAATTGACCTTGGATGCACAGACCCACTCTCTCTGATCTCGACCCAACGGGCATTGTCCAAGTGGCATGTGACATGACCAGAGACAAAGGTTCTCTAAGGCCCCAATCCATGCTGTGAGGGTGGACAATCCAGTGCCCAGGAGCCAGTGCGGCTCACAGGGAAGAGGTGCCTCTTGTTCATCTTCAAAATAAACAGTTGGAAAGTGGCTGGACCCAAATCTGGGCACCCTAAGGCGAGCTCACTGTCTCACCTCCTGAGCAGCCCAGAATTCTGACAACCAACATCATTCTCTCCCACACTATCTAGATCTGAATTTTGAAAAATCAGTGCTGTTTTACCCTTTCTCTAAAACAAATGGAGGAACTTTTTTGTTCAGCAAGCTTGTTGTCTGTCCTGGGAATCATAAGGAGAACAGATGAAGCAGGGCGCTCAGTAAATTTCCACCACACACCTGACTGCCCTTCACCCTTGGGTGCCAGCTGCCACCTGTCACCCCAGTGCACAGTTCATCAGGCAAAAATATGGATCCCAGCAGAGGAGCTTCATTCTGAAGCCGGGCTCCATTCCAAGGCCCCTTGTTCCTTCATTCCTCTCATTCTTGCCTGCCTGGGCTCACAACCCATGTTCCCAGACGGACAGGTGGAAGCTGGACTCCCCTCAGAATTCCGCACTCCTCAGATGTTGGCAAATTGTGAGATATTTATTGAGTGGATTTCCCGTCTGTTCATTATATGTAAGCCGAGTTCCCTGGTCTGGTACAAAGTGTTTTCTGGGTTGCTATAAATAAGACTGGACCCCACCCGATCATTCCTTTCACAAGTTTATAGACTCTGGTCCTACAATGTGTGGTTATTAAATAATGTGTGGTTACTAAAAAGTCACCCATTTGGAGACAATGATGAGCAAAGATGGGAAGCACCCTGGGACTCCTCAAAAATTGTTCCCTAAAGAGAAATCAAATTGATACCAGAATCAAATCAAGTTGTTAAAAAGAGCAAAACTCCATGCGAGGGGAGAAATGTACTTAACTTCCCATATCTACAGCTGATCGTTTATACCTAATCCAGTGGGCCTCAAACTCTGTTATATATCAGATTCACCTAAGGCCAGGGAGATGCCCTATACCTATCAGATTAGATTGGCTATGGAGGAGCAGGACATGAGTAGGTTCTCTAACGATTCCTAGGGGATTCCAATATACAGCAGGGTTCAAGAACCACTGGGCTAATCAATACATGTTTATTAAGCACTTAATGTGTATCCAGCCACAAAGAGCCCTATTCTCTTAAGAGCCATGTGGGTCAGTGATGGAGAAAAGAACTACACAATTTTGAAGCTGTAAGGTCACCTGCCAGACCAGGTAGGTGCCTTGTGTTGCAGAGAAGGACACTGAAGCCTGGGTGAGGAAGTGGCGGGCTTATGGTCACACAATGAAGTCGTACAGAGCATCCCTGAACACTGGAACCCTGAACTCACAAGCCAGGGCTCTCACTTTCTCTACTTTCCTTGCTTTTTGCCCTCAAAGAAAAATATGAACAATTCAGCCAGGCCAAGAAAGACCATCTGACGTCACTCCCAAGTCAGTCACCCCCAATCCCAACACCAGCAGGTCACTCTCGGGCTCAGTGATGTCGTGGCTTCATGCCATCTTCCATATGTTCTGCAGGGTGCTTTTCCACAATGTTAAGTGATCCTTGAAAGCAGAGAATATGCCTGCTTCTTCCCAGAGGCCCACAACCTCCAGGATAACACTGAGGTTATGAATGGACAGCACCCACCAGGGAGGATGTGCTGACAGTGTCTAGATGGAGAGACCGTAGACCAGAGGGGTCGAGTTCAGAGAATTTAGCCTAGTTGCATTTGGTAAAATCACCCATCACAATGGCCTAGAATACTTCTAGGATTCCTAGAAATTTAGAGGAAATCTTCTAGTGCCCTGAAACCCCCAACAGCAGTGTAAGGAGGAGAAGCATCCTGGGCCCTTCAAAGCCTCTCCTCTCAAGGGGAAAGAAAGCTATGTGTTCCTCAGAAGCACCTTGCCCAGTCCCCATGTCTGGTCACCACCTGACTGCATGAGGGATGCCTGATGCCTGGTAGGTGGTGGAGTGAGGAGCTATTTGTTCCAGCTTATGCCCTCCCCATCTCCTCTCACGCTAGAGGGCACCGTCATCCTCCTGTTCTGCCTCATTAGTGTCTCCAGCAATGGCTCAGTCCTGGCCCTGAGGCTGGTCTTTGCATTATCAGCCTGCACTCGAACAACTTGGACTGTTGACTTTGCAGCTGTTGCAAGCCATCCCTGTCGGAGTGGGCCAGGTGTACGGCTGTGACAACCCCTGGACTGGTGGCCTGATCCTGGTGGCTCTGTTCATCTGTTCGCCCCTCATCTGCTTGCATGCGGCCATTGGGTCAATTGTGGGGATGCTGGCAGGTAGGATGGAGCCCCCACTCTTTGGGGAGATGCTTGGGATAGCTGTCCTGAGTCATTTACCCCTTCTACATGGTAACTATCCTAGATGTATTCTCTTCACTGAAGTTTCAAAATACCGTTAGGGCTAGGGACTTATTTTTCCCTTTCTTGAGCCTCCAAAGGAAGCAGGCTGCAGGAGCAGGGTGTGTAGAGAGCTGAACGGAGTCTGGGTACTGAGCCCTTCAGCTAAGGGTGGAGGAGAGTAATCCGGTTGGGGAGAGGGAAAGGAATAGCCCATGCTCAAGTACATATGGCCCAGCACTTTGAATTTTTAAAGCTAAAAGGAAAAGACTTTCCCCAAATTGGGTTTGCATTTCACACAGGCACTTTCATATTGCTACATATATGTGTATGTATGTACACACATTTATATAGGGATATGTTCTTCCCCATGATAGAGTTCAAAAATGGGATAGAGGAGTTGGGATAGAAGCCTGTTTTGGGGGGGGGGGGTTGCTTATATTCTTTTATTGGTACATTGTAGGTATACAATACATTTACATTTACCACTGGGTGTTTGTACCTGTGCATGATGTATCTTGGTTCTTATTTTTTCCCCATTCCCTGTCCTCCCTTCACCCCCTCCACCCTTCCCTATTTACAAAGACTTTGTTTCCATTTTTTCCTTTTCTCATAATTTTTCCTTTCCCTTTCCCCTTCCACTTCCCCTACCCCTTTGAACCTTTCTTCCTATTTCAAATTATCAATTATTCATTTTAATCCTTATTTACACTTTCAGTTTCTCACACCAGAGAAACTGTTTGGTATTTACACATGTGTGCCCTATTTATTTCACTTAAGAGTATGGCTTCAGTATCCATCCATTTAGCTACAAATGTCTCTACTTTCTCATTCTTTATGGCTGAGTAGTACTCCATTTATTAAAAAAAAACACATTAGAAGCCTGATTTTTACTTATTCCAATGTTTTTCAAAGACTTTTGAAAGCAGAATTTTAAATTTTCTTTTAAATTGGAAATAATTTCAAATTCATCAAAAAATTATAAAAGTAAATACAAGTGGTACCATTAATTCCTTACCTAGATTTGCCATATTGTTCACATCTTACCTCTTGACCGTAACATCTCTAATCTACATAGATCTGTGTAGATGGAGAATTTTTCTGAACCATCTGAAACAGGACTCTTGAAGTGGAAAAGTTTTCTTGCTAAAACTGCAGCTTCTCTGGCTAAGGAGTAGGGAATACCTGGAGCCCCCTGCCTTCTAGGCTTCCCCTCACCCTAGAAGTAGTAATACGTCTGTGTGAAGACTAGGGCTTTGGAAACCACTGCTTCCTTCTCTCTGTTGCTCCATTTCGGAGACTCCTATAACAGGCAGGGTTGTGAGTAATGGGGTGAACTACAGGAAGGACGGCACCCTCAGACCTGGCACCAGCCATGAGGTGGCCTTTTCCCCATGGTCCAGAATCACCCAGACACGCACACTTTGTTCCACAGCACTGACGGTGGCCACACCCTTCAAGACAATCTACATGGGCCTCTGGGGCTACAATTGTGTCCTCTCCTGCATCGCCATTGGGGGCATGTTCTATGCTCTCACCTGGCAGACCCACCTGCTAGCCCTTGTCTGCGGTAAGTATTCAGCAAAGTGACAACTAAGTCACTCTGGCTATTCCTCCCCATCATCCAAGTCGTGTGCCTGTTCTAGCCCATCCCCAAATTTAATGGGACCAGGCCAAAAATCTCCATGAACCCCTGGCTCTATGCAAGGCCACTATGGATGTAAGAAATGGAAAGAAAGAAATGCAAGCTTTAATCTCTGCTCTCAAAGAAATGCACAGTCTAGTAGCAGGCAACTGCAAAGACAAGCAACATCAGACAAACTGCCTGATGTCAGGGTGTAGTACACACCCCAAGGCTGCGGGAAAGTGCACAGGTTCCCTGCCTTGGTCTGGGCTCCCTGTTCTGCCAGAGCAGTGGCTGGGAGCAAGGGTAGGCCCTGGGGAGCTGACTCTGATGGTCCTTCTCCTCCACAGCCCTCTTCTGTGCATACATGGGAGCAGCCCTCTCCAACATGATGGCGGTGGTAAGTTTGGATTCTCCTGAACACTACCCTAAGCACTGCTCCCCTGCTAGATCTTCCAGACACTTGGGGTCTTGTGGAAGAATTATGAGTAAGTTATAGAATCTGGTATGTAACCCATTGTTTCTGTCAGAGTTTATCCAGGGTTTACCCAGAGAACGGGGACAGATGGAGCTAGGACTGGATCTGGGAGACCATCCCTAGGCCGATTTTCAGCTCCAACATTAAAAGATTCTGTTGTGCCCAAAGTCATCAACACCTCAAATTTCTTGACCAACTACCTGGACATTCTGAATCTAGGAACACCAATGCCTCCATTGGAGGGGGATCCCCATCTTCAGCCCCTACCATATCCTTCTCCTCAGGTCTCAGGCTCAAAATAGAGGCCCAGAAACATTCTTCAGACCCCATTGCTTTTATTTCCAGATGGGTGTGACACCAGGCACCTGGGCCTTCTGCTTGTCTTCCCTTATCTTCCTGCTCCTGACGACCAACAACCCTGCCATCTACAAGCTCCCACTCAGCAAGGTCACCTACCCAGAGGCCAACCGCATCTTCTACCTGACGATGAGAAACCCTGAGAAAGCAAAGTCCCCCAGCGGTAACTAGCCCAGCTCCAGGCAGAAATGCTCTTGCCTGGACCCCTGTGGTTTCAATTCTGGGGCAATCAGCACAGCACTCACCTCCTTTGCTCTCCTGGCACCTGTATCCAATCAAACACACCTGTAACTCGCTCGCCCTGAGCCTGATTTTCTCTCTCTACCCAAATCTTCAAAGCTATCCATTGTGAACATTGAAAGAAGTTGGAGCTGGGGGTTTAGCTCAGTGGTACTGTGCCTGCCTCAAAAGCACAAGGTCCTTAGTCCAATCCCCATGTACTAAAAAAAAAAAAAAGTTGGTGATGAGATTGCCAAAGTTAGAAGTAAGGAGTGTGTTACATGCTATTGGCACAAGCCAAAAACAGACTCCTTGGGGAAGTAAACAAGAGGTGATCTTCTTGGCGTATTTAAGTAAATGACAGATGCTGTGGAATTGAACTTGCTGAGTGGCTCCCAGGCATACATGGGGTGGGAAGTAAGTCGAGGTCATGTGCTAGGAAGTGAAGGCCCCCTCCGTGCAGAGCTATAATCTGATGGGCACTGACAGCCTTTGGCAGAAGAGAGGAACTTCACATGTGACACTGGAAGTATCTAAATATGAAGAATTGAACATTCAGGTTTTCCCTTCCACTGGTGGTTACTGCCCCTTTCCCAACACTCATGATCAAAAGCCCATTTCTCTATTGTTACATAAAAACAAGATGCCAAATGGCTTTCCCTTGCATGATACCCCATTTCTCCAGTGCTCCTTCCCACCCCAAGGAGCTAAAAACCTCTAATTCTTTCACTGTTTCCCTCCCCAGTGCATCAGTTCTAAAACACTTGTATTTCTCCAACCATCTCCCACCCTAAATTTTACTGAGATTATTTATCATTCTTAATTTTCCTTATAATATGCTTCTTCTTTCTGCAGTAATCCTACTTGACCCATAACACATACTCTATCCTTGTTCATTTGGAGTGTACTATTTTTATTAGGCCAGTTACCTTCTATCATTCTTTTCTCTATTCTTCATCTTCCCTTGTCTTGCAATCTGTGTTCTGATTCATTTATTACTTGTTTAGAACTTTCTTGAGAATTTTCTTCAAATAATATTTGAAAAAATATGGATGACATGTTCTGTGACTCTTTGCATGTCCACAGGTTTCTTTCCTGTGACAAGTGAATGGCATTGTGGCTGGGTGTGGACTTCCTGGGGTGCACCTGGCCCTCTCAGTTTTCTCTAGATATTGTTCCTTCATTTTCTGTCACTCAGATGCTACAAACAGGAAACCTGAAGCTGATCTCATTCTTTTCTTTTGCAAATAATCTGCCTTTCTTTCTAGATCTTTAAGATGTTCTCTTTATCTCTGGGGTTCAGGTTTCCTCCATCTCTTCCATCTTCTCTCTCTGGAACTCCTCTGTCCATAGATTAGGCCTCCTTGATCTCTGATCCAAGTTGCTTCTCTCCTTCTTCACAATTTTTATTTTTGTTCTGCTTTGAGATATTTCTTCCACTTAATCTTCCAGCCACTGATTCAGATCCCAAGAGTAACCTTTCCTTCAATTAACAGATATATTGAATTCTTTGGTTTAAATATAGTGGTTTTAGTTTTGGAAAATCTTTGGGATAGGGGCTGTAGCTGAATCCCATGTGTGTTCATATCATTCTTTGGTTGTTGTCTATCTGCTTTTGCCCCTGAAATGAGGTACCAGCTAGTTCTGGTAACTTGCTGCCCTAAATGTCGGCCTGTTCCCCATTCCATTCGAAATGGGCTCCCATGTTGGTTGCCCGGGGCTATGTGCTAACATTCATGACCTGAGAATCTCTGCCTTCTGGCCTGACCTCATTCACTCATTTGTCTAGGACACATTGCATGAGGAACTATTAATATGTTACCTGGGCCCTAGGCTTGACAATAAACCGGGAGAGAATCAGACCAGCTCCTGACTTCACGGAATTTATTTTATGGGGACTTACCTAGCCGGGTGAATAGTTCAACCTGAGACAAAGATGAGGCTGGTAACTCAGACGATCTGAGCCCACTTAGGTTCACAGTGTGTGTTTGTCACGAGGAAGTTATCTGGCTGGCTTGGTCTTCTGTTTAGGAAATAAATCAGGCATTATTTTAAGGATTCCAGGAAAATTTCTGTGCCTCTTTTCCTGTCTCCTGTGTTGCTATTGCCTACTGCCCAAATATTCCCAGCCATCCCTTTGACTTAAAGCTTTGAACCTGTTAAAATGTAAACGGTCCTGGGAAGCACACGGTAAGCATGATCAATCATTTGCATCTTAGATTGGAGCGGTCATTTCTGAGAAAAGGTTTGACGAACAATGAAGGGAGAGTACAAAGAAAACACGCACTGCACATTCTGAGATGGTCTTTGGCAAACAAGGGCATGCTGAGATGAGTGGAAGCTGGACGAATGAGGTCTGGAGCTCCCTTTTCCCTCTGGATATGATGATCAAGCTGGTTGTACTTGGCTTGAAAAGAAAAAAAGGGGAGACCTTGTCTGTCTGCAGCATGTGACCCAAGTGGTAGAGGTCAATTAAATGTTACTCCTGGGCACAGAGCACAGAGGTGAGGTGGGCGTAATAAGCAGACAGGCTGAGTTGGTGGAGAGGGATGCTTTGTAATGATGGACGTTGCCTGAGAAATGATGTCCTATGAGGAGCAGGGGCTGGAGTTCCATTGAGGACAGTTGCTTGGGGTGTGGGCGGCTAAACCACATGACCACTGCATCCTCTCTCTTCCAACTCCAAGTTTCTATAACTCTGCAGCCCTAGATTCCTACAGATGAAAAAGGAGAAAGTATAGCTAAGGTGGGAAAAAGAAAAACATAAGAACATGGAGAGGAAAAGTACCAAAAATATGCTGTTATTACCTTTCCAGCTTTTCCTGGAGCTTGGCCAGTTAGACATTTGGTCAGTTTTCCAAAACGCACAACCTGGTTACTTTAACTATACAAACTGGACCAACATCACTCAGCTGGGCTTTGACCTGCTTCTCCCCATTACTCTCCCTTCTGAGGGGTTCTCTTCCAGCCAACCCTCTATGACCTGTCCATCACTTGGTCTCCTGGCCTGCACTCACGGCCACATCAGACCCATGGGCCTCAGTTTGGGCTTCCTATGGGAATCTGAGCTTTGTTCCCTTGGCTCCTAAATGTTGTGAAGGAAACCTGTCTCTAAACCAGGCAGGGGATGGCAGTTTCACTGTGGGCATGATTCTCAATAAATGATAGTCTCTACTGGCAAATTTAAAGCATTTTATATGAGTTATTACTATTATTATTATTTATTATTATTATTTGCCTGGTTTTTCCCATCTTTAGCCATTCAGAGAATTCATAGGGAACTAGAAATTCCAGTGCCCCAAGGAGGAAGTGGAGGAGGAAAATACAAGTCCTTCTTAACTCTCTGTGAATTGATAACTAGGACCCCCAACCCCCTCCTACAGCTGCTGAAGCAGAATATAGCCAAGGGGGCAGCACTGTAGGAAACTGCTAGTGCTGGCTTGCATTTACTCCACCTTGCACCCTGAAGTCCTCCGACATCCTGGTCTTTAATTCTGTTATCCTCCCTCCATGAGGCTGGAAATAATGAGGCTGGAGACATAAGCATTGTGAAGAAAACTTCATTCTGGATTGAAGTGACTTCTGATTAACTGAACCTCCAAAAGCAAGATCCACAGTCATAAATAGATCTCTTGGAGAATCCTTGGTACCCAAGCCCTGGCCTTTGGTAGGACCTGTTGGGGAGAAGATTCCATCATAACCTTTTGCTTTCTAAGGGAGCACCCTAAGTCTAACATATAAAATAGATACTATCTTTCTTAAAACTATTGTTCTATTTAGCTCCAGACCCACTGGACTTCATGGACAGCTTCTTTAAAAGTGATCACTTCCTGTCTTTCCGATTCGGTTACGTATCGTTTGCAAGTAGCATCTCCCGATTGTGTCTGGGTAGATAGATGCTCAGAGAGCCAGAGTGAGTGCACCACAAGAATTTAGGAGCTCTTAGGAGAGGCCAGAGATAGAGGGCAAAGGACAAGCACTCAGGGCTGAGCGGAGAGACTACGTAGCAGGGAAACAAAGAAGTGAATGCTCAGGTGTCCCCACAAGGCCATGGGCCCTAAACTAGCAACATCCAGGAAGGGGCCCTGTGCTGGGAGCTGATCTGCTCTCCACACACTCCCCGCCTTTCCCTGGAATTTGGGGAGGGGGGAGAGGATCCTCCCATGCCCTTTGTTTGCTTTTCTTCCTCAGAAAGCTCTTCCTGTTCAGGACCCCTCTTCTACAGTTCCAAAACACCTGGCATGGAGGGAAGGGGAACTTTGACGTCAGTGGGGGTGATTGTCTACTCAAGTGTAGCTAATTTCCTCTGTGTGAGGTTTGTTTCTGATCCTAGACAGGCCCGCTGTACTCCAGCGCTGAGTGTAGATTAGGGGTGAAGGTGGTACACAAATGTGGGGGTTGATGACCCATCATACTCTCGAAGCCAAGCAAAACAAGTTTGGATTGCTGCCCCCCACAAACTCTAGCCCACCACACCCATGGCCTCATGGGAACTGGGAGGGCCAGAGTCCCTAATATATAGACCTCAGAATTCTTTCTGAACACGGGGATTAGGTCATGCCCCTCTTGATCTGAGATCCTGGTGAGCCAGGACCCCAGGCAGCAAGAGCTAAGAGGCAATTTCCACAGAGCGAGAAAGACAACATCTAGCATTAAGCTATGTAAAACTTTCCATCAGGCCACTGATGGCAACGCTGCTCCCCAGCCTGAACCCTGTCTGTACCAGGAATTAAGGGAGCTTATTGAGGTTGGAAGGCAAATTGGCCTCCTGAGGAAACGATACTTAAATAATTGCTTTAAAGGCAAATGCTGGCACTAGAATTCTAATGAGAGGAGGTAACACCGAGACAATAGGGGAGAGACGATAGGGGAGCTACTAAACAGTCTTCCCTTGAAGGGAAAGCTGCCTGGTCCACCCAAGTGGACCACGGTAGCGGGAGCTCATCTTCCCCAAAGAGTTTAGGAAGTAGTCTTTCCGAAGGAAGGCCAAAGACAGTGTAGAAGAGCTGCAGAAGGAACATTTGTTTTTCTTCTCCCTCCTCCTCCTCCATGGTACTCTTCCTCAACTGGCAGATGTGTCCCAGGCATGGGTTTAGGGGATGCAAATTAGGAAATTAACAGAAATTCAGTAAGAGGGTGGGCGGACAGGAGGTCTCAGGGAAATGAGCGGGTTCAGGCTTAGGAGAAGTCATAGAGCCTGGAGTTGAGAACCAGAGACACCACCCAACTGGAAAGAAGCTTCTTCCCCAGTCCTGATGGTCTAGAGTCCTCCAGCCCTGTGCAGGAAATCGAAAGGAGGCCAGGTAAGAAGGGGCTTGGGGACAGAAGCAAGCCAAGTAGACACCAAACCAACAGGACCATCTCTCTTTTCAATGGGAAATTTCTGCTTTTTTCTTCAGTTGAGCTGTATCTAGGGAAGACAGTTTTAGGATGGGAAACTCACTGAGGACTCCAGGGAGAATCTAGATCTTGGAAGCTTCAAGCCAGAAGGGCTCTTAAATATTTATAGTCCAAACCCTATGTTTTATAGATGAGGAAACCACAGCTTGTCCAGAGACAAGCTTTTTATCCATGTGATAAAAGATCCTGGGCAAAACTCCAGGCATCCTAAGAACAACGCTGACTGAGTTCTCCTTGCTCTATCACCAAGTAAATCAGTCAGCCTTCAAATTCCCTTCCCCACTGCACCTGCCCACTAGGTGAGCCTTCAAAACAGTCATCATCCTTTCTACAACTTTGCAACCCACAGCTCTGATGTCAGTATGGTTCCCAGGGCAGCATCATGTTGAGTTGAGCTTTGGATAATGAGGTAGAGCTGAATGCCTTTTGCTGTCTCCTCAGGTCCTGTACCCCTTCTGCAGAAATGCCAGTAGAGCTGGACCACTCAGTCTCCACAAACATCTTAAAACCCCAGCTCCTCAACAGTCCTTGGTGGCCCATCTTAACATACCCATCTTAGATTACCATAGACTTATCCTGTGTGACCACAAAATGGGAATGCTTCTGGAAGACAGATATTGGGTCATAAAAAATAACCTTCCAGAGTATTGGAGCTATCTGATCAGAGAATAGACAGCCTTTATAAGTAAGGTCAGTAATTTTCTCCAAAACTAGCACCAAAGGATATGAACCTTGGAAAACTGGCTAAGGAAAAGCCATCCTGTAGGGTTTGGGTGTGTACCTACTGTCAATACCTTTGTCTCCAAAGTATAAAAATCTACCTCCTTCTATAAGGTTTGAAGGGAAAGACAAGTTTGCTTGCAATGCCAACTCTGACTGATTGCAATTTGTTTTCCAGAGTACTATGTTAAGAAGGATTCTGATATTGTGTCTAAACTTATTGGGAAAGAATTCTATGATCAATTAGCTATGTGTCCCATAGATAATGGGAATGAGGGCCATGGGAGAGGGTGTGGGGAAAGGGATTACTGAAATATGGCCTCAAGAGAAGAATCTAGGATACAGACCTGCCGTTGACCTTCCAGTGGATATCACAAATGTGATGATACAGATGTTTGCTATTTTTTGTAACTTTTGTTATCCTTTGGGGATAGGAAATAATTCATAATTTTCTAATTTAAAAAGTCATGGGCCTACTGCTGATATCATTTAAAAGGCTTCAACTATCTGTAAAACATCCACAATGCTGAAACAAAGAATCAAATCAGGAGGCCAAAACCTAGTTCCATAACTCAGTGTGTGGCCTCAGGTAAGCTACTTCTCTCTGGGCCTTGGTTTCCTTCTGCTAATGCCCAGACTCAATGCCAAGACTCAATGGTCATTCCAGATAGTTTCAGTATGTTGGAAAATATTGATTATTTTCAAGTGCATTGTAACCATCAGCATGAAACTCTACTGTGGCCTAAACCTCAAAGCGTGTAAGCTAGAGCACTCCCTGCAAATGCAATGGAATTCAAAGAGTGTATTGACCCATATGGCCAAGTAAGCCAAGGACAGCTTTATAGAAGAAGTAAAACATGTATCAGACAATGAAGGGTAAGTAGAACTTAGACAAGAAGAGAGACAAAGGAAGCACAACAAGCCAGTGAAAAAGCCATAGTGCCACAGCAGCGCATGAGTTGGAAGGAAAAAGTTAGGACAATGAAGTGAACCATACTGTAGAGCATCTGGAAAGTCGGGCAGAGAAGTTGGAGCCTTATACTCCTGGCTAAAGGGAGATGTAGATTGTTGAGTGAGAAAATGAAGTAAAGATATGGTTGAAGCACAGAAACGATTGAAAGAAGAATGATCAAAATCAAGGAGACTGGAAACATAGACATGCGATTCTGAGGATGTATGCTGGGATGTTGGCAGTGGAAAAAGTGAAAAGTTATCCTGGAGGAAAATGGATCAGGTGTTACCCTGGTTATGAACAGGGTTCTCTGGCCTTTGGACTCTTTTTCCTCTCATTTATGAAGTTATCATGGGGTTATTAAATAAGATATCAGTTCATTTATGCTTATGAATATCTCCCCTGTGGGGTACCCAAAGATACTGAAAGAGACAAAATGTGGGGGAGTCCACCGGCCAACTAGAGAGCCGTGTAAGAAGAGGGTTACAGCAGTGGCTATAAGGGTGAATATCTCACTTTTTTCAGGGTAACGGTAAGTCATACCCTACCTTTTTAAATAACTGCGCTAATTGATTAAGAATCTGAGGCTTCCAAGTAATTTATCTCTAAGTGCTCCTGCGGGCCAGTCCTTCCTCTTTTTTTTTTTAAATTAATTTTACTGGTACAATTTAGGTGTACAATATAATGACATTCATCATTGGAAATTTGCACCTTTACATAATCTCTTTGTTCTTATTTTTCCCCCTTCCCTTGCCCTCCCTTCAACCCCTCCATCCCTCCCTATCTACAAAGACTTTGTTTCCATTTTTCCATTTTCTCATATTAATTCCATTCCCTTCTTTCCTTTCCCCTGCCCCTCCCACTTTCCCTTCCCCTCTGCCCCTTTTCTTCCGAGTCCTTCTCTTTACCTCATCTGTCTCACAGCCCACCTCCCGGTCCAGTTATATTTGGAAACTATAGGAAGATTTGGGGATTTTTCTTAAGGGAGCCATAGTTTAGAAAGAAATTGATTCTAGAATACCTAATTAGGCCATTGCATTCAAAAACAGAGTTGAACCTAAACCAAAAACAAAACTTTTATGGTAAGGCTTAGAGAACTAAATCATAGACCACAAGGCAAGAGACAGAGCAGACCTGTGTGATATCGACTCTTGGCTCTGCCAATAGCCATGTGGCCATGGGCAAATCACTCCATCTCTCTAGGCCTCAGTTTCCAGTGTGTAAAATGAGAAGGCCAAAATAGAGAGTCTCAAAAGCCTTTTCCAATTTTAACGCTTAAGGCTTTGGTAATTTACAGGATGATATTTGAAAATGTCAACAAAACACAACCTCATGAATAAAATGGGTCACCCCAGTTACCTCCCACAAGCATCCATACACACACCACACATACACTCACATACACACACACACACACACACACACACACACACAGTGTAGCCCTGGAAATTACAAGTCATGGTGCAAAGCTTCTATATAAGGAAAGATTCAAACTGTAGCCAAAGTATAATCATGTAGAACTGATTGTAGAAAACAATCAAATTATATATGATGTTTCATTTAAAAAAAAAAAAGCCATTCTGGTGTGATAGCTAGGAGACTACTTGGGGTATATGGGTGTGTCCACAATTGCCAGGTCAAAGGAATAAGAGACCAGAGAGACGGGAGGGATAACAAATGTGTCTTTATGGTAGATTCAAATACTCCATGTGTTGGACCTTGCGTGTGACACATGGAGAGCAGTTACTCACCTCCAGGTTAAAGTAAAACCTGAGAAGGACTCCGGTAGAAGGTATGTAGGCATGGGCCTGTTTGGGTTAATTTCCAGACCAATTTGATCATGTTTCCCCTTCTGAAAGATGACAAATAGGGTCAAGGTTTGTTTTGTTCCCTTAAGGAAACTGTAATAAGCTTTAGGTTTTTATCTCACAACAGAGGTCTTCTACAAAATATTTTCTCATTACTGATAATTTGAATGGTTGGCATTTTCTCTGCATTAGAAGTCAGTAATGGATGAGTCCTTTGGGATCACTATGCCCCCAGAAAAGAGTCTATGCACAAATCCTTATGACTCAGATTTTTTTTTTTTTTGGTACCGGGGATCAAACTCTGGTCCTTGCACTTGCGCAGCAGGCATCGAAACCACTGAGCTAAATCCCCGGCCCAGACTCAGAATTATTCTTTGCTTCTGAATCAATGGAAAGGCAGGACCACTGGACTCTTGCCTACTAAAACACAGGACAATGCAATCCTCAGAGGTAGGAACCATGCCCCTGAAATGGTCCTGAATGGCCCCGAGCATGAAGCTACATGCACTGGGACATTTAATAAGGCTTGTTAGAGGACGGAAGAGCAGCACTTCCTACACCAGGCGGGCATGCCACGGATTCACTCAGCTGTTGACTCGCAGGTGACCAAGGACAGGACTTCTTTTTCTTTCTTTCTTTCTTTCTTCTTTCTTTCTTTTTCAGTAGAAAAGATGAGAGTTTATTTAGTTTAGAAAATACTGTCAAGAGGGACAGCAGACAGGTTTCCAAGAGAGGAATTATGTGGTTAGGGTGAGAGATTTGGGCTTTCATAAATGTTTAAAGATATAGGAAAAGGGTCTAAGCAGCAAATGCGATTATCTAAAGAATGAGGCCAGAGTTTCTTAACTGTGTATCACAGTGCACAGCTAGCTGTGTCAAGACAGCAATGCCCTTGGAAATCCAGGCACCCAGCTGGGACCCATGGTAACTAGAGTCCCTGGGCCCAGCATCTGTTTACTGCACTGTTCCACACAAGTTCTGTTTTCTATGTGAGCCTGATATTTCGAGAGGTAAGAAAAGCACTGAGTGCTTAGTGAACACAATTTACTCTTGGCCTATGGAAGGCCCAACCCCATAAAGCTTATGGCTTTATAGCTAGGTGGAATAGACCAACGTAACATCTGGTAACCAAAACAAATCACATCAAGGCAGACCTCTATCTTCAGTAGCCTGTTTTCTCCTCTCCATCTACTGAGTTATTCCAGACAGTCTTGTAGAACTTCTGGGTTTCTTGGTGTTAGTCATAGATGGCCAACCTCTTTACCACCATCTACAAACTTTCACTGTTTTATCCAAGTAATGCTTGAAGTAATCCGCCCTCACCCTACAGCTTCCAAAACCCTACAAAACTCAGCTAACACTTGTATCAACCTGTGAAATCCCCTTACCTCTACTTCAATATTTATCAAATATTTAACATTTACCATAAGATTTTTATTTTTAAAAGTACTTCATACCTTGGAATATCCAATGACTTTGTTTGTTACACTATTCAGAAATTAAAATTTGTAAGATAATCCACTCTTCATTAATTTATTCAAAAACTCTTCTAAGTATCTACAGTATACCAGACACATGATAGGTGCTGGAGCTATCAAGAGAAATTAATGTAATCCTGGCTGTCAAGAATTTCACAAGTCAAAAACACATAATTAACTCTCAGCTGGTGAGAGTCAATGCAGGTAGGTGTAAAATGCCAGGTGTCCCCTAAGGATAAAGAGTCATCCTGCCCAGAGCAGAGGGGCCCCAAACCATCAGACAGAAGAGTCCTCCCTAAGGAGCTACCTGATGTGTGAGCACTGCAGAATTACTTTTCAGAGCATTTTGCAAGCATTATCCCATTTTATTAGTACACAAGAAAGAAATGGCAGGTTTCCCTCTGAGATACCTGTCATCATTTACAAGTTGGGTTTGCAAGGTCGGCCCTACAGAGTCTGTAAATTTCTTCCTTGGAGGACCGTGTGCCTGAAATTGAGGAAACTCTCAATGAGATTGCATGACTTGTACGGTGTCGGGCAAAAATTAGTGGCTTCCTGTTCCCAGCCAGTGTTATTGTTTTCTTTCCTTCCCACCACATCAACAGTATATCTCATTTCTAGAACATTTGATAGACACGCTCATAATATTCTTAAAATTGCCTTTATCCTTTATGAAAGTCTTGAGAATTTGTCCCAGAGGCCAGGAGTAAATTGCTACCACCTTCACTCAAAGATTTTCCACAGCCTTGGGAAGTTGGTTATTTTATCTCCAATCTCCTTGTGGAGTCTGTTCCCATCTCTCATTCTCAACTTTCCACTAGCACAGCTTGAGGGGCTATGACCCTCCCTGGCTGGTCTATAGCCCAGCATTCCAGTATTGCTCATGTGAGAAAAGTGATTCTTATTTTTGTTTGTTGTGGTGGCCCATCACATGCATAGAAATACATGTCCTGCCTCACTTTCCTGGGCTATGAGAGGCATAGGATCTGGGCTGCTAGATATGTGGAACAATGGAACAGAGGCTTATCTACCAGCCTTCTGCAGCCATCTGTAAGCCCTGCCAGATGGATGGGCTTGGCCTCACCCACTGAGACCTCATCAGCAAGCCCAGCTCTCTTTATCTCTGTTTCTATGGCTAACTCAGCTTTTAAAAATAACCTCTAGGGTATCTTAACAACCAGCAACTTTTTGTATTGCCAAAAGTTCCAGATAAATATTTCCTCGGTGGGTTAAACTGAAGAACACTCTTCATATATACAACTAGCACAGTTTGGTAAATGGAATTTGTCGTGGCCTCCAATATACAAGACCAGGTCCCAAGCTAAAAGAAAAGCTTCTTTCTTGAACTAAATAGGTTCACACTGTATACTACGGTGGAAAGAGTAGTGAACTAACAAGTAGGAGAACCAAAGCGGTTCCTAGCTTTGCCATGATTAATGAGCTGTATTATCTCAGTGAGCTGATTTCTCTAGAATAGAAGTAGACTGTGGTCTTGAAGCTTCCATCCACTTGCGTTTATGACTCTAAGGTTGAAATACAGCTCTGCTGAGGGGGAAGCTGGGATGACTGGCACCTGGCATATGAGGAATGAGACATAATGGTCCCCAGAAGTGCCTGCCAGCCTGGCAGATGCGCACTGGGGGTCGGCACTGTGGGAGAACACAGATGGTGCAAAGACATGCCTTTACTTCCCATTCTGCAGAGGTGCCCAGGGAAAGCTAAAATTCCAAGTGTCTCTGCAGTGCAGAGTTCACAGACACGTCCCAGCCTTGGGAGTTATAGCTCAATGCTGATCCATGGACAGAATTCCAAAACAGTAGCTACTTCTCCACCTGAAGCTGAGGGAAGGGACAGAGTTGTTGTTCCCTTCTAATTGGAAAGAGCAGTCAAGACTTCTTTGCTTGTTCATCCATGCCCTCCCCCACCCAACTCTCAGGATGTTGACCCTGCCAATAATACTATGGGCTTTGTTAAAGTTGTCTCTACATAAGCAATGTGACCTCAGTCGATCTTTTCAAACTTTAATGTGCATACAAATCAGCAAGGGATCTTGTTAAAAACCAGATTTTAATTCAGTGGGTCTGAGTTGAAGCCTGAATTTCTGCATTCCTATCAAGCTCCCTGGTGACAACCATGAAGTTATTCTAGTAGCACCAGATTCTGAGTAGCAAGGATGCAGAAAAATAATTGGACACTGAGAGTCCCAGGGCCAACAGTTAGTAGAATGCCAGGGAAATCACGCTGGGCTTCAATTTTCCATCTTTTGGTGACAACACTCATCCAACCCATTTCAAGGTACTGTTTGAAAAGACAAAGTGAGTTAACCTAGAGAGGAGTGTGCAAATGTAATAGTGAATAGTGAATGTTTTCTACTATTCCAGGCAGCTGCTGGACCTCTGACTTTGCTATGCACTAGAACCCCAATTTTAGATGAGTGTGCCCTAAGGATCACCAGATATTGTGCTTCATAAACCTTGGATGAGCCTGGGAGCACGCACTTTAACAAACCACACAGGGGATTTGATGCAGTCCTTCTCAGACCATGACTTGAGAAATCTTGTTCCTAGCAGTAAAGGTGATCTCCTCTCCATAGTGTGGAAACTGAAAACAATATGCTACAGAAGAGGGTTTCTTGTGGCTCAGAATGTATTCAAGACACTTAGTTCCCCCTGGATAGGTACTTGTCAGATTTTAATATACACAGAACTCACCTGCGGGAACTTGTTGAAATACAGCTTCTGATTCCATCAGTCTGGGGTTAGACTGAGATTCTGTATTTCTAACAAGCTCCCAGAGGAGGCTAATGCTGGTCCAAGGATCAAACATTAAGCAGCAAGAACCTATACCAATAATTATAAGCCCAAGCTGCACATGAGAGCCATCTTTTAAATACCATAGGAATTGGAAACTTTAATCTTCCTCATTGGTCTGGGTAAGCCTCAGGATTTTTTTTTTAAGCACCTAATATTCAGCTGGCTTTCAAACTCCCTGCTACAGGTGCTGGCTGTACTCAGCTCAGGGTCCGCTTCTCCTGACCTGTCCAAGATATCATCCAATGGGTCTTAGGCTGGCTCACCCACCTCTGGACATGGTGGAATGTAGCTTCCTGCAGGAAGAGGAAGTGGAAGTTGTAATGGGAGAAAGGGAGCACCTGAGTGTTTTTTACAAAGACAGATGCAGTTACTCTCTAAACAGCAGGCTGTACCACTCTCTCCTTTCCAGCTTCTGGGTGTGGATTTCCTTGCACTCTGCTTGGCTCTCAGGAGTATGGACCAGGTAGGACACTGACTTGTCTCTTCTTGTTCCCTTCTAGGTGGCAGTGGAGAGCAGCCACCCACGGCGGGCCATAAGGCAAAGGAGGGCACTGAGGCCCTGCTCCCCATACACAGGAGTGTGTTCCACATCGAGTGGTCATCTGTTCGGAGGAGGAGCAAAGGTGTGCACGTCCTCATCATCATGCTGGGTCCCCACCTGCCTTGTCTTTGATAAAACGAGGACAGTGACCTGTACCTATTCCACAGGGTAGTTGGAACACCTATAAGGGCAGATTCATTCTTCTCATGCATAACCACTGGCCAAGGCCACAGCTTTCTTGTGTCTGGACACACCTTGCCTAGAATGGGGAAGCAAGCTGGGACAGGAAGTGGACAAAGGCAGGTGGTGTCAACTTGGCTGGATGTGGGAATCACCTGGATCCCATAGCCAAAGACTCTAATTTAATTCATTTGGGGCAGTCTGAACTGGCATCAGGATCCTTTAGAGCTCTTCATGAGATTCTAACTTACCACTAAGTGAAAAACCATTGGTCTGGGAAGCTAAAGATGAATAGTTCTTTCCCAAGTCAATGGTGGGTATACCAAGGGAACAGGTAGAGAGGAAAGTTGTGGAGAGGACCCCCTCAGGCCAGGAGAGGCTCCGGAGGGCAGCCAAAGCTGAATAGGCGAGGTAACCAGAAACCTGGGCTTGGAAGCTGAGGTCAGGTTCTGGGAAACAGGAAGGAGTCTGGAGGGATCAGCCCCATCAGCTGCAGGTTGGAGCAGCTTATGGAGAGACAGGAAGGAAGCAATCTAATTCTTCCCCAAACCCCAAAGAGGGGAGCAGGACTCCCCAGACCCACACAGCTGGCCAGAGCCACTGCAAGGGATATAACCGACTCCCAAGCTAGTGTTCCCTCCCACCACTTCTGCCTCTCAGAAGATGCATTAGTGACTTTCTTCCTCCAGCTCACCTCCTATCATTCAGACCAAAAGTCAGCCAAGCCAGAGAAATAGGCCTTGAGCGGTTATGGGGAAACCTACAAGGTAAAGGGGCATTGCAGTTTCCTCAGGAACCCCTTGACCCCAAGAGTTTGCCTTTGATTGCCATGATGTGGAAGAGAGCGTGGTTTCCCTTGAAACAACAATGATCTCCCTCCTAACATCTCTCACGAGTGTGGGAGTGGAGTGGAGCAAGCACAATAAAGCCCCATGTAGAGGAGCCAGAAGGTGAAGGCCCATGGGAACTGCTGCAGCACTGGCAGGCAGAGGGGAGCTCCAGCCAGAAGAAGCGGTCAGTCAGGAGATCCCACACACGAGCCTCGAGTTAGAGGACTCCTCCCAGCCTCCTCGTCTTCATTTCAAAGTTTCCACTATTAATTTGTTTCTCCTAAAGAGTGTGATTTTACAACCACACTGGTATTTGAAGCCCATGCTCCTACGAAAATGGCAACATGACGACCCTGATGGGTTCTTATTAGTGCTTGGAAGGCACTAGACTGGAAGGTAGGCTGGAAACAGCCAGTTCAGTCTACAAATACAGGATGGGCAGAGCCCAGCCTGCTATTCTCACACTTGGCCACCAGAGGGAACCAGAGCACCAAGACCAAAAAGAAAAGTTTAAGCGCCTGATCTTTCACAATGCATAAAACTCTGCTGAAATTCGTCATTCTTTAAAATAAATTATGCATAATAACAATAAATGTTTGTGGCTACATTATAAGAGTTTTAAAGATGTAAAAGTCATCCCAAAATCTGTTTTAAGTAACTACTGATCCAACCAGCGATTGGTATTAAAAATGTCTAAAATTCAGAGACATATGTAAAAAGATTGAGAGAAAAAGTTCAAATCCCAAATAGCCTGAGGTCATCCAGCTGAGGAGAGTCATAGCCACGTTCAAACCCAGATCCCATATGGCTCAGGAAGACCACCACTTTAGGAGTAAAGGACTTCAACAACCTCCAAGTTCCTTTCTTTGTGCACCTTCAAATTCTCCATGTGGTATAGGAGAAAGAATCATCAGGAATCACAGGCAAACCACTGTCCCCCTGGGCTATTGTTCCTCATCTAAAAACTACAGGGCTTCTTAATTAAGGATCAGTGGAGTCTCTGAACTCTATATTTTTTGTAAAATGTCCTGTTTCCCTGACGATGTACGTACCCAAATGGGCCCATGAGTGGTAAAAGAAAATAGGAAACTTCCAACTACAAGACTCCAGCTTCTGTGCTTCCTCAATGGAATGGGAAATACCAAGTAGACTAAACTCCAGCCTGGCAAGAAATTACTGCTAAGCCAACAGAATAGAGGTTCTAAACTGATGATTCTCTTTTCTTTCTAACTCCAGTTCTTGGAAAAGGTGAAAGCCAGGAGAGACAGACCAAAGAGCCTTTTCCCTATCCATTCCGGAAGCCCACCATGGAGCTGCCGGTGAGTATGCAATGGTCGGCAGGGATGGCACCCTCCCCACATCAGATCGGGGACCTGAGAATCTGTCAAGGAGGCTGACTCATGCAGGAGAACTTTTCATGAATTCATATTTTCAGAAATGTAATTACTAGATTAAAGTGTCCATTTTTCACACTTTACTTTGTGAATTTTCATATTCCCTTTATTTGAATTATTATCAAGTTTCTTTTGAATCAAATATTTAGGAAATAAGATCATGCCAGTTTTGGAAAGCAGAATCTTCACGTGTTCAATTGCAAACCTTTGAGTTTGTGGACAGTTAAATTTTAAAGACTAGACATGTTGGAGGGAAAGCAGTTTCTTCTAGAAAAAAGTATAGTATAGTGTAAGTAATGGTTTGTAAAACAAAAATCTAGAAGCTAAGCAAGGTAGTGCATGCCTGCAATCCCCAACTACTCAAGATACTGAGACAGGAGGATAACAGGTTTAAGGCCAGCCTGGGCAATGTAATGAATAAAATAAAAATGGCTAGGGCCATAACTCGGTGGTAAAGTGCTTCCCTAGCATATAGTTAAATCCTCAACACTGCAAAAAGAGAGAGAACCCCACAGTTGAATGTGTTAATTCTACCATTTGACCCCGACCTTTGCAAGTAAGAAACTGTACATGCCTGGCTCCTCATCCGAAAAGTGAGTATAAAGATGTCATGTTGTTCCTCATGGCCATTGCCAATATCAAAAGAGTGACAAGTCAAATGAAACAAAAGCCTCCAATCTACAGAAACAGGGAATAGCAGTTTAACAAAGTACCAAATAAAAATCTTAGCTTGGTCCTCAGGGGACCACAGACATTACCCAGCATGAAAGCCACAGAATGTGGAGGGTTCATGTCCATCTCTCATCCCTGGACAGGATCTGAACACCATGGAGGAAAGTTCTGAGATAAAGGTGGAAGCCACTACGTCCAAGATGCCCTGGATCCAGAGTTCCATGGCTGCCGGGGGGAAGAGGGTCAGCCAAGCCCTCAGCTACATCACAGGAGAGATGAAGGAATTTGGGGAGGGACTTAAAGGTACCATTCTGTGATGGCAGCCCTGACCCTACCCCTAAAAAGTTGCCTCTGCCATCCCCAGGAAACACATTGTAGCAACCGTTCTCTACAGAGCAGTGTGAGCTCTGTCTCTAGGATTTTTGTGGGAAGCTAGGAATTCTGTCATTGCAACAGTCTCTTTGGATGTAAAACCCACATGTATCAGTGACAAGCTCTTGTTTCTGAATAGAAGAGTCCTGCTGTCCCATATGTCCCGTCCAGATGTTGCAGATAAACACTGAAGAACTGGGGTTCTAGAGCCAGCATTCTAGAAAATGGCCCTTGGATGGCTCCAGGAGAAAACTGTCCATCCACCAGGCCAACAGGTCTCTGGCAGTCTCCCAGATCTGGCTCATGGGTGCAATGCCCACCATGCAGCAAGAGTTTTCTGCAAAATGTGGGAGACAGACAGCTCAGTGTACCCAACGCCCACCACAGGAAAAATAGCCTAGAGCCTGCTGGTTTTCTGGACAATCAAATACTGTCCCAGGTTCTTTGTGACAGGAGGTGGTCGGCTCCCTGAAAACCCACTTGGGATCTGCAGGGAGATTTCTCACACCCTCAGCCTGCCCCAGGCCTTGCCCAGGGCTACTCCACACAGGAGCAGTTGCTGACTTCCTGGCCTGTTCCATTTCAGACAAGTCCCCCGTGTTCCAGTTTATCGACTGGGTGCTCCGGGGCACATCTCAGGTGATGTTTGTGAACAACCCGCTCAGCGGCATCCTCATCGTCATCGGCCTCTTTGTCCAGAACCCCTGGTGGGCCATCTCAGGCTGCCTGGGCACCATTGTGTCCACTTTGACAGCCCTTTTCCTGAGCCAGGACAAGTAAGTCCCCAAGGGTGGAAGCATGAGGCTAAGGAGCCACTCCCTAAGGGGACAACTCTTCCCCTTTGCACCCTCTGTCAGCTCAGAAACACCTCAAAACAAGGGCACTCGAAACCAAAAACTGACTATTCCTTTATCATTTTTCATAGACACATTGTCTAGAGAAATGTGAGGGCCAATAGGGCTGGCAGTTTTCTTCCCCACTCCCAGGGTGGCTGTTTGGAGGTGTGCAGTCAGACCCCCAGTGAGGAAAATCTGACTGTGAAGGAAAATTTTAAAAGGCATGGAGAAGCCCCACCCCACCAGCCCCATCCTTGTCCCCCAGGTCAGCCATTGCAGCAGGACTCCATGGCTACAATGGGATCCTCGTGGGGCTGCTGATGGCTGTGTTCTCAGACAAGGGCAACTACTATTGGTGGCTTCTGCTCCCAGTCATCATCATGTCCATGTCTTGGTAAGTTTGCTTCTGAGGTGAGTTCAGGTCAAAAAGCCATTGTCCTTCATGTCCTGGGCCTGTGACTGCCATCTATGCTCCATTTTAAAGTAGCATTTGTTTGGTTCATACATCAGAAACACCCACCGGAGATAACTACTAACATTATATCATGGGAGGACACCTATACACAATCCCATGAGCTACTGTCCTTTTTTCTTCTTTGAAGATCTGAAAGGGTTTCTGGCCTCACCCTGCCACAACACAAAGCAAGAAACTGAGGCCTAGGCAGGTTAAGGTCAGTGCTACAGGATTGTGTCAGTTTCTGGCAATCTCCCTTTGCTTCGTGCCTGGGAACCCTGCCCAGATGGAGACAACTCCTGTATTAGTCAGATTTTCCACTGCTCAGACAAAGTACCCAACACCCATAACTTAAAGAAGAGGAAGTTTGATTTGTTTCATGGTCGTAGGGGATTCCGTGCATGGGCAATTTACTCCAAGGCAGAACCGGCATGGTGGAAGGGCATGGTGGAGGAAAGGTATTTATCCCATAGCAAACAGGAAACACAGAGACAGAGAGGGGAGCTAGGGAAAAGGGTACACTTCCAGGCCACACCCTCCAGTGAGCAGCCTCTAACTGGGCCCCACCTCCTAACATCAAGTCATCTATGAACTAATCCACTGATGAGTATAGGGCCCCTTTGATCCAATCACCTCCAGATGCATGGGGCTTTATGGAAGCATTTTAGATATAAACCACAACTTTCCAAGGTAGGCTGAAGGCCAGACATAGGGTACAGCCCTCAGGGTGCCAGGCACCTCCCTCACTTCAGAAAACACAGGGCATTCTGACAAAGAGGCCAGTGGGCCTGGTCACTCAAAATGCATTAGTTTAATAACTCAATGATTATTTCCCTCCCCTCTGCTCCCTTGATCTTCTTCCTTCCTGCCTGGGGATGTAGTTCAATGAGCTTTCTAGGGGGTTCCAAGGCTCCTGGCCTTAAATGTCTCCCAGGCAGTCTTCCTTCTGAAGCTGAGTGGGGGTACCCACCCTGTCTCTGGGCTCTGTCCAGGGAGGAGGCTGCCAGTCAGGTGGAGGGGCTGGGGGGAGCAGGGAAGGCCCCCAGTGCTGTGCTGTCTGATGCCTGCTTCCCAACCAGCATCTCCTGGTTCTGCCATCAGCCCCATCCTCTCCAGTGCCCTGAGCACCATCTTCAGCAAGTGGGACCTGCCAGTCTTCACGCTGCCCTTCAACATCATCGTGACGCTGTACCTGGCAGCCACAGGTCACTACAACCTCTTCTTCCCCATGACACTGCTGCAGCCTTCATCCTCTGTGCCCAATATCACCTGGTCGGAGGTCCAAGTGCCCTTGGTAGGTGTCACAGGAGGAGGAAGGGCAGTGTTTGCACAAAGTCAATGTTAAGTGGCATTTACTTGTTTAGCACATCAGAAGGGTAGTAATTATTAACAATGTCATGGTCCAAGGAGTTCTCCACACATACATCATAAGCTCCCATCCTTCCCTCCTTGTAAAAGGGCTATTTCGGGTCCCACTCTGTTATGACACAGAGGAGGAAAGCCAGGCAAGCTTAAGAGACCTAAGGTCACACAGTGATTTAGTGAGAGCAAAGTCCAGCTTCTGGACTCCTGCCCTGGCTTCTCTGCTTTCCTTCTATGCTTTGTTCCAGTTTTAATGCAAAGTGAGCTGTGTGTTCTCTTTCATTCAGTCACACCTAATCATTAAAGATGTCCCCACCGTGCTGTCATCTATGGCTTCATAAGTCACTGTCGCAGGCTCTGCAACTTATTCCATTCACTCTCTAAGGCTCACTCACGTTTTAAAGCACCTGTATTCCTCCACTAAGAAATACACATACAGCCGGGTGAGGTGGCACACACCTGTGATCCTAGCACTCAGGCGGTTGAAGAAGGATTGCTATGAGTTCAAGGCCAGCCTGGGCTGCATAGTGAGTTCAAAGCCAGGCTGAACTACATAGTGAGACCCTGTCTCACACACAAAAAAATTCATATATATACATATATATACACACACACATATGTATACATATATATTCATATACATATATATGTATATATGTATAGCAGAGCTTCTCATGGTGTGTGTTTGTCCACTGGGGACAAACCAGCACTGGGGATTTAACCCAGAGCCTTCACACTGGGCCACATCCCCAGCCCTTTTTTTATATTTACTTTTGAGACAGAGTCTCACTATATCATTAAATTGCCCAGGCTGGGCTTGAACTTGTACTCCTTTGCCTTGGTTTCCCAGAGTGCTGGGATTACAGGCATGTGCCACCACACCCAGCCTAAAAGGTGTGTGTGTGTGTGTGTGTGTGTGTGTGTGTGTGTGTGTGTCCCGTACTGGGGATCGAACTCAGGACCTTGTGATTGTCAGGCCCAGCACCACTGAGCTATATCCCCAGCCCCAAGTGTTGTTTTTCAACAAGTATTCTGTATATAGTGCTGACCTCTGGAAGTCCGCCAAGATAATGAATAAGAAGCAACACTGAACACATTAAATTAGCATGGAGCGATGTGCCTGTTACCTTGTTATTTCCCCAGGCACGGTTGCTCTGAGGCCTCTACTCTCTTACACAGCAGGGTCCCACAGTCTGGTGCTCACCCTGGAACTTCATTATGGGCAGTTCATCACCAAAGACCCACTTGGGCTTGGAAAGGAACTTCCAGAAATAACAATCCCTAGTGTCTCTTAGTGTGATTGAAAGCACCCTGCATTCGAGCTAAGAACCATCATTATTAGGAAAGGAAATGCTGGTGTTGGCCCCATCCTTGGTGACTGCTTTGTATGTGCAAGGACCTTCACGGGCCAGAGGTGAGAAGAGGCATCGTCATGTTGGTGATTCAGCAACTCAGGCTTCCCATTCGTGGTGTTAACCCAATTGACATATTTTAGAGGCAAAATTGCTGTGATTGGCGTGCTATGAGCGGATGTTAGAAATAACAAGTTTAAGATATTACATTCTTCATGCCTCACTTTCAATTTTAAAAAATGTTTCAGAATTGTATGGAAATGAAAAAATATTAAATGATCCTGTACAAACACTTTAGAATCCCGAAGTTTTAGGAGGAAAAATTCTAATTTTTGGTAGTCATTCTTTAAGAAATAACTTCCTGTCTAATGGACCAGATTAGATGATGGTTTGTATGTTTGTGTGTACTTGACAATTATAGTTAGATCCTCGAGCACATGGTGAAGGTCAAAGAGAGGTTCTACAACTCCCAACAACACTGAGTCCCCGCCCACAGGCTCCCCCGTTCTTGTCACTTGTGAAGATTCCCCAGATGCAACTAGGGAGAGGTGACACTGCCAGCACCACTCCCTGTGTAAGACTCACACCTGTCCCCTCATCCTGCAGGACCAGGCTAGAAGCCCTATTCTGTTCCCTGTCCTGGGGTATGGAAGCCTGAGCCAAAGCGTTAGCCCTATAGGCCTGTCCCCTGTCTCCTTACCCTCTCTCTGTGCGTGAGGGCCTTGAGCCACAGGTTCTCCATTCCTGACACCTCCCCCAGGAGCAGACTCCTCCCAAAGGACACAGACTTGCAGGCCATGATAAACACAGCTCATCCCAAGACTGCTTCTCCTCAGCTCCTGCCCCAAGCTGAGATGAACCCAGAGCATGCCAACAGGGCCCACAGCCATGTCCCTTGAGCACTTACTTCCAAAGGCTCAAGGGCCTTTGGACAAATCCTCTGAGACACAGGACCCAGTCCCAGTAGCTGGAGAAGCCCATAACCCGGACTCTCCCTAAGCTCCATGTGTCCCAGTGACCTCAAGATGTCGGAGTCCCTCAAATGCTCTTACATCACAGTCTCCACTGAGCCTTGATATCCATGGAGCACTGAGGCAGGCAGGGGGCCCCTCGGGTTTATCAGCCAAAAGAGCAGGTGCTGGGCCACACTGCCTCCTCCAGGCCCCTTCTGCAGATCCCAGGCCTACTGCTTGCCAGACAAGATGGATATCTCTACACCCACACTTGCCATTCTTGGAAATACATGAGACTGTTCGTCTAATATTTACCCTTCTCATTATTTTTTGCTTTATATTATATGAGAGTTGTGGTTGAAAATATATTACTCTTCTCATGAAAAATATCCCTGGGTGAAAGGTTTTCAATTTCTCTTCTTGGGAGTGAAATGCCATTCACTCGTGTTTATAGATGAAGGAAACTCAGTATCCTTCCCTTACTAAGAACTCAAAGTTAAAATGAGAAGAATTTGTTCCTTTTAGAGTTAACACACTTGAGCAGAAATGTATTCCAAATCTGTGGCAAAGTGTCGTGTGGAGGATTTGGCACCGAATCTTTTGGACTGAAGTTTACGTTGTCTCTTTTGCCTTCCTAACAAGCATGTGACCCTGTTGCACCTGCAGCTTTTGAGAGCCATCCCTGTTGGAGTCGGTCAAGTGTATGGTTGCGATAATCCCTGGACTGGAGGCATTTTCCTCATCGCTCTGTTCCTATCTTCACCTCTGATTTGCCTGCACGCTGCAATTGGATCCACCATAGGGATGTTGGCAGGTCTGTGTCACTGCCTTCCCCTGTTAACGGGCTGAAGGGATGTCGGTGCCAGGGGCCAACCCCAAAGAAAACAGTGATGTGTGTCTTTAATGCCGCACCTGCAGATTTCCCCAAACTCTCCCTCCTTCCATGGATCCCTATTTCTTGCTTTTGGTTCTGGGGCTTTCATGCTCCTCTCACCAACAGCTGTCCTCAAGAAAGACTTTGGCATTTGGCATTTGCACCTTTATATAAATTTAAAGTTTGGTTACGGGTTCTTTCAGATGTATTTATATTTTAAGTCTTCTCTCCAGTGACAAAAAGAAGGATGGATTCTCAGAAGAATCGTGCATGTGTGTGTGTGTGTGTGTGTGTGTGTGTGTGTGTCAGGGAGGGACAATTTCGGGACTGTTTCTCTTCAACTTGTCACTGCTTAGCTACTAGTATTCATGTGGCTCCATGACAATCTGTTTCCTGTAGACGTATTTGCAGTACATAGAACCAGAAGCCTATTTTATATGAGTACCTTGGAGGAAATCTGGTTCTGAGCTTTGAGGCCTATGGTAGGTTTTGGGGCAGCCACATGAGCCCTGTAAGATCTCATGCTCGATGCTGACACCTGCCTTCCCACAGCCCTCAGCATTGCCACGCCCTTTGACTCCATCTACTTTGGCCTGTGTGGCTTCAACAGCTCCCTGGCCTGCATCGCCATCGGAGGCATGTTCTACGTCATCACCTGGCAGACGCACCTCCTTGCCATCGCCTGTGGTAGGTGCTATAGAGTTCCCTTTTAAGCTCAAAAGATGGCTGCCACTGTCCTCACAAAGAAAACTGCCCTGGGACAATCCTGCCCCCCAAAAAAGATAAGTGGGAGAAATTATTTGCTTCGTAGAAGGGCTTGTAGTTAAAACTGTCTTCAGTGGTTATTTAGTGCACTGTCTTCACTGTATGCACAGTGTTCTGCCACATAGAGAAAGATTTCCTTAGGTGGCAGTGGTCTTGTGTTGCTCATAGCTGTCTCCTGTGAGTCCTGCTTTCCTGGCTGGTGATTGGAGAACACAGAGCAACTTTTAGGCAATTCATGCTTTATATGGAATTCTGCAATTTGCCTCAAATACAGTGATAAAAATTAAACATCCATACGTTAACCATAGGCCCTTCAAGTGATCCCTCTTGGTTACCTATTTGTTCAGAGTCCTAGGATATTAGATTGACTGTAAAAAATTTGACACATTTATATAATTTAATCCTTGAATATCCTTCATTTCTTTTCTTAATGTTAATGTAAATGAAAACCAAATAAAATTTCTTTTAACCAAGACATTTAAAACAGAGATTCCAGCTGGGGATTTAGCTCAGTGCTGCCATGTCTACCTTGTAAGCACAAGGTCCTGAGTTTGATCCCTGGTACTGAAAAAAAAAAACCAGAGATTCCACTTCAGCACCACTATGGACTCTGAAACATTATCTACATAAACTTGTTAAAAAATTAGTTTACAGTAGAAAAATGTCCCAATGATTCTTTGCTAGGGAAGATGTTCTGGATGAGATATGGTCATACATTTGCATTCTTAAAGTAATTTGTAGATTTTTTTGCATTTTATGATAGTCACTATGAACATGGAAAAATTATTTAAGCTAGATGTGAAGGGTCCATCTACTGTCTTTTTCTTTCTTCCTTTTTAAAGTTATTTTTCTAATACCCTAAAATACTCAATGTAAGGCCAGTATGCTATGGTTACTTAAGAAATAGTAGTTTTCATTTTGGCCAAATAAAAACTTACCATTCCTCTTAGCACCTGCCATAAAGACACTTTAGACACTTCATCTCCACCCTCATCACAACTCAACAGAGTTAGTATTTGTGAGAGTCGGTTTTTATTTACTGTGACAAAATACCTGAGATAAACAACTAAGAGGAGGAACGAGTTATTCAGGTTCAGAGTTTCAGAGGTTTCAGTCCATGGTCACCTGGCTCCCTTGCCTTAGGCCTGTGTCAAGGCAGAAACCTCATGGCAGTAGGGCATGGCACAGGAAAGCTGCTCACCTCATAGCAGACAGGAAACAGAGAAAGCAGGAAGGAGCCTGACACAAACCGACCAGGGATCAGATCTAGTCCCCAAGGCCACACCTCCATGACCCACACCTTTCAACTAGGCCACACCTCCTGTTTTCATTACCTCCCAATGATGCCATCAAATATGACCTCCTCGATGGATTAATCCACCTGATGAAGTTAGAGTCCTTGTGATCTGATTGCTTCCCAAAGCCCATTACCTGGCAACCAAGACTTTAACACATGAATTTTGGGAGATATTTCAAATCCAAACCATAACAGTATTATATTCTGCTTTGAAAAAGAGGAAAAAAATATGTTCACGTAGCAGGGTCAGGACTAGGGTGAGACAAGTGAGCCAGCTCAGATGCAAAATTTTAAGGAGGACCTCACCCTCAGGGCTGTGCAGGTGATGACTCTGACATCTCCATGCTCCTGAGGCGAGGTACTCCTTAAACTGTGTATCCCAGCTGCCTCGTTCACCTCCCCTAGTTCCGGCTTTACCAGACTACCCATGTCAGATGTTACCTGGGTGGCTCTAAGCCAGGAAGAATTTCTCCCTTTCCTCGGGGACTTTTGGCGGTGTCTGGTGCGATTTTTATTTGTCATACCTAGGGAAAGAAGTGCTTTTGGCATCTGGTGAGGAGAGGCCAAAGGTGCTATTAAAGATCTTACAATGCCCAGAACAGCCACCCAGCAAAGAACGTCAAAGGTGCCATGCTGTGAACCTCACACAGGGCATCTCATTTAATCCCCATTGCAACCAAGAGAGTTTCCCATTCACAGATGGGGAACTGAGGTTGAAGGGAGAGAAAACCAAACAGCCCACAGCCGGGCGTGTAAACACAATGGGCTGTAGAAGTCTGTGCTCTTTGCAGGACATCACGCTCCTTCCTGAAGCCAGTGCTTTCCCTGCAGTCCAGCACAGTCATGCAGCTAGTGATGGACAGGACCAGGGAGAAAGAAGGTTCCTTCCTGTTCTATGTGTCCTCCAGGACAGGCGATTTCCCCTGAAGCCCAGACAGGCTCCTTGTACTGTTTCCTTCTCTTCCATCATCTTCCCCCTCTCCTCATTCTCCAGGCCCTGCAACCACAGATTAGCACACACAGGTCTGCAGAAGATTTCCTACTGGTTACAGGTCAAATTTGTAAAATACAATGGGGTCGGGGGAACATGGGAATAAATCCTTTTGCTCTGGACCCCAGGGTAAGTTGGATGGAGTTGGGTTCCATCCAGACTATTCTGGAGCATCCATTCTTCACAAGCCACACCTCCTCATTCCTCTGTTCGGGACTAGTGATATTTAGGTCGGTTCCTCGGTCTGCCTCCTTTTCTAACCTCAGCTCTGAGAGGCTGGAGTGCACAATGGTTAAGAGCCCACTCCTGGTGCCAGATGGCTGGAGCTCTGCCACTTGTCACCCAGCTCATCCTGGTCGAGTCACTCGAACTCTCAATGCCTGATACAGTGTCTGCCTCATAGCACTGTTGTTATAGTCAAATCCGATAACCCATGAAAGCAATGGAAACAATGCCCAGGAAGAGTTGCCCTTGTTATCTGTAGTCAAGCAATGTGTACTAATAATTGAGAATGGAGCTGACACAAAGAATGGCACAGGCTCCCAGTCCCTTGGAGAGAGATCAGCTGGCTGGTGGGAACCATGAAACTGTCCCACATCCCACTCATATCATTTATCCTTTAATCTCCTCACTCTTCCTACTTCTAGGATAAGAGGGGTTTCTCTAACTCAAAGACAGGCAGAACAGTCACAGCATTTAACCTCTCTGAGCCTATTTTCTCATTTATGAAACAAAAGCAATAGTAGTGCTTAGACTGTAGGAATGCCGCAGGATGTGGTTGGCATTGCTGCTAGCTGGGCATGCAGTAACTCTCTAATAAAGGTGAGCTATTGTTAACAGCCTAGGGACAATTGAATTGCTTGCTGCTGAAAAATTAAGGTTCAGAAACAAAGCCTAGTTCCACTGGCCCATTTTCATTGCTTCTCCTCTCTTGCCAGCATTTGGCTCTTCCCAGTGGTTAGCCCAGCCCTGCCCACTCCACAGAGCCTAGAAGACAAGGCAGTGGGCATATTTGATCTCCCTTGAGCTCACGGAATGCTGCTTCTCCCTGGAAACCCATATTATGTTAATACCTTGTGATGAAATATTCCATCAGGGAGTTCTGGGACTCACTCGCCTTTGCTGTATAGTAAAATTCTCATTTATGGTTTATGCTGTTAAATGTTCCTTTACTGGAATGCAAGTTGGTGGGACCCAAGAGAACTGTAACAGCTAAATTCTGGCCCTTTTTAACAAAGTTCATCGGCTGTCTTAGCTGTGCCGGCATTTGCATGGAATTTAACACTTCTAAAGCTGCCAAGCAATGGAAATGTAACTCTTTTTTTTTAAATCTGAGAGATAGTATTGTGTCATAAAATTAATGAAGAGAGAATATGTAGACAAAGCTTGAGATACTGTTAAGTAGTTACTGGACTGTTTATTGTTGGTTCTTTTTCCAGCTCTGTTTGCAGCCTACCTAGGCACTGCTCTGGCCAACATGCTATCTGTGGTGAGTCAACCTGTGGTAACAATGTGCTCACAAACCCCTTCTTGGCTTCCCAAACCCTGCTCAAACTCCTCCTCCTGGAACCCTTCCCAGTTCACGCCCCTTGTTGCAAATTGCACTGCACACCTCAGGACTGCTGGACCGAAGCAGCTCAGGCTCCAAAGTTTAAATGGCAGATGGAGGTCAGTCAGATCCCACTGTCAATGGCCAACAGCCCTCTTTCTAGAAGGACAATTTGAAGAGCGTTGCCTTGTAAATCCAACTCTTTTCTATTATGTCATTCTCTAGATCTATGTTTAAATCTTTATTACCTAACTTTTGTGTGTTCACAGATCATCTGTCCACCTAGTTTGTGGGTCAGTGTACATCTTTGTCCCATAGCACATTTCATGGAGCAAGAGGACACTAGCAAAGGCTTCAGGGAACAGGGGCCATCAAGCCCTAGCTGGCCAGAGAGAAGCCTGACCTGATGGCTTGTGGCAATCATAGCAGTCCCAGAACTCCTTCTTTTTCTGGCCTCCAGTGTAGGGCAGAGTATAGCAGGAGCCGACTGGTCAGCCCCAGGCCCAGCACAGAGTACTCAGGGCCTAGCTTGCCACTGATCCCTCCCCTACTTAGATAAGGGTCCAAGCAAACCTTACATGAACAGCCAGGGAAAGTCCTATTGATCCTGCAGGTAGGGATGGCATAGACATTCCACTCACTTCTGTCTGAACCCCTCCTTCTCCTCTAGTGAGAATGGGTGGTTTGGAAGGTATTTCCTAAGCAGAATAATTATCCTTCCCTGATACTGTCCTGTCTCCTTCAATGGACTAAGTCCCTCCTCTGGGCCTCATCTAATTCTGTGCGCACCTTGATGTACAATATTTCAATGGGTCTACCATCTATTCATCCAATCAGTCACTCAATAAATACATGTTATGTGCTTTCCTTGAACAAAGAACTGGAATAGATAGAAACAGAAAACTTTGGCTTCTAACCATAGGTGTCCACTTAAGTGTCTGTGTTTAGAGAAGTTACAGGGCTATACCACTCGATTTAGACATTTTTCAAAACAGAATGAAATTACTTCCCGTGTACCTACTGTGTTTAAGGCATTGTGCTAAAAACTGTTTGGGATACAAAAAAATGCAGGCTACTAACTTACCCAGAAGGACTTTCCACTCTGAGGACTTTCCAATCTCACTGAGAAACAGAATATAAAAGTCTTGAACTATGTTTATGAGACCATCCAAGCCCTCCTTGGAAGCACAACTAGGAGCTGTACTCTTTTGCTTTCTAACTGGCACATGTGTGTGCAGCCTCGAGGCTTCTAAAATGCCACCATCTGCTTGATTATAATGTCCACATCCTGAGTACCATTTACTGAGTATCTGGTATGCACTACATACCAGCTCTCTGAGTATTGTTATCCTTGGTTTGCTACTAAGAAAACAGGTCTCCAAAAGAGTAAATGATTTTAATAAGGTGATCAGTGCTGAGATTTGAACATACATCTACGGAACTCCCATATCTCCACTGTGGAACTTTAAGGAATGCTTCCTGAAACACTTCATGCAGTCTTAGTAGGGCACTGGGAGGATTCACTGAGGGGATCTCATCATCCACAGGGATTCCTTACAGTACTGTCCTTGGTCTCCCGCCAAAGTCCCCTCCAACAGAGCCATCTCTAGCCATTCACATGACCAGCATCACTACTCTCATGGTACTACCTGAGGTCTTACACCTTATAATAAAATAATGTTTTAGGACAAGGGGGCATTTGATCTGCCTCACAGTTGAATTGTAGGCTCTTTTGAGTGCAAGCCATCCATAAAAGCTCTCTCATATGAAGAAGAGGTATGTTAAAATGTCTCAGGGCATCTCAAGGATTAAAAACCAAGTCAACATCATAAGAAAGAGATGTGAGGCTAGGAGAGCCCTTGAGAAGAGAAGCAGCTGCTCTTCACTTCCAGCTTCCTGGAACAAAGATGCCATTCCTCTGCCTCTCTACATACATCTGCTCATTTCCCTGTGTCTCTATACAAAGTGTTTCTCTACTGCACACAGCTTCATGGCCACCCTCACTGGTTCTTCAAACCTCACAGTTCAAGAGCTCTATGAACATAGTCTTTGTGCCTTTAGTTCACATTCTTGGAAAAGGAGTTACATTCGTCCAAGTCACCTGCCTATGGGAAGCTGTGTTTGAGTCAGATGCCTATCTCTAGTCCAGTGGACTGTGACCAATGAAAAAGTCTTGAGCTATGAAGTGGCTTCCAAAAACATTCCTTCAGTGGGAGCTTGGGAAAAGACATGGAATGGCCCTAGTTCTGTAGTTGGAAGTATGGCCAGCCCAAATTCCCCAAGACATATGTAAAGGCATATCAACCGCTATTGGCTCTCCAATGGCTGCATTCTGAACAGTATGTGCTCACCTGTTACAGTGCAGACTAAATGCACTGGCATAATTTCATGTTGATTTCAATTATGTGTTATCTTTATCAGTGCCCATAGAGCATGACTTTAAGTGACCAATAAGGGCTAATTGAACAAGCAGGAGCTTGTTTATAATTGAGGCTTCGCTTGTGTCCCCCTCTCTCTCCAGTTTGGATTACCACCCTGCACCTGGCCTTTCTGCCTCTCAGCGCTCACCTTCCTGCTCCTGACGACCAACAACCCAGCCATCTACAAGCTCCCACTTAGCAAGGTCACCTACCCAGAGGCCAATCGCATCTACTACCTGTCCCAGGAGAGAAACAGAAGGGCATCAACCATCACAAAGTACCAGGCTTATGACATCTCCTAAGCTGTCCTTTCCAAAGCATGTCACTGTAAATGCAGCCTTCAGCAGTCTGTCTGAGTCCCCAGGCTAAAGGCCACCTAACCTCCCTTTCTGTCTGTTCTGTGATCCTGCCCCTAAGCACAGGAAATGTGTGCGTGGTCACCTTTCTGGAAGCTCACCAAGATGACTTAATTTAGGCTTGATTCCAATAGCTGGCTCCATGAGAGCCCCCTTTAATAGGAACTTTTCCTGTTCTGTAAGGAAAGCCACCAAGAAGGGGACAGAAATGGGTGACATTTCTGCCAGCTCAGTTATTTAATATAGAAAAGCACAGTGCTGGGAAATGTTCATGAGCCTGAAGGCCAAGAGGCCTGGTCCCATCCACCTCTACCACTAATGGATCCCAACAGTCCCAACTCCATCCTTCCCTATCTCAGCCTTGACTTCTTAGTGCCAGGAATTTCTTTATGACAGGGAGGGACTCTAAGGTCCCTTCTACCTCAGAAGGGTTGGCTCTTCCCTGTCTCCTGTAACCTGATCAAATCAGCACAACCAGAAAGTACTTATCTGGAGCTGAGTAACAGAAGGAAGTGCTACCTACAGAAAGTGCAGGCAAGAGTTGATGCTCTATGGAGGTTTATTTTGGGGTCATGGAAGAATATCTCCAGATTGGGGTTAGGAACTTAAGCTACTGGAAATGTCAATGTGCCTTCCTTTACATTACTGAAATATCATAAGGGGAAAACTGATCTTTTTCAGCATTGTAATCATATTGTAAACAAATGTCTTTCCTTTTATAACAGTCATAATTACACTCTCATTAAACTGTTTAAATTTGCAAGTTGGTGTCAGGGTTTCCGTAATACGGTTCCCACCTACACACTCATATATTGCCCACTTGAGGGGTTTTCCACAGTCCAGCATGTGTCTGGGAAGAGTTTAGGGTGGGTTAAAAATTATGGGGCGGGGAGGCAGGCATGACAGCACACTTATAATCTCAGCACTCTGGCAGGCTGAGACAGGAGGATCACACATTCGAGCCCAGCCTGAGCAATTTATCAACTTAACATGACCTTGTCTCAAAATAAAAAATATAAAGAGCTGAGGACATAGCTCAGGATGAAGGCCCTGAATTCAATCCCCAGTGCTGAAAAAAAAAAAATCCTCTGAGATATATATCAGAGAAGGGTTTGATTTGCTTTCAAAAGGAATTGTACAGGAATTGCTATAGATGTTGCTTTCTACTGTTAACAACCCATGTCACTTTCTAGTGACATGGAAAGGCTAAAGGCTACCTAACCTCACCTTGAACACCAAAGTTACAAATCCAGCCCCTCTTACCTGGCCAGTAACTCTTCTTCCTTGGTCACTCTGGGAATAGCTCCTACTAAACTCCTAAACCACCAGACTCCTTTGTGGGAAGCCAAGTGGCCCAGCTTTCCACCCCCTCCCCAGAGGAGGCTGAACTCTTTTGCCCACAGTGAGACCTGCCCGGCAAATCCCCACTTCCCACTTACTATGACTGGATGGTGACAGATGAAGGAAGTGGGAGGAGGGAGGAAGGAGTGGGACAGACCCTCAATAAACCCAGCTCTAATGAAAGGAGTACAATCTGACCAAAACCCGTTCTTTACAAAAGCTAGTTTCTATATGCACTTTTTTGCTTCTCTGCCCTGAGGTCTTAGCCATCTTTCCCCAGCCCAGGAGCTTGGAGCTGCATGCTCGTCTTCCAGATCCTCCCCAACTCATCATGACTCCTCCCGGAAAATGAGGCACATCCCCTGCAAAAGAATCCTCCATGTAGGACAGAGTTACCTTTCAGTTTGCAATCACACCTTGCGGCCAAGAAGGTCCCAGGTTGTATTTTAATGGCCATAGACTAATGGCTCTCTGAGGATCAAGCATCCAGGAATTGTCCACAGGCTGTTTCTGCTCATAGCACACTCAGCTGCCCCAGTCTCCAAGTGATGACATGGAGCTATTAAAGTATGGGTTCGCATGCATTTGCCACCAAAGTCCCATAATCTGGTTTTATTAAGAGCAGGAAACCCTCCACGTGCATGCCATTCTCATTATTGACCACTAATAAAACCCTTCAGCTGTTCTAAGTGTTTCAATATCCTCACCTATAAAACAAGCTGAGTTGGCCCAGGATTCCAAGAAAGGTGGAAATAGATGGGCTAAAAGAATTCAACTTATGAAACCATATGCTGTCTATGGGATGTCAAGTAGCCTCTCTAGTCCACACTTCAATTAAGCATCCACAGGGCAGAGCTGGAGCCAGCTCCACCAACTCCTGAGAGGGGAGCCAGGTACAAGTGAGCACATTCCTTCCAGCCCCTCAGCAACATCACACTGACAGCTTGAGATCAGCCATGGTGGGAGTATTTACACCACAGAAATCAGCAAGCTCTATGAATCTGGGCATGCATGCAAACAACACACACTTTGCAAACACGCATATAAAACCAAAAAAAAAAAAAATACAATGGGAAGTGGGAAGAAAGAGTAAGGTATAAAAATAAAAGAACATAAACACCTTCATAAATTCAAGACAGAAGCCTTGCATGGACCAATGAAGATAATATGCCAAAGACTGGGGCATGTGATCAACTCAAATCTGTGTCACAAAAAAAAGTTTTAAATGGGCGGACAGACACATAGTTCTTTTTGTTGTCTTTTTCCTTCATAGAACTGGCCCATTGGTGCCACACAATGGCTCCAGGGGGTAGTTGATGGAGTAATTATCTGAAATACATCCTCATCCCCACTTTCTCACCCTACAGAGTCCATTCACTCATCCTAGTTGGAATTTGAAATTTGTTTCACACATACATACTTATAAGAACCACAGGAATCTCAGGCAGGCCAACTGACTGAATCTTCCCTCCAGAACTGACTGCCTCTAGCCTTCTCTCATATACATGTATAGTGTTCAAAGAAAGAATGCTTCAGAGTGGTCCACACTATCAGCCCTAAGCTTTTCATCATGTTAGGGCCAATAATTTCAAGCCTCTGTACACAGCTTTTTCCATCCACCCCTTCCTTGCAGAGTGTGCTAGCTAGTTTTCCATCACTGTAACAAAATACCTGAGCGAAAATCAACTTAAGGAAAAAAAGATTTATCTGGGCTCAAAGTTTCAGAAATTTCCATCCTTGGTCACATGGCACCCGTGTTTCCAGACCTATGGTGAAGCAGAATATCACTCGGGCAGAGGAGAGAGAAGAACGTGCCCTCAATGACCTACTTCCTCCAACTAGGCCCCACCTCCTAAATTTTCTACCATCCTCCAGCCTTAATAGATTCACCATTAAGCTCTGAATTCATCAGTGGATTAGTCCATTGACGAGATCAGAGCCCTCATGACCCAATCAGTTCCCAAAGGTCAAACTTGCACTGAGAAATCAAGCACGAACTTTCAGGGAATACTTAAGACCCAAATCATAATATAGGGCCTCTGCAGTTTGGACCCCCAAGTCATGTAATGGTCCCCATAAGGCAAGAAGATAGTATACCAGTGGTTCTCAAACTCCAGCATGCATCGAAATCATCTTATGATCTTAAAACAGAAGACCGGGCTATACACCCAGAGTTTGATGCAGTAGATCTCGATTAAGTCCTGAGGATTTGCATTTCCAAAACATTCTCAGGAGATGCTGGTGCTGTGGGGTTGAACGCCACACTCTGAGAACCACTAGTGTAGACTTAGAAACAAGACACTGCCTCCAGTCATGCTCTCCTCCTTCCGTGCACATTGTAATGCACAGGTTGCAAACTCATGTGCACAGAGAAAACATCGGAGCTTATTAAAATACAGATCCCTGGTCCTCAGCCTCAAAGATGTGGATTCAGTAGATTCAGGTGGAGCCAAGAATGTGAGCCTCCCAAAAACTCTTAGATTACACCAAGGCCCAGACTTTGGGATCACTACATTGGCTCTTAGTCCTGGACAGAATGGAATCCCCTGATTCTGACACCCAGGCCCTCCCATGGACCAACCAAGTCAGCAGTGGGCCTGGGTGCAGGTGTATTTTTAAGGCTCCCAGGTGTGTTCTGACGTGCAGCTAGGGTTGAAAACAACAATGGTGCCTATTTCCTGTGCCCAAAACTATCTCTAATCAGAGTCACTGGGAGACTGTTAAGCCCTCTGTCTCCATCCTCAGTTTGTAGAAGGGTTTTGCATAAAGGGCAGGAGACCCAACAGGGAAACTAGCAAGGCTCTGTGTTCACCTGGAGGCAGGAGGAGCATGTGTAGCACAGTAAACTAAGAACACTGAAGTCTCTCCCTTCCTCAGAATTTGGGGGGCCAGCCTTGCACCCCAGAAGAGACTAAATACAGAAAACTGGAACCACTAACCAGAAACATCCAGTTCAGTAAGCCAAGCAGACAAGTGCAGGTTGGCCTGGCACTGAAATCCTGCTGATTGAGCACCTGGGCCCTAGTAAGGAAACGTGAAGCAGTGACATGGTCAGCAGGCCTCCAACCTCACTGCCCTCAGGTGGACAGTGCAGGCCTGGTCCAGAAGTGGCTGCAGGGAACACATAACAGGTCTGCTATGTGAGCGGGTACAGGACGAGGGGCTGCCCCAGGGGTGCCGCGAGGGGGGAGGGTTGGGGAGGTGGTGACAGCAGCAGCAGCTGCTACAAGGGGACAGGCGGGTGGCAAGTGGGACAAATAGAAAAGGAGCCCCATGGAGACCTGTGCCCAGGAAGCCCTGAGCAGGAAGACATCTGACATGGAGGTAAAGGAGGGGGAGAAAAGCAGAACGCAAAAACATGTTGGGCTGGGTGGCCTTAGAACAGAAAGAAATTTAAAATATAAAGTGAACCTTCTGTGAACTGCCTGATGAAGCCTGAGACAGAGACAGAGACAGGAAGGGGCAGGTGCTCTTGCTCCTTCCCTCAGCAAGACTGAGGGTCAGTCTGGGCCACAGTGGAGACCGCCACATACAGCATGGCCTGAGCTGGCAAGGAGCAGCCCAGGGCCGGGAGGAGGAAATTCACAGCAGAGCATCCTGTGTCCAGGCCACAGCCTGGCCCCATCAGAGTCTCTGGAGAAACTCAGCGTTTGGGGGTTTTTCAAAGCTCCAGGGCATGCCGATGTGCACCCCAGCTGGCCTGCACCTCCAGAGACAGTGAAAGCGATGTTCCATGTGGTTGTCACTGGGCCATGGGGAGGCTGCAGGGAGAAGATTCCTAGAGAGGTCTCAGGTGAGAGGGACCCCAGGTAGTATGATTTTGTCAAGTGAGCGTCGCCTCTATTCCAAGTCAGAGGTGACCTGTTACTGTGCAGTTTTTAAGCTCTAGATCTGGACATTTAAACTGTGATCCTGGCCCCTCCAAATTGCATGGGTTGTTTCTGTTTGTACACTCTCTGAGAGACACTGGTGCTCAGCTAGTTTCTAGCAACTCTGACGTATAGCAAGACAGCTCCAGACACAAGCCCAAGGGGAGAATCTGAAGGGTAAGCAGGGTCCCTGGGATGGGTTGACACACCCACCATCCTGCCTAGGCTGCCAGCTGCCTGAAAGGGCCAGTTTACCCCCTCACAGGCCTCATCTGGCTCCTTGACCTTGGCACCAAGTGCTTGTCAGGAATGGACTCTGAGTCCCTCATGTGCAAGGATGGGACTTTATTAAGTCCCCAAATCCCACACTCCCCCAAGTTGCAGTGAGAGGGCGACATCTCCAGGAGCACACTTCTAAAGAGCTCAAGTTTTGAATTCACTCTTTTTGTGAGATGTGCTCATTCACTGCAATGCTATTGGATTGTTTTAACTCGATCTTTGAGAATTGGGCCAACAGGCTCTCTGGGCTTTGAGTGTTTTGAAGAGTTCCATCTTGAATCTTTAACCAGGTCAGACCAAATACGAGACAGTAACCTGTGAGTTCTTCTGGGTTCCTTTAAGCAACTGGATGTAGGAGCCATATTTTTGTTTTGCCGCTGAAGTATCAATTTTTTTAAAGCTAAATATTAAACATTGTGTTTTATTGGTTTTTGGAAGTGTTGTCTAAGAGCCACGTTTTTAAAATGAAAAAAATTAAAAATTTTAAAAAAAGAACCACTTGAATCAGAATCACACAGGCGTGGTTAAGAATGAAAATCCCCAGAGCCCCTTCAAACCAAATACTCAGAAATTCTGGGGCTGGGGCCCAGATGCTGCGCACTCATGCCCTCTGGGGATCCCTGAGTACATTAAAATTTCACACCCGCTCATCCTTCCATTACGATGAGACCCTTAGAGAGATGGGGGGACAGAAGCTGACACATACCTAGGGCCAAGAAGGCTCTTTCTGTACCTTCCCCCACTTCTCATCTGCGATGCCCACTTCTGTGACCTTTTGCTTTTTGACTTACTCTGTGTATAGCCTGAGTATCCCAGGAAGCGCCTTGGCTTGTGGCACCTCCAAATGGTCGCCAGAGGGCGCCAGAGCATCGCTAAAAGTATATAAGGATCTTGCTCCCTGCTCTTCTTTTCTATTGTAGACTTCACTCTTGACATCTAAATGTCCCAGTCTGTCTCCACTTCGCTAATTCTTAACAGGACATTGAGATTCATTAGTGTGCAGATGCTAAGAAAAGTACTGATTAATTGAAAGGCCTGAGGAATTTATCTGATGCCTTAAAGCTCAAATTCTCATCCTAACAAAAAGACAATACAGACTTGTTATTATAGTTCAAATCTCTGGGCTATTACTCTGCCACAAGGCAGTGATTTACATTGCTAGAAATCCAAGAACTTTGAATTGCAAAAATATTTTTTAATGTTGTTAACAAATTATTGACATATCTAAGATTAGTCGTTGGCTGCCTTGCATCCATATATACTCAGAAAATTTCCTATCTCTGTGATTTTTGATCTTGGCCTTATAATTTTGCATGCACCACAGTTCATGACATTAATGGTGAGCAGAAGAACACATGTTAGAAAAGAAGAGCCTCTCCCACAACAGGTTAGCTCAGTCACCATGTCACACATTCAACCCACTCTCCTTTCTTTCCTCAGATTTCGTTCCCTGATTCACTGTAAGGATTACAATAATTCATCCAGGGAAGGCAATTATTATAATAGGTGCTCTACTGGTAGAAGTGGTGCTGGTGGAGTTGGTGATGGTGGTCTTGGCAAAAACATTGGTGAGGGTGGAGTCGGCGATGGCTTTGGTGATGATGAAGGTAACGGTGGCATTCATGGGGATGAAGCTGATGATGACTTCGCTCATGGCAAAGGTGGTGATGGCAAGGTTCTTGAGAGCATTGGTGATGATGGTATTGGCAGAAGCGGAGCTGGAAATATGGAGGAGGTGGTAGACTCTCTTACTTGACACCCTCAGAAGTTCTACCTGCTGAAGGATAAAATCCAAACTCCTGAGCTTGACAGGCAAGCTGGCTACTTCTCACCAGCCACACACACACACACAGAGTACACATTCACATTTACTAAGCTCTTCCATGCTAAAATACTCTGAATCTCAGACTCAGTGCACCCTAATTTGTCTTTGTTCATGCTATTCTTGCCATCCCTTTCTTCTACTGTCCACCAGATACCTCTATTCATCTTCAATAACCTGTTCAATGTCACTAGTGTCTTTTCTAAGGACTTTCCTGGTCCTCAAAGCAAAGCTAAGTGTCCTTCCCCAGCATTTCCATGGTATTTATTTACCTCTAATTTCTCTTATTTGGCTTATAAGAAGCTGGTGGGTCTTCCTACCCACCAAAGGTGACCTTTAAATTGGCCTATCCAAGGGCCCCTTTACACTGACCAACAATCCAAGCTGATGTCCTCAGCTGAGCCCACCATCACACACCACTGTGGTGCATTCCTACTCTGGAGTCAAGTGCCATGGGCCCAGACAGCCTGGAACAAGTTTTTTGTTTTGCTTTGCTTTGTTTTGTTTGCATCTTATTAAAGTGTGATATCTATCCAGAAAAGTGAACCAAGCGTAAGTGTATCACCCAATCAATGAATTTCCCATAAATGAACACACCTGTGTAATCAGCCCCCAGGCCAAGAAACAGAATATTACCAACATCCAGAAGCCCTTCAACAATTGTGTTGAAAGAACATTTCTAGTCATTTGCACTTGTGATGTTAAAAAATGAGCTATCAGATTTCAAATACATGAGTAGTTAGTAGCTGTTCAAAGACATTTTAGAAGTTCTAGAAGTCAAAATGTCTCCAAGGAAGTCACCCCAGACATCTGAGGACACCGTGCTCCTTTCCAAAGCAACAGCAAACCCCCTGGGCCCCCGCTGTGAGTACTCCCAAGACTCCGAGCTGAGCCCAGTTCCCAGGGGAGGGGGCCAGGTACACTAACCGAGCCCATCTCACCGTGTTCCCAGCACCTGATGCTGTCCAAAGCACATCCTAGGCAGGAGCTAGTGCAAGTGGCATGGAGAACAATGACAAATGGCTGCCTGTCAAGACTTGCTGGTGGCTCTGCTGGGGAGTTCACACGCACCATCATCTCTACACCAGGGACAGGGTCATCCCAATTATAATCTGAGGACAAATAGCAGGACTTCTCTCAAATAACATAGTATGATGCTCAGAAGCCCCCAAACCAGTCTCTCTCTCTCTCTCTCTCTCTCTCTCTCCCCCTCTCCCCGTGTGTGTGTGTGTGTGTGTGTGTGTGTGTGTGTGTGTGTGTGTAGCATGTCATGTGCACTTTTTCTTCTGCATGTCTCAAGATGCAATACCTTCATGCTTGGTGTGGGCATGTTTGGTAGTCCACCTGCCCTGGTATTTTCCATTACAGGAAATGTACTGATTGTGCTGGCTCTATTATTGACATACCACCCCACCCCCAGCATCACACAGGTGTTTGGGATGGCACCTCTGACCTTCTGACCTGGCACACTTACAGGGAAAGCTTAAGCCTAGCAGGTCACGTGAGTCTGCAGGATGACAAGTCTATGTCGCTGCTCTATAGGTGCCACAGATTCCAGCCATTTCCCCTTTTCCTCAAGGACCCCCTGCACTCTGGGAAGGAGTGCTGGAAAGCAGGTTGCCCATCACTCTCAGGCTGGATTCCAGGGCCCATCATGGGGCAAGATAATCTACCCTGGCACCTCACTGCCCTCTAAAATTAGCAGCTGCTAATTAGCAAGTGCCCCCTCTCCACCCCTCACAAGCCCCAAACAGGTCACCTTGCCAACCTCTGCTTCCTCAGCTTTTAAAAGGAAAAGGATACCTCTTGAAGAGGTGAAGGAGCATCCACCCCATGCCACCCAAATATAAGTTCTGAGGCACAAATCATGGCCAACAGAGCCAAGTGTACAGACCTGGTGTCGGGGGGCTGAGTGAGCCTCTGATGAAGGCCCCAGTCACTCCTCAACCTCCTGCTGACTTCTGGCTGTTCCTTCTTGTCAGGAAGACACGGCCTATGCTCATCTTCCCAGTTACCTTGTGTAAATGACCCCTAAGTTCAATGTCTCTAGCTCTGGACTCTCACCCAGACTGGAGTCCCAGCATCTCCAACCATATCCTGGACATTTCCATCTGTCTGTTCCGACATCTCAAACTCAGTGTCACAAAATAGACTCCCAGTTGTCTTTGTGTAATTTTTATGACAGCATAATAGATTTAAAATGCAAGTGTTACAAGTATATAGCTTGATGAATATTCACAGAGTGACAGTCTCAGGGACCCAGGACCCAGCTGGAAGAACAAACACCCTAGAAGTTCCCCTGTGCCCCCTTCCAGTGAGGACTGATATCCTGATTCCAGTGAGTTTAACTAGTTTAGCTACATTCTCTTGGTATAAATGGAATCATATGGGCCGTACTTCTCTGTGACTGGCTTCTTTCATTCAACATCGTGCAATTCATTCACACAATTGCGTGGAGTAGCAAGCCACGCATTAATGCTCAGGGAGATCATTATTTATCTACTCCACTGCTGATGGGCAATTGGGTCACTTCCCATTTGGAGCTGCTACAAGTCCTGCTGCACTGAACACTGTTTCACATGTCTCTTGTGACTATATGCACACATTCTGCTATATATAGCCTAGGAAGGAATTGCTGGTCCACAGGGTATACTTTAGGTTTCCTCTCTAGCAGACATGGCAGGCAGTCAGTGTACATTTCTACCACTCTCATAAGTTCTGGTTTGATGCCATTTGTTATTGACCCTTCCTTCACCCCATGCCTATTGGTTGTTCTTTCTCCTCTGCAGTCATCTCATGTTTGCAGTCCTTCCCCCTTGGTACTGTCCAGCCCTGGGGGCTGTGCTCACTGCAACCCTCCCTGGTTTCAGGCTTCAAGCCACCCTCTGGCCCACTGCCGGATAATCGCCCTAAATGCTGCATTCATCATCACACTTTTCTGTCCAAGGAGCCACAGTCACTCCTATTTCTTATGACCTTAGAGTTGTATCTGTTTCTGTGCCTGGTTTTTGATGTTCTCTGTGAACCTAATAATGATCAAGCAGACCCCATCTTTCTTTCAGGCTTCAGTGCTGCCTTCATATTCCTCCCTGTCATTTCCCACTGCCTTAATTCCTCTCCTGGTAAGCGTCACACACCAGCCTGCTTGGCAGGTCTTCTTGGCAGTTCTGTAAGAAGCACACCCCAGCACTGCGGCCTCTGGCAAGGCTTAGTGGCAGCAGAGCCTCAGAGAACTTATTCCAACATCCTTGTGTTCACACACACACACACACACACACACACACACACAGACCCCGCCCTGGGGCAGGAGCAGTACCAAATGCAGAGACAGGTGTCCTTCGGAAATGTGTATTCAACATGTCTGTTGTTGTATTTCAGGCTGTAGAAAATACAGAGCTACACAGTTGCAGGGTAGGGAGTGGCTTTTAGGCAACAGAGTTGCATACTGGGGCAGTGTGGGAAGGAATTGTTGCAGGGTTCCTGGGTTTAAACAGTCAAGGAATCCAAAACGCAGAACAGAAGGGCAGGGGCTACAAAGAAAATGCTTAGGGAAGGTCCCCAAGACCTTAGGGGGCTGTTCCTGCAGAGCAGGAGGTGTCAGTCCTATGGGTGGGCAGCATGCTGGACCATAAGAAAAGTTACCAGGCTCTGTGAAGCTAGAGGAAGCCCTGCCCCTGTGCATGCAAGCATCAGCCTCCTGTGACCCATGATAATTTTTCACGGTGACTGATGGCCTTGAGGCATCCACTAAGCCAATGTGAAAGAACCAGCACCAGGCTGAGGGTGGAACGGGTGACGGAGGGCTTTGCCTAGAGCTCTGCCTTCCATGGGCATGGCCCGGTGGGTGCCAGCAGCTCCTGCTGCCAGCTGGAACACAACTGCAATTCACTTGGGCTCACCATGGTGTCTCCAAGCAAGGGGCTGGAATTTGTAAACTGTCACCACTCCGGGAGCCTGAATTCATTCCTTTCTACCATGTCTCAGGGACTGAGACGCCCTGGAGCAGTGCTTCCCAAATGCAGTGTGCACACAAATCCCCTGGGGATCCAGTTACATGCAGATTCTGACACAGAGGGTCTCGATGGGGCTGAGATCCTCATTTCTAACAAGTTCCAGGGATGCAATGCTGACGGTCTGTGTACGACACGCTGAGTGACAAGACTTGAGAATACTAACCAGCATGGATGACATTAAACCTTCACCTCTCCTCATGGGGAGGACCATCAGACTCACCATCTGGTCCTCATGCAGCAAGCAGATGTTGAGCCTAAGAACTGCCACAGTGGTGGCAAATTGGCAGAAATAAGGAAGCCAGACACCGAGACTCTTAGGGTTAATAATAACAACAACAACAATAATAAGAGTAATTGCTTTTGCTTGAATTTCTATCACGTGCTATGATGTTGTTAAACCTTTATATTTGTAAGGTTAAGGGTTATCGATCTCCATTAATTTTATAATAAAATTAAGATTCAGAAAGGTGGACTAATTTTCCTCATGGCGTTATTACTGGCAAGAATTTGAACCTGATCCATCAAACTCCAAAATCCATGTGATCCTACTGTGACACCCCTCCTTGTTGTGGAAAGTGAGGAATTAGATGGATTCAGCCCAGTGGTTCTCAATCTGCCCTGCACATTAGAATCACCAAGAAGATTTTAAAACTCCCACATCCCAAGCCAATCACATTAGAATCTCTAGGAGAAGGACCTTCCATCGACACTTTTTAAGAAGCTCCCCAGGTAATTCCAATGTGCAGATAAACCTGAGCATCTTTGATTGGGCCCAACTCCTCTTCCAATAAGTGAGGCCATCGAGAAGCTGCTGGGTAAAGTGGTGATCTCATCAGAGTCTGAATTACTACATCTCCATGCCTACCCCGGGACTCTTTCCAATACATTAGCTAAACATAAAACAGTGTAGTAGGATGAAGTCGAATGAAAAAGGAAGGATGGGGAAGCTTGCCAAGGGAAAATAGAGAGAGGAGAACTGAGCACACAAGCCAACATGAGAGGCAGCACACATTCGGTCACTGGGGGGAAGATTTGACAGAAAAGTTCACCAAACCAAAATCCTTAAAATTAAAAACATCTTATTCGTCTATGACTATTCCTATGCTTGGCATATATTAGACAATGGATAGATGAGTGAATGGATAGAATAGTAAAGATGATGTGTTAGTCAGCTTTCTACCACTGGGACAAAATACCTGAGATAAACAACTTAAAAGGAAGAAATGTTTAGTTTGGCTTATGGCTTCAGAGATTTCAGTCCACAGTTACTTGACCCCTTTTCTCTTGGACCTGTAGTAAGGTAGTATATCATGGCAGACACACATGGCAGAAGAAAGCTGCTCACCTCATGGTGGCCAGAAAGCAGAGAGAGAGAGAGCAGAAGAGGCAGAGCCCCCTACACTCTCAAGGGTATGCCCATCCCCCAGTGGTACCATCAGCTGGGAACAAAGCCTTCAGCACAGGAGATTTGGGGAGACATTTAAGATCCAAACCATAACAGATAGTGTACATTCACTGGACAAGAAAGTTTAGAAGCCCAGTCCAGGAGAGAAGTGGAGAATCACACTGGGGCTGAGGAAAAGGGCTGTGATAGAACAGGCTTTATTTCTATGAAGCTACCACAGCAGCACAAAAGCAAATGACCCCCGTTAGGAAATCATGTTTGGGGATTTTATTTTTAGGACTGGACTATTTTTCAATAATAAGATTGTAATGGACTAAATAGAAAAAAATAAATGGAACAATCTGTTCAAAGCAAAAAAAAAAAAAAGCCAAGTTTCTTCTAGGGACTTGAGTGCATCATCTCGTACATAATCAAGCTGAAAGTCTGAAGCTGCCTTCTTCTGCAATAAAAACCTCAGATTATAAACTTAGCAGAGCTGCGGGCATCCCATCTGTCACCAAAGCTTTCCTTGGGTAACTTCTTTTCACCTTTTAAAGACTGTCATATATATTATTTTAAAGCTAGTTTCTCATTTTTAATGTTGGAGATAAAAAGCTATTGAAGAATTGCTTGCCAGACTTACACAGCAGTCAAATTTCTCTCTCTCCCTTCCTCCCCCTCTCCTTCCTCCCTGCCATCTCTCTCTCTCTCTCTCATTCTGCAGACCCCAGATTCTGCAAAAATCAGAGTCAGGACCCAAACTCTAAATCATGTTGGACATTCAAAGTTCACACAGGGGGCTAGGATTACAGGTGTGCACCACATGTGGCATAAGGGATCTTTTTTGGACAATGGAAAAGTCCTAAAACTGAACTATGGTGACAGTTGTATAACTGTAAATTTATTAAAAATTCATTGTATTATACATTTTAACTTAGATTGAGTATATCTTACAGTTTGTAAACCATACTTCAATAAAGCTGTTAAAAACCATGTAGCATTTGTTGAGGTTTGGTGCAGTATCGAAGAATACTATCCACAAGTATCTGAAAGTTACTGTAATTTTTAAAGTTGACACAGAAACAATAGTTTTCCATGACTACAACAAAATACCAGAGGCTGTGTATTTTATACAGAAAATTAATTTATTTACTTCATAGTTTTGGAGGCTGAAATTCTAAGATTGGGCAGTCTGTAGGTTCAGTCCCCAGAAGCTAAGGGTGTAATATGGTCAGTCTAGTTCTGAGTTAGCTGATGAGACAGGTAGCGAAATCATTCGCCATGAAGTTCCTTTTGCCGTTGGCTCTGATCCTGCCTTGACACATAACAGTAAGGAAGGAAGAGGCGAGGGGAATGGAAATAGGGAGCTTTTCTGATAACCCCTAAGGGTCATCAGATATTAAGCCCCAGTTGGTACAAAGTGAGGAGCCTGAGCCAGTGCCACCAGCCTGACTTCAGAAAGAACCCTCAGCCTCAGCCGCTCCATCCCAGTCAGCCCCTGCTAGGTAGCCTGGACCCCAAGTCCTCAGAGATCCCCACTCCCAGTGGTGATGCCAGGCCATCCAATCTTCTCTTTCCAGACCAATTACAAAATAAAGCCCAACTGCCTAAGCTCGGGGCCAGCCTCACTACCTCATCCACAGTGCAGCGAGTTGTGAACCGCCCTCAAGAGAGGGCCCAGGGAAATGCAGCCCTGCCAGTCTCCTCACTTCCTCCAACACCTTCCTCCCTTCCTCACTGAAGTCGAATATGATCGAAAAGGTTCATCTCACCCCTTGTCCTATTGTTCCAAATTGAGAATTTTTTTTTTAATCCTGAAGAAACAAAAGCCCCAGCAGGACATTATTAGCCAATACAGCCCAGCACCCTTTCCCTGAGATATTTTGGTGCCATCTGCAGGAATCTTGGAATAAATACATGACTATCTAGGGTGTCAATGGTGCCTTTGGACCTGGTGCCTTTGTACAATGTACAACCTGCAGTACCACTGGCCGAGGACACCAGAGGCTTACTCTATGGACCCTCCACTGGCTTGGCTTTCATTTAAAAGCTAGAAAAATGGTACATATGAGTATCTGATGAAAGTTGTGGATTGGGATGGAGACTATCCCGCTTTCTGCTTTGTGCAGGAGGAACGACTTCTTTTTGGGTGCTCCAAGCTATTGAGTCCTTTTCACTCCTTAAAAGGAGCTGAATAACTGCAGGGCTGACTGTATTTAAGAGCAAAACTGTAGGTACCTGAGTGGCTCCTGCCATAAGCCATCCCCACACTCCCCTGGACAAGACAGGCAGCAGAGGTCTGAGCGAGGCGTTTGCACCAAGCACCTGCTTGTCCCTTGGCTCCACGTGGAAGGAATGCCTACTGCAAAGGGTACCCCCCAAGTGGCCTTCTGGGTCAGTGGGGGACTTGGCTCTCCTCTGGTGCCTCTTTGTCTGCCTGTTTACCAAGCCAAACATCCTCGGGCTCAGAACACACTGCAGAGGAACATTCTGTTCCAGATTTGGGCTCTTTGCTTCTCTTTGTGGGGCACAGGGGGATAAAGAAGAATGAGAATGTTTTTTCTCCAGTGGTCGCTCTGCCATTTAGGAAAGCTCTGGTTGGGATGCAGGGGAGCCTTCTGGGCATTCTCTTGTAGAATTCCTGAGTGCAGGCACTGCCCAATTATGCAGGCTAAAGGGGTAAATTATTTGTAAAGTTAAACTACCTATACTATACTACCTATACTAAACTACCTATACTGTATTGAGTAGCAATAAAATGAAATCATGTGGCAATAATTTCTGAGTCCAACACATATTTAGAGGGAGTGTGTATATGTGTATGTGTGTGTCTGTCTCTGTGTCTACTGGGAATTGAATCCAGGAAGTGCTGAGCTACATCTCCAGACTTTTGTGTGTGTGTTATTACTAGGAATTAAACCCAGGCCCTTCACACTAAGCTATACACACCCCTAGCCCTTTTTTTGTTTTGTTTTGTATTTTGAGACAGTTGAGAAGTTCCCCCAGCTGAGCTCAATTTGCAATCGTCCTGCCTCAGCTTCCCAAGTAGGTAGAATTAAAAGCATTGCCACAACTCCCAGTTTAAACCAAGTATGTATTAGAAATACTTACAAATGCAAGATATCATAGAAAAATATTAAAACTGTATCATTATCCATAGCTTTGTTATCCTTTCTTCTTCATTTCCCATCCAGTCCTTATCTCCTCTCACATTATTTAATAAGCCACCTCAAAATCTTTCTGGAAAGGAAGAGGTCTATCATGAATAAAGAGAACCATTGGTTCCCAACTTTGTCATTCTTACCTTCTAGCCCAGGTAGGATTGTACAACATAAAATATGTTTTTAAAAATGAAAGACAACACCAAAACTGTTGCAGGGCTTGGGGGTATGTTTACATGTCCAGTGAAGAATACAAACAAAAGTTGCTCTAAGTTCCCAGGAGCCTCCTGGAAATCCAAATAAATACGGGCAGAGAGAAGTTAGAAGGAGAGCTCTCTAGGGGCAGAAAATCCACAGAGAAGGAAGCAGAGGAGAGAAGCTCTCCGTATGTTCATTGGTGACTACAGCCAGGTGGAGAGGTGGAAGTCGAGTTTCCTGAGAAGAGGAACAGACAGCATGCAGGGGGTGCAGGAAAGACATGGGACAGGAGTAGCAGGGCACAATCTCAGGGCATAAGCACTCGGCACATGATACTCTGGAAAGGACACCAGGACACCCTGGAGGAAGAACCGAGAAAAGAGCATTGAATTGTGCAATTCGTGCTGTTTAAAACTACCAGGAACACCTGCGTGCTCTGGTTGTCTCCATGCTCACAGCTTTACCCCTTCTGAGATGGAGATCAAGATCAAGAAAAACTTTTCCCCTGGTTCAAGCTGAGAAAAGAGAACCATTCAGGAACCTTCAAGGGCAACGAGGTGCTGATCGAAAGGGGCAAACACAGAACCGTGGCACTCCACATGTCAGGCATAGTGCTTTATACCCATCATCTCTCCCCACAACCTCATAAAAGAAGCACCCGCTTTACGGTGATGAAGCTAGAGTTCAGACAGGGTGAGTAAAGTACCTAAGGTCACTCAGTTGGTAAGGGACAAAGTCAGTATTCAAGCTCAGGTTTACCTGACTTAGAAACCCAAGTGTTTTGTATTACCTTATATGTACCAGATGACAAAGCTGTTTTTTGTGATCTGCATTTAAGGTGTGGCTTTACAGAGCCCTGGGCAGAGGACAGAAAGAGAGGGAAAGTACAAAGGAGGTGGTGCTGTCCAGAAGACCTGAGAGTGGCTGGCTATACACCCTCAACCCATCCAGGGCCAGAGGTAGAAGGCTGCACGGGTACCATGCGGAAGTAGCTGCAGGAGGAGTCCACAAATGTCCTGATGATTGGGTTGAGTTAAAGAACGAATGAAGCAAACAGAGGCAGAAGTTAGAAATACTGGACAGCACCAGAGTGATTAATGGTGCAAAGTGTGAAGTCAAACTTTGGACAAATTATTTAAGCTCTCCAAGCTTCCATTTCCTTATCTGCCAAACAGAAATAATGGCTATCACCTCATAGGACCTGTGTGATGGTTAAATGACTAACGTAAAGTACTCAGCAGCCAGGATAACTGCTCGACCATCTGTGGCAATTCTTATCATTACTTTATTAAAATCCTTATCATTATAGTTCTTACTATAATTTTTATCATTACTATCATTACCATTATCACTGTTATTACTGAGGGACTGGGTTGATTTGCATAACGAGCTCCTGGAAACCTGGGATTCCTTTCATTGCCAGCAGACCCCCACACTGCCCTCTGGTCACTCATTTTTTTCCTCCTTCGGCGTAACTCTAGTTTATTTTCTCATTTTATCAGGAAAAAAATGTTGAAGGGAGATTTGCCTGAACCTCAAGACTCTCATCATGAGCCTGACCCATGGGATCCCTCTCGGGGTGCAGACTCCTGGGCCTTGGGCACCTCCAGGGAGGGGATCCCAAGAGGACCAGAAGCCCTGTCTTCTGGCCAGTGTCCAGGAGGTGGAGCCCACAGCTTCACTGAGGGCGGATAAGGACAGTATCTGCACCTGCAGAGGGCAGGAGGCTGGCCACATCTGCATAGCTTTCTTGGGGGTTATCTTAAAATTCTGTGCTCATAGCAGTGCACCTGAGTATGTTAGCTTTCTGCCATAACAGAAAAAAACCACAGAATTGAAAGTTAAAAAGAATGGGGAAGAAAGGAATTTTTAAATTTAATTTCCATCTCCCTGTTATGGAATTCTTGCCTCCTAACTTGTAAAAAGCAGCAGAGTTCATCCTAGGATTCTCACCTGGAGAAAGGAACATTCCAGGGAAACATTTGTCTTTTTGTTTTCTCCAGGCTAGGAAACTGGTTTACAGAAAACAATCTGCACACCCCTTGTCCTCCCACCTCCCAGTGCACCCCTCTGAGCCTTGCTGTTCCCACACTTATGCAGAAATTGTGTCACATTCACGAACATTCCACCCAGCAGCAGCCACTCCACGACCGAGCCCACCCTTCAGCAACCTGTCCTGTGGAGTTTGGTTTAAGTGACACTATGTAGATCCTTTTTGGTTATAAATCTTTCCAAAACTATTTCAGGTTGTGGCTTAGGGACTAGAAGAAATGGCAGGAAGAAGAAAAAGATGAATTTGGGTGGAACTGCCCCTGGGCAAAAACCTCAGAAAGCCAGGGTGGGGGGTGGGGGGTGGGGAATGATAGCAAAGCTTTTGGCACCCAATCAAGAAAAAGAAAGAGACATCAGGTCCAAGCCAGGGACCAGTTCCCCAGCATTGTTTTGGCCCAGGAGGCTGAAGTGGGAGGAGAAAGCTAGCACACAGACGTGCAGAGTGAGGCTCCAATATAAAAGGGATAGGTGCCTCCCTGGGCACCACCATCTCTGCAGCACTCTCCCTTTCAACAGAGCCAGGCAGGTCGTTATCAGCAGCGCCTTCTGCCACTGGAAACCACAGGAGGGTAAGTATCCTCCTCCTTTCTGTTAATTTCCAACTGTTCATTGTCGAAGTTCGTCTTTTTAGCGCTCTCTAGTTTTTGCTCTTTTTTCCCCCTTTTCTTCACTTAATGGAGGAACATGACTCAGATTGTAGGAACTGAGCAGAAGCAGCAAAGTTGGAGTTCTGAAAGACTAAAAAGTGATCCACCGGAAGCTTCTTCCTGGAAGCTTAAAAGTAGTGGCTTTATTGATGATGTCTGAGCAGGTGGCATGGAAGAGGCCTTGCCATAAGGTTTCCACTCTGCATGCTAAATGCCTCTGTCTTCATTAACCCTAGTGGAACTTTCAGGGTGTGCTCTTGAAACAGCTAAGTTGCAGACAAGCATTTATGTGACTCAAAGGAAAATGTGGGGTATTGGGAATGGCCCTTTCCACTGATGAGTCTATGGGCTTTTCTGCCTGTGCTGCCGCACTGAAGGGAATGAGTTTGTGTGCATGTAGGGAGAACCATTCAGTCACAATTGAAGCAGTGAATTCCACAGCTTCCTGCTACAGCATTTCAAGCATGTAAAATTTGAGGCTTCTAGGAGGGGTGTCCTCTGCCATGGCAAGTGTTTTCATCCGAGACAGGGGTATCTGACAACATTTCCTTTCTTTCTCATTACAGCTTTAATGAGAACAGAGCCCTTCCTGACACTTACAATCAGAAACTACCTAAAATAAAGATTATAGTAAGTACCAAATAAATGTCAGTGCTGAAAGTCTTTTTATTATGATGGAGTATGAATGTTTAAATGTTTTCTTCTTTATCCATATCTAAAACTTTGTATTATTTTTGAAGTGATACTTGAGGCATGGAAAATTTAAAGACTCTCAGGTCTCTCCAATTGTACAAATTTCTAATATATGCTGACAATAGAATAAGTTTCATTTCATGTAATAAAAAATAGGAATATCAGCTGAATTGGAATCTTGATATTGCCTCGCTCCATTAGTAATCTGGGCTGTGAGAAGCTCTTTTGATTCCCTGCAGGAAAACCTATCAGGTGTAGCTTCCAGAATATTCTTAGGTTGTTAACTTCAGCAAAAGCAAGCTTTGTTGTAGCCACGTGGGTAGTGCAAGAGCGGGAGACTTGCATTGAGGTGTGGGGAGATGTTTGCTCATCAGAGAGTAACTGCTTCCTGCCAGGGTCTACGGAGGCATTGGGGCTGGCAGCCCCCTTTCTTTGTTGTTGTTCAGCCCCACGGTCATTTCAAGGTGACCGTAGATATAGGCTGCTGGGTCTGATACAGCTCTGACCCTTGGCCCCTTCTCCAGGCCCTCCTGTGCAGACGCTGCTCCTTCAGCTTGTGACTGAACAGAGTCCTGGGTGGCATTAACGTGCCTGGCCCCAGAGCAGAAGACAAAGAGCCCGCCAGGTTTGCCCATGCCGTGAGGCTCAGTCCGCCCGCCACTTGCACAGTGGCCCCGACTCTGAACCTCAGTTTTCTGGAAAATGAAAGCTTGACCAGTGTGGTCTCTAAAATCCCTCCTCGCTCTCAAATCTTTTCTGATTCTTAGGTCTAAGAAAGTACTGACGTTGAGCTCAAGGATGTGGTTCTTGGAGTTGTATATGATTCTGGTGGCAGAAGATGCACACTGAGTGACGGTGGCAGGGAATCCACACTGAGAGAATGTGACAGTCTCTGATGATCCTTTTCTTTCTAGTTCTCTTTCATTCTCTTTATTTCTCTCTCTCTCTCTTCCTCTCTTAACCTAGTATAAGATGAGAATCTGACCTTGGTTTTCTTGATACTGTTAAATATTCAGGATGCAGCCCTCAAACACATTGGTTTGGTGCAAAACTAACCAGGTAGTTTACCATGGATGCACACGCATACACATACACAAACACAATTTTTTTCCTAAAACACAGCATACATATTTCTCATAATCATGGATCTTTTTGAGTCACTCTCATAAAGTTTTCAAGTTTCAAACCAAACCAGTAGAGGAAAGTAAAAAGAAAATAAATGAAAAGGAGAGAAATAAAGAAATGTCACACAGAATTTTTCTGGAACTTCTGAAGGAAGAATGCTATCCTTGGATGCAATTTAAAAAGACAGAAATTATTGCAACCTGTCACACTTGTTGAATTCAACTAGGAATTGTTTATTATTAACAAATAATATTCAATATTTGAAAATTCTTATTCCACTACAAGAAAAAGTACCATTGACCAGCCTTTTAGAATGGGCTTTTGCTGGACATAAAAAGTGCGGCTAGTATATTATTACAGAAATAGAATCCACACTGCACCTTCATTTCTCACATTTGACAATGAACAAGAAGAAACAAGGCTGTTCCACTTGCTGTCTCAGTGTGGGTGCCCAGTATGGAGCCTTAATGACTTGCAGGGTGCATTTCAGAGCCAGAAGCTCACCCTCTTGCATTGGTGCAGGCTTCAGAAGTCCCAACCTCCTGCAGTGAGAAACAGAAGCAGCAGAACCAAGCCTGCACCTTGGGCTCTGTGCAGCATGGTTTTCTATTTTTTTTTTTCCTTTAAAAGCAAAATAAGATGAACTTTCCACACCTGCAGCTAGCTCATTGTCTCTGCTCTCCCACTGGAAGCCATCCGCCTTGTGCATGAGAAGGCCCATGCCAGGCAGCCTTCCCTCACAGGAACCCCCTGGGCTTGGCCCCCTCCCCATCTGGCCTTTCTCACGCTCACCAGAGTCAGGACTCATCCTGCTGATTCACATATTTTTGCCCTTTGTTATGTATGGAGAAAAAAGAAGGATGAATAGACCGTCTTTGGTTGGTGGCGCTGGTTACACCCGTCATGGTCCTCTTTGGACAGATCCTTTTGGAAATAACGCTAGTGAAGCAGAGCATGAAGGCTTCATCCAGCTAAGCTTGGCCTTGACCCATGGGCAGCAAGAACAGGTATGCTTGCTTCCTACAGCTTCTGTCTCGGGGATCCTGGGAGCCTCCCCGGGCATGGTGTGTCTTTTCTGAGCAGACCTGGGAAGTGGGGAAGCAGCAGGCTCTGCTGAGCATGGGGCTGTGGCCAAGCCAAAGGCACAGGGAGTCTCAGGCCTAAAAGTCACAGGACACTCCCCATGGTTTAGGGCTAGACCACTGAACCAGGAAGTTTTGACAGCTTTAGAAACACCAGGAAAATGTAGTCTAGGATTTTATGCTTTTCCTCCTTCTTTTAGATTCCTTTTACTTTACTGTCCTCTCCTCTCCACTGAATTGTAATGGGCTTTTTAGTAAGGATTTAGCATTAATTACAAAGTCTCTGCCCAGAGCCCTGCATTGCCTTCCCATATAGGATGTATGGATTCTTGGTTTCCTAAAGAAATGCATGTATTCTAGCTTGATATAATTCTACAGTGAACTATTGGTTTCTCCTAGCCAGTTTTCACACATGAAGCAGGTAAGTGTCAGGGGTCCCAGGGACTCCAGAAGGATTCATAGTTCAGAATAAATAAATAAATGATTCTTAAGGCCTCTGGAATGCAGCTATTGTCCGATCAAGTCAGGAGAAGCCCCCTGTTTCTATATCCTAGCCTTGAAGTGCATCTAATATGGAGGTATCGGAGACACAAATTTCAATAAGCCTTTTCTAGGTTGGGCTAGGGATTTGGACAAAGAAGTTAGTCTTCACTAACTTTGAGTGGCTCAACAGGGGACCCAGGCCATTCAGGTTCTCAATCATGCTTGGCCAGTTATATTACCAGGTTTCAGATCTCTATCTCCAAAATCTCTAAGGAGGTAGGATACTTAAAACTTTCTAAAATAAATATATACGGGAAATTTTGAGAACATGAATTTGTTTATTCTGGAATTTGCTTCTGCAGTGGATGGAAAATGCCACTTTGGTGTTCTCCTTTACAGCTTCCACTTTTCAAACTTGATATATTCAGTTCTAGAAACTCAAGGGAATTGTATTTTGGAGCTTCTCATCTTTTCCCTGCGTTGAAGCCCAGTGTCTCTCATACCCATGGCTTTCAAAATGGGCCACTGTAGCTGAGAGAGGGGTTTACCAGGCACAATTTGGAGTTATGGGATTTAAAGGGGAGATATCTGAAAAGAAGGAAAGATATTACTTAGCTTATGAAATAAAAGGCGATTTTTCATAAACATTTAATAACTCAGTTTTACATCGTTAAATGCTGAGACTTACTTTAGGTTCCTGGCCTTCCACAGTTTTCAATATAAGAAATTCTTAAAGATTCATTAGAACTCTGACAAATGTTGGTTTCTGACATTGTTTTGCCAAGAATGAACTTAATCTGGAATGTATTGTATAAAGGGCTTTCACTTTGTGCAATGATTAATGGTTCACCATTGTTTAAAAGCAGGATGGTTAATTGGACAGTGAATAATACAATGGAAGTATAATTGTTACTCATGAATAAATCAGTACAGTTTATTTCTGTACTGGAATTAATAGAAACCTAACCTGGAATCAGGATGTAAAAACAGAAAGAAAAAAGAAAAAGACATGACTTTATTATCTGTTAACAGCTATTTGTGGGATTTAGTAAGTGAAACAGGAGGGCCAAAAGAAACCAGGAAGCCCTTTCGTTCACAGCCTTGCCATGGGGTAAAATGAGCTGGTTTATCTGCATGGACTTTGCACATTTCTTTGGTCATGTCTGATGTAGCTGTGGCTTCACCATTGCATATTTATGCCTTCTAGAGTCTGATGGTTTTGAGATTTCTGTTTCCTATTGATCTGGCTGTGCTCTGGGCTTTTCTCACACACTCAGGGTGGTGTGACCATGTCTTCATCCCACTGCCTACCTCTGGGATTTTGTCACTGATATTCTTTTATATCCATCAGCACCATGAAACCTTCATTTTTTGGTCTATGGGGGACAATATTCTCATGATGTTGGTGCTCTCCCATTACATACTTATATGAAATATAGCCCCCTAGTGAGCACAGGTTATGATTATACCACTCTTTTTTTCCTGAGGTATGCTGCTATAATTATGCCCTGTACATTCTTATATCCTAAAATCTTTAGATTATAGCTCCTTGGGTTTTGAAAGTATTGTCCATTTTAACCTTTCTCAATTGTAACACCTTTGTGGTTAATCATTCTTGCTTATTTTTATACATAATAGATTTAAATAATAGATTCCAAAAGTAAAGACGCTTGCATGAATTAAGAGCAAATTCAAGCAATCTTGGACTTGAATAGTAGGGGTGAGGTGTTCTTGGACCATTAACACACACAAACTATTTTAAAACTTTTTCCTTTTCAAAGTCTTAAATAAAACTCATCTTTTGAAAAATAAAGCTTTAATATAAAACAGCTACTTGTCTTGGAAAGTAGTGGATCAGTTTGTACTACGTAGTGGCCACTTTGCAACCTGATTTCTTGCCCCTTTAGTTGACAGCATGAAGCACAATCACTTGATTTTAGCCCCTTCTATACTATTACTTGACTTGTTATATTGACATTAACTGTTTTTCTTTCTTCTTAATTACACTAAGCTCCTGAAGTGCAGGAAGTAGGGGTTCAGTAAATGTGTGTTGGACTAGAAACTGAACCTTATAATATGACAGCCCAGAGCCTTCTCGTGATATAGCATTGAAGGCGTTGGTGACAAAAGTAGTGTGGCATTGGGGTTTGTGCAATAATCTCCATGATGATATTTCAGAGGGAAAATAGTGCTTTCTTAGAGATAGTGTGGTCCAGATGAATGCCTTTAAACTCAGTTTTTGTGGGACTGTGATCATGTCCTAAACTGGCCAGCCTGGAGTGTTTTGCATTAGGGTATTTATGAGTTCTGTCCTTCCCTCAAGGAGCCAGAGGAAGAAGGAGCCATGGAGGATATCCCTACAATGGTCAAACTAGACCAGGCTGAAAGCCAGATTTCGTCACATCAAGAGAGAAGGTGTACCCCCAAGATACTCGGCTATGTCACTGGCAATATGAAAGAATTTGCCAAATGGCTTACAGGTATTTATGCATCCATCTCTTGCAGAGAGGGGAGAAGTAGCTCTGGAGGAAATAGTTAGCTGACATTTCCACTTATATATATTGCCAATATATTACCCTCCATTTTTCTCTTTGTCTTGTAACTTGCAAACTCCTTCACTTTTCCTCATGGGAACAGCGGTAAAGAACAGGGTTCTACTCCTATTCAAGGAAAGTACCAGGCTCCATCTTGTAATTTCAGTACTAAAAATAAAATTTTTACTTGGTAAAATTTTACTATTAGTAATTCATGTCCTAGGCTTAGCAGTGTAAGCATGGTTAGTGCATTAGATGCTTTCTGAAGCTTAGATTCTAGTAAGGGCAGCTTGGGTTGAGCATAAAGAAATTAAGTGATTTCAGGAATCTCAGTGCCATTAAAAGGGCAAAGGGTTCAGAGGAAAGAAGCTTCCAGGAGTATAAAAAATGATTCACCTCCAGGAGATTGAGATGATTTTGCTCAGAGCATGGAGGCTGGGCAGGAGATTCAGTTGTTCTGTTGTTTTTTCAGCTGTGTTCATCTCATCTCTTCCAGACAAACCTGTGGCACTCCAGTTCGTTGACTGGGTTCTTCGGGGTATATCCCAAGTGGTGTTCGTCAGCAACCCCATCAGTGGGATCCTGATTGTAATAGGACTGTTGATCCAGAACCCATGGTGGGCTCTCAATGGCTGTCTGGGAACAGTGGTCTCCACTCTGACAGCCCTCTTGCTGGGCCAGGACAGGTGGGCATGTCCCTCTATGCCAACTCTCAGCTCCCTTTCTGAGACACTAACCAACCACCCACTGTGGGCAGTGGTGACAGAGCCACACCCTGCCCAGCAGAAACAACCTTTATTCCACAGAGTTCTTCCTATTTGCCTTGAGTCAGAGGCCAGGGAGTCATTTACAGTCTCTTATTTTTGTTATCTGAATAAATGCCCAGGCTAAATGATGCCAGGTTCTCATGGCAGTATGTGAGAGCCAGAACTAAGCTACAAGTAATCACCAGGAGAAGTTCTAAAGTGATCTTCCTTAATGATTGTGAAAATTACTTTTCATTAGCATTTGGTTTGTTTGGGCAAAAACGCGTATGAATTCTTGGAAAGTCTTACTGGTTTAATAGCCTGCTTTATATCTTGTTTCTATCATTAGTTTATCAAACTCATTCTTCAGAGAACACAAAAGGTCAGCTCAGCTCCTAGAGAAATGAATAACCACAAATTCTAGGATTGTCCTAGGATTGTGCCATATTAATACTCCTTCATTGTTTTGTTCCAGTGAAATATAACCAACCACATTTCCTTGGCAGATATTCAGCAGACAAGACATATTTACATGTGTTTGCTTTCAAGTCTCTTTTACTTTTCTTGGTCCTAAAAGACTACATTACAATGACAACCCAAAGTACAAATAATTTAAAGGGAAAAATAAAAGAAAGGAAACAGGGAGATAGACTTTGTAGAGATGGGAAAGGGATCTAGGGATGGGGGAGATGGTAGCAAGGAGAGGAGAAGGGAAAGTAAAAATGATCAATATGCAACATCTATATGTACCAATACCTCACCATAAATATATTTGTTATGTATTACAAACATACACTTATTTAAAAATTCTTTTTGATGGCAATTCTCACTGGCACATCTCTGTAATCTCAATACTCTGAGAAATTGAGGCAGGAGGATCACAAGTTCAAATGCAACTTGGGCAACTTTGCAGCTTAAGACCCTGTTTTGAAATTAAAAATATATAAAAGGCCTGGGAATGTAGCTCAGTGCAAAGCCCCTGGGTTCAATCTCCAGCATTATTACACAGAATTATCTTTTGTCTTTTATTTTTTTAAGTGACTACATGTCTTCCTATCGCTTTGCTTTAACTGTGGCATTCCACGACTTGTAGATGTCGCCATCCAATTTCAACTAACCAAACTCAAGCATTAAAGTTCCAAGCCAGTTTTGGGATGACAAGTATTTGCGGAGCTCTCCACTGTCACCAAGTGTAGTTCCAATTTCTGAATTACACCAACACCAATCGTATCACCTCCTGCATCCCCTGAAGGATAATTTAACAATGAGTCCCACCTCTAATGCTCTCAGTCCTATGAATGGACCTGACATCACCTTATCTGCTGCACTGGTGGCTCCTGGCCCAGTAAGAAACAAACCAAGAAGCTCCTATGCCACCCGCTTCCAGCTCCTCCCATTGTAGCTCATTGGGTACAGCCCCTGCCCTCAGGCCTTGCATTCAACCTCACCCACTCATTCAGTATCTTCACTCTCCACGACTCCTGCAAACACTGCCTTTGAGTTCAGGACTCCAGGGAAACAGAACCTGTGGTGCTAGACAGTGCCAACTTGGGGACGGGGGGATCAGCCATGGGACTTATTTTACAGAAATATTTCCATTTTTCAGGGTTTCTAGTTCTCATTATGAAATGAGAATCATTATGGCCTGAGAGCAAGGTACCCACAGGACAATCTTTAGAAGTGGGGTCAAATTCCAAGCAGAAAGTGGTTTCAAAAGAGTTAGGAGCTAACTGTGCAAATGATTATGTGCCAAGTAAAAGAAAAATAATCACTATTTGTTTGGCAATAACTTGGAGATATAGCTTTAGAGACAAAAACATAGAAGCACAGGAACATGAAAATATATGCTAAGTTGGAAGACTAATGTTTATAAAGACACTGTGCAAGGGAAGTTACATTTCAGGAATCGTATATCTCTCACTAAGGAATCAGACTTAGGAAACAGTTTCACATGCAAAAAGCTGTCTTTGACTCAGACCCCCTTAATGACTTAAATAAGAGTCCTTAAATAAGAACTTTCCCAATGAAAGACTGAAAGCAGGTGCTGGAGCCCTGTCCTTCGCTGCAACACCTTGGAGGGGGTTGTTCTGTGTGCACTTTTGTAGTTTTAACTACATATATTTTATTTCTTCTTGTTTTTATTAGTATTTGTCTGGTGCTTAGTAGGCTTTGAAACACATGTCCGAATATCATTTTGTTTTCAAATGCAAATGTGATCTAGAAGCTACAAGCATTATTAACGTGCAAATCTAACTCAAGCCCCCCTAAGCAATGCTCCTGTTGTGTCTCTTGCCCACAGGTCATCCATAGCCGCCGGGCTCCATGGTTACAACGCCACACTGGTGGGGATACTCATGGCTGTCTTTTCAGACAAGGAAAACTATTTCTGGTGGCTGTTACTGCCAGTATCTGTTATGTCCATGACTTGGTAAGTTGTACCTGGTTTTCAAAATATCTTTTAAAAAATTATGGAGGGAAGAGGGAATGAGAAGTTGGTGTTTAATGAATATAAGTTTCAGTTTTGTAAAATAAAAAATATTCTATGAATGGATGACCATGATGAGTGTCAAACTGCACCCTTAAAAACAGCTATATGGTAAATGAGTAATTTTTAAAAATTATATTCAGAGCCAGGCATGGTGGCACAGGCCTGCGGGCCCAGCACTGGGGGGCTGAGGCAGGAGAACTGCAATGTTGAAGCCTTCCTGGGCAACTGTGTGACTTAACAAGATGCAGTCTCAAAATAAAAAATAAAAAAGGACTGGGGAGTAGCTCCATGTGAAGGCCCTGGGTTCAGTCCCTAGCACCACACACACAAAAGTGTATATTTCTTTATAGTCTGTTATTTGGGCCTTTTATTCAATTCCGTTACATGTCCACAACACCTTCCCCCTCATGCAGAGGTTTTCAGCCTCAACTGCACACTGAGCTCTCTGATGCGTGTGACCCGCAAGTCACACACACTCACACCCAGCAAGATTCTGATGAAATTGGTCTGGGCTGTTGCCTACACATCGAAGTTCTAAAATTTCTTTAGGGGCTTTTAAAGTACAGCCAAGTTATCATTCCTTCCCTACATCAATGGTCCTCAAACTTATAAAACTTCTTATTAAACACAGATGGGTGCTGCTCCACCCCAACTGTTTCAGTCTGTCCAGAGTGGGACCTGAGAATTTGTATTTCTAGTAATTCTCCAGGTTATGCTGATGAGGCTGGTCCAGGAACCTCACTTTGAGAACCACTGCCCCTACATGAACTCCCCTAACCTACCTGTCTGGACCCCCGTCAATTTTATTCCCCTATAATGGAGATTGACCCTGTGGCCCTTTTATTTTTTATTTTTATTTTACGCAGTTTAAGTAACTTCAGAGTATAATTTTCCAAAAGCCAAATAACCCAAGAGTAGGTTTGGGGCTGTATTTTGGCACAAGTGTCTGTATGGTTAGGACTTATTCCAGGTTTTCTTTCAGTGGAAAGCTTGCCAACACAGCACCTGAGGGACACACTGGCAGATGAAACAAAGCTCTCCATGGTATAGAGACTCAGTCAAACTGGTTCTCCGTCACATGCAGATTCTTATCTTCTGTTTCATTTCAGCCCCATTTTCTCAAGTGCACTGAACTCAGTGTTCAGCAAGTGGGATCTCCCTGTCTTCACTCTCCCTTTCAACATGGCATTGTCAATGTACCTTTCGGCCACAGGACACCACAATCTATTCTTTCCAAGTCAACTGATCACACCTGTAAGCGAGGTTCCCAACATCACCTGGTCTGACCTCAGTGGCCTAGAGGTAAGATACATCATCTTCTCACATTCCCCTCCACCTCTGGAATACACCCACCGTCCTCCTGGTTAATTGCCCATGACTCCCAGAGTTTTCTAGATACTCATTTCTTCAATGCCTTTCTGCCTTCATCTTGCTATCTAAAACATTTGTTCTACTCTAGGGCTTTGGGGATCTAAGGGATTTTTTTTTTTTGGTACCAGGGATGGAGCTCGGGTCCTTGTGCTTGGGCAGCAGGCAACGAAACCACTGAGCTAAATCCCCGGCCCCATAAGGGACTTTTTTTAAAGACAAAATCTTGCTGTGTATCAGGCTGGCCTAGAACTCACTATGTAGCCCAGGGTGGCCTCAGACTCCGGGGTGATCCTCCTGCCTTAGCAGTGCTATGATCAGAGGTGTGCACCACCACCCCCGGCTCCTAAGGGATTTTCTTAAATAACTATTTGACCAAAGCTAACACCACCTCCCTCCACCCCACCCACCCTGTCTAAAACTCTGTTGTATCAACTCCAGAGTGTAGCTCCATGGAAGTCAGACACTGTTGCAAGCTTGGCCTTGTGTGGGTAGTGTGATGAGGATCAGCACTACAGGCAGGTAGCTTCTTCTCTGGGGTTAAATAGTTCATGACTGCTTCCCCAGCCCAAGGAACTGGATGCTTACTCCCAGAGCTCATGGAAGAATCTCAGTCCTGCCTTTTTCATGGTGTATGTCATAGAGTAAGAATAATAACTCAGGCTTCTCAGCTTTGGTAGCATAAGAATCACCTGGGGAGTTGTTTAAATACCAAAACAGACTCCACCTCAGAGCCCTAAATCATAATCTCCAGAAGTGGAGCCTGGGAACTTGTATTAACAAACAAATTGTGATATGGACCAGAATTTGAGAACCATTGCATCACAGAGTGCATAGTATGCACCTGTTTTCAGTGGGCATGGAAAGAGCATGCACTTTTAAAAACATAGTTAACCACATCAACTTCCAGCTCTTCGTGCTGCTATTTTTGCAGCAAATCTGCTTAGGTTTTCTTGATCCTTGAGAACAAGAGAACGTTTGAAATCAGAAGCTTTACCTTTTTTAATGTGCAAAGGACTGGTCCCTCCACTATCAGGTAACAAAACACCCTTTACTGGTCTCCTTGCTGAGTGATCAAAACACAGGACAAGCTCACATAGCCTTTAAATTGTAAATAGTTCAGGGGGAAAATCAAAGATTTATTAGAATTACTCATGAAAGATAATATTATGAGGCAGGATTAACCTATCTAGAACTATGGTTTCATATAATGGGCCCCATGTAGTTATTTAGATGCAAAGCAATTACAAACTCAGTTCCTCAGCTTCACTAGTCACATACTGCAAGTTCAGTAGCTGCCCAGCTAGTACCAACTGCACTGGTCAGCCTAGATACTCACTCTGCTGCCCTCATGGAAGACACTGTTGTGCTGTGCTGACCCAGGGCAGGGGAAGGTCAGCCCAGCAGAAAGTCATCCTTTCCTCATTATGAACCCATCGTTGGCACACTTATTTGCCATAGCATCCACCTTTCCCACCCTTAGGCCTCCTGAGGGATAGTTATGCTGTCAAAGTCAGAGATAAAACCCTGTTCAGTCTTTGAATTTGCCGATAATTGCTTGTAAATTATGGATAAGATAAACTGGCTTCTGGTGTCTGGCCTTAGTATGAGCAACCAAATTGCACAATAGTAATATTTCTACTGATCATAGGGATGCATTGATTAATTGCCCTCAGCACTGATGTCAGGAACAAAAGAAGCATCAGCTGTGGTTCCTGCCATCCTCAGGGGAGGGCTTGGCAGATCCTCAGAGCCAGAAGCACTGACACCACACTGGGAGCCCGGCTGTGACCAAGGCCAAGAGTCAGGACGAATAGGATAGCCAGTGAATGTGGGCATTGGGAGAGGATGCTCAGCTATGCAAGGGAAGGGCTAGTGTACCTCTGGGAATAAAGCTGAAGAACAACTGTGATTTTTTTCTGTGCTTAAAAAAGAATTTTAAAACTTAGTAATACTAATATAGAAAGTAATACTAATATTGAAAGATAAGGTATGCTAAATCGAATCTGAATTTGTAGGTATCCTGAAGGTTTCTGTTCAGTTGTTTTAGTGGCCTCATTTTTGTACTTGCTTCTGCAGCTATTGAAGTCCCTGCCAATAGGGGTCGGTCAGATATATGGCTGTGATAACCCGTGGACAGGAAGCATATTCCTGGGCGCCATCCTACTCTCCTCCCCACTCATGTGCCTGCATGCTGCAATTGGATCATTGCTGGGGGTAGTAGCAGGTAAGCACAAGACTGATCGCCAGATATGGAATGCCTCCTCAGTCCCATGCATAGTCTCAGGCATCTTCTGTACTCCAGACCTTCCTTGAAGTCTCTGTTTCACAGGAATCAATGAGAGTTCTCGGGATGCTTCCCTGAACCCCACAACCTCACCCCAGACCCATTCCAGAGCATCCTGCCTTTTGTCCAAAGCTCTGACCACTCCTATCTCACCCAACAGGAGTCAGTCTTGCAGCTCCCTTCAAGGACATCTACTCTGGACTTTGGGGTTTCAACAGTTCTCTGGCCTGCATTGCAACTGGAGGCATGTTCATAGCACTCACCTGGCAGGCCCACCTCCTGGCTCTTGCCTGCGGTGAGTATCCCACACCCACGGTGGGGAAGGTTGCTCAGGACTGTGGAGCACAGGCAGTGACAAGCAAAAAAGGATGACTGAGTGAGAAATTAGAGCTATAATTCTAGTTTGGGCCCACTCCCTATCTAAGTATGTGAGCAAGACAAATGATATTCCCTCTCTGGGAGTGCTAAAGTCACCTTTGCCTACCCGACTTGTTACTGTGAAGATGGGAACCTCTTGGGTACTACTAGCCATTCTACACTATGTAAATTTTGGGAGACAGACACTTGACCTGTCCTACATTTTCATGTTTATTGTTTGACAAAAAAAAAAAAAAAAAAAAAAAAAAAACCTAAAAGGAAATAAGCTAAATACAGAGCCATGTTTCTGGGTGAATCAGGTGAAATCACATGTGGCTCTCCCCTTAATCTACCTGTTCTCAAACTTGAGCATGCATCAGAAAATCACCTGGAATGCTTATTAAAAGAGACATTGCTGGATCTCTTGCTCCATCTCCCATTCAGGGTTGGGGGGATGGTATTTGCAGGTTTAACAAACTCCTAGAACATTTGAGAAACTCCAGCTGGTACACTGCCCTGAGGACCACATGTCCAGAACTGATGTATTAATCAGAATTGTACCCAGACTCCACCTATCAGAGCAGAAGACCTCCAGTCCATCCTTCTCACTTTACAGTTGGGGAACTGAGGCCAGAAATGTGAAGGGTAGTGCTGACAGGCATCCCAGCTGGATTTTCTTGGGGTAAATCCAAACCTAGAAGCCTCATTTACCAATAACTTGCAGAGAAGTTATTCCCAGCCCCACTACCCCAGCCTGCTTCCACGTTGCCATATTAAGACTCTTACAGTGGCCCTTTAGGTTAAAACACTTCAAGAGACTGGGAGTGACAATACCTGCCTCGTGGGATCATTCTAACAATGTCCACATAAAGCATACAAATATAATGTCTAGTACTTTGCACTATTTAAGGATATGGAAATTTTTTTCTGGTACTTTTGCATAATTTACTAAGAATCAACCTTGTTCATTATTTCTTCTCAATTACTTAAGTTTATCAATACTTTTATCTTCCCCCAAAAATGACTATATCTTAACCTGCTTTTACCTTCTCCTGGGAAGGCTTACCTACTAATAACTACTAAAATCATGTTGCTGTTGCATAGAATGTGCATTTTGGATTTGTTGTGAGTGTGCAGAGTTTCTTGCTGTTGTTTATTTTTTTGGTTTGGTTTTGGTCTGGTTTTGGTACTAGGTATTGAACCCAGAGCCTTTGCACTAAGCTATATCCCTAGACACACCTTCTCCCTTTGAGACAAGTTCTCACTAAGTCACTAAGTTGCCCATGCTGGCCTCAAATGTGCAATCCTCTTGCCTCAGCCTCTCAGAGTACCGGGATTTCAGGTGTGTGCCACTGTACCTAAGTTTTTTGATATTGACTCATTTAGAAGACTAAATTTTACTAACTTGTGTATTCATCCTAACCCACCATAGCTTATACCAGATTTCTATATTTATGTGTCTTCTTGCTGGACTACTTCTTCAGAGAGGGTCTTGTAGGGGAAACTTCCAAAAATCCTGTATGCCTGATTCACCCTCATTTAAATTTTAGTTTAACTGGCTGAAAACCCTAGACTTAATTTTTTATCTCAATATTTTGAAAACTGTCTTCAAAGATTATTCCACTGTCTTCCCATATCCAGTATTAGTATTGAGGTGTAAAAGAATCTAATCTGTATTGAGGTGAAAAGAATCTAATTCTTGTTAAAGGTGAATTTCTTTTTTCTTTGGACTCAGAATTTTCTCTTTGAATATGAGGCATATACTTTTTCCTATTGTCTGTCTAGATGTAGGTTTTGTTCTTTTTCTATGCTACTAGATACTCAAGTCCTTTCAATGTAAATCCTCATATCTTCTTTTAATTCTGGCATATAATCAGTTTTCAATTTTTCAAATCTTTTCTCTCCAATTATTTTTCCCTCTCTTTCTAGGATTTCTATTATTTGAACACAATGCTCTATGTTAATTTTTCATCATTTTTTACTTTTTCTTTATATTTCCCAGCTCCAGTTTAGTTAGTTAATCGGTTAGTTATCCTTTGGCTCTATCCATTATGCCAATCATGTCATCTATTGAGTTTTTCATTCTTGGTTCATTAATTAAGCTTTATATGCTGTAAGTTGTGTTTTCCTTTCATGGCATTTGCTTTCCTTGGGTGTCCCCTTGCCCTGGGAACTTGCTTTCCTAGGGATACCAGATGTTTGAGTGATGAATCTCTGAGTGGGTCATGGAAGCGAGGGCTGAGCTGGCACCTCTCTGGGTATGTCTGGGTGGTCAGGAGAAGGGGGTGCTACCTCAAAGGTTACAGAGCCTCCACTGTTTGAGGCGGTGGACACAGCCACCCTGCAGGTGCCTTACACAACTAGCCCCTGCTTGCTGGAGGGAGTTTACATGGCTTCCAGTTTGGAACCATTTGAAACACTACTGCAGTGAATATTTTTGATACAAATATCCTTGTATATTTTGTACAAGTATTTATACATGTATTTCTAGAAGCCGAAGTGATGGTTCAAAAGGAACGCCAATTTTAGTTGCCATAAATGCCAGATTCATTCCCTAAAAGAGTCATATCAGTTTCTTCTTCTTCTTCTTCTTCTTCTTCTTCTTCTTCTTCTTCTTCTTCTTCTTCTTCTTCTTCTTCTTCTTCTTCTTCTTCTTCTTCTTCTTCTTCTGCTGCTGCTGCTGCTGCTGCTGCTGCTGCTGGCAATGTGTGAAAGAGTCTCCACTGGGTCCTATCAGACTTTTGCATCTTCTGCATGTGAATTTTTGAGACAGACTCTCATTCCTTCTGAAAAGCAAGTCTCACATGTAAAATACCACAGCAAGTTTCAGCTTGCCCACATCACCCTGACACTGCCAAACAAAAGGTCAACCTTGTGTGACAAGATGAATAAATAACAGACATTGATCACAGAGCTGTTCTTTCAAATTTCTTTATCAGGAGAAGGACTTAGGAAATTCTTACACCTGGCAAAGTAACCTTCCCTGCCTCCAGATTGTATAGCCAAGGAATGTCCCAATTCATTATGCTATCTGTGGATGCTATAAGCACATTTTGTCTCTTGTCAATGGGTGGGTTATTATAGTAGTACTCATGTATAATGGTCCACTGGAAGGACACTGTCCACAAAAAGCTGAAGTCCAGTCTTTCCTAAGGGTTCAAGGGCCTTTTCTCTTCCTTGTCTACCAAAAACGCTGTCAGAAAATTACCTACAGACTGAGTATGGTGTGCAGAGATTCCCTGCTGCTGTAAGTCTTTCTCAGCCCTCCTGGCAAGTCCTAACAGATGAACCTATAGTTAATAATCTTGCCCTGTTACTGTGGAAAGAAAAGCAACTTAGATTGGAGATCACTCCAAAACAGCCTGACAGTATGAAACACAATTGCCGAAGGCATGTCCTGGAAGTCCAGCACTGAAAGGAGAGAATTGCTAATAAATTCTTGTGTGCTCAGGGGCAGTGTCGCAATGGAGCTGGTACTCACAGGAACAGGGATAAAGTTCATCTGGTGCTTAGCAGAGGGCCAGTGAATAGCTGTTGCATGGGTGAATTATATCTTTAAAATAAATGAAATTGATGAAACCAAGGAGGAGGAAAACCTTTCAACCCACATCACGAGCACCCTGCTGTTCAGAGCAGCTTCTATCTCAGGGTGATAAGGACACATTTATCGCTACTGTTGGTGGAAACACATGCTTTCATTGGAGATTCATCACCTCCCTGTAAAGCAAATTTCCAAGTTACTTTTTCTGGATGACAAAACAAGATTCTCAAAAATTCACTGATTTGTTATACAACAAAAACAATGACAGAGCTGGGATTTGAAACCAGGACTGTTTCCAAAGATCAGCCTTCCCCCAGCATGAGGCAATTCAGAAAAGAAATAATTCATTATACCATTGAAAAGGAAACATGGAGATGGGGAATAACATACATATATATATATATATATATATATATATATATATATATATATATATATATCCAAATAAGTAAAAACATAGAATGTTGACCTGTATGCCAACTTTGGGAAATTGTTATTGGGAAAATGTTATTGTGGGGAAGGATCTTAAATTTTTGTTAGGTTTGTGCTTTTTTCTGAGTTCTCACTTTCTTGTTTCTATGTAGTTTTCTGTAGCTATGAATTTTAACTATTAAAATGACAGTCCTAGATGTAGTGAGGTCATATAGAAACCAGGCTAACTCCAGAAACATTTGTTAGTTTCACTTAAATTTGGTTATGCTTGATAAAGAAATAAGGGAATGTACTTGCTATGAAAGGCCTTTCCCTTAAGTATTGGCTGTAACAACAACAATATAGTCCCATAAAACTACCTATATTGAGTATTTATTGTATCTAAACATAGACATTATATTCACATAACCCAGAGAGAGATAATCCCTCACTTCCTTTGTATAGTGAGGAAGTAGAGGCTTAGGACAGAGTCCAGTGAGCTCCTAAGTGTTGGAGGCTGAATTTGAACTCAGAGCTACTGCCTCTCAGAGCTATTGTATTGGAAACAGTCTTTCCGGTGATTAAAAACACATTAACCAAACATTGTCCCTCCTTCTTTTTTTCTGTAGCCCTGTTCACTGCTTATCTTGGAGGCACCTTGACAAACCTTATGGCTCATGTGAGTTTACTGCAGTTTCATTTTATCATCATGTGATTGATCAGCTTTCAATTGTACGAAAAATTCTCCTGAGGTCCACTTGGGCAGCAGGCATTGAGCAAGAGGAGCCATGACTATGACAATCACTAGTCCTCCTGCTACTAAAGATCTCTGGCCCCTCTCACCTTCTAACATCACAGTAAACTATAATCACCAGGCTTGTTACAAATATCAGATTGCTTGGTTTAAAGAGTAACTTTAAAATTCCTTTATCAATAACTGTACAATGTATTATCAAGTTCATAGACTAATTCTGACTTTCTAGAGATTGACTATAGAATATCATTTTCTTTAACAGAAAGCCAGAACCATGTAATAGTTGAGATATTAGGAAAGAGAGGAAAAGGATAATGCACTACAGACTCAGGTGTTGTTGTTGTTTTAAATCTAGTCAGTAATTTTTTTATACCTCTGGATTTTATTAAATCTCCAGTCAGTCATCAATAAGGCTTCTCAGCCCCATGTTCTGGCTGGATTATTAGGCAAAATCTTCACCCATTGTCTCTTGCCACTGTTTCTCCTTCCTTTTCAGTATTGTCCTCTTGCCCTTTGACCTTCTTTTGCCCCTTCCCTGAGGAGCCCAGTCTTCCCTATCTGGTCCAGGATCCTCCACCTCCCAATGCCTAAACATTTTTGTCTTCCTCCCCAACTTTGCAGGATATCCAGGGCCAGTTTCTGGTAGCTAAATCCATGTTGATATGTTCACTGTTGCTAATGAGTAAGGGCAATGTCTGGGTTTCGCAGCAGAAGCACAGAGATTTTATCTGGAAGGGCCTTTATGGAGATTCAGCATATTTATATTGGAAAGCCCAAGTTCCATTACATGAGGAGTAGTACATCAGGGCATTGTAGAGCCCTTCCCATCCCACCAAAAAAAATTCAAAAGCATCAGTCCATGAAACAGAACAGCAAAAGCTGCACAACTGAGTCAGCTAGGAAAATACAGATCCTTAGGTGCTATCCCTTATTGTTCAGATAGGGTGGCTTGTATATGATGTATAGATCTTATGCTTCTGATAACATAGTTAGGTTTAGTTACCCCTTTCTTCCATCACATTCCATGAGATCCATGCATAAGACCAGAACTAACCAATGGTGTATGCTCAGAATTGTGTGAGCTGCATGGACAGCACAGAAGAGGGACCTATCCTTGAGAAGCTCAGTCTATTTGAGAGACAAAAGGGAAAAAAGTAAAGCAAAACTAAGTGGAAGTCAGGATCAGAGAGGTCACCATGGGCTGGACTAATCAGCAAGGGCCTTGTGGATGTGATACATGATCAGGGGCCTTTAGCAATTTTCCAAGTGTCATCTCCATGTGCCAAGTGTCATCCTGGCACATCTGGTGTGGGAAATCCGAATGTTTGAGAATGAGGGAAAATATACAAGAAAACTGGATGAAAACATTTCAACTGCTAAATACCCTGAGACCTTAAACTATTCCTGCATGAGCATAAACAGAATTCAGAGCAATTCCCCACTGATTCTTCTCCAGAAAGTTGAAAGTGTACTGTGTGCAGATTAGCTCTCAGGTGGGATCTCAAGGAAATACATGGCTTGTCTCTTCTTCCCCAGGTCGGATTGCCATCTTGCACCTGGCCCTTCTGTTTGGCCACACTACTGTTCCTTTTGGTGACCACAACAAACTCCAACATCTACAGGATGCCTCTCACTAAAGTCACTTATTCTGAAGAGAACCGCATCTTCTACCTACAAACCAGGAAAAGGATGATTGACAGCCCTTTGTGAGGGCAACCCCACCCCGGCCATGGTCACACCCATTTCTGACAACTGCTCCAGTTGACTTCCAGGGGCTCAGCACACTTATTCTCTTCACCAGGAACAACTTTTATCCATCTGTTCTTTTCCTTTTTCTTTTTGACTCTGGGAATATCATTGAGCATATGAGAGCCACATCCAGGTGATGTGCTCTGATATGGAATTTTAAACCCCAGTAGGGGTTGGCGCTAAGACTGTACTATATTTATAAAGTCAAAAGGCTCCAACAAAAAGTAGTGAAAGTGGAGCTAATCATTGATATTTATTGATATTTTTGGTATAGAGTTGGCCAAATGAAGTTAACAGTATTAAAAATTAAACTTCATTAACCAACTAGGCCTTATGGAATTCATGGTCACAAAATTGAAGTCAACCCAGAATTCTCAGATGTAAACAATTTGGCTGTTTAAAATCAATGCAAGTGACATGTTGCAGTTTTGGTCAACGTTGCAGGAATACTGGCTGATCACTGGGTTGGTCTCCAGTTCCCCAGCAGAATGTCCTCCATACTGCGTTCTCTGTGTGTGTGTGTGTGTGTGTGTGTGTGTGTGTGTGTGTGTGTGCGCGTGTGTGTGTGCATGTGTGATTATCTTATGGGAGAAGATTGGGTTTTTCAGGCTAACAGTTGCAGGAGGGAAAAAGGGACTTTGTCAATCAGAATTATTCTGTACTGCTACTTTTCTTGGAAATTGCAAATATTTTTTCAGGAGGTTTTATTATTTTTCTTATGAGAAAATAATTTGTTTTCAGTGAAATAAAATAACTGAAGTTCCTGCCTTAAACAGACTTTGAACATTAAAGAAAACTTACATATTTATAAAAATAATTAGCATAATTATTTATAAAATACTCAGCACATTTTTACTTTAATCCTTATGTGATTCCATTAAGTATCTGGAATCATCAACTTTCACAGCCCCTTAATGTCACATTTTTAATTCATTTGACAATGTCACATAAAGACTGGTCATTAAAGTTAAATTGCTTGCAGGTATTACTTTACAAATTGCCAGATTTTCTTTTTAAACCCTCATTACTTTCTATATACTAAGAATATTCTCTCTCAGAAACCAATGGTGTTTGAACCACCAGAAGAAATGCAGGTAAATAATTTTCCTTGTTTTCCTTATTTTAAATTTGAAAGTTAGGATTTCTGTAAAGATTCTATGACCAAACATGCCTTCCTCCTCCATACATTTCTGTTCAGCATTTAGGAGATTGGAAGAGTGAAATTGAAACCCGAAAGATTTTTTTCCTCTTTCAGTCCTCAGTATACAATGTAAAGTTTGTTGAATGGATAAATAGAAGTGGGGCAGTAAATAAATCTATCTTTTAGGCTGAAGTTCACTTCTTCCTCTTTTCAGGAAAACAAACATGCAAATACTGTTCCAATTTTTAAAACCCTGTGACCAAAACCTTTTGAAAGCATGAAATTGCAACTGTCACAGATTTACGGGTATTCCTGTGGAAAAACTGAATTCTTGGTGTTTGAACTGAAATCTTCCTTATTAGAGAATTTGTGAAATAAGAACTGGAGGGAAAGAAAAAGAAAAGCAAACAGGACCAATGATTTCCACCAATGAAGACTCTGTGTGTAGCTGAGCAAAGCAGAGACTTCAGACACCAACCCAAGTTGATCTTCAGAACCAAGCTTCTGCTATGTTCATGGCAGCACCTTCTCCCCATGTGCTCACACAGATCTGCAAATACAAATATTTTAAAGCCTTGTACATTGTCTTATTTAAGTAATATTAATTTTCTCAAGTTATTTTTGTTACTAAGTATTATACTAAAAATCAAGTGAGAATTCTTAGGGAACATTTGTGGGTTTTTTGCTACTGTCTATAATAAATTCCTATGTAAGTATATGAATAAATTATATTTTCAGTTCAGTTTGTGTCATGTGTCTTTTACAGCTGTTATGGATGTGATAATCTGATACAGAAGGATGTATCACTCACATTTTGATGTTCTAGAGCCCTTGTTCCCTTCTTATACTTGGCCATAGCACCAGGTGGGTAGTTGAGCAAACCAAGTTCAATTTCTGATTGATAGGCCCAATCCCTTTGGGCATCCATTGTTCTCCTGATTTAGGGATGAGAATGAGTTACTGAGGACAGTTGCAGATGGTCAGTACGCGCTCCTAAAGCTGTAGGTCAGTGTCCTGAGAGCCACTTCTGTGCATTCCCACAGTTCCTATCAACCCTCTCCAGAGGCAACCCTGGACTTAGCTGTCTGAGACAAGTCACCTCTCAGAATATTATGTCCTGAAAGCGAAGATACATCCAGGCTTTCATCAGGGTAGCTTACTTGAAAGAAAACATGATGAGAATGGAAATGTATTTCAGCAAGTCTGAGTGATGAGTTCTGAAGAAGCACACATTACCCACCGCTATGGTTTGAATGAGTTCCCAAAGTTCATGTGTCAGAAATTTAAACTCCAATGCAATAATGTAGAGAGATGGGACATTTAAGAGGTGATTAGGTCATGATGAATGGCCCTATCAGGGAAATGGGGTCCTACCAAAATGATGAATTCTCTCTCTCTCTCTCTCTCTCTCTCTCTCTCTCTCTCTCTCGTATCTAGGAGATAAGTCTTTCCCAAGAGCTCCCCCAAAATACCTTGTATGTCTTTCTGATGTAACTGGGTCTTATGGATATTCCTGCTGCAAAGGAGTCTGGGAAAGCATGCATATAGTATTGTCAGCTTCTGATGCAACAAGTGAGCTCTCCCATATTGGAGTAAAAGCAGAAGGTATGGCTATTAGGTTGCCAACATGTCTGCCAGAGTGGTACATAGTGCCACCACACAGTACATAGTGTTACCAAAGTTTCCACAACAGAGAAAATCAGGTAACAACAGGCAAGACTATCTGTTGTGGGGCCCACAAACAAGTTTGAGATAGAGACCTATACCAAAACCTTTTACACATGGACAGTTTGTGGCATACTTGCCAAAATATTCTTAGAATCCTTTGGGATGCTCCAGCCTCATACAAGGTTGTTTATCCTCTAACAAGATTTTAACCAAATGATGAGATGTGATAATGATAATGATGTGATAATGGTGAAACCTTAGGATCAATTCATGGTCTAATTAATTATCTTAGTCTAATGGTCGAAGCTTCTAAATAATTCCGTGGAAAAGGCACCTTTGGAAGGAGTTGTGTTTCAATTCAGTTCCAGCTCAATGAAGCACTGAAAACAAGTGTCCAACATTTTCTGGTTCGTGGTTCCAGATAAACAACAAGAAATCCAGTTTCCTGTTTGGGTTGGGTCCATTGGCTCTCAGCCCATCGAAGCTTTGAATTATATTGAGATGACAGACAAGGACTTGAAATGGAAGAAATGAAGCATGGAGGAAAGTTGGCACAGTACTGGGAAACCTGGCTAAAGCTGAGTCCCTTCCACCATAGGAAAAAAATGGCAACTAGGACATGAGTCAATGGCCCAAAGGCAAGCACACCTTAGAGCACACACAGGCAGTCCACAGGACTGACCACCCAACCAAGAGACCTTTCTGCCTTCCAAGACTCCCATGTTGGTCTCCCAATAAGAGGCTGAATCCACACTGTCAAATATAACTGTATCACTCTGAAATGAGGCTAGTCCAAATTGAGATCTGCTTCACAGATAAAGTATATGCTGGATTTTCAACACTTAGGGAAAAAAACAGTTTGATATCTCAGTAATTTTTAATTGATTTAATGTTAAAATGACAGTGCTTTAGATACATTGGATTAAATAAAATATAATTGTTTAAATTAATTTCACTTTTTAACTCTTTATATGTGGGCACTATAAAACTTTAAATTACATACTTGGCTTATATTTGTGGCCCACATTATATTTCTGTTGGATAGCACTGAGCTAGATAGTACCTCAGCCCTGGGCTCACAGTGGTTTACAAAGTCTCCAAGGTAACTTAGATGGCCCTATGCTGCTGGAACTCATACATCTGGAGAACTTACTTGTCCCTTAGAAAGAATGCCGGATAAGAAGTGTTTCCTCTGAGCTTCTATCAAGGAGTTTCTGTCACAAGCCCCTCTGTTCAAAGATTATAAATGTCCACTTATACCTTTCCAAGAATGCTATATCATGTATACCTTGAGGATATTCATCTTTTTAAATAAGTAATAACACAGCTACAGAGGGAGGAGACGGGTTTTCTTTCTGTAGATAAAGATATTCTAAAGTCAGTACCTGAAGAAGGGCTTCAAAAACACTCAGAGCTTGGTCAACATTAAAAGAAGTAGGCTGCCCGCCAGTGTGCACGTGTGCAACATGACTCTCACCTGCATGTGCAAGTGCCCATCAGCCACAAGCAAAGAAAAAGTGAAGCACCTAAGTACAGGCAGTAGGGAAGCATGGGGGAGAGAGCAAATTGAAGATTGCATACCCTCACCTAAAAGCATTCACCTTCAGATATTTTTTTAACACTTTGCTGGCCAAACAAACCACATATGAGGTCTGGATTTCTTCTGCAGGTTCCGTTTTGCAACTTCTATTCCCAAACACCTCTTATAGATACAATGTTTCTCAACCAGGAACACTTATGCAAATGATGAATACAGGCCTTTAAAAAAATCCCAGGTGTGGTGGTTCATGCCTATAATCTCAGCACTTGAGAGGCTGAGGCAGGAGAGTTACAACAAGTTCAAGGCCAGCCTGGCTTACATAGTGAATTTAAGGCCAGCCTGAACTACACAGAGAGACCTTGAATAAAAAAATAAATAAAAATAACAATAAAAATCCAGTTGTTCCCATTCCATGTGAACTTTGTGAAACTAAATTTTTGAAGGCACTAACGTTATTTTTATGGGCTCTCCGATATTAAAGCAAATGCAAGTTCATAAAACTCAGAAAGCCCTGAAGCCTTGAGTTACTGAGGGTGGCTTCCTGGAGGAAGTGCAACTCCACCCTTGTTCTAATACATTTCCTCCCAGCTCACCTGCACCTGGCTTTGAAAGCTTCTTTCAGATGTCATGGATCCTCTGATTACTGCCCTTTCCAGAACTACTCTAGGGTCCATAGAAATGATGGTTTTACAAAGGAGCCATGTTTTAGTAGGTCCTGAGACTCATAGTGCAGGCAGTTACACAGAATGTGTGTCAGGTTGTAATTTAATACAAAGCATCATGTCTTTCCAGGGCACCAGTTGGAGTCTAAGGACCCTCGGGTGGATTAGGGATGTGCACACGCCTGGCATTAGGATTGGGTCAGTCATACCTGCAGTGGATCAGGCTGACACCTGCATTATGTGACCTGAGAGGACTGGTCCCCTAACATGCCTTCATCAGCCATCTATTAGGGAACAGAAAATTTCTCTACTCATTCCCTTACATTTCCAATAATTCTTTTCCAGTACTAGGAAATGAACACAGGGCTTCTGCATTGAGCTGAATCCCTATCCCTTTTTATTTTCATTTTTAAATTCTGAAACAAAGTCTCACTAAGTCACTCTGGCTGGGCTTGAATACACAGTCCTACTGCCTCAGCTTCCCAGAGGGCTAGGATTGCAGGTGTGCACCACCACATCCAGTAAAAGAGTATTATATTGCTGTGAGAAAAGCAACACATTAAAATCTCAGATATTAAAAGGCTAGTGGAATTAGTTTCTATCTAGTCCCTTTCTCCCTGATAGCAAGAGAGAGTCCTACAGAAAAAGGATTCTAGAGAGCTTAGTTTGAATGGATAAATCCAAAAACCACTCATGTAGAACCAGGGCATTGGTCATGCAGAGGAAGTGAACACGAAGGAAGAAGGACATACAAGAGGAAAACTCAGCTACTACACAATTTAAGGCATGCTCCCAGCTGAGCACACCATAGAGAAGAGGAGCCAGCAGAGAAGGACCAGAGTCAAATCAGGAGGGGCCTGTTCCAGAAGACAGTCTGTTGGAATCCATGTGGGTTAAGAAGCAGATTTCCTTCCCCATCTGTGGGGTCTCTTGAGCCTGCCAGCCCCAATACTCTACTCTCGAACACAGTGGAGTCAAGTGACTCAGACATAGTCCATCACAGTACTCCAATCCTGCGCTCAAGGATTGGCCCAAACGACAGCCACCTACCTAATTCAGACTGAGCCAAACAGGGTCTACTCTTCAGGAATTTGAAATCTAAGTACACACCCCAGTCTAGAAATTGGAGCTGGGCCTGAAGAAAAGCCATGAGATACCAAGAGCCATCCTGTTTCTTTCGTGCCCAAGACCAGATTACTATTACTTTGACATAGTAAGTTATTCCCAATATATTTCCAATAAACTCAATTCAGTTAGCCAGAATCTGTTTCTATTGTTTTAGCCAACAACCCAAACTGATACAGAATGTTGCAAGAAATGCATCTTTTTGGAAGACAGAATAGGCTGAGTCAAAGAGGAGTTGGAATCTGATAATCCTGCCACATGGTTAAATAATTAACTGATAGTGTATGTATTGTAACACAAACCACGTGTCCCCATGGCTTTAGAGGAAACTTGGTAGAAAAACATAATGGCTGGGCAAGGTGGTGCACACCTGTAATCACAGCACTCAGGAGGCTGAGGCAGAAGGATCACCATGAGTTTAAGGACAGCCTGGGCTATATCAAAAGACACTGTCTCCAAAAAAATTATGATATGAGAAAGCTCTGACTACTTATTTTTGGCTTACCCTAAAGCAGAATATGGGGACATGTTGAGGTTGTCTTTCTGCTTTTAGCAAATGCTCCAAGACTCCTGGGGTTGAATAGCTGTGCTCCCAGCCTGTGAAAGTTATTAAGCTATTATACCCCAGCTCCAAATTCACCCTACAGTACTCCATTCTGTGGTGCTGGGTTGGGACTCTGCAACTCATAGTTCACCTGTTGGTTTCTGCCAAGAAGGTTAACTGGAGGAGTTTAGGAGGTAGATGAGGAGAGGGATTTGCCACTTTCAGAAGCTATTTCCAGCTTCTTGTCACTTTCCCATAACCTAACCCACCTCTCTCCCTCAGCGATTCCAGCACCCAATGTGGCAACCCTTCCTGAGCTAAGTTCTGGCCCTGTGCTAAAATTACCATCCTGATGAGGAAGTGACTACCTAAGAAGATAAAGGGAACTAGGAAAGTTTGATACTGCAAGCTTTTTCCAAATACCTTCTATTATAAATTCACTCCTTGTCAAAATAAAAATAAAATAAAAATTAGCAACCAGGTGTGGTGGCACACACTTGTAATCCCAGAACTTGGGAGGCTGAGCAGGAGGATTGCTGTGAGTTTGAGGCCAGCCTAGGCTACATAGTGAGACCCTATCTATAAATAAATAAAAAATAATAAATAAATAAATAAATGTAAGCAATTCCTAGCCATGATGAAATACCACTCCCTTCAGAGAAGCTTGGGGACAGAGGCAGTACTATAACCTGGGTCTAGTACTATAATACAGACCTGAGCCAAGACAGACCTTGCCTGATCATTCCCCATCATAAGCTTTCCCAATACGACCTTCCTCTAACTACTCTTTTGCCTTTTCCCATGGACAAGGATACTATGCTCCAAATACCCAAGGTCACAGAATGTCTTGCCAAGATATCCCAGAGCTTGCTTCCTGGGCCTGTGAGGAGACCTCCCCTGAGTCACTCTTCTGAGTGAGCCCTGTGCTTCCAGGATGTACACCCCTGCCTATGGTGCTGCCAAGTGGCAGCTGGTGGATAATGAAGATAAAAGAGGGGGTGCCCACTGAATTTTCCACATGCACTGATGGGGCCCCACTGAGCAGTCCAGAGCCATGCAGGAAAAGTAAGTGGAGTGGACCAGGGACTTTGTTTGGTGCTCTTTCCCCCACAAATGCCAGGAGAGAGCCTGACAGGAAATAGTCACCTCTGGTCCTTGGAGGTAAGGCACAAGCTAACAAAGCTATTAAGCTGAGATCTAGGGAGATAAGCAACATGGCTGGGGCCTAGATTCAACATTATGATTTACCTGCCAAGACAGCTCCCCCAAATGAAATCAGTGAGGGTTTTATGAAGCCAGGGAAATTTAGCTAGGGTCAGCAAGCAGTAGCTTATGATGGTCAACCCCAACCAAGCCCAGGCCCCAGAGCCCATGCTAGGAGGGAGTGGATATCAAAGCCAGACAACACTAGCAGACAAATCTTCGGAGGTGACCATGCTGCACCCTGGGTGAGAAATCCCAGCAAATGGAGAAGCCACCCTAGCTGACTAAGAACATATGGCAGTGATGTCACAAACATATCTGCCTGGTTACGCACTTTGCCTGACAAGCAGGAAATACTGTATTGTCCCCTGAGTCGGTGACTATTATCTTCTACATACTTCACACTTTTTAATCAGAAATTTTTATTGCTATTTCTCCCCAGTTATGTTTACATATTGGGTGCACTGAGTATCCCTTTGCAAGGACTTGGAAAGTGGATCTGATGGAGAAGGATATTCAGTATTAAGTAGACACTGACTGTCCTCCAGGAGGAATGAGGTATGAGTGATGTGGTGCTATTTTAATCAGGAGCATTTTTGAGATCATGTATATGAGAAGGGAGTTATGAACCGTGCACCAAAGTGGCTGCTGTCTTTGGCCAGTCTGTGTGCACTCCACCCTTGACTTCTATGCTCACAAACCTTGAACTCCTGATGGCAGAGGGGGTGAACCCATAAACCAGAGCAGAGCGAACATTGCACTATACCTCATCCGCAGTGATTGATCCAGGATGGGCATATGCCAATCTCAATTATTCTGGCTGGGGCTGATAGGGAAAAATTCTTTTCTTTCTTTTCCTTCAGCTACAGGTCTGAGTTCAAGGCCGTCAGTGACCATGTTCCCCACTGTTATGGTTTTAATCAAGAATGTTCCCTAAGTTTTATGCACTCAGAAGCAAGGCTTTTGGAAGGTGATGAGATAATGGGGGTGCAATACTCATAAGTGGATTAACCCATAGATGACTAAATACATAGCGTAATGTGCTGTTAAGAAGTGCAATCTCGGGGCCAGGGATTTAGCTCAGTGGTTTCGCCGCCTGCTGTGCAAGCTCAAGGACCTGAGTTCAATCCCCGGTACCAAAAAAATAAAAAATAAATAAATAAAAATTAAAAAAAAGAAGTGCGATCTGGTCCAAAGAGGCAGATTACTGGAGGCCTGACTGGAAAGGGCGTATGTCCCACCCGAACTCCTCCCCTCACGCTCTGCTTCATGACCACTATGATGTGTGCAGTTTTCCTCCACTATGCCTCTGTGCCATGCTATTTCTGCCTTGGAGCCAGCCATGTATGGACTGTAACTGTGAGTCAAAATAAAACTCTCCTCTTTTAAGTTGCAGTCAGGTATTTTGTCCCAATGACGATAAAGTGACTAAGACAGATTTTGGTACTAGAGAAGTGGCATTGTTGCTGTTACTACATGACTTGTTTAGAAGTTTTTGGAACTGGTTTGTGAGAGAGGTTTGGAAAGGTTTGGGGATGCCAGCTTGATAAGCCCTAGAATTCTGTAAACCAAACTTGTTGGGAGATTCTGGTCGAAGCTCAGAAGAGCAGAGTACTAAAAGAAATACATAAGGTAAAAGCAAGGGTCAGGAGGTTTCAGGTGGAAACAAGGACTCCACTGGCAGCTGAGCTAGAGACCATGTATGTTAAATTCTGGCAAAAGATTGGTCTTCATTTTGTGCATGTCCTATGACTTTATGGGAGGCTGAAATTAAGAGTAGTGGACTACTCTAATAATTTCAAGGCAGCCCAATATTCAGGCTGTGTGTATTAGTGACTTTTAGTTAGACCTATAATGAAAATCAGGAGCAAAAAACCCACTTGAAAAGTTTGAAGGTTCACCAGATAGAAGTGCCCATAAAACTAGGGCCTTGGAGAGCATGGCTGCTGAAAAGATTAATATTGAAAAGAAGCCAAGTACTTTACATCAGGACAATAGAAAAGATGCCTTGACAGCATCTAAGGAATCAGCAAGATCCTACCACTTCCAGGCTCAAGGGTAAAAGTGTAAACTCCTTTGAAAAACTGCTTCAAAAAGAAAGCCCCAGTGTGCCCTACTCAAGAAAGGCTGCCAAAGGAATTGGTTCCCTGGGATTTGCTACACTATATGCAGCCATATAGGCACTCAAAAGCCTCTGCGGCCATGATCCAAGAGGGCCCACTACTGCTTGAGCTGGCAGCAGAACTTTGCATCATCCACACGGAGCTGGTTTTATAGTCATGCAAAATGCAAGAGTTGTGTGGCCCGGGAAGTGCCCGCCTAGATTTCAGAAAAAGGCCTGAGAAGCAAGGCAATATACCCCTAACAATGCAGTGCATGAAGCTGTGAAAGTGAAGCCAAAGTGCAGTGAAGGCCCCAGGAAGCTGGAGCTGCCAGGAATATGGATTTTTCTGCTGAGAAAAGCTGAAGGGAGTGAACAAAGCCAGCCCAAGAGAGAACCTATATGGGATGCAACCAGCAATGTCATAAGAGTAGGACCACTAAAGTACTTTGTAGTTTACACCTCATGGTCATAATTGCCACTGTCACTAAACATAGAGCTACAGGATTTAATGTTTGCCCTGCTGGGTTTTGGTTTTGCTTTGGTTCTATTCTTTTTTATTCCCCAATTTCTCCTTTTTGGAATGAGAATGTTTAAACTGTGCATTGTATGTCAGTTTGTCCGCAGTGTTTAACTTTCTTTTTTTTCTCTCTGTTTCTTTTTATTTTTCTTTCGCTTTTTATTTCTTTCTTCTTTTTAAAAAAACAGGAGCTCATAGCTAAGAGTTGGCCTGGAATCTCAGAGGAGACTTTGGACTTGGACTTTTTAGTGATGCTGAAACTGTTAAGGCTTTAGTGACTCTTAGAGATGGACTAAGTGCATTTTACATAAAGAAATGCACATGAATCTATTGGAGGACAGGAACAGAATGTTATAATTTAGAGTGAACATGTTCCAAGCCTGGTGTGGTGGTTCATACCTGTAATCCCAGCATTTGGGAGGCTGAGGCAGGAGGATCAGCTCAGGTTCAAGGCCAGCCTGAGCTACATAGTGAGTTCAAGGCCAGCTTGAACTACATAGCGAGACCCTGTCTCAAAAACAAAAAAAAAATTAATGTCGCCTTGTTTAAGTTACAGTGTCAGGTATTTTGTCCCAGTGATGCAAGAAAGTGGCTAAGACACCCACTGTAGTAGAAGATCAATTGAAGTGATAGAGAATAAAGCAACGGGTTAAGAGGAAGATGCAGGGAAGAGTGTAGGAAGAAGGGAGGGGGAGAGAGACAGAGAGTATTCTAGAATCCTAAGTCCCTGGTTCCAGTCTCTGAGGTCCCCAAAGATTCCTTGATTCTTGCAGGCCTTCCATTGATTCTGTTAGCATCCTCACCTTTCTTATTTAATCTAATGTTCAAGAATCTCAAGCTCAAAATTATCCCAAGCAATTTAGGAACTTAGACCCTGCCTAAAAGTTTACAAATTATAACAGGGTCAAGGGATGTAGCTCAGTGGAAGGGCCTAGGTTCAATCCCCAGAATTACTGTAAAAAGATAATTATCCATTCTCAAAAGTGTGGGAAAATATGCAGAAGAAGTAGGAAAGCCACATGCCACTTGACTTTTAGGCTACTAGATGCTGCCACACAATTCCACTTATACTCCAGTCACCAGAACATAGTCACATGATCATATATAGTTGCAAGAGAGGTTAGAACATGTAGTCCTTATTCTCAGAAGCCACGTGTTTGGCTAAAAACTAAAGGCCAACTATCAGTCTTTGACACAGTAATTATACTGAATATGACTTTTCAAATTGTATTTGCCTTCCTCTACCTTGCCCAACCTTTCCCATGACTGACAACAGCAAAATATCATTCATGCTCCCTTCCAAGGAATGGGTGACTCCTCATTTCTGCTTTGAGAATTGCTGTCTTGAGGGAAATAAAGAATGTCATCTTAGGGCCGGGGGTTTAGCTCAGTGGTTCTGCCACCTGCCTCGCAAGCGCAAGGTCCCAAGTTCGATCCCTGGTACCAAAAAATAAAACAAAGAAAGAATGCCATCTTAGCCATTAACTCAAAGCAAATTGAGACTTTTTTCCTTCCTTCATTGATTTCACTCAATAAATACTTACTGAGGCCCTATAATGTGTCATGCACTGTGGTGAAATAGCTTGGCTTCACTCACAGGGCCAGCTCAGAAACAAGCATGAGACCAGGTAGGTAGGGTCTCTTGGATACTATGGCCATCCTGCAGACATCTGTGACAATGACCCACATGATAAGACAGAGGTCCCACAAGTACGAGTCCATGGAGTGAAGGTCAGTGCAATAATCCCTGATAATTCTGGACTTACCAGCATGTGATCTTAGGCAAGGCATGCTATCTACCTGCATATTTATATTCTCCTTTGCAAGTCTAAGTCTTATATCAGAGGTTTCCCAAGCCAGTACTGAGCTAATTACATGAGTTTACAATGCAGATTTCAGGGCCTACCCCAAAATTATGGTCTTGTAATGGTATCTGAGAGGTTTTTTTCTTTTATGAAGGCATTTGTTCCCACTCCCAACAGGCACAAGACTTAAACTGGTGGAGGGCCTCCTAATTCTAACATCCCAACATCTTAGAAACTAGAAACAAATCCACATTCATATGACATGATAAAGCTCCTGTAATATTTCGGGAAACAGTATACACCCACATGTAAAATGGGAACTAGAAGAGTCACTGAAAATAAAAGACACCATTTCTCCAAGAAAGCATTACTAATTCAAGTGCTTAAAGGGTAGGGAGTCAAATTCTATTTGATTATTTGACATAAAAGACAACTTTGGAAATAGTATTTTTGAAAACAAATATGGGTTTTCAGAGTTCTCAGACTACACTGCAGGGGGTTAATGTCATGATTCTATGTCATTATGAGCCCATAATTTTTGCCAAAGAGAAAGAATTAAAAGAAAAAAAATGAAAGAATATGTAAAAGGAATAAAAGTTCCTGGCCACTAGTTTTTAGAATAATGACCCTCGGGAGTTGGTTAAAGTATACGAATGTGCCCTCCCTACATCTCCTCCATCACCAAGCAAGGAATGCCTGCTCTTGGGCCCAAGATATCTTGGCTCATTGAAGAATCATAAAACCAAATAGAAGCAGCCCACCCAAAACTCTGAATGGTACTCAAATTAAAGCTGACAGAAAAGTAGAAAATGACAAAAATTTGAAGGTCTCTCCCTCTTGAATTTCTACATTCTCATACCTCATTACCATAAAATTACTCAGAGCACAATGAAATCTCAAGTTTGACCCACTAAGGACATAAAAGTACTTACAAAGTACAGCAGGAGAACAGATTCAGGGACTCGAATCAAGAGTCATCATAGAAGTTGGGTCCTGAAGGTGCAATAGATTTGGTGACAAAAGAACTGGAAGTGTTTTACAATACTGGTAGGGAGAACCAACGCACGCCTCAGTGTTAACATAAGTTATCCAATAAACTGTAGGAATTGTAAGGTGTTCAGTTTGTTTGGAGCCTTACAGGGAGTAGAAATGGGTAAGGTTGGAAATATAAGCAGAGCAACAGCATGAGTGCCTTCTTTTGTGAACATGTCAAGGAGTACAATCTCTGTCCTAGGGGGCCATGGAGATTTGTTGGAAAGTTGCAGGATGGAGAGCAACTCAGGCTGCATGTAGAAAATGGCATACGAGGGGCTGGGGATTTAGCTCAGTGGTTCTGTCACCTGGCTCACAAGCACAATGTCCAGAGTTCAATCCCCAGTAGCACCCCCCGCAAAAAAAGAAAACGGCATACGGCATACAATAGTTCTGCAACATGTAGGGCAACTGGGGTGGTAGTGACATTCACTAGAAAGTGCAATATTGGAAAGAAGCAAGTTGCAAAGGATAAGGTAGAGGAATCCAAGTACAGGCTTCCATAAAGCAGTTAATCATAAAGGTCTAGGATGTAGGAGAGTTATTTGTGCACCAGATGATAATTCAAACCCAGAATCAATAAAAGGACTCCAGGAGACAGTGAAGAGTGAGAAGATAAACATGGGAACTGAGAGAAATCAGCCTTAACTGCAACAGAAGAAAAAAGGCCTGAGAGAGACTAATAAGGAATGTCTGGAGAGGTAGAAGGAGAACAAAAGTAAAAAGAATTAAGATGTATTATGTACTTGTACCAACTCCCTATGATGAATGTAATCATTATGTACTGAAAACATAATGATAAATATTAAATTTTTTTTAAAACCAAAATGATAGGGGAAAGAAAATGCTAAGGAAAATGAGGAAAGAAGGTGCCACAAGTCATGGAGAAAGAACAGACTTCAAGAAGAAGGAAGTGCTAGTAGTGGTAACTGAATGCAGGAAGTTGTCCAGGAGATTCCACAAAATTCATGAGACTCCACAAGATTCCCAATGATCCTAGGAACCAGATGGCCTGGAGATAAGAGTAAAAACCAAAAGTCCTGGACTTAAGACAGAAGGATAGGTAAGAATTAGAGATGCTGAATCAGAAAACCTTTGGTGAAGCCAACCTATAAAGAGCTCAAGAGAGGGAAGCAACCAGAATAGGACAAAAGATAGAAGGGTTATTATTCTAAAGCAGGAGGCACTTGGGATGATTTAAATGACTTAGATTTTGCGGAGCACTCATACGTTATCTCATTTGAACCTCACTGTTACCCTGAGGAAGTTTTCCCACTCGACAGATATGGAAAATGAACTGAGGCTAAAGACAACATGGGGGGAAACTGGGGATAGGGTTTGAAAGAGGAGGAAGAGTCGTTTCTTACTTCTCTGTTGCTGCTGGCATTCCATTATGTAAAAGGTGTAAAGTAGGGAGACATGGAAACAAGAAGAAAAAGAGGATTGGAAAGGTAGACCCATACTTTCAAAGTTTCTGTTAAATTCTGGATGTCTTAGACATTTTAAGTACTTTATCACTTTTAATCAAATCCCACCAACCCCCATGGGAGGAGCTATTATAAAAGCTCATCCTACCAGTTAGGAAGGGTTCTGAGGTTGAGAAAGGTTATATCTTCACTAGGTCACACAGACAGAAAGTGACAACATGCGGATCTGAACTTGGATCTAAAGGTACTGTTATGGCTTGTATCTAGATGTCCCCCTACAGCCTCACAGATGGGACTTTCAGGGGTCGCTGGATCTAGGATGTGTGATATTGGGATTAATGGTGTGATCTAGGATTAGGGGTGTGAGTACTATCTACCCTAAGGACAGGTCGCCTGGATAGAATATAAGGGACAGAAAGAAGGCCACTGTGGCCACTTGCTACTGCTGATTCTGTTGCTGCTACTTGTCTTCTGCTGCCTCCTGCCTGCTTTGTGATGCCCTTCTGCCATGCCACCCTGCCTGGGAGCCAGCCAATTATGGACTGAAATGTCTACAAACTGTGAGCTACAATAAACCTTTCCTCCCTTTGGGTATGAGGTATTTTGTCTCAGCAATGAGAAAAGTAACTAAGACAGATTTTAGGTATCTTCTCATCGCTTCTAGTGAGCTCTTTACCTGTCTCCTGACCCTCTCCTCCCATAACAGCTCCCTGTCTCCATGGCTACCTCCCACATGTGACTGTTGTTTCACTCCAGTCTGTGCCCACTCAAACCCCACATGGCCCCTCATATTGCACTCAGGTCAGGAATTCCACCATGGTTTTCAACAGTGTGCTTGGAGGAAGGGAATCTGAAGATATCACACTGGGCCCTTCCTTGTGACTCAATGCTAAGTAATTTAAAAGATAGCTTTTATATTAAAAAATAAATGGAGATATCATTGAGCAAAACACAAAAATCACAGGAACATGAAACTTCAGTGAAATGTCTTGCTTACAGTTGTCACTTTGGATGCCATCCAGCTCCTGTTTTGAATATTTCAGTGGAAAAAATATGAAGAGAAACTAGCAAACAAGGCTTAGAACGGAGTTTCAGAACTTATAGTCTCTTCTATTGGCCTTCCAGGTCCACTTCTCACAAGAACCTCACTGGATGTTCCTACTATATCCTGTCAGCTTCCCTCTTTACATGCAGCCTAGAATGTCCTTCTATTCATTTATCTGAAACATGCTCATCTACCACAAAATCTTCTTGGATCACAGTCATGTTCCTTCCAAAAAGCTCCTACATTAGGACATTTGTCATAGCTACTCTGCATTGTTATACTATCCACCCATGGTGCAGGGTTTGTCTCACAAACTACTTGAGAATAAGGACTGGATCTGCTATATCTTTGTGCTCCTACACATAGAACAAGATATCATTCCCAGAGAAATAAAAACAACAACAACACCAACATAAAGGGCTTTTTTCTGGTATTGGGGATTGAATCCAGGGAGTACTAAGCTACAACCTCAAACATTTTTTATTGTTTTTTTTTCTTTGAGACAGGATCTTGCTAAGTTTCCCATACTAGGCTTGAACTTGCAATTCCCCTGCCTCAGCCTCCTAAGAAGCCAGGATTATAGGGATGGGCTACCACACCCAGCTGCCAACATAGATTTGCTGAGCATACAGATATACGATCTCACCTAAACCTCATAAAAACCCTTATGGAAGTTTTCCCAATCATTACCGATGTGAAAACTGACACTTAGGGAGGCTAAGTGATTCTCAGGGGCACATAGGAGGAAAAAGCACCATTCTGATTCTAGAGTCTGTGTGCTCAGCCACTGTGCTAAGTACATGCTCGACAAATGTCTACCTACTGACATCTTCTCCTTCATCCTCTTGAAATGGGGGAGACCATGGAGTGGCCTTCATAAATTCCATGCAGAACCGAAGAAGCAGCACAAATAGACACACTTCATTTCTAACCCACAAAGTTATTAGATATAATAAAATGTTTGTCAAATTAAGTTACCAAGTTTTTGAGTAGTTTTTTAGGCTATATCAAACAGCCGGAACATCACTGCTAGTTCTGAGATAACCTCCTTCTGATACACTTTTTGTATAACTACCACTGGCCACAGATTAAAATTTGTGAATAGTGCCCTCCATCCTCCTTGTTGATGCCCCTTCCTATCCCGCAGTGCTCTTCCGGGTCCCCTGCCATATAAGGGCATTTTCCTGCAGACAACTGCTCAGACTCCTCCCTCAAGATGCCCAAACCTTAGAATCCTTCTGATCTCTTCCTTCTTTGCCCTCTAGATGTATTCTCCCTCTTTCCAGTAAGATGTTTGTTTGTTTGTTTTGGTACCGGGATTGAACTCGGGTCCTTTCGCTTGTGAGGCAGGCAGCAGAACCACTGAGCTAAATCCTTGGCCCAAGGTCTATTTTAAAGGAAGAGTTTAGTAATCTAAAAGTCTTCAAAGTGAAGATGAGCAAGACATTATGTAGCATTTGGAGAGGCGACTTGGAGTCGAGAACCTAAACACTGTGTTGGGTCCCCGGTGTTTCTTCTCTATAGTCTATACAGTTTGCCATATGAATCAGAAGAAAAGTACCCATCAACTTTATGCCACATGTGATGAGATGCCTACTCCCATTCCCTTCTCTCCCCCAGCAGTAAATCTTCATTAATATTTGTTACTGGGGGGGGTGGAGATTGAACCCAGGGTCTTTGCACTGAGCTGTATTCCAAGCCTTTATTTTTTATTTTGAGAAAGATCTTGTTAAATCACTAAATTGCCCAAGCTAGGCATGATAATGCATGCCTGTAATCTCAACATTCTAGGACACTGAGGCAGCAGAAGCAGCTAAATAGTAGCTAAATTCTAATTTTTAATTTTTGACACAGGGCCTTGTTATGTATTTCAGGCTTGCCTTGAACTCACTATGTAGCCCAGGCTGTCCTCGTACTCATGGCCATCCTCCTGCCTCAGCCTCCCAAGTGCTGGGGTTACAGGAGTGTCCCACCACATTCAACTTACATTCTAAATTTTAAAATGACTGGATAGTTTTCCTCTGAAGCAATATTACTAATTTCATTTTATTTTCAGAGAGAAAAGTCTGTTATGAAAAATAAAACATTAGTATGAGGTATTCAGGGCCACTTATCAACATCAGTCCTTCTCTGAGAATGCTCTCTCTTCTGCTCAGCTCACAACATGCCATGCTTCCAACCCTGCTCTGATTACGAACAGAGATTTCCTCCAGCCCTGCCTAACTGGGGTTTTACTAGGCCATTAACCAAGTTTAAACATGTCTTCTTAATCAGAAAGATCACTACAAGACAAATGTCACCTTCCTATTATGTGGCTGCTTTACAAACTCCAGACAGCTTCCTTTTTCCTAGTTCAGATTTTCTTCCAAGAGAGTATGCTATCTCCCAGTGGCTCTAAGGGAAGCAAAAAAGCCAAGGTCCTTAGGATTGTATTACTAAGTCTTTGTTCTAGATCTCAGGTGGAGCCCAATAGGAAAACAATGGTCCTGCCACATACAAGGATAGAACTCTTATCTGCTGGAGATGAGGTTTCATACATGGACATACACTTCCCACCTCTGTGACAGCCTCCCCTCTATCCACCTTAATCAAGCCTGTGCTCACCTCAGGTCTCTCCTACTCCATTTCCAATCTAGAAAGGGCCTTCACCTCCTGTCTACCCAGTTAATGTCACCTAGCCCTCCTAAGTACACACTTCAAGTCACGTGTCTCCTTTCTAAAGCCTCCACTGACCACTTAAGTGACTTTCTTCTGACATTCACAGATGGCAGCATATGCTCAGTCTCTATCATTCCTAGAGACTACTCCAAAGTGGTGGATTAGAAGTTTGTGACCTCTGCCTGAGGTATTTATCTTTCCTTCTCTACATTAATTTCCTTGGAAGGTAGAATGTCATCCGTGTTTGAATGCCCCATCATGCCTAATGAGGAACAGTGTAAATGGAAGGCTCATTATTAATATTTGCTGAATAAATTAAAGAGAGGAGGCGTGAGATCTGTTATCTGTTAATAATAACTAGTGATATTGTTGCTATTGGAGAAATCAAGACAAGAGAGGTGTGCTACAAGATGTAAAGAACTCAATAAGCTTAAGAAATCTTAGGCAGGCTGCATTTGTCTAGGAAGCTGGAAGACCTCCTCACCTCCACCCCCATCTCCAACCTACTTGACAACCTTCAGGTGTACGGAACTATTGGGCTGCCAGCAACCCGGAAGACCTTGGCGGACTTCCGGACTGGGCGGGAGGAAGTGAGGGAAGGAGAAGGGTGGAGCACTGAGTCGCCGGAAGACGTCACGTTTCCGGTCCCACATCACCTTCACGCCCCAACCCCCTCAGGAAAGTTGTTTTTGAGGCAATGAGTTTAAATCGGTGCTCTGGACTCGCACTTCGCGCCGGCGGAACTGGCTGTGGGGCGGGGCGGGGCAGGGCAGCACCCGGAAGCCTAGCGAGGCTGCAGGGGTTGGCTTCGGACCGGAAGTCAAGCTAGCCTGGCGGGGCTTCAGGCCAGGGGGTGGGGAACATCTGCAAAGCCGGGTTTCTGGGAGGAGTGGGCCTTCCTCACGGGCAAGTCGGGACCCCCCTGCGCGGACCTTTCCTGAAAATCCATTCTTTAACTCTCTTGGGTTAAAACGTTGCTTTCTTTGTTTAAGAACTGTGTTTAAAAGTGAATTGTATACCTAAAATGTACCAATGATTAGAATGAATAATCGATAATGCAAAATAGGAAGAAAAGGTCCAAAGGGGTAGGGGTAGTGGGAGGGGCAGGGGAAAGGAAAGAAAGGAAAGGAAAAATGATGAGAAATGGAAAAAATGGAAATAAAGTCTTTGTAAATAGGGAAGGACGGAGGGCGTGAAGGGAGGGCTAGGAATGGGGAAAAAATAAGAACCAAGATGCATCATGTAAAGGTACAGTTCCCAATGAGAAATGTAATTGTGTTGTATACCTAAAATGTACCAATAAAAGAATTTAACAAAAAAGTGAATTGTAATATAAACTGGTACAACCAGTTTTTTCCCTTTTAGAATGTTGAAATCTTTGTACTGAGGTGTTGGGATTTTTGAGGGGAAGGAAGAGAGGAAGGCAGCTCTGCTTTGAAGGCATGGCAGATCCCTTGCTTAGCGAGTTTGTCCTGCTGCTTATTTGACTGACCTTGGTTGTTAGTAAGGCACTTCCTGTGTCTCAGTTGCTCATCTGAAAAAAAAGGTCGAACTAGAGCAGTGGTTTTCAAAGTTGCCTGGGAATTAGAAATGCAGATTGTAGAGCCAGCCTTGGACCTGCTGAATCAGAAATTCAGCAATCTGCCTTTTGACAAGCCCTCCACGTCATTCTCATTCTTACTCAAATTTAAGACCTGCTGGACTAAATAAACCTCCAAGGAGTCATCAGGGGAGAGAGCTTGTACTTGTCAGCTTGTCTCATAAGGCTATGCAAGACCCTCACTAATCTGGTGCCAGTATAACTGTCCAATCTCTTAAATCCCCAGGCCTCCACATCTACATACAACTGTTAAAAATGCCCTAAAGGAACTTGCTCTTTGAATCCTGTGCTTTTAAATACACTATTTTTCGGCTGCAAGGTCTTCCATTATCTGTCTCCTTTTTGTTCTTCAAGACTTAGTTTAGTTCTCACTTCTCCAGAAAGGCCTCCTGATACTTTCCATCCTAGGTTAGATGTCTTCCTTCTCTGCTTTTGTGACACCTTACAATTATCTGTGATATATCCACTTAATCACCTTCATCTCCTCCCCCCAGCTATGTGAGGGCAGAAATGATTTTATCTCTGCATACAATGCCAGCTGCATAGTATGTCCTTAATATGTTATTGCATGACTGAGTGAAAGGATGTCTTGAATCCTGTTGTCAGCTCCCTGAGGGCTCAGATGTCTTGAGTCCTTTTAATCTCTTAATCATTGATAGGTCAGTGTTCTTCATATTATGAATGCCCAGTAATTGCTGATCCATCAGTGTTTATTATTTTTGGTAATTGTTTATAGTGCATTACATTAACCAGATTCTGAATTCATATCTATTAACCCATTTGAGCTTCTCAGTATTGAATTTGCAATATTGTGAGTTATGCTAAAGTAGGTATTGTTTTAATCATTTTAACAACTGAGAAATTACTTTTATATTAAATTGCCTTCCATGATTATCTATTCCTGTAAAAATTATTTATTGTCTTCTTTGTGCAAGGACTTGTGATAGACACGTAGGAGATACAAAAGTTATTAATGAGATGGTCCTTGTCCTCCAGAAACCTTTATTCTAGGAAAAATAAAACTTATTGAAGTAACCCCCATATAAAACAGTATACAGTGAATCCAACCTTGAGTGGGTCAGCCTATCAAAGCTCTAGAAGTTTGGTGGACAGAGTAGTCATAGGTGACACAATTGTGGCAGAAACAGAAATTGCATGACTAGAGAGCTTGACTATGAATATTTTTGTTACATCTTGTTTGTGCTTGTTCTTATTTATGTTATCCTTATTCCTCATTTGCTTGCTTGTTTATTGTGAGTTGGAGATTATGTTTGAAAAATTACATTTAGAAATAATTTAAGACCTAGGATGGCATCTTCTTCCAGAAAGGATTTTCATTTGCTGCATCAGGCATTCGGAGCACTCAAAATCCATGATCCGTTTAATGCAAAGTCAAGCCTTCAGACTTTTTAGGCCCCCCAGATAACTAAGCTAAAGCTATGAAACTAAACCCTTATGTGAAGACATTTTACTTCTAGTTTACCTCAGGCGCATACTGCAGCCCTTTGGTGCCCAGTCATTTTCCAGAGCCCTCACCCTGGAAAAGACAATGAGAAGTAGATTCCACCTTTTGGGCTCCTAGCCAGTTACCATTTTAAAAATCAGCTCATTTCTCAGCCTCTTCTTCAGATCAATATATATTGCCTGGGCAAAAGGAGCTCAAAATCCCAACCTTATTTCTCTAGATCTCCTACATCTTGGCTAGCTGATTTTTATTATGGAGGGCTTTTTGATGATTTAGGGAATTTTTTTCTTTTGCAGTGCTGGAGATTGAATCAAGCGCCTTCACAGTGAGCTACATCCCCAGCCCTTTTTATTTTTGAGACAAAGTCTTGCTTAATTGCTGAGGTGGGAACTCGGACTTGAGATCCTTCTGCCTCAGCCTTCCTCAATGCTGAGGTTACAAGCATTTGCCACTGTACCAGGCATTTGGGGAGGGAAATTGTTTAATATTTTTACTGAATTCTTTAGCTGCCTTCAGAGGGAAGATTGATCCATACTGCCTCTGAGAAATCTGATACAACTTTGAATAGAAATATGGATCAAAACCTTGAGAGTAGAAAGAACATGAGCAGAGAAATTATCAGAAAATGATATACAAGGTCATTTGAGGAAGGTAACGTAGAGGTCCATAGGAAGATAAGATCAGAACAAAAAGATTAGTTTTATTGTTTTCCTTCCCTTGCTCCAGCCAGCATAAGGATCAACAAACTTACTGGGTTAATTCTAATCCTAGTTAAATCCATGACATTTTAGAAATAGGTAGAATTGTCTAACTTATTCAATTGCTTCCTTGTTGGAAAACCTCCTGTTCCAAATGCAAACTCTGCCAAAAGGAAAGCAAAACCTAAACCACAGATGGATTAACCCCCACTTCAGGAGCACTGAACCATCATCTCTGTTCTCAGAGAGCCACCCTCAGCAATGCCAGGCAGTGGATGAATCCAGGAGATCAAAGTTGCACTGCTGAGGCAAAAACCTGAAAAGCCTGGAGCTGAGGCAAAAGCCTGGCTGCCTGCCTTCTAGGCCTGTAGATTCTGGAGCCTTTGCTGAAAAGGAAGGAAGCCAGATCCTGCTGCTTGGCCAGCACAGTGTCCACCCTCCACTTCCTTTCCCTTTAGTGCTTTCCACTGTAGAGCTAGAATGGGTTAATATTCACTAGCTCCATCTCCCTGCATCCTACAGTGGTCATGTGAGATAGCTGGCCAGTGAGCTGTAAACAGCAGATTGGTGAGACTGTTCCAAGGCTTTAGCTCTGCTAATATGAGACAGATGAGGGTGACAGTGCTTCTAAACTTGAATGTAGATCTGTTGCCTTGAAACAGCCCTCTTGTGACCTTGAGAAGACACAAGAGGGAAAAGCCTAGGCAATCCCAAAGGCAACAGCGCTGATACTGCTTACTTCATCCATGAGAAAGAGAAACCACTCTTTGTTCAAGCTAAGTTTTTTATATTTGCAAATGAAAAAACTTCTAACCAATGCAGATGATTCTGAATGCCAGCATCCAGCATCAGAATGAAATCATCTTTGGCTTTAGAATGAAAACATGATCAAACAGCAAATATTAACGGACCCTCTGTGAGCCTGGGACTGAGCTACTTGGCACTGTAGAGATCACCAAGGTATCAAGCACTGAAAACACAACCTAGTTGAGAGACACAATCCAATACAAATGAAATCTAATTATCAAGTGTTAGAAAAGCCTTTGATAATGTAGTGGTTTGGGACTACATTTTAGCCACCACATCCTTACAACCAATATATAAAACATAAAATCTCCTTCATGTTAAGAAAGGTTGCTATAGAGAAACCTGATTTATCGGCCCCTCTACATCTTTGGTGATATGCAGTTGAAAAATTCCGATGTAGCCCTGCATGTGACTTGACAGTTGAGGAAACTAGAAACTTTCTTGGCAAAATGGAAGCTAGCTTGTTCTAGGAGATGTAATAGCTTTGTGGTGCCCAAAAGAAATTTGCATCTTCAGGACCACTTTCAGGACTTTCTCACAAAGGTCAACAGTGGGTAGTAGATAATGATAAGTTAAACTGTATAGCAGTAGCAATAATGGATATAGTAGATCAAATACACGAGAAGTCAGCACCCGGAAGGAAGCTCCCCCACCACCATTCCACGCTCCTAGGGCAGAGAAGGTGAGCCTTGTGGGTGCCAGAAATACATGAGAACTCAGGATGAGCATAAGCAGCTAAAGCAAGCTTCCTGGAAGAGGTGGTCATGAGAGAGGAATAAATTCAAAATAGATCAGGGGCCGGGGATTTAGCTCAGTGGTACCCCTGCCTGCCTCACAAGCACAAGGTCCTGAGTTTGATCCCTGGTACCAAAAGAAAAAAAAGATCAGCGGTTCCATTTCCCCCAAAGACATTTGACAATGTCTAGAGTCACTTTGGTATGCCACAACCTGGAGAGAGGGTATCATCTAATGGGTGGAAACCAGGGATACTGCCAAAAGTCCTAAAGTGCCCGTGAAAACCCCCACAAGGAAAGATCCAACCCATAATGTCAATAATGCCTAAGCTGACAAACCCTGAAGTGAATGGAGAGAAGGCCAGATAGAAGGAATTATGTGAGCAGATAAACAGAAGTAGAAAGGAGTAATGACTTTCCTGAGAACAGAGACTGCCTCTGGGTCTGTCTGTACCCCCAGCACATATAAGTAGCTATCTGTCAGCCGGCGTGGTGGCATACACCTGTAAGCCAGCACTCAGGAGGCTGGGACAGAAGGGTTGCCATGAGTTCAAGGCCAGCCTAGGATACATAATGAGTTCAAGTCCAACCTGTGCTACACAAGACCCTGTCTCAAACTGCCCCTCCAAAAAGGAAGGGAGGACCTCTTAGCCTTCTAAACTCATTTACATTCTTACACCCAGGCTGCTCTCAATCCTCACCAAACCCCTCTGTAACTGGAGCCATGCTGCTGGGTCTCAAAAACTAGACCAGTTACCAACCCTCTCGCTCACTGTGCAGGCAGGTGACAAGCACTGGAAAAGTGGCCATTTACATTTATAACTTCAGATCTTTGGGACTCCTAGTAGCTCACCCCAGCCTCCTAGCTTCTACACTCACACCTGGGGGAAGGAAGAAGGCGTGGAGGTGCTGGTTCTCCTGAGGCCCACATTCCCAGGGCAGAACCTCAGGCCCTAGAGTGTATCATCTTCTGGATGAGTCCTTCTGCTCAATGCTGTGTGCTGTGTAGGCCCAGATCCATTGCACACCTGTGTATGTGCATCCTAATGGAAGACACCTTGAAATGCAGGTACTTCCCAGACCTCCATATTGTATACAAAGAGTGGTCAGGGAAACGGCAGATGTGGACCTGGCCAAGCCTCAAGGCATCTGGCTTAGTAAACAGTGTAGCCAAGAAACAGTAAAGGACTAAACAACCGTCAGCACACCCAGGGCCTAGGCACTTGGTCTATGGCCTGCCTCCACCCTTTCCTCTGCATAATCCTCACCCTACTTTTTCAGTCCTCCCTGCCCTGCTCCTTTACCTCTTACCAAACACCCAGAAGATTTGCTGCGGTCACTGACCCCTCAGTCTAGTACAGCTGCAGGGAGATATATGCTTTTATCTCCAATTGTAGTACAAAAGAACTGCCCTTTATAAAATTCATTTGCTCTGTCTAGGGCACAGGACAGGGTGGAATTTTGTGAATATTGTATAGTGCTTATGATAGGTGTGAGGGGAACTCTTCCCTGGGATTTCCAAGATTCATAAGCATTATCTCCTCCTTCATAGAAGCCCAATCCTGACTGTTTCAGGTCAAATTATCCCCATTCCTCAGATGCATAATAGTAAATCTGAAGACTAAGTAAGGTGTTCAGGGTCACAGAACTAAGTAAATGCAAGAAATAGTATTTAAGTCCACTTATAGAGGTCGTTAACATTCTTCAGCTAGTGGAATGAGAAGCTACCACAAAGGATATGTATATATGGAAATCTATTACCTTGCATAGATGGACTTCAGTATAAGTGCATAGAAAAACAGAAGTATACTCACACTGGAAATAAACACATGTACAAATACACATGGCTAAAGAGAAGGCCTGGATGTTCCTTCCCTAACAGACATCACAAAATAAATCCAAGCCAAGCGGTGGTGCACGCACCTGTAGTGCCAGCTACTTGAGAGGCCAGTTTGGGCAACATTGTGACCTCATCTCAAAAAAGGAAAAATGATGGAAAGGTAGGAAGAGACGGGAGGAAGGAGAGGAGAAGAGAGAAAAGAAAGGAGGGAAAGAAACCCAGATGCAGCAAACAGATGGATGGGGATGGAGGAGGGGCATCCACAGACAGGTTTTGCTAAAGTCATAGTGACTAATAAGGTATTGCCTTTCCTCTTGACCATTTAAGGTGCAAAAATGAGGCAGTAGCAAGAGGAAGTGATATGGTTTCTTTGGTTCCTGTATCCCAGCAAAAAGAATGAGTCAAGATTATGAAAGGTCAACTTGGCAGGCAGTGATTTCTCCCCTACTGTTGAAAGTGGATTTTACAATACAGACAAAAATATATGTAACAATATTTTTCTTTGAATGAGAATTATTTTATTTTACTTCTTTTCTCTTTCAGAGTTTCTTGATTTTCATTTTTATACTAAACATATGGTTTTATAATTGCATATATGTTTCAAACTTGATAAAACAGTTTAGAAGTTTAAACTTAAAAATTCAGTGAACAGGACTTATGAAAACTGCAAAAGACCCCAGATAGGCCAGTTAAAGTTATGAAAATATTGTTGAAGAACTCTTCCAGAAAGCTGAGCAAAATGCCAGCCTTGGTGGCACATGCCTATAACCCTAGTACTCTGGGAGGCTGAGGGGGGAAGATTGCAAGTTCAAGGCCAGCCTGGGCAATTTAGCAACTTAGTGAGACCTCATCTCAAAAAATTAAAAAAGGCTAGGGATGTAGCTCAGTCCCAAGACCCTAGGTTCAATCCCTAGTAACACACACATGTATATACCCATGCACACGCGCATGCCCACACAAATGTGGAGCAAAATGACAAAGATGGAAAACAGCTGAGAACAGCAATAAAATTAGAAAGTAAGCTTAGGAGGTCAGATATCTTTATAACAAGATTTCTAGTGCAAGAAAACAGAGAAAAAACATCCATAAAATAATTCAAGAAAATCTCCCAGAATTGAAGAGGTTAAGTTTCCAAACTGAATGAGCTTACCAAATGCCCAAACTAATGTATGATAATAGATCTACACGAAGGCGCAGTTTCGGGACACTAAGGACCAAAAAAAAGGCACGGGAGTGAGAGTCAGGGCTTGGGAAATGGGTCAGTTACAAAGTGACAACAATCAAAATGGCATCAGACTTCTCAGCTAGAAGGGATAAAATTTTCTAAAGGATAATGATTTCAGGCTAGAATTCTCTTTCCATTTACAAGGTATTTTTATAAGCCAGGACTCAAACTAAGGTGCCATTTGAGACCCTTTCTCCAACACCTGCTGGATGGTGTGAACCAAGAACACAGGGACAGATGCGGGAAGACACAGAATCCGGGACACACAAGAAAGGGACGCTGGATAACTGCGAGGTGCAAACCGGATAGGCCAGCAATCAGCCTTACTGGGGTGGAACAGAGACAGCGGGAAAGATAACATTAAGTCAGTGACACTGATTAAGAATGTGGCTGAAGACATGTAGATCAGACATCCACAGGTGCATAAAAAACTAAGCACAGTTGCTCAAGAAAAACAAAGTAAATGCCCATGAAATTACATAGGTAGCCATATTACAAATGTAAATATTGCAACATAATTATATGGGAGGATGAAAGAATGGGAAGACAGGATAGGGCTTATGTGAAAGAAAGCTAAATCATCAAAAAATCAAGAAGTAGCAGTTGGGCATGATGGCACACACCTGTAATCCCAGCTCTCTGGAGGCTGAGGCAGGAGGATCACCACAAGTTTGAAGCCAGCCTAGACTACATAGTAAGTTCAAAGCTAGCATAAACTACATAGTGAGACTCTGTTTCAAAACACCAGAAAATAAAACTATAAAGAGCAAAATATTCATAGCATAAGAGCAAAAATACTGGGAACACCACAAATATAATCAACAGTAGAATACAACATAGCATTAAAATGAACAAACTACAACTAACACATCAATATGAATAAATCTTAAAAGTAAAATATTGCTGGGCGTGGTGGTACATGCCTGTAATTCTAGCACTTGGGAGGCTGAGACAGGAGGATCACTGCAAGTTTGAGGCCAGCCTGGGCTCCATAGTGAGTTGAATGCCAGCCTGCACTATACACACCAAGACCCTGTCTCAAGAAAAGAAAAGAAATCACAAAGTTGGGGATGTTGGTGCACAGCTACACTCCCAGCATATTACAAGGCTGATGCAGGAGAATCTCAAATTGGAGCCCATCCTGGGCAACTTAGGGACTTAATTAATGGGACCTCATCTCAGAGTAAAAATTTTTTAAAGGGCTGGAGATGTAGTTCAGTGTGAAGGTCCTGGCTCCATTCCCCAGTATGAGAGAGAGAGAGAGAGGGAGGGAGGGAGGGAGAGAGAGAGGGAAAGAGAGAGAGGAGAAGAAGGAGGAGGAGGAGGAGGAGGAGAAAGAGGAGAAGGACGAGAAAAAGGAGGAGGAAGGGAGGAAAGTAAATAAAAGCAAAAAATGATGTATTGCTTTAGGAACAAAGGGAATGATTGATAAGAAATTCAGGATAGTTATCTCTGGCAGGAGGGAGGACAATATGTTCAAGAAGTTTATAAGAAGCTAGTAATATCTATTTCCTATCCAAGTGTGGTGGTGGTACCCAAGTGTTTGTTTTTACTACCATATAATGCACTTTCATACAGTTATTCATGCGTATTTCTGTTTATTTTTTCATAACAAGCTACTCAAAAGTTAGTGGCTTATCACAAATGATTTATTGTTTCATTTGTTTGTTTGTTTGCTTTATTTTGTTTTTTTGAGACAGGGTCTTGCTACCTAGGCTGGCCTTGAACTTGCAGCAATCCTCCTGCCTCAGCCTCCCAAATGCTGGGATTATAGGCATTCACCACCACACGTGGCTTTATCATTTTGTATGATTGTCTGTGCTCACAGGGCTCCTGGGAGTTTCTTCTGCTGTTTGGGCTCCTTTATGAGGCTGCATTCAGCCGGAAGCTTTGCAGGGGCTGGAACATCTAAAGGCTTCTCTTGCTGCCTGGTACCTCCACTGAGGGACTAGAGAGGCTGGGACTGAGCAAGCCTCGCTCTGTCTACTTGGTCTCCCTCATCCTGTGGTCTAGCCCATGCTCCTTTAAATGGCACCAATGCCACAACAGCCAAAGCAGGAGCTGACAGATCTCCTAAGGTCAAAGATCAGAAGTCATTGTGCCTCAGTACTCCACCACATTCTAAGGAGAAAAGCAAGCTGGAAGGTGAGCTCAGATTTAAGGGAAAGAGAAATGGATGCCACCTCCTAACAGGAAAAGTAGCTCTGTGGTACAAGGATGGAAGAGTTGTTTTCAATCATCTTTGCAGACAAGAGACTAGGACATATCAATGGACATCATGATTAAGAGGTTTTTGAAAAATAAGAACCCTTCACACAGTGAAAGATTCCATAAACAAACAAGAGTAAAGCAATCACCCAAAGGAGAATATTTGTAATTCAAATTAATATAAAAGTGACACTTAAAACATGCAAACAGCTCTTACAAATGTGACTGGAAAAAGACAATCATCACAAAAACAAATGAATAAAAGTCCACTAAAACCAGGCATCCCTATAATCCCAGCATCTGGGAGGCTGAGGCAGGAAGATTCAAGTTTGAGCACAGACTGGGCAATTTGGCAACTAAGTAAGACCCTGTTTCAAAATAAAAAAGGTCTGAGGGTGTAGCTCAATGTGAAGGCCTTGGGTTCAACCTCCAGTACCGTCAAAAAAAGAGAGAAAGAAAGAAAGAAAGAAAGAAAGAAAGAAAGAAAGAAAGAAAGAAAGAAAGAAAGAAAGAAAGAAAGAAGGAAGGAAGGAAGGAAGGAAGGAAGGAAGGAAGGAAAGAAAGAAAGAAAGAAAGAAAGAAAGAAAGAAAGAAAGAAAGAAAGAAAGAAAGAGAAGGAAAGGAAAGAAAAAGAAACACCAGGAAGCAAATCCAAATAGCCAGTAAATATAAGATGCTCAAATTCACTAGCAGATATAAAAATGTGTCACATAGTAACAAGATATCACTTTATACCCTTCTGTCAAGCAAAAATATTAAAAGCTAAAATTCCTAGTGGTGGTTTGAGGGCAGAGAAAGGATATTCTAGATTGCTGGTGGAAATGTGAAGTATCAGCACCATTTTAGAAACCCATCTGCTGCTGTCACTACAGTTGAAAATCTATACGGCATGTGACCTAACAGTCCTATTCCTGCGAATATTTCCTATGAAAAAAAATCACCTACATAAGGACAAATGTTTGAAGACATTTGTTGCAGCACTGTTCATAGAGAGAAAAAATTGAAACAAATGAAATTACATTAATAGGGGAATAAATAAATCAGAGTGCAGCCACACTGTGGAATATTATGCCATTGAATTAGATACATGCTATGGTTTTAATATGACTTGTGCTGTCCAAAACTCATGTCAACACATATCTGCAATCCCAGCTACTCGGGAGGCTGAGGCAGATCACAAGTTCGAAGCCAGCTTGGGCAATTTAACAAGACCCCATTTCAAGAGAACTAGAGCTGAGGATGTAACTCATTGTGAGGCCCTGAGTTCAATCCCTGCTACCACGAAAATAAATTACTCAGTCTCAAATGTTTTGTTATAGCAACAGATTAACACAATATGAAATAGCTGACTTACAGAAATCTCCAGAAATCCCACTGGGGAATGAAAACAAGCCACAGTCAAGTGGTTCTAATATGATCCATCCTAATAAGTTAATTATCGAAAATGCTGCATATGTAAATGTTTATATATAATGTAGTATATGAATGTGTAGATTTATATGCATATACACACATATATATGCATGCATAGCTATGGGATTACACAGTGTGAAAAATACATCTGCGAGAATAGTACTTTTAAACATGGGTTTTCTGAGGGTAGGGACAGGACACTGATGTGAAATGAGGAAGGGAAGAAAGGAGGAGTTAAAAGCAAAACAAAAAGTACTAAAGTGAGAAAAATATTGCATACAGAAAGCATATGTTGTATGTGATATATACAATCCTATTTCTGCAGCTATTAAATTCAGGTTTGCACTAGGTAGATATCCAAGGATATTAAATTAAAAATACATCTTCCAGGGCAGTAGAGCAGCAATACTGTCTCAATTTAAGGAAATCCAGTCCCCAGAGCCCAGCCCTTGGGTAAGCTCCTTATGAGCTCTGAGCCTCTGTTTCTTCACCAATAAGGGGGCAAGATTACTATCTGCCGGGATTGCTATGAGGATTGGGTAATGCACACAAAACAGAATGAAGTAAAACTTTACTCTTACATTATTATTAGCATGGGCTCAGGGAACTGGTCCTGATGGAAGATTAGGGGGATGTGTGACTTTCCTTGTGACCAAAATAACAGAAGGGATTTTCCAGCTCACAAATGACCTCTTAAAATAACCAGAATTTCCATCAGTGTTGGTACAAACAACTGGTACAACTGGTGCAAACTTTGGAGGAAATCATGAGGTGATAGATAATGACTGACTTAGGAATGGGCCTGAAGCTTATAAAGTGTCAGAAGGAATGGAGGTTGAGGAGCCTGCCTAGAATTAAGGGAAATCCATCTGTTCAGCTTACTTCGGGTAGCCTATCTTATGGGACTTTTGCACCAGCCTGCTCAATTCAAATTTACTTAAAGTAACTTAAAAATGGAAACAACTCAAATATGCCAAAAATAAGCCAAAATTTTAACCAAATAGGCCCATACTTTTGACAGGATGTCATGCAGCCATTTAACATGACACATAGATTTTTAATGTCCTAGGAAAATCCTATGAGTATAGGGTTGGGTTTTTATAGAAGTATAAAAAATAGTATACACCATTCAATCTCAACTAGAAAAAGAAAAAATGAATGACAAGAAATGTCTAGAAGTGAATGTGTCAAATCCTCACCAGTGGGTGGTAAGTTTATAAACCATTTTCTTCAACCTCTTCATTTTATTTTTGTTTGTTTGGGGTTTTTTTGTTTTTGTTTTTGAGACAGGGTCTTGCGATGTACTTTAGGCTGAACTTGAACTCACTATGTACCCCAGGCTGGCCTCCAACTCATGGGAATCCTCTTGCCTCAGTCCCCCAAGTGCTGGAATTACAGGCATGTGCCACCACATCTGGCCCCCTTTTTATTTTTTTTTTCTTTCTAAAAACCCTGCAATGGCATGCAGCACCATGATGGCTGGGGAGGAAAAGCTAAAACAAAAATAACGACACGACGGGGGTGTAGTTCAGTGGCAAAGCACTTTCCCAGCAGGAGTGAGGCCCTGGCTTCAATCTCACCACCACTAACATAAAATAAAATAAAAATAACCAATGCAGGTAAGACACTCATTAACCATAGCTGCACATTTTGGGTTGGAGTGGCTGTGTGCTGAGACCAAATATCTTCAGGGAAAGTTTGGACTCCAGTGCTTCAAGGGGCCAAGCTCTTCAGACAGGAAAGCATGGATACATCTTTGCAAGCAGGGAGATTGGTTGTGAAAAATCGAGAGGGACTATATAGATCCAAAGCATCTTCTTGCTGTTCTTTTCAGGTTTGATGAAGGGTGCTCATGAGCAAAAACTCCATAATGGATAAGCAAGCAGAAGGAAGAAAACCTACTCAGAATCAAAGAAGGAGGGAGTATGAGGAAAAAGTGAAAATGTGCATGATCTGAGTTCATTCAGCAACACCGAATTTGAGACAATTGGATCACACACGCTCTTACCATCCCTTTCAGATTTATTCCTCTTCCTTCAGCTCCTTTCCCACCTTTTGACCCCTTTGCTTCTCCCCTTCTCCCACTGTTTTAATCCACCTGGAGGGAAGAGAAATGAGGACAGCATGCTTCTCCTGAAGGCCACTGTCTGCAGGTGAAGCAGGGCTTCACCCAGGGAAAGGAAGCCCAGGTGACAGGATTTCAAGTAGCAGCTACAGCCACCAGGGGAAGACGTTAACACCCTACCCTCAGAGGCTCTCCCGAGCAGTGAGCTCGGCTGGTGGAAGGACTAACAGAGAGTGGTGAGGATGCCCATGGCCTCTGGCATCTTGCCATCCAATGGCCATTCCTCCTGTTGCTGACCTCCCTGGTCTTGGCCCACATTCTCCATGATCCCCCCTCTGGAGGGGGCTGATAGGTGGTGTGACCCTTCCCTAGACACTCATAGAACCAGAATGGCCCTTTAAGAGTATCCAATCCAAGGCCATAGTTTTATAAAGGGGAATAATGAGTTATTTTATGGACCTCTGCCAACTTCCCCAAAGCTCTTAAATCAGGGACAACTAAAGCTATAACAAATACTGGCATAGATCTTTGACATTCATGTCCTTTTCAGCTTCCCCCAAACGGCCAGCCCCCACCCCAGGGCCCAGAGAAGGAAGGAGGTAGGATCTAAATACAGCAAGGCCCAGCTGTGATCAATGCCTCTAAGCTTTTCCCACGTGGTCCTAGCACCTCTCCTCACTTTGAACCCCCAGCCCCACTCTGCGTGACTGAGTGACTTAATTCAAATTGCATTTATTTGCTCATTTCTAATCTCATCCTAGGATCTCATGCCCTCTTTATGGTAAATAAAGGTGAACAAAAGATCCCTCCTAATGACCTGGCAAATCAAGTTCATGCCTTTCTCAAGTCAGAGTCCATGTGCTCTAAATCTAGTTAAGTCAAAACCAAACACTAGCAGATAGCCTGACAACTTGGCCACTGCTTCCGGTCTCTTAAAGCACAGTGAGTCACAGGGGCTGACTTAGCTTTCATGAGTCAGTGGGTCCTGTTTGTATATAGTCAGTACTTTCTCTTGTCCATAGATAGATGGGGTGTTATAGTTCGAAAAGCCATTGACAAAAAATTCTCCTCCTCTAAAGACACCATCAGGCTTACATAGTATCTGAAAACTCACCATTTGAAAAATTTCTCAGAGCATAGAAAAATTGATGAGGATTTTACTAAGTAACAGTCAGGATATCTCTGTGGCTAAGATTCAGGATCTGGCTTGAGTTCCACTTCCGGTATGTCAGAGTAAATTCTTACTGTAGATAACAACTATAAACTCAGGGGCGGGAGATTAGAGTCTCTGGAGAGCATACAAAAGCCAGAAGACTCTAGAGGGAAGCTGACATTTGGAAGAAGGAAACAGTATGAGATACATCTGTTTTTATGATGTTTAGCCTGTGGACAAGCTGCAGTCAGTGTCATGACTGGCAACTAAAACTGAGAAGAAACTCATAGTCTTTCTGGCCTGAAAACAAGGAGACAGAGTGTGGAGCAACTATAACTGCTGGAAAGTAATGGAGAATCCTGGAAAGAAGAGAGCTAAGAGAGATGTAGTTCCAAATTTCATGTGTAAACTTTGTTGGAAATTTTGCCTGATCCCTAACCACCCATGTACAGGAAAAATTGTAAGAATCCTGCCTAAGGATAAAAGAACAACAGAGAAATTTGAGATGCTACTTTATAAAAGAGTTTATAGTTTGAATCCTATGAAGTTGATCACTTTCTGGAGCAAAAATGTGAAACTCTTTGAAAGAATCTAACAGAATCCAGTCTCCGCAACATGACATTCACAATATCTAGTATACTATCCAAAATTTCTTGGCATGCTAAGAAATAGGAAAATGTTATCTCTTCTCCTGAATGAAGAAAGTTGACAAAATGAAAACTCAAGATGACACAGGTAATGAAAGTAGCAGAAAATTATTTTTCTTTATTTTTACATTTGCTTGTGCATTTTAAAATTTTATTTTTTATTAGTACATGTTTGTAGGAAAGGATTACTTTCATCATGGGTAGTTATTTTTAAATGGCAATTTTGACTATACTAAATAACATATAGGAAAAATATTAATAATGATGAAGGCATAATAAAGTTTCTCAGTTGGAACTGACACTGTTAAAAGTAGACTCAAATGGAAATTTTATAACTTGGAAAATGCATTATTTAAAATGTTTAAATTTAACTGGATAAGCTTAACAGCAAAATGGAAAAAATAGAGGAAATAACCAGTAAATCGAAAGAGAGATCAACTGAAAAAAATATTCAGTCTGAAAGACAAAGATAAAAATGACAATTCTAGGCAACAAAGGCAAGATAGGCAGCAACACAATCCCTAACTTGAAATTATACTACAAAGCTACTGTGATTAAAAACAGTATAGTTCAGAAGAAAAAACAGACCTCAGGAGCAATGGAACAGAATAGAAGATGCAGAATCAAATCCAAACACACTCAGCCACCTTACCTTTGACAAAGTGGGTAAATACCTTCTCTGGAAGAAAGATAGCCTCTTTAATAAGTGGTGCTGGGAAAACTGGCTTTCCAGCCAAAGATTAAACCTAGACTCATATCTCTCACCATCTACTAAACCAAAATCAAAGTGGATCAAAGATCTAAATATTAAAATATAAGCACTAAATTTGCTGGAATATAGAATAGGTAGAATTCTTGAAGACATAAGTGTAGGCAAAGACTTTATGAACAAAACCTGATTGCCAGGGATTTAGCTCAGTGGTTCTGCCTGCCTCGTAAGTGCCGGGTCCAGAGTTCAGTCGCCAGTGAAAAAAAAAACAAAAAAACAATCACACAGGAAATATCACAAAGAATCAATGACTGGGATCTCATTATATTTAAAAGCTTTTACATAGCAAAAGAAATCATCAACAGAGTAAGGAGATAACCCACAGAATGGGAAAAAAAATTACCAGCTATTCCTCAGATGAAGTACTAATATCTAGACTATATGAAGAACTATTAAAAAAACCCACCCCAAATGTAAAGACCCAATCCAAAAATGGGCATCTGAAATGAATAGACACTTCTCAGATGAAGAAGTATAAACAGCAAATAAATATATAAAAAAATGTTCAAATCACTAGTCATTCAAGAAATGCAAATTAAAACAACCCTGAGATTCCATCTCACTCCAGAAAGAATGGCTATCATCAAGAAGTCAACCATGGGCCAGGGATGTAGCTCAGCAGTGCAGTGCCTGCCTGGCAAGCATGAAGCCCTGAGTTCGATTCCCAGTACCAAAAAAAAATTTTTTCCCAGGAAGTCAACCAATAACAAATGCTGGTGAGGCTGACGAGACTGTCCCACTGTTAGTGGGAATGTAAACTGGTGCAACCAATATGGAAATCAATGTATGAAGATTCCTCAAAAAGCTGAAACTAGAGGCTCCATTTGACACAGCTATCCCCTTTCTTGGTATCTTCCTGAAAACTAAAAAATATCATATCCAAAGGACATATGCACACCCATGTCTATAGCAACACAATTTGTAATAGCTAAATCTTGGAAATAGCCCAGACACCCATCATCAGATGAATGGATAAAGAAAATGTGGTTTTTATATACAATGGAGTGCTACTCTGCCAACACAGAAGGATAAACTTGAGACGTTTCTAGGTAAATGGATGCGGCTTGAGACCATATTTTTAAGTGAAATAAATCAGACACATATGTTTAAATATCACATTGTTTCTCTTGTGTGAGAAACTGAAAGTACAAATAAGGACCAAAATAGATGGTAGATATTGGAAAGTAGGAAGAAAATGTCCAAATGCAAGGGAACAAGGGAGGGAGGAGGGAAGAAAGGAAAGAAAGAGAATAGGGCCGGGGATTTAGCTCAGTGGGTTCGCCGCCTGCTGCGCAAGCGCAAGGACCTGAGTTTGATCCCCGGTACCAAAAAAAGAAAAAGAAAAGAAAGAGAATAGAAGAAAAAAGTGGAAACAAAGCTTTTGTAAAAAAGGAGGGGAAGGGGCTGGGGATTTAGCTCAGTGATGCCATGCCTGCCTAGCAAGCACAAGGTCCTGAGTTCAATCCCCAGTACTGGAAAAAAAATAAAGAAGGAAAAAAGGATTGAAGGAAACAGAGGAGGATGGGGGAAAATGAATAATCAACATATATTATGTACAGGTACAGATTCTCTCTGATGAATGTGATCTTTATGAATATAAAAAGTGTACCAATAAAATTACTTTTTTAAAAACCATAAGAAATGATAGAACACGAAGGATAATATCAAAAGGTCTAATATACATATTATTGGAGTTGAAAGAAAAAATGGGTTAGAAAAAAGATTATTTGAAGAAATACAAACTAAAAAAATCCCCAAATTTGACAAAAGACATAAACTCACACACCTAAAAAGCTTGTTAAAGCCCAATCCGATTAAATAAAAGATAATCAGGCCTAAGCCCATTATAATAAAACCAACAATAAAGAGAAAATGTCAAGACCATGCACAGAAAAACACATTACACTATGTAAATAGAGAGGGGTGGAGGGGTTGAAGGGAGGGCAGGGAAATGGGGAAAAATAAGAACCAAGAGAGATTGTGTAGAAGTGCAAATTCCCAATGATGAATGTCATTATATTGTATACCTAAAATGTACCAATAAAATTAAAAACATACAGGAAAAAAATGGCAGCCAGAAGATATACACCAACATCTTTTAAAATATTTTTTCTTTGTCAGCCAACATCTTGAAAATGCTGACAGCAAAAAGTTCTGTCATGTCAAAATGCCATATCCAGCAAAATTATCCATAAATATGATGGCAAAATAGAGACATTTCCGGTGAGAGACAACTATGAAAATGTGTTATCAGTAGACATGCATTGCAAAAAATGCTAAAGGAAGTTCTTTATGCTGAAAATAAATGACACCAGGTGAAAACATGGATCTTGAGCTAGGCATAGTGTCAGACATTTGTAATCCCAGGTATTCAAGGGGCTGAGGCAGGAAGATTACAAGTTTGAGACCAGCCTGAGCAATTTACTGAGACCCTGTATCAAAATAAGATATTGTTTAAAAGATCTTAGGAAGTAGCTCAGTTGCAGGGTGTTGCCTACCATGAGAGCGGGCTGGGTCCAATCCCCAGTACAGCAAAAGCAAAAAAAAACACATGGATTTTTAGAAAAGTATGAAGCACATCAAAACTGAAAAATATAAAACATTTTTTTCCATCTTAATTAGTTTTGAACAAATATGACTATTCAAAGGAAAAATTATGACACTGTCTTGTAGGATTTATATTGTATGTAGATGGGAATCATAGCCTAAAGGAAATGTTGGGGGAGTTATTATTGCACACATACAGGTTTATATATTTTATGTGAAGTGGGACACTATTAACTCTAACTGTGAAAAATGTAGGGTGTATGTCATGATTCCCAGAGCAACGACTGGAAAAAATGCAATGATGTATGACAAAAATGCTGATATGTAAATCCAAGTGAAACTGTAAAATATATTGCTGTTAGCTTTCCGTCACTGTTATTATGGCTTGTGTTTGGATATCCCCAAAAAGCATCATGTGGCCATAGGTGGGGCTTTTCCAGAGGTGGCTGAATCTAGAGTGTGTGATGCTGGGATTGAGGGTGGGTGATTACTAAATCAGTCCACTGATTGGTTTGGTACCACCCTAATCCTGGTAGCCTGGATCCAATATAAGGGACAGAAAGAGGCTTGTCTTCTCTCTTGTTACTTTGCTACCTTCTGCCTACCATGAAGTGCTTCTCCTCTGCGATGCCCCTCTGCCACGTCACCCTGCCTTGGAGCCAGCTGATTATAGACTTCAACCTCTACCAACTGTGAGCTAAATAAGCCTTTCCTCCTTTAACTGGGTGTTGGGTATTTTGTCTCAGCAATGAGGAAAGTAACTAAGACAATCACTGTGACAAAGTACCTGAGAAAAAACAACTTAAAAGTAGGCAACATTATCTTTTGACTCACAGTTCCAGAAGTTTCAATCCATCATGGGCTGGTTCTATTGTCTTTAGGCCTGTGGTAAGGAAGAGACATCGTGGCAGCAGAAGTCTGTGTCAGGGGAGGTTGTTCTCCTCATGGTGGGTAGGAAGCAGAGAGAGAGAAAGCCAGAGAGGAAGGGACCAGGGAAAAGACATAGTTCCCATAGTCATGCCCCCTCATGACCCTTCAAGTAGGTCTCGCTTCCTGTTCCATCACCTCCCAATAACGCTATTGAATTGTAAATCCATCAATGGATTAATCCACTGAGGAAGTAAAAACCCTCATGATGCACTCACTTTCCAAAAGCACCACCTCTGAATACATGCACTTTGAGGGGGGGAACAATTTAGATCCAATCCATAACAATGCTCAAATAATTTTTTGAAACACTAGTCTAGTATCCTGGAGTGATTAGGGAAAGGAGAATTTATGAAAAAAGAAGTGAAATCTGAATAAAGCCAGGCACTTAGTTAACAGTAATTCGTTTTCTTTTTTTGGGGGGGGGTACCAGGGATCGAACTCAGGTCCTTACATTTGCGAGGCAGGCGGTGGAACCACTGAGCTAAATCCCCAGGCCAATAATAATTTGTTTTCTAAGTTGTGAAGAATGTACAATCCTAATGTAAGATGTTAACTTTACTAGAAACTTGCTATAATACTTGCTCTGTAATATCTTTGCAACTTTTTCTAAATTTAAAAATATTCAATAAAGAGCTTATTTTCTTTGAAGGCAAGGAAGAAGGAACAAAAAAATCAGAGGAAAAAACATAAACCAATAAAATGGCATTATATATCTATGTATAACTATCAATATTACATTAAATATTAACTGACTACTCCATTGAAATCAAAGTTTGTCAGAATGGATTAAAAACAAAAATAATACCTAACTAAATGTGTAAATGAGGCCTGCTTTAAATATAAAGATACAGATAAGTTGAAAGTAAATAGATGCAAAAGTATATGCCATGCAAAAAAATAAAAAGACAATCTGAAAGCAAAAAATAATACGAAAAATAAAAAGGGCCCAGTATAATTCCTAAATCATCACAACTAGAGGTCTTACTTTTTTTGATAACTTCAAAAGATTCAATCATATGGATATTTAAAATACTTGACTAGGGTTCGGGATTTAGCTCAGTGGCACTGCACCTGCCTCATAAGTCCAAGGTCCTGAGTTCTATCCCTGGTACCAGAAAAAAAAAAAAACTTAACTAACCCCTGGCAATGGTCATATAAGTTGTTTATAGTTGCTCACTATAGGAAAACAATACTGCAATGAAGATTATAGTAGGTATATTTTTGCCAACTTATTAAAAACATCTAAAGAATTAAGTCGTTGGATAGAATTGCTGGGTGAGAGGATAAACACATTGCAATTTGATTGTAGCAAATTGTCTTCAAAAAAGATGACAGATTTAATACATCTACATGTACTATTGAAATTTCATTTCTTTACCCTTAGAAAAGTTTCATCATGCTTTAAAATATTTGCCAATCTGGACCTACTGCCAACATCATATTAAATGGGGAAAAACTGAAAGCAATAACCTCTGCAATGAGGAACAGACAAGGATGTCCACTATCACCAGTCTTGTTCAACTTTGTACTTGAAACATTTCCTAGAGCAATGAGGCAAGAGAAAGAAATATAGGAAATATAGAAAGAAAGAAGTCAAATTATCATTATTTGCAAATGGCATAATTCTCTACATAGAAGACCCAAAATATTCCACCAAGACTCCTGGAATTGATAACCAAATTCAGCAATGTAGCAGGATACAAAATCAACACACAAAAATCATAGCAAACTGGGCATGGTGATGCATGCCTGTAATCCCAGCATTCGGGAGGCTGAGGCAGGAGGATCACTGTGAGTTTGAGACTAGCCTGGGCTACATAGTGAGTTCAGGGCCGGCCTGTACTACATGGCAAGACCCTGTCTCAAAAAAAATGTTTTTAATCAATAGCATTCCTCTACATCAATAATGAACTCACTGAAAAAGAAATTAGGAAAACAATGTAATTCACAATAACATCAAGAAAAATTAAGTACTTAGGAATAACTTAATCAAGGAAATGGAAGACCTATACAACAAAAACTACATAGAACTTTCTAAAACTACATAAACTTTCTAAAATAGAAAGTTATTCCCTGTTCCTTGAAGGGCAGAACCAATACAGTCAAAATCCCCATACTTCCAAAAGTAATATACAGATTTAATGTAATCCCAATCAAAATATCGACAGCATTCCTCACAGAACTAGAGAAAACAAACCTAAAATTCATATGGAACCAAAAGAGACCTAGGATTACAAAAGCAATCCTGGGTAACAAGAACAGATCAGGAGGCAACACAAGCCTAGAATTCAAGTTATATTACAAAGCTACTGTGATGAAAGCAGCATGGTACTGACAGAAAAACAGACATGTGGATCAATGGAACAGAACAGAGGATGCAGAAACAACCCCAGGCACATTCACTTATTTTGTCTTTCACAAAGGGGTCAAAAACATACACTGGTGGAAAGAGAGGACTGCAACCTGCCCCTGCTCTGCAACCAGAGGCGCCTGTGGGCAAATGACCTTAGCCAGCAGCTGGACAAGGATGCATGGCCCTCTCCCCCTGCCCTACAACTGGCACATGAGAGTAATCAGCGTGTGGAACAAAGGAGGCCCAGTGAGGTCCAAGTGGGGCCAAAGGAGCACGGGCGTGGGAGCGGCCTCAGGCTGGCCCCAGCCGAGGGTGGTGGCGGTGCCGCAGCAGCTGGGAGAGCGCTGGGGAGATGGGGAGAAGGTCACGTTGGGAGGTCCTGTGCGAGCAGCCTGAGGAACACCCGAAAGGCTGCTGGCTGGCAGCAGCCCCATCCCTCACCTCCGGAGGCCAGAAATGGCCATGAGCCCAGCCTTGATCTTACTGTAGATTTGGCAGGTTTGCACAGTGCATTTTCAGGCTGTCTCAGACACTAACACAGAACTGTGGACACCAAAGAAATGTTATCACTTTTATTACTTTTCTTTGTTTGCTTGATTCATTTTCCTTTATCTGTCTGGTTGGGTTTTCTTGGGGGGTAGGTTTCATACCTTTATCTTTGTTCTGTCCTATTCATCTCCTTTCTCTCTTTCCTCAACTATCTCTTTTGATTGATTGTATGATATTTTCATGTGAGTGTCTCCTGTATTTCTGGTTCACATCAAAATTCTTTTTCTTCCTTCTCCCCTCTTTCCCTCCTGCCCTCTTCTCCAGTTTCCCAAAGATTGGATGTTCATCCTTTGCCCTCCAGCCTTGCTTCTACAATGGACCCTTGAGTTATGACTGGCCTGACATACAAATAACTTGGGTTATGGCCAGAATTTTAGTTTTAACTTACAACCAAAGTCTTGAGTTATGACCCAAATACTGGCTGCTTGTGCTTCCAGATGGCCTCACATTTAACCTTAAAGAGCTCTGGAAGGAATGTTACATCCTTTCCTGTGTGGGGTTAATGGAGAAGTCCTGGGCCAATGTCTCTCTAATGAGACTTCCAAGGCTGTGTAGAGGAGTCTAAGCCTTCAGTTGACCAACTTGAATTACAACTGCCCTTGGGAACCAATTGAGTTTGTAAGTCAAGGGTCCACTGTTGTATAAATTTCTCCTCAATTATCTCTCAGTTTTGACCCTTATCCCTCTTAAGTCCCCCCACAAGGAAAAATCAGTCTACTAAGGAGAAACTCAACGCGTACAAGTTCCTGGTTTATGTTGGATTTTGCTATTAAATAGTAGAGATTGGTCATATTGTTAAAAGTAACAAATTAATAGTTACCACAGCTTGTCAGTTGCTAGGCTGTGCTTGATGCTATTGTTATTGCTGATCATACTACTTTAGCCAGAATATCAGACCTGTTATAATCAGTTGTTCCCCTTTGTATAACACCGTAATTGCCTAGGGTCATAGCCATCACCATAATGCAGTACCAAAGACTAGGTGCTGAGCTAGATACCAACCTCTCATCATTAATAGATTGAGAAGATAGGATCTTGAGATAGACACAAAGACCAACAACAACTTATACCTAGAAGACATCTCTGAGGAATAGACATTTCCTAGAGAAGCCTAGATACTAGTGATACAGCTATCTATAATAAGTAATCTATAAGCAACAACTCAGATAACAAAACAAAATTTAAAAAATAGAAAATGACAAGATGTAGAAGCAAAATGCAACCCCAGACATCCAGCCCATCCAGGACAAGTCCAGGGTACAATATAGGGGAAGTCAGAAGCTACCCACCTGAATTTTCTGAAATGATAGCAGCATAAGTAAACAAAACCAAACCAAACAAAACACAACTGAGGCTCTAGAGAATATAATCTTTCAGGTAAAAGAAATGCCAATCAAAATAAAGAATATGCTCAATGAATCTAGAGTAGACACAAATAAAAAAAATAGGGAAGCTTAGGAAAATCATGGAAACCATGAATGCCCAACACAGGAAAGAAATGGAATCCATGCAACAGATTCAAACAGATGTGCAGGAGATTAAAAACTCCATTGAAAGTATATGCAATCAGTTACACCAAGGTGAGGACAGAATTTCAGACAGGATTGCGGTTACTGACCATGAAAAGAAAGATTTCTTAAAAATAGCAAGGGACCATAAAAATCAATCCAACATTTGCAAGATGATGCAAGGAAAAACAATATTAGATTGATCAGAGTCAATGAAAAAAACTGGAGACAGTGCAAACACCATAAAAAAAAAGAACTGTTCACAGATGCAATGGCAAAAAACTTCCCAACATGAAAAAAGAATTTGACATACAAATAAGTGAGGCACAGAGAACTCCAAATAGCCATGACCAAAATAAATTTATACCAAGGCATACAATATCAAGATTCCAGAAATTCAGCACAAGAATAGACTATTAAAAGCTATTAGAGGGCCGGGAATTTAGCTCAATGGTTTCGCAGCCTGCTGCGCAAATGCAAGGACCCAAGTTTGATCCCCAGTACCAAAAGAAAAAAAAAAGCTATTAGAGAAAAGAAACAAATCACCTATAAAGGAAACCCCATCAGAATCACAAACCCTTAAAGCACCGAGAGCTTGGAGTGAAGTATTTCAGTCCCTAAAAGAAAACCTCCAACCCAGATTGGTGCACCACCTGCCACAAAACCATCTTTCCAAAATCAATAGAGAAAAAAAAAAATCAATGAAGAAATAAGATACTTCCATGACAAAGAACAACTGAAGAAATTCATAACCAAGAAACCAGCTTTACAAAGTGTTCTGAAGGGCATTTTAGAAAGAGATAATGAAAACCACAATTCCAAGACCACCAATTCCAAAGAAGCCACCACACAGACCAAGCAATTAAACAGAGATGAAAGACAGGGAACCAACAGTAGGAAAATATTATGACAAGGATAAACCAACACATGTCAGTTATAACCATCAATGTAAATGGCCTCGATTCACCAACCAAAAGAAACAAACTGGCAGAATGGATCAAGATGCAAGATCCAACAATATGCTACATACAAGAAACACATTTAACTCAAAAAGAAATTCATAGAGTAAAAGTCAAAGGGTAGAAAACAATATTCCACATGACAGGAACCCAGAAAAAAGCAGAGGCGGCTATTATATGCAGACAATGTGAACGTCAAGCCAAGACTGATCAAAAGAGACAAAGAAGGTCATTATATACTTGTTAAGGGAAAGATCCAAAAAGAGATCACAATTATAAATATTTATGCCCAAATATCGGTGCACCCAGCTGTATAAACAAATATTAATGGACATGAAAAATCTAATAAGCACTAACACGATTGTAATAGGGGACTTACCACTCCATTATCACAAATTGACAGATTAACTAGACAAAAAATTGACAAAGAAATTGCAGAACTGAACCAAACTTGAGAACAAATAAACTTGGTAGATGTCTACAGAGTGTTCCCCCCAAAAACATCAGAATACACATTCTTCTCAGCTGCACATGGGACATTCTCCAAAATAGACCACATACTAGCCCATAGGTCATGCTTGAGTAAATGCAAAGGAAATGAAATTATCTCATGCATATTATCTGACCATAGTGCAGTGAAATTGGAAATTAATGGCAAAAGAAACCACAAAAACTCCATAAACATATGGAAATTAAATAACACCCTCCTGAACACCCTCCTGTGAATGGTTCACAGATGAAATTAAAGAAATTAAACAGTATTTATAATTAAATGATAAAGCCAATACAACATACCACAACTTTTGGGATGCAGTGAAAAGAGTCTTACAAGGGAAATTTATAGCAGTGAACATTCACATCAGGAAAACAAAATGAGCTCAAATAAACAACCTAATTTTGAACCTCAAGTTTCTAGAAAAGAAGAACAAGTCAAGCCCAAACCTAGTATGAAGGAGGAAATTATAAGGATCAGAGCAGAAATTAATGCAATTGAGACTACGTAAACAATACAAAGAATCAATGAATCGAACAGTTGGTTCTTTTAAAGATTAAATAAAATTGATAAACCCTTAGCTAACTGTTGTGGCTTGTGTCTAGATGTCACCCCAAAGCCTCATGCAATCTTTTGCAAAATCTGGAATTGTGTGATGCTACGATTAAGGGTGTGTGATTACTAAGCCACTACATGAGTGATTGGTTTGGCACTGCCCTAATCCCAGTAGTCTGAACAAGGTAAAAGGAGCAGAAAGACACTCCTAAAATGCCTTGTTGCTTTTGCTACCTTCTGGCTACTGTGAACTGTATCTCCTCTGCAGCACCCCTCCCACCTCTCATTGCTTTTTGCTGCTTCTACCACCATGAACTGTTACTCTACTGCCACCCTGCCTTGGAGCCAGCCAATTATGGACTGAAACCTCTATGAATTGTAAGCCAAATAAACCTTTTCCCCTTCAACTCTGGGTGTTGTGTATTTTCTCAGCAATGAGAGAAAAGTAACTAACATACCAACCTTATCCAAAAAAAGGAAAGACTCAAATTCATCCAATTAGGAATGAAAAGAGTGAAATCACAATGGATCCTATGGAAATCCAGAAGATCATCAATACCTACTTTGAGAACCTGTATTCTAATAAGATGGAAAACACAGAAGAAATGCATAGGTTCCTAGAAAAAGCTGAATCAAGAAGATATTAGGATTCTAAATAACCCAAAATCAGTCAATGAAATTGAAAATGTAATTAAAAATTTATCAACAAAGAAAAGCCCAGGCCTGATGGTTTTACTGCTGAACTCTACAAGAAATTTAGAGGAGATATAATGTCAGTTCTCTTCAAACTATTTAATGAAATAGAAAGCAAAGAACCACTCCCAAAATCATTCCTGGAAGCAAGTATTACCCTGATATCAAAACCGGAGAGGGACCCAACCAAAAAAGAAAACTACAGGCCAATCTCCCCAACAAACATAGATGCAAGAATCCTCAAGATACTGGCAAACAGAATGCAACATATCAAGAAGACACCATGGCAGTAGGATTTGTTCCAGGGATGCAGAGATGGTTCAATATACACAAATCAATTAATGTAATAGACCATATCAACAGAGCCAAAGACAAAAATCACATGATCATCTCAATAGATGTAGAAAAAGCATTTGGCAAAGTCCAACATCAAGTCATGAAAAAAAAAATCCTACAAAAAATTGGAATTAGATGGTCTTTATCTCAATCTGATAAAAGCCATCTATGACAAACCAACAGCCAACATCATATTAAATGGTCAAAAACTGAAAGCTTTCACTTTAAAATCAGGAATAAGACAAGGATTCCCACTATCACCACTCCTATTCAATGTAGTTCTGGAAACATTAGCCAGAGCAATTAGACAAGAGAAAGAAATAAAAGGAATAAAGATAGGAAAAGAAGAAGTTAAATTATCATTATTTGCAGGTGACATGATTCTCTACAGAGAAGACCCCAAAAACTCCACCAAAAGACTTCTAGATTCAATAACTAAATTCAGTAGCATAGCCAGATACAAAGTCAACACTCAAAAATCAATAGCATTCCTGTACACAAATAACAAACTCACTGAGAAAGAAATTAGGGAAATAAAACCTTTCACAATAGCAACAAAACATTACTTAGTAACAAATACTTAGGATCAATCTAACTAAGGAAGTAAAGAATCTTTACATTGAAAACTACAGTAAAGGAGATCAAAGAGAATATCAAAAAATGGAAGGATATCCCCTGCTCTTGGTTAGGAAGAACCAATGTAGTGAAAATAGCCATAGTCACAAAACTGTTACATGGGTTTAATGAAATCCCAAGCAAAATATCATTAGCATATCTCACAAAACTAGAGAAAACAATCCTAAAATTCACTTGGAACCAGAAGAAACCTAGAATAACAAAAATAATTCTGAATAACAAAGATAAGGCAGGAGCATCACAATCCCTCACTTAAAATTATACTACAGAGCCACTGTGATAAAAACAGCATGGTACTGGCAAAAAAACAGACCTGAGGATCCATGGAACAGACTTGAATATGCAAAAAACACCAGACACACTCAGCCACCTTATCTTTGACAAAGGAGTCAAACTTGTCCACTGGAAGAAAGATAGCCTCTTTAATAAGTGGCTTTCTACATGCTGACGACTAAAATTAGAGTCATTTCTCACCATTCACTAAACTAAAATCAAAATGGATCAAAGATCTAAATATTAAAACCGAAACACTAAACCTGCTGGAAGAGAAAACAGTCAGAATTCTAGACAAGATAGGGTGTAGTCAAGGACTTCATGACAAAAACCTCAGTTGCACAGGAAATAATACAAAGAATCAACAACTAGGATCTTATTCTATTAAAAAGCTTTTGCACATCAAAGGAAATCAACAGAGTGAAGAGACAACCCACAGAGTTGGAAAAAATTGTAGCCAGTGGTTACTCAGACAGAAGGCTAATATCTAGAAATACAAAGAATTGAAAAAGATGAGACCCCCCCAAATTTAAAGATCCAATCCAAAAATGGACATCTGAAATGAATACTTCTCAGATGAAGAAGTACAAATACCAAATAAGTATATGAAAGAATGTTCAACATCACTGACCATTAGAGAAATGCAAATGAAAACAACAGCGAGATTCCATCTAACTGCAGAAAAAATGGCTATCATCAAGAAATCAATTAATAACAAATGTTGACAAGGCTGCTGGGGGAAAGGAGCTCTGCTACATTGTTGGTCATAACGTAAACTAGTACAAACACCACGGAAATCTGTTTGGAGAGTCTTCAAAAAAAAAAACCTAAAAATTCCATTTGACCCAGCTATTCCCCTTCTAGGTATCTTCCTGAAGGAGTTAAAAATACCATATTATAGTGATACATGCACACCCTTGATTACAGCAGCACAATTCATAATAGCTACGTCTTGGAAGCAATCTATATGTCCATCAGCAGATGAACGGATAAAGAAAAGGTGGTATTTACACACAGTGGAGTACTACTCTGTCATGAAGAAAGATAAACTGGAGTCATTTGTAAGAAAATAGATACACCTTGAGACTATAATGTTAAGTGAAGCAAATCAGACACACAGGCTTGAAAACTGTGTGGGTTTTTTTGTATGAGAACTCCAATATATAAATAAAGTACATAGTAAAAGACAGATAATAGGGAAAAAAAGAGAGAAAAAAATGTTATTATAAACTCCAAGAATTTTTCATACAAAAGTTTTACATTTTTAAATCAAGTTTAAAGCCAAAACAACATTATTTTGGTCTTTTGAGATGGGTCACGCTATGCAGTTCAGACTGGCCTTGAACTTACTATGTAGCCCAGGTTTTCCTCAAACTCAGGGTGATCTTCCTACCTCAGCCTCCCAAGTGCTGTAATTACAAGCATATGCCACCCCCTCCTACCCCAGCAGAAGCAAAATTTTTAACAGGCCAGACTTATTAAAATTTTAAGTTTTCTGAGTTTTATCTACTTCATGATTTATATTAAGCAACATCTATGTTTTCTTCTAGCATTTTAAAATTTCAATTTTTAATTTTTAAGCAGTTGTACCTTCTAGAGTGGAGCACAAATTAAAACTTGAAAAGGATTTCTTTTTCTTTCCTTCCTTCCTTCCTATTTTTTTTTCCAGTGCTAGGGATTAAACCCAGGACCTTTGTACTGAACTATGTCCTCAGCCCTTTTTTATTTTTTATTTAGAGACAAGTTCTCACTAAGTTGTTAAATTGCCCAGGCTAGGTTCAAACTTGAACTCCTCCTGCCTCAGTTTCCCAGAGTGCCGGAATTACAGGTGTACACCACACCTAGCCTTAAAAGAATTTACAACCATGTTTTTTCCTTGCAATATTGTAGATGGAACCCAGGGCCTTGTCCTTGCTAGGAATGTACTCTACCACTGGGCTATACCCCACCCCTCTAGCATTATTTTTATCCTAATGACTAACTACCTTTTCTAGCACACTTTATTAAGGAATCCACTTCTCTTCAATGCCTTGAAATACCATGTCATTTTATGTGTCATGTTCCCTCTGCTTTGCAGACTTTTATAAACTAGCCATTTCATTTTGTCAATCTGAAGCTTCTTTCTAAGGGCAGTTTTTGAAGCACAGAGAAGAGGAAAAAGTTCAGGAGCTGAGTTCAAGGCCAGAAGGAAGGCTAGGGAAAAAGGAAAAGCAGCAAAGAGGCAGATGTCTCAATTATATGACAGTATTTCAACAAGCAATGCTGCTTCCCAAAACAACTAAAACTAAGAATGAAAATTTCTCTGCATTTGTTGGGGCCAGTAGGATGAAGGGAGGCCCAGCCAGGTGGGATGCGCAAGCAGATATCACAAAAAAGCAGAAACTAAACTTTAATTTCCAGCTTATGTCAGTTCTGTATCAGCTTTTCTGAGACACGGTAAGACAAAATAGCCATGTGACCTTGTATAGCTGTGTGGTACATGTGTGGTTGTCCATGCTGATTTACTATTATTATAACAAAGTCCGTCATGCACCTGCACTAAATGACAGAGTTGTGTCCTCAGGTACTCTCAAGTGCCCTCACATTCCTTGTCTTTGACATACCTTCCAGAAGCCCCCTACAGCATTTTATTCGAAGATAGGACAGTTAATTACACCACCAAATGTTTCTGCAGTGTGTGAAATCCTTCTGACCTCTCATAGGTATCTATTCTCCACTATTACCTTCACAGTTACCTTGAGTGTAACTCGGCCTTGTATTGTGGTATCGTGTTTTCACTGGAATCAGAATTTACCCATATTCCACACAGGTGGGACCCAAAATAAAGACTGTGCTACATCTTTCTGATGCTTAATTGAGTTCTCACCCTGAGCCAGGTCCTGACCATTACACCCTGTGAGCTCATCTTGTCACCCTGCAGCAATACCATTGTCATCCACACATAGAAAATAAGGAACTGTCCAAAATCCCACTGCAGTTAGTGACAAATCTGGAACTCTGCTCCTATATCATCTGGTACAGAAGCTGTGCTCCTGGGCACCACAGCCTTTCCCTGTGATCCAGAGAGGAGAATGACACAGAAAGCTGAAAATAACCAGGCTTTCCAGAGAAGATAAATGGAGAGAAGACAAGGGAGGAACATCCAAAACTAGCAGAAGGATGCGGCTTCATTTGCCCTGACAGAGAAAGACAGAAACCTTCAGCTTCCTGTCCTGCCCCCAGCCTAAGGGTAGTAGCAGCTGGGGTCCCTTGGGCCTATGTTCCAGTTCCCCATGGTGTGGATCAGGGAAAGCCCTCCTGTCTAAAACCTCTATATAGGCAGCTAGTGTGACCTCGATTGCTTCCTAGCCACCCAAGCCTGACCCTGGCTCTGGGTCCCCTGAATGGTAGGGTCACCTCACCCAACTGGGGCAGGCATGGAGCCAGTAGATGCAAAGGAATGGAAATCCATATTGACCTGTCACCCTGTGCTCTCCAGCTGGAGATACCACCAGTTCCTCTCCGTCTCTCTGCCATTACAATCCACCTACTGCTGCTCCTGGGGCTTATATACCTCAGTTCCCTCTGACCTAGGCCAACTTGAGTTCCACCTTCTCCAGATTAAATCTGCTTACAAGTGTCTGGCTGGGAGGGGTCCCTAGCTCCCTAGAAACAATCCTGCTTTCATGTCCCAACCCTTCCTTACCTTCGCCAGGGTATTCACACAGGGTTGCTGCATATATTTGTGCAGGGTGCATACCACACAATTGTACAGGGCATATAAATTCCAAAGGCCCCTGATAAATACACTCTCACCTGCTTCCTTAGCTGTAGGATGCCAACATCAATGTGCAGCTTGCTCTGAGATGCTATTCACAATCTCAATCCTCTGAAGAAAAACTAAAGCAAAGAAATTTAGAAGAAAAGGGCAGTTCTGCTTGGAATAACTGAGAATACAGATGCTTCTCCATCTGAGATGAGTTATTTCCTGATAAACCCATTGTATGTTGAAAATGCTTTTAACACACCTAATCTACTGAATGTCACAGTTTAGCAACACAGTACACTGTAGAGTGTCAGTTGTTCACCCATGTGGTCTTGTGGCTAGTGGGGAGCCATCCAGTCTCCTGAGAGAGGCTGTGTATCACTAGCCCACGTTAAGATTGAAATTCAAAATTTGAAGTTGATTCCTATCAAATGCATATCACTTTTACACCATGGCAAAGTTGAACAATCGCAAATGGGACTATCATAAATCAGTTTATACTTGGACCTCCCACCATGATCCACACCTACTCCCAGCATTCATGTGTATATTCATAAAGACTTTGAGACATTGTGAAGGAAGCCCATAGTGCAAAGTGCTTCTAGGAAAAAAACCAAAACAAAAACAATAATAAAAACACATCTCTATGTCTGTGTCTCCAGGGCAGTTATGACTGTTGTGTTGATGTTCCAGAGTTTGGCATTTGTCCCAGACAAATTACAATTTGGATAATAAGTTATAAAGTCACCCTACCTACAAAGCACAAATGGACCTGCCCAGGTGTAAGAGAACTGCTCCTTCAGGGAATTGTCCTTGGCAGAGTTTCTTCACTTCCCCCTCCCTTTGCCCTTCTGCCCTTTCCTAATCCTTTTGCAAAGATTCCGTCCCTACCCTCTTCCCAAGCATTCTGAATTCTAGACAGAAACCCCACCTAAATGGTTAGGATGTTAACTTCGAAGTGATCTTTCTTTAGGTTTACAGAACTCAGAACACCTGGTGACCTTTGTAACACTCTATGTATCAAATCACAAAGCATGGAAACCGATGAGCTATGTAATTGCAGAAAAGTAACGTCTGTCTACTTTATCCTTCCTCAGTAATGCTTGTTATGATGGAGAATTACTCAGCCATAAAGAACAAAGTCATATCATTTACAGGAAAATGGATGGAACTGGACACTATCATGTTAAGTGAAATAAGCTAGACTTAGAAAGACAAGCATTATATTTTCCCTAATATGTGGAATCTCTGAGGAAAAAAAAAAGGTGACAAGCAAGACTATTATAGAAGAAGACTGAGATTGCAGGGGTGTATGGGATGGTAATAAAGGGGATGGATATGATTAGAATATGGTGTATCTATGAAAACGCCACAATGAAACCTCGTATTTTATAAAATTAAGATGTACCAATAAATTTGTATATGATATATTATTTATATATGTATGTGTGTATGTGTGTATATATATAAAAAGAATGCTTGTTGTAAACCACAGCCTGACCTGACAGTAATAAGAGAAGCCCTGGTGTAACAGGGCCACTCCTTTGGGGAGTTGCCCTTCACAGTCCCTCCCTTCACCCTTCCCCAAGGTTGTTGTCCCTTCCTAATCCCTTTTACGTCATCTTCTCCCTTTCGCCCAGCATTCTAAATTCTAGAAAGAAGCCCCACCTAAAATGGTTAAGACATTAACTGCTAAATAATCTTACTCCAGATTTACAGAACCCAGAACATCTGGTGACCTTTGTAGTACCCCTCCTTACTTCTATGCATCAACTCACACAAACCATGGAAACTGATGTGAGGTATAACCTGCAAAAAGTAATACCTTGTCTAAAAAGAACTATAGGTAGGCCGGGGATTTAGCCCAGTGGTTCCGTCGCCTGCCTCGCAAGCACAAGGACCCAAGTTTGATCCCCGGTAGCAAAAAAAAAAGAACTATAGGAGCCAGCCCCAGGAGGTCCAGGTCCACTGGGACATTCTAGAGAAGAAAAGGAAGGAAAGAAAAGGAGAAACATACTCTGGATGATGAAGACTCTGTTCGGCCTGGAGACTTCCTACCTGGCTCCTCCTTCCCCTCCCTAAAAAGCTCTGTGCATCCCTAGGTCCCCTGTTGGAGCTTGAGGTTGATAGCCCCTCTGGCTTTTCCAGAGCCCGCCCTTGAATAAACCTGATTCCTTACTACCAGCTTTCATCTCTCAAATATTAGACTTCAAGTGGCCATCAGCCCAGATTTTATTTCAATAGCAATAGGGGACTTAGGTCGAGAGAAATAGAGATTGATTTGTGTAGCTAGCTGCAAAAGCCCCAGGGCAGAGGGTGTGCTCACCGTCCTGGTGAGGTGATCTTCCATCCACCCTCTAACACTTGCCCCCTCCACACAGTGTCCAGGTCTGCTTTCAACACTAGCACCATAGATTTTCCAAAGATCACCTCTGATTGGAACTCAGATTTGGAGTAGGACTGTGCACTGAAGGGCACCTCCAAGACAGAAGGTACAAATGAAGTCGAGAGGCCCAACCAAGCCAAGATCCACCATCACTGAGGAAACTCTGTCTCTGGCTCTCACAAGTAAACTGGAGGAATTAGGGCTCCCCACTTGCTCTTGGAGAGACTGCAAATCACCACTACGATAGCCTCTTAGGAGAACATTTTGCTCCTGCCACCTTGATTTTAAATAGTGACAGATTTTGTCTTATGTAAACTTCACAAGCTTCTTCTTGTTGCTTTGGGTTTTGTTTGGGGGTTTGCTTTTTGTTTTTGTGTTTTTCTTTTTTTCTTTGAGACAGGGTCTAGCTATCTAGCCCAGGCTGGCCTCAGACTTTTGATTCCCCTACTTCAGCCATCGAAGTGCTGGGACTACAGGCATGTGCCGTCATGCCCAGTGAATTTCACAAGCTTTAAAAAGCACATCTCAGGGCCGGGGATTTAGCTCAGTGGTTTTGCCACCTGCTGTGCAAGCAAAAGGACCCAGGTTTGATCCCCGGTACCAAAAAAAAAAAAAAAAAAAAGCACATCTCAAAAATAAATACATTAATAAATTAATTAAAAAATAAAAACCACATTTCATTTTATCTCTTAGCCTTTAAGGTTGTAGACTCCACTGCTGTGCAACATAGGGAAGGACCCAAAAGATGAACCACATTGCTAATATAACCTCTGCATGGGGTGAGAGGGTACAAGTTCACACCATTACCAGAAAAGATATCGACCATCAGACAGATTAAATCCAGCTCCAACTCCAGTCCCTGAGGTCTCACCATTGCCACCCTCAACCAAGAGCCCATCCAATAAGCTTCTAGAATTGCCTCTTTGTCCCCTCCCAGGGTCCTGACTTCTACTTGATAATGCTACCCAGCAGTCCCCAGGGTGGCCTCTTCACTCTGCTGCAGAAGTGGGATTGGATTTGTTAGACATGCAGATTACCTATCAGCCCCAGACCAAATGCACCTGAATCCACATTTTCATAAGACCCCCAGATGATCCTATGACTATGAAAGTTTTAGAAGTGCTGTTCTAAAACTTCAGGTTCTCTGGAGGGAAATCTGGTCACAAAAGTGAATTATAGGTAGATCAGTCTTTTTCCTGCAAATACTGACAACTCCCCATAGTCTCCTATCTCTCAGTGTGTTGACAGGCTCCTCCCCTCAGTCCTTTTCTACATCTTGCCAAAATCTCACCGGTAGGTAGTAAGGAAGAGGAGAAAAGAAGAGGATGGAGGGAGACAAAACCTGCCTGGTACACTGAAAATTTGGGAAAGGAGGGCAGGAGGGAAGGAAGGAAGGAAGGAAGGAAGGAAGGAAGGAAGGAAGGAAGGAAGGAAGGAAGGAAGGGAGGGAAGGAAAGGAGGGAGGGAGGGAGGAAGGAGGCAGGCAAAGGCCAGAGGCCACAGAGAAGGGCCCTGATTGGTCCCCATCTACTTCCCTGTCTCCTGCCCTGGAAAACCATCCAGCACCTCCCCTCTTAGTTTTCCACATGACTAAACTGCACGGGTCCTGTGTAATCATACCACCAGCCACCTAGCAGCCTGTCCCCAGTTCCTCCAGCTCACAGAGCCCAGTGGGGCCTGCAGACCTGGGCACCCCACCGAGCCCTACCTGCTTTTACCACACTCATGCAGAAGGGGCTCTCACTGGTGACCTGGCTGGGTGTGGGACTGCTGGGTCTCCAGATGCTTCAGCATGGAAGCATCCATCCGACTCCTTGCCTGCTTGGCCTGTGTCATCCCAATGGGTGAGTTTCCACTGTCCTCCCTGGCCCAGAATAGATAAAATCTTAGCCATAGTCTTCTCTTCTCAGAGCTCAGCAGCTGGGTTTGCCCAGAGCTTCCAGACCTGGGTAGGAGGAAAAGCTGTGCTTTAGAAGGCTATCCTGACAGAAGCCAGAAGTTCAAATGTGGACTTTTCTTTTTTCCTTTCGCCTTGGGTTTCCAGATGATTTGACGCAGTCTCCTGGCTTCCTGGGCCTCAGTATCCCCACTGAACAAAGGCCACCTATCCCACTCATTGCTGAGAGGCAAAGAACAGGAATGGGGAAGACTGCAATCTCTGGGTGTTACTGCCACCCTGGTGCTTTGTCTTGATGGCCACATCCCTGAGAATAAGGCAAGAAATGCACACAGTTGTCTGGGGACAGTGCTGGAATAAGGGTGAAATGATTTCATGTGGGGAACTGGATCAGAGATGGAGGCCACTGCCCTCCCACAGGAACCCCAAGGGGCGAGTGAGAACACCACCCACGGCAGGCTGAAGTAACAATGTCACTTAGCTCAGTGAATTGGTGCCCCTGAGCACAGTGCTTTGCAAAAGGTCCAGAGAGACCAGAAACCATCTGCATCTGAATCTCAGGGAAGGATGCAGACCCTCTGGCTCCATCTGAGACCTGCAGAATCAGAGTAACAGGTAGCAGGTCCCAGGAATCTTCAGTTCCAACCACCTTCTCAGGTGATTCTGATGCCCAACACAGTTGAGGGTAATAAGAATAAATGGCCAAGGGAATTCTCTTGAGCCCTGCTGAGCAGACCCAGTCCTTTCCCCAATCTAGCCAGAAATGTTACTTCTATCCTTTGCCCCTGGACTCTGCAACTGTGCCACTATGTGCCTGGCCATCATGTGCTGTGTCCTGGCATCGTGGTGTTGTGAGTAGTCCTTGGTAAGGGATCCCATTTCCACACCTGGATGACAAACTTTCACAACTCAGGCTCCTGTTCCCTCCTCTTTAGTGTTTAACATGGTGTGGGGTTCATTTCTGGTCTGGTTTGCACAGTACTAGAAAGCACCTATATAGTTCGAACAAAGTGCGGGGTGCTGTTAGCTCTCATAATCCTATAGCCCTGTGCAAAAGGAACAATTCCTATCCCCTCTTCACAGATGAGGAAATGGCACACACAGGCTCAGCAAGCAGCAGGTGGAGCTGGCATATGAATCCTGCTGTAGTGACTCCAACTCACACTGTCATTGTCCCATGGCAGGGACCAAAATAAGGGAGAGGCTATCTTTTCCCACTTGACCTAACTCAGCCATCTTTCTGGGATGATTTAGGGCTGCGTCCCCCTAAGAGGGAGCTGGAGGAAGTGACCCTGCTCAGTGCTATGGCGGCAGATAGCTGAGCTGTTAAGGACACAGGTGCTGATGTCAGGCACAGCTTTGAACCCTGACTGCTGTTCACTAGCTGTGGGCCTGGAGCAGGCCATCTCACTCATGGTGGTACAGGGCCCGTGTAGCCCCCAGACCTCAGAAGCTGCACAATGAATGGTGCTAAATCCTGCAGAAATCACACTGCCTCAAGAGAGACAGGCTCTGGTGATTTGGGTCAGAGTTTGCTTTATTTTTCTCTGGTTAAAAGTCAGCTGCTATGAATCAGTTAAAGACAAAAATATTTAGAGGAAGCATGAGCCAGCCACAAGTTCAAGAACCAAAGCCAAACCACACACATGCTCTGGCTGTATGTGGCAATCGTCAGAGAGGCCAACCACATGTGTGGGCCGGCTCACTGAGGAGACCCTTGTGCTTCACACACCAGTAGCTGCTTTGTGGTTAAAACCACAAGGCTCAGGAACCAGGGTGATCCAGGAACACCACTTTCTGAACACTTATGCTCACCTGTGCGCCTCCCCATGTGGCCCAGCCAGAGGACACAGGCTGCTGCCTGGGCAGGAGACTCTAAGGATCAGACTCAGCCCTACTGCCATGTGCAAGCATCCTAGGACCCATGAGCAGGCCGCCCCACTAACATGGGCCCAGTGGTCACATCACTGCCTTGTCCACGTCTAGAAGTATGGCCCAAGGGAGGTCCATGATGAAAGAGAAGTGGGAGGAATCCATCCCTGGAATTGTCCTTCCCATGCCCCCCTCCCTCATGCTCATGCCACCAGCACCCAGTGCCCTAATCCAGTGGTGGTAAACCCATGGCACACATGCTGCAGCCAGCTGTCATCACTGAAAGCTCCAAAAGGCTTGCCATCGCCGCTGCATCCCTCAGGGGTTTCCCTCACAGTCTCCCTTGCCTTTCTTTCTACTCTTTCTCCTTAAATTAAAAAGCCAGAGTGGCCAGGCAGTGTGGGGAGGCGGAAGAACATTGGTCTGGGAGCTCTGATCACCTGAGCCTACTGTGCAGGCTTCAGTAGGCCCACACACCTGGGAGAAGTAGATGTGGCAATCTCAGTAGGTGCCGTCCTCAGGGCTCTCTGTACCAGAGCAGTGGCCAGCAGCCCATTTACTCTTCACTACAACCTACCTGCAAGGGCACTGTCCTTACCCCTGTTTTAAGGGAGCCACAGTGACCTTGCTGAGGCGTCACTGCTTGGATGTGAACAGGAGTCTTCCACACTCCTGGCTCCTCACACTGCCTACCATACAGGGGGGACCTGGGACAAAGCTTAGTCCTGAGAGCTATTTACTTTACCAGCTCTGAACCACACAGAAGAACAACCCAAGATGGCAAGACAAATGGCAGCAGTCACCCAAGCCCCTCGGGGTGCTTGTGTGGGATTCAGGGAAAGGTCGGGGAGAAGAGCAGTGCCTCGTGGTGGATATGGCCCTGGGATAGGGGCAGCGTGGGCTCTGCAGCTCCATCAGCCCAGGTGAACAGGCCACATCCACAACCCTCAGCAGGAGGGACAAGAGTTAAGGGGAAGGTGGGCTGACCCTGAGAGCAGTGGAGACCAGCCAGCCTTTTCTCACATTCCCTCACCCTCACACTTCCTGGAACCTTCCCGGTCTGGTTCACACTGATAGATGGAACTCGTCCCTTCTCTCCCTCCCCGCCTCCCCAGTCTTCATTCTGTTGACACCCTGTCAACAGAAAGCCAGAGAGAGATCTTGGGGAGCCAACCAAGGGGCAGGAGGAATGGGATGAAAGGCTCTGTGCCCCAGCTGGAGCCATTTCCCGTGGGGGAAGCTTGCTTGTGAGGATAAACATGGCTTCTTGCCCCCAAATCACCCTCTCCTGACCCAGGAGACATGGGTACCTCTTTCCCCTTGCCACAATGCCCAGTGACCACCACTGAAGCCACTTTCTGACAACACCCTTGTTAGCGTGACCAGGTGCCTCAAGGAGGATAACCCTGACAGCTGGGCTTGTCAGATTGGCTGCCTGTCAACCGGTAGTGTCAGGCCTGGGTCTGGGGGAGGGGACAGAAGCACAGCGGGCCTCTGAGGGACTCTAGTTCGACGTGCCATGGTGCCATACCTCTTGAAGGTGCAGTCGGTCCACAGTGATGGCACATTTGGTGACATCTCTACCCCAGACTCAAAATTCATAACTTGCTCCTTCCAGGAAAGTGTGAAGCTCACCCCAACAGACCTAATTCTTGTTAAAGTGCCATTCTGTGAGAGTGACCCCTCTGGTCACTGTCCCTCTGTGACCACCATGGAGCTCACTTAACTGTCAATGACACCTTGGGAGGTTCTTTAATCCCAGGCATTATAAAATACATTAAAAGATGCACAGAAATAGCTGGGCATGGTGGTGCATGCCTGTGATCCCAGCACTTGGGAGGCTGAGATAGGAGGATCACCACAAGTTTAAAGCCAGCATGGGCTATCTAGTGAGTTCAAGGCCAGGCTGAACTACACAGCCAGACCGTGTCTCAAAAAAACAAAACAAAATAAACAAACAAAAATGCACAGAAAGTACCTGTCTGCCCTCTGCCATGAAACTGAGAAGCAGCTTCCCTTGGAGTTAACAAAGTATGACTGCATTCAACACCCCACAGGGGATGGACACCCTGCAGGGGTTCCCAAACCTTTGGCTAACTGTGGCTAAGACCAAGAATTCTATTTCTGGTCCTAGACAATGGTTTCTCCCTACCTACACTCTGCAACTCTGTCCTTTTAAAAATTATTTCCTTTGAGACAGGTTTTCACTGTATAGCCCAGGGTGGCCTTGAACTCAACTAGGTAACTCAGGTTGGTCTTGAACTCTCATGCTCCTACCTTAGCCTCCTGAGTGCTGGGACTCCCTGCATGCCACCACACCCGCTCAGCCTGTTGTTTCTCCATAAGTTCTCTCCCCACTGTGGTGGCTCTGGCACGGGGGTTTGGGGTAGGAGATCAACTCCTCCCTAACATCATGAGTTTAAGGACTGATGATGTGGGAGCTCATGCAGATGCTCCACTCCAGTTTAGATGACCAGGAGGCCACTGTCTGCAGTGCTTTGGTGCTTTAGTGATTGGCTGTGAAGGACATTTAAGATGTGGGTACATCTTTCCTAGTGGTTGCATTTGCCAGCTAGTTAGTGGCTTATTTTTAAGTATGCAAAAGGCTTTCTTTTAACTAGTCATAGAACATTCTATGTATTTCCATGGTAATCCACATTTGGTTTTCAGACATAGATTTTTAGAGTCAAAAGTCACTTTAGAAAACACCTAGAAACATCATTTTGTGGGTGACACTGCTGAGGCCAGAGAGCTATGGGGACTTCCTCGAGGTCCCAAAGTCAGCTTCAGAGCCAAGGCTGGAGCCCACCACACCCGACATGCCATCCACAGGGTGCCCCACTGAATGGGATACCTAGTGTGACATCAACTTTTGCAGTGATTCGGACCATCACTGTGTGCACCTGTCGCACCAGCCTGCTGTCCTGTCATGGTGATTCAGGGCTGTCTGGGTTTAGTCCTTCTCTGGCCGGTCCTCTGATGCTGTACTTTTATCATTTCAGCTGTCATTTCATTATTTTTACTGAACCCTTCACCTTGAGTGATTATCATCTGTTATTTCCTCTTGCTGCCTTCAATCAGCCTACAGATAGAAACTACTTTCCAGCTTCTCCATTTCTATTTCCCTGGCTGGAAAACTAAATAAACTTGTTAGAACTGTATATAAATTAAAAACCATAGCTGGGCATGGTGGTACATACCTGTAAGCCCAGCTACTTGGGAACATGAGGCTAGAGAATTACAAATTCAAGCCCAACCTGGGCAACTTAAGGAGATTCCCATCTTAAAAAAAAAAGCAGTGACAGAACACTGGCCAGACTGTCAATATATTGAGGGGAGCATTGCCCCTGGGGCTGTATCAACAGTAAACTCTCAAGAGACATCTATACAGTGATAACTAAATGATTGGTTTCCAGGTGAGCTAAGGACAAGAACTGGACTATTTTGCTCCAGCTGGTCTAAAATGCCCCATACAACTGCCAAGGATTCCGTGTCAGGGTAGGAGCGTGTGACACCCCCCACCCCCGCTGCACCATTAGCCTGGGTGTATCTTCCCTGCTGCGTAGGAGCTACCTATCCCTCTGCTCACCCCACACGTCAATCAAAAGACTCATGAGGGAAAGGACCTAATGGAGAGGAGCCTGTGCTGTGCACAGGAACATTGGGATGATTGACCTACATGGTTCTGTTCAGTCCTCTGAGGAAGCCAATGGCTCCCCATTTCACAGCAGAGGAGCCTGAGACCTGGAATATCAGTAATTTGCCTGAAGATCATCCAGTCCATGAAGGAGCCTAGAACAGTGCCAGCCACAAATAAGGTGCTTGATGAAAGCATGCCCTGAGGTGAGAGGGTCACCTATGCCATCTGTCCCCAAGTGGGCAGGCTTTGCACCTCCTGTTGTCCCCTGGAGGCTGACAGACATGAGGCAGGCAGATTAGAGACCCTGCAGTAAGGGGCCAAGGTTCCAATTCAGGCATCATCCCTGCTCTGTCTCAGCAGACAGGCAGGAGCAGCAAGAGGCAATGCTAAATGTCACTGGATGCTAGGGAGCTTGGGCCTCTACCAAAGCAAATGCCTTTGTCCCTGGGCAATTCTCACCCTCACCCTAACTTTAAATCCCCTGGGCAACCACATCCAAAGGTCTCTGTGACAGAGGGATTCCAGTGCCCACCTCTTTGAACCCCATTCAACAGGTAAACAGGAAGCCGACATCTCCTCTTTCATGGATTTGCCAATCCCCGACTGCCCAATGTCTCTACACCTCTCTCCACCCACCCTGCCCTCTCCGGCCAGCCTGATCCCTCCCTTCTGCTGTCTCATAGCAATTCAGTTCAGCATCAATTACTAGGAGATAGACATGGTGCTAGGCAACAACAACACAAATAGGACCGCATAGACAGTCTCTGCCCTCTAAGAGCTTTAGGCGAGACACACAGGCAATGCCCAAATTAGGAAGTGCCCATGCCAGCCATGGGGGACACAGGAGTGGGATCCCAGAGCCAGGCTTGGGCTTCATGGAAGGCCTCCTGCTGTGAGGACAACTCAGCGAAAGACTGAGAATGAATGGGAGGAAGCTGGTTAGTGAAATGGGCCAGGAATCATGTTCAGACAGAGCAATACTGTTCACATCCATCGTTAGAGCTCATCTGCAGACAGCAGTGTACTGTGTTCCCAGAGCTGTCTGCCTGTCTGAGCTGTGAGCTCCAGCAGGCTGGAAAGGTATCTTGTTTATCTTTGCCCCTGCTGTTCATAGCCTGGTGCCTGGTATGGAGTGGGAAAGTGTCCAAATGCTGAAGTGATGAATACATAGCGAACATGGGGAATCAGTGCCTGGCTCTGTGATTCCTGCAGGATGCAACAGATCATCAGAGGGAGGAGTGGAGGTCACAGAGGGTGGGAAGTGGCAGGGACACTGAGGTAGAATCTGAACCTTAAAACTGGGAGATGGTTTCAGTAGCTAGAAGTACCGACCAAACCTGCATGACCTTCAGACACGGTTTTCCAAATTTGGAAAAGGCCCTTTGATTGTTAATAACTGAACACACAAGTTCTTACTAGGAATCAATGGCAAGTCCTCCACTTGAGTTGAAAAACATAATTATACTTGTTCAGAAAAAAAGAGATTAGTCCTAAAAACAGATTGTCATGAAAACAGAACTGGTGGTTTTACCTGAGGGCAGGCTGGGCATGAGCCCGCAGTTGGATCTTATTGGAGGCACAGCTCCCAAAGCCTGGGCAGCTCCATGGGACTCATGCCTTTCTGCAGGTGCAGCACAACTGGGGTCACCTGAGGCCGCCTGGATCAGGACACTGCACTGAAGGAGAGGACAGGGGCGGGGCCAAGTGAGGTGTGACTTTTCCATCTGAAAAGGAAGGTGTAATGAATAGGCTCAGGACAGCCATCTAGGGCTTCGAGAGGGTCACCACAGGAAGAGGATTTGCATGCTCCACTCAGCAACGGCAACCATGTGGGTGTCAACAGACACAGGTTCTGCGCAGGACAAATATCCTGACCTGTGGGTTATTCACCAGTGGATGGTCTTCCGGTGCTGGCTTGAGGGTATTTCTGCCCAAGGAATGAATCGGGCTAAAATGCCTCATGGAGCAAAAAGCAGTCAGAAAATCTGGGTTTTTCCTACTTTCTACCTGCATAAACCTGGGTCATTTCCTTATCTATAACAATATCTACCTTGCCTTTCTTCCTGGAGTGCTCTGAGAATCACACAACATGGTATGCAGGAAAAGAACTGTGTAACTGCAGTGCCCAGCATTATTCCCTCTAAAGATCTCTTGTGGACTGCCCCCCACCCAGGGCACAGGCTGGGCAGTCTTAGCAAAACACTGTCTTATGGAGGTACCACCCTGGCCTGACCCACACTAAAGAAGCAATTACATGGGGTTGTGTGGTTCACAGGCCCTGAGATGAGCTGTAGGCAGAGCTCAGCTTCCAGACCTGCTCTCAACATGTTGCAGGGGTTCACAGGGTCAGAGGAGGGGAAACTGAGTTCAGAGGCACATGCCTGCAGGCAGCCAGGAGGCAGGAGCTACTGGTAGCCTAGGCTACTGGTAGCCCAGCACGCTGGCTTCTCAGCTCCCTGCCTGGGCACTAGCGTTTTGGGAAGCCAGCCAGGGCAATCTACTTGGGTTGACTTGGACTGGGGAGGAATCTCACCCACCATCTCAAAACATTAGGTGTCAAACATTGTCCCTTCCCTGGCCTCAGTTTTCCATCTCTAAGAGGGAATGTTGTCGACCTCAGATGAACCCAAGGTTTCCTGCAGGCAGTGGAGTGAGGCAGTCTGTATTGAACATCAGCTTTGCCCCAAACAACCCTGTGACCTCAGACAATTACTCAAATTCTCTGTGCCTCAGTTTATTAACATGTAACCAGGGATAACTATGCTTACCTCTAGGATCACTTGTAAGAACTAAAAGAGATACTACTGGGAACGTGCTCAACACAGAGATGCACAGTAAGTAATTTTATTACCATCTTCCTGGGAATCCCGAGACTGCTATAGCCACGGGATACCAGGGGGTCTCCAGAGCAGCAGGGCAGGATTTGATGGGAAAAGCTAAAGAGAAGACTGGGCTCACTGAGCCTGTGGAGGAGGCCGAATTCCCTGAATGAGGCAAAGAGCCCCAAGGAACAGGGAGAAAGGCCAGGGACTCCCCTAGCCACTCGTGGGAGTGCAGGGTTTGGGAGCTTCTTCTCCAGTCAGGAAGTGGGGTTCTGGACACCGGAGTTGTCCTGAGCCTCCGTGTTTCCAGACACCCCCCTCCCCCGGGACGCTTCCTAAGTCCTGGGGTTTCCAGGGCCCCGGGGGTCTCAGGCCAGGCCTGATGCCCGCCTCGCCCACAGGCGCGCCGGCGAAGCGCTGGTCCATGCAGGTGCCGGCCGAAGTGAGCGCAGCGGCAGGAGACGCAGCGGTGCTGTCCTGCACCTTCACGCACCCGCACCGCCACTACGAGGGACCGCTGACGGCCATCTGGCGCGTAGGGGAGCCCTACGCAGGCCCGCAGGTGTTCCGATGTGCGGCGGCGCGCGGCAGCGAGCTCTGCCAGACTGCGCTGAGCCTGCACGGCCGCTTCCGCTTGCTGGGTAACCCGCGCCGCAACGACCTGTCCCTGCGCGTCGAGCGCCTCACCCTGGCCGACGCCGGACGCTACTTCTGCCGCGTTGAGTTTGCCGGCGACATCCACGACCGCTACGAGAGCCGCCACGGCGTCCGGCTGCGCGTGACCGGTGAGGCGGGCCCGGGTCCGAACCTCTCCCGCCTTCCCAGTCTGGCGGGCTGTCCGGGTGCCAGGCGCGGTGCCGCCTTCGCGATAGAAGTCCACCAGAACCGACCCCTCTCCTCTCTCCCAGGGAGAGGGGGGCCACAAAGTAAGCCTGGTCCCAGAAGGAGCTGGGCTGGGCCCGGGAATAGGCATTGTGATGCAGCCCATGGACCGTGGCTGTCCCTAGTAGCTCGCAGACCAAGGGGAGGGTAAAACGAGTGAACGACCCTGTGACAAGGGCTGCGTGCACCCGCAGGGGCGCACGGGACCCTCGCCAGCGGTGGGCACTGTACTAGACCCAAAGATACGAAGATACTGGAGCCAGGGTCCCAGTCCCCAGGTAGTGGCTCTCCACTCAGGCCCCAGCTGTGCATCACAATAACGACCCTTTAGCGAGCACCTGCTATGGCGTCAGGCCTTACTCCAAATGCCCCAATGGGATTAACTTGCCAAGTTTTCTCAACAACCCCATAGGGTAAGTGCTACTGTGATTTCCATTTTACACATGGAGAAACTGAGGCATAGAGAGGCAGAATGGCTTGCCGAAGCCACACTTGTGTTGGGGACCCAGGCGACTTGGCACCCAGACGCCCACTTCCTCCTCTCTGAGCCCCCTCCCACTCCTCCGAAGCGCACCGGGGAGAGGCATCCTTGCCTTTGCCGGCTGTTCGCGCTCTGCGCCCTGCTTTCTCACCCTCCCCAGCCTTGGCCGCTGCTCGGTGACCGCCGCCTGCTTTCTCCCCAGCAGCCGCGCCGCGGATCGTCAATATCTCAGTGGTGCCCGGCCCGGCGCACGCCTTCCGCGCCCTCTGCACAGCCGAAGGGGAGCCTCCGCCCGCCCTCACCTGGTCCAGCGCGGCCTTGGGCAATATCTCGGCCGCCTTGCAGGGCCCAGGTCACGGCTACCAGGTGACCGCCGAGCTGCCCGCGCTAAGCCGCGACGGGCGCTACACGTGCACGGCCGCCAACAACCTGGGCCGCGCGGAGGCCAGCGTGTACTTGTTCCGCTTCCACGGTACCAGCGGGGCCTCGGCGATCGCGCTCCTGCTGGGCGCGCTGGGCCTCAAGGCGCTCCTGCTGCTCGGCGCTCTGGCTGCGGGTGCTGCCCGCCGCCGCCTAGGTGGGTGCACCCTGGATCCGCATGGGTGCAAGGGGAGGGCCGGGCTCTTCTCTCAGGTAAGGCCATGTGGCTGACCTCCCACCCAGCATGAGGGACCATAGCGTCCTTTTTGCACCTGTGCATCAGCTCACGTTCTTCTCCCTGGACCCGGGAATCAGAGCCTGGACTCTGGAGCTCCCTTTGCCCTATGAAAGTGCTCTGCGCAGCTCTCACTGCAGGCTTTCCCCAGCACCACCATTCCTTGTGTCACAAGCCTCCAGGGCCTGGTTTGTGCTGCAGGGCTGCTGGGAATACTGAGATGCCTAAGGCTGGGTTCCCTGCCCTCCAAGGAGGGCTGAGTCAGCAGATCATGGCAGCAGGCTCTAAGAAGGGGACCCCCTAGACCCCAGAAACTGTAGATGGCAGAGAATGGTATGACATATTCTGGTGGGACCAGAAGGAAGGCCTTACACAGGATATGAAGCTAATACACATGAGCTGGGATACAAGCAGCCGATGGTGCACCGGGCAGGAAGCACAGCATGGGCAAAAGTGTGGCAGCTCAGACCCAAAGGGTATCCTTAGATTGCTGCCACGAACTTTGGTCACTGAACTGCTTGGAAAATTTTCTGCGTGTTCTGAAGAGGGAGGGACTTCCCAGAGTGTCCAGTCCTCCCAGGTCAAACTCTCTAGGCATGAAATCTAGAATTTGTCAAGGGTGTCATGACTGCCACCCTTACTTTGGCCACCTGGCTTTCTTGCTGGTTATTCAAACTTACTAAGCGTTTGTGCTTGAGCGCCCCCAGACTGTACCTCTGTCCACATTAACTTGTAGCCAGCTTTCAGGTGGCGGTCTCAGTGACACTTCTGCAGAGCCTGCTGTCTGTGGTCTGTTCCATGCTTCCCTGGGGCCCTTTATCAGGGTGGGGTGGGCGGTGGTAGTAGGCTTGGAGGCTGGAGGCTGCAATACAGACTTGTTCCTCTCTCTGTCCCTCACACAGAGCTCCCGGTCACCCAGGACACCCATCCATGGTAAGTGTGCTCACTGCCTCACCCGGCTCACCTGTACCTAGTCCCATTGGCTAAGGGATACGAGCTTTCTCATAACTGGCATAAGGAGAAAGAAGAGGCCCAGGGCAGAGCCAGGGTCTTCCTGCCAAAGCAGCCCACCTCAGTCCAACACCCCCTTCCCTGGACAGACAGGCCACGCTGACCAACTGTTCATTCACACCACCCACACTCAGGGCCTGGTATCCGTGGTGCTGACTGTGATACCTTCTCACTTCCAGGATGTTTCTTCTTATCTTCCCCAGCATTCTAAAACAGCCAGTCCCACACAGAAGCCACCACGGGGACACTTGTTCTCCAAGGCACAGCTAAAGTCTTCCCAAACAAAATCTCATCAGGTTCCAAGGGCCTGGCTTCAGTGAGGGGCCTGTGAACCCCAGCTATGAGGCCATTGACAGGAGAGCCATGCTCGCCTTCCCTGTGGTGTCTGCCCAAATGGAGGCCAGTGCGGTGCTAAAGGAGAAAGAAAGCAGCTCTGGACCTAGGTGCTCTGTGCCTGATGCTGGCTGGGGTGGGGCTGAGAGGAGCCCAGCCTTCTCTCCAGCTGCCTGCTTGAGCATCTCCTGAAGTCTCCATAACTTGTCACATGTCCCTTTTTTGTGTAATTTACTATCACACCAAGAGCCCTGAATCAGAAAGTCTATTGCATTTAACAATTTTCTAGTACTTTCTATGTAGCAGGCACTGGTCTGGATGCTTAAGAGACAGAAAAATCTCTGAACTCACTTTTCAGGGAGAAATTTAATAAACACAGAAAAATGATTATCTTAGATTGTAAAATAAGCAATGTGAAGGGAGAGGTGAAGCAGAGCCCCATTAGATCAGGATGTTCTCTCTGAGGACATGGCATGAAGGGGCGTGAAGCCGGAGGCTGAGCCTGGGGTAGCCAACTCCAAAAAGGGGAGAGATGAGAGGAAAGATGCCAGTGGGTCTGGAGGGAGTCAGGTGTGGTCAGAGCATGGAGCTTGGGGTGGGCACCTAGACAGCCGATGCTGTGGGGCTATTCTGAGTGATAGGAAGTCACTGGGTGGTTTAAGCAGGTGAGCAGCCCCACCTGGACAAGAGGATCCAGGAGATCAGATCTGGGGGGCTGTGTGCCGTTTGGACAGAGGGGTCAGTGCTAGGGGTAGGGAGATGGGCAGGGGTGCTGACCCAAGGGCAAAGTGGACAGCTTGTGGTGAGGGAGGGAGCCAGGATGCCTTAGGGTAGAGCTTGGGCCTGGGGGCTACTTACTGGGATGATGAGGTGAGAGAAGAGAGGGTGGGGTGTGGAGATCATGCAGTAAGGCAGACATGGAGGACTGAGGTGCCCATTAATATGTCCCAGGAAGAAGTCTGGAAAGCAGAGCTCAAGAGGTCAGGCCCAGAGACTTGGGTCTGGAGGTCAGCCACATTGAGTTGGATTGTGAAACCTCTGACAAAATCACTTCTGGGAAACAGAGACTCTGTGGTATAGGATGCTGTCACCTACAGCAGCCCCCTCCCCACTCTTGCCCTGTCTCTGACATTCACTTAGTCCCCCAGCCCTCTTGGTTCCCATCTCTTGTCTCCTGTTGTCCACTATCTCATGTCCCCTTGGCCTACTCCTAGGGTACAGTTTAGGAAATCAGAGCCCTCCACATTGGCTGGTCAGTCAACCTTCTTCTGTCTGCAGGCCCCATGCTCAGGAATCCAGTTATGAAAATTTGGGCCAGATGAACTCCAGGAGCCCACAGTCTGCTGCATGTTCCCCCTGAGGAGCTCCTCAGCCACCAGCATCCACTTGTGTACCTGAGAAGCGAAGGCCAGGGTGAGGCTTGGCTGCTACAGCCTTTCCTGGTTCCCAGGCACCTTGGCAACCCCCAGCTGGGTCATCAGCGGTCAGGAACCAGCTCAACAGAGTTTCTTCTGGCCTCCTCCTTGGACTTCTCACAGCCTCCATGATACTCATGCTAGTGGGACCAGCAATCTGAGTGTGTGTGTGTGTGTGTGTGTGTGTGTGCGCGCGCGCGTGTGCGCGTACCTCTATTGGTCAGCTCTATTACTGGGACAAAACACCCAACACCCACAACTGAGAGGAGGAGAGGTTTACTCGGCTCACAGTTTCCCAAGTTTCAGTCCAGAGGCAGCTGGCTTCAAGGGAGAAACATGGCAGAAGTGTGTGGTGGAGCAAAGCTGCTCACTTCAAGTAGAGTGGGGAAGAGCACCGGTGAGAGATATACCCTCCAAAGGCACCCCCCAGCAACTTGCCTTCAACTGGGCCCCATCTCCTAACAGCACATTCAGCTGAGAACATCAATAGGAGTCAGATGAATACAGTATGCCCATGATCCAGTCACCTTTTCTGGAGTCTCATAATCCAACCAAGTTGACAACCTCAGCAGTCACAGTGCCCTTGTATGCCTCCATGTGAAACTCCTGGACAGCTTCCTCCATCTTTTTCCCTCAGAACACTGTTGGAAAGCAAACCGGAAACTGATCATAGGGCCTGGAGGCCCATCAGGCTCCAAACTGCTCTACCAGGTTTCTATGTGGACTGGGATAATTTTTTCACCTCTTTGGGTCTCAGTTCATCCACCATTGAACATGGACAGTAATATAATCTTCTCCTTTCGCTGGTAGGTCTATCAAGATCCGAGGGAATAATAGATGCGATGAGGTTTTTGCAATGTACAAGGCTGTCTCAGATTTGGACCTTGTCATACAGTTTTTGGATAAGTTGGCAGTCACATCAGGCTTGTGAGGAACAAAGTATTCCAAAGAAGATGCAGGCTGGGGGTGTGCAAACTGTGGTCTGAGGAGTATCAAATCCTGGAAACTTGGTAGCAGGGAGAGGCCTGGAGGCCCTGTTTCCTGCAATATTTACTGCAACTGTTCCACATCTTCTGCCCACCTCTTACTGCCCCAGATGCTCTACACCGTCTTGAGGTGGGACCCCCAGGAGAAGGAGCCAAAGACCCATTATCTCAAAGCATCTGGAAGCTACTGTCTCAAGGGCTGGAAGCCAGGAGACTTGAGGGGAGATATGGGACCCCGTGAATACAACAGCTAGAATCTATGGCCCACATCCTCCCTGATGTGTAGTCCAAAACCACTGGCACTCTTACCCCATTTGCCCAAGTCCAGTGAGGCTAACTGTATGGGGTACTGAACTCCCTTTTTAGATAGCAATGTGAATTTACTGGTCCTATTAAGGGAGAAACATGCTTGAGAACCAGGTGAACAGTGGACTAAATTGGCCATGATGCCTTTCTGAGGAGATGCTCTGAGGGTTGAGCGGTTCACTAGCCCCCCCCCACACACACAGCCTTTGCCAGGGCAAGTGGGTGATGGCAGCTCATTACTGGGATCCAGCCAGCAGCTTGCCTGAGCTGTTAAGAGTTCACAGAAGATGACATCTATAGCCTCCTCACAAGGACATTTGGGCACCTCCAGGGTGTCCTGTATCACCAGGGAAGTAGTTGGGGATACAAAAGTGTGTGTTAGAACATCTGCTTGTTCTTTGAAGCCAGTTTCATAACCCCCCCCCAAAAAAACTGTAATGTGAATTATTGCTTATGTATCTGCTTCGTGCTAAGAACTGGACAAAGTATTTGAGGCTACAAAAATGAAGAAGTAACCTGTATCAGCCAAGATGGACTAGACTGTGCTTCCACAAACCCCAAAAGCAGCGGGTAAAAACAATGAGTTTATTTCTTGCCAATGCTACAGGCCCATTGCAGACTGGCAGAGAGATTTTGCACCATTGTTACTCAGAGACCCAGGTCCCAGAATCCATCATCTTTTATGGATTGGGGGAAGAATCCTCCAGAGGGAGCTGGGTGTGAATCCCTGTTACTCAAGAGGCCAAGGCAGGAAGGAAGATTCCAAGTTTGAGAACTTCCTGGAAAATTGCCTGTCTCAAAATAAATAATAGTAGAAAGGGCTGGTGGTGTAGCTCAGTGGTAGAGGGCCCTTGGGTTTGATTCTCAGTAACAAACACCCACACCCACACTCATACTCCTCCAGAGCCCCTCCCACAAGTGGTCTAGCTCATTAGCCAGACCTAGCCATGTGCCCTGCTCAGTCAGAAAAGACTGAGCAGGGCAACGCCACATGGTATTCAGAAAGGGAACACTAGGGACATTTGGGAACAGTACTGGTGGCTCCACACTGAGACCTTTCAGAAGCTCTCAAGTGAGTGATATGGTAAATGGAAAATCATGTGTGGGTAGAGGTATCTGGGGGTAACTTCCCGTCTTGGGGAGGCTTCCTGGAAGAAGATTCATGGAAAGTACATGTCAGTTATGTAAACAGAGAAGGCCAAGGGGAGAGTAGAGGTTGGGAGGTAAGAAAGGAAGGCATTCTAAGCAAAGGGACAGACAGTCAGATGCAGCATAGCCAGAAGTTGCCAGAGCAGGAGGGTAGAGGTAGGGTGAGGCCAAAGCTGGAGCAGTAACATACCCTATGCTGGGTGCAGGGCGCTGCTGGCCTGCATGTGCTACTTAGCAGTCTTCTTTCACACATGCAACCACTGCCCTCTTCAGAGCCAGGATGCTCTGGGCTGCGGCCAGGGCTCTTGGAGCAGTGTCTTGCAGTAAGTTCCAAGGGGCACCTGGTCAGGAACACTTGGGGAGCTTGTCCGAATGCTCATTCCGAGCACCACTTGGATTCACTGAACCACAAGCTTGGAGAGGGAGGCTGGAATTATAAGCAAGTTCTTTAGGTGACTTTGCCTTCACTTTTACTGTGGTCATTTTTAAACACACACTAAAAAAGATGAAAAAGTAAGATGATTACCCATGTGCCCAGCACTCTATTCACCACTCATTTCTCACTATGTGCTGTGTGCGCGTGTGTGTGCGTGTGTGTGTGTAAATCATCTGTAAGCTCTGACACTGCAGTACTTCACTCTAAACACCTCCAAAGAACAAAAACGTTCTCCTCCATACTATCACCATGCTTGGGAAAATCAACAGTAATTCAGCAATACCACCTGCCTCAGTTACTTTTCTCATTGCTGAGACAAAATACCCAACACCCACAAGTTAAGGGAGGAAAGGTTTATTCAGTTCACAGTTTGTAGAAGTTTCAGTCCATGATCAGCTGGCACCAAGGCATGGTGGCATGGCAGGGGGGCAGTGCAGAAGAGAAACAGTTCATGGTGGGCAGAAGACAGAAGGCACCAAATTACAAGCAACAACAGCTTCTTTGTGCCCCTTTTACATTCTAACTAGGCTACTGGGCTTAGGGTTGGAAAAATCAATCAGTGGACTTAGTCATCACATACCCTTAATCTTAGCATCACACATTCTAGTTCAGCCACCTGTGGAAATGCCCCATCTAGGATTGCATGAGACTTTGGGGAAACATCTAGACACAAGCCATAACACCACCTTACAGTCCACATCCAAATTTCTCCCAGTTGTCCTCCAAATATCCTCTTTAGCTTGTTGCTTCTAACCAGGATCCTTTTGGAGTCTGGATGGTTCTTGGGCAAGCAGAAATTTGAGGCTCACTCCATGACAGGCCTGACGTTTGTTTCATGGTGCCTAAGTACAGGGGTACTGGCTAACGATACGGCAGTCCTTCCTGCAGGATTTGCTCTTAGCAGTTGGGCTACTTGGGAGCAGAAGCACCATGCTCTCGAAGGCCTCTGATGCAGCAGTTCAGGCAGTGATGGGCTGTGGGAGTACGCTGAGGGACAGGTGTCCCTCCTTTAACAGTGTGCACCTTGTGCACATGGAGCCTCCCGCTTGGCCTCCAGATAAAGCAGCTGCTCCAAGGGGCAGGGGTGAGGACGCTAAGGGGCAGCACTCAACCTGGGCTGTCCCTGTGAGATATCTGGGTGGAACACAGCCGCCTGCCCACCCCCATCTGCCCTCTCGAAGCACTCAGATTCTACTGCTGGCAAGAAAGGCCAGAGACACAATCAACACCCTGAGCCATCACAGTTGCACCAACTTTCCTGAAGGCCAGGGAATCAAGGAAAGAAATGACCTAGACAACTTGGTGTTTTCAAAATCAGACTTCTCAACACGGTACGGGGCACAGGGTTGAAGCTCTCCACTTTCCTGACCTAGCACCCCAGGAACACAAGTCTGTTCACCAGCCACTCCCCAACCCTTAAACCTGTGGTTTTATCTGGAAAAAGAAGCCACACCCAGAGGGACAGAGGAGACACATCCTACAACCAGAAGGCCGCCCCGGGGACTCTAGAATTGATATTAATCCCAAATGGAATGTGCAGACTCTCCCAGTATTCCTTGTCCCATTTAAGGTGTCTTGTAGATGTTCATGAAAATTAATACTAAGAAACTCCCTGGCACACCAACACTGCAGGCAGATTTTGCAGAGCAGGCCGTGAACAGGGACACTGCCCTCTGCTGGCAGCTCTGCCCACCTACAGCACCCCTCCCCACTCCCACCCCGCTTTGTGCAGCTCTAAACTGGGCCCCTCGGCAGAGCCACATTGGGTAACGTGAGGGGCTCTCCTGATCTCTCCAATGGGCTCCTAACCCCCAATTATAAATTCTCTTTGAAATGAGCGGCCTTACCATTGTGGTAGATATTACAAAAGATTTTGCCCATCACAAACTTCCTAATTTAAAATTTTTCTTAGTGTGATTTATATATGAAAAGACCTGCCAACCAACTTGCCCAAAACAATGAGAAAGGCCCACCATGGGTAAATTAAATTAGAATGTGGTTTATTTTCAGAATTTTAACCAATTCTCATTTCTTCCTGTTTCTCACTATTATATAAAAATTCATTCTTTGTATAAGCATGTAAAATGTTGAGAAAGGAAAAAGTAAATATTGCACATTTAATGACCAAAATAAAACTGTGGAGTTTTTTTGTTTTGTTTTTGAGACAGGGTCTCACTATGGAGTTCAGGCTGGTCTTGAACATGTGGCAATCCTCCTGCCTCAGCCTCCTGACAGCTGTGATTATAGGCATGAGCCACCACACCTGGCTAACACTGTGGATTTTTAAAGGTCATGTTAGACAAGTGGGAAGGAAGAGTTGAATACACTAAAGTACTTATCTCCAACAGAGTGGTTTTTAAATCCCTAAAAGAATTCTCAGTGCTCAGTGAAAGATATTACATTGGTACACTTAAAAAGTAAGTTATAACTAACAAAATTTCTTAGCAAATTCATTATCCCAAAATAAGATCAGTAGCTTAATTTTTTTCAGGTTATTCTCATCAGAAATCAGGAACCCATCCAGAGTGAAGGAAATGTTCTAGACCACAGGATGCCTGAGCCTGCTCTAGAACACATCATCACTGTAGAGCAGAACAAAGTGAGGACCAGTGCCCCTCTCTTAAGTCGAGAGCTTTACCCAGCTCGATCTAGACACAAATGGAAGATCACAGAAGGGGAGTTTTTCTTGTAAAGCAACACACTAATTTCCCACTGTATTCTCCATTTTGCTTAATAAGACAAGAAAATTGAGCAGAAAAACAATCAGCTACTAAATCAAAATAAGCTGTAAAATTGGCCCACAATGAAGAGCAGACAGCAGTAAAAGATTTAGATGCAGAGGGAATGCCTACTCCTTATGCAAACATGCAAGGTGACCAGCAGGTGGTAGCCCCAGGTCTGGAGTTTGGACTTACTACAGTTTAACACTGCAACTGTCAGAGCTGATACTACCTGTGTTCAGAGACGTAAATAAACAGCACTGCTGGGCCCACACAAGTGTGACTAATGCCAGGACAGGAACCAGGATAAGGCAATCAAGACAACAAAGGCTTTTCGAAAAGACCACAAAGCACTCTTGGCATCTACAAATGATGACTCAAAATTTTTACCCTCTATGCTTCTTTGGTCCTAGGTCTGACGTTGCTACTCCTGGGCACAGTAACATAGAGGGATTTGGGCATTTTTCCCCATGGAAAAGTGAACATCAGGCGGAAAACAACTAATGAGTTTGGGGCATTTAGCCTGGAAAGGACTAAAGGTTGGGGGTCAGTGGGGTCAGAGATGTGACCAGAAGAGAAATGTCTATTGAGAGGGGAGCACAAGAACAGTCCCTATTTGGAATGTTTCCAGGAAGATCCACAACCAATAAGGGAACATTACAAGGAGACATCTTGGCTTGGTATAAGCAGGACTATGAGCGCAGGACATTGGCCAATGGAGGGGAGACTGAGGATTCCCACTGAGAGAAGGGTGAGCCTAGGAGTATTTACTGCCTTCTCTCACTTTCCATGTCTGTGATCCCAAAACATTTGCTTCCTGTTCCAGAAAAGGCAGTTTTGGGAAGAAAAAATTCAATGAAATGAAGTGTATCACCTTCATTCAAGTAGAAGAAGGGCACAGACAAGCTTAACTTGTAAGACACAGGCACGTTGGTTTTAGTGATTACTCATGAGGAACATGGAAAGTTAGGCTAGGGTGAGGTTGAGGGTTGTATTTTCTGCACTAGATTTCCTCCATATAAAAGAACAGAGAGACTTAGACATAACCTTGATAAAGTGGAGGCATTTAGTGGCTGAGCCAACACACTGATCATGAAACTGAGAAACCAGCCATGTGGGGAGCTGAGAGCAAGTGTGCAGGACTATGGGCCCCTGTTCCACCTGCTACTGTCACACTGTGCAGTAATGTGGCAGGACCTCTCTGCATTAACACCCTGTATTGTCCAGGGTGTTTCACTGTTCTAATCAAGAGTGGAGCAAGGAAATGGGGGGGATCCAAGCCACTTCTCTACCTCATGTTTCTACTGCAGGATGAGCTACGATGAATGGGGAAGAGGCACTTTTCACTGGGACCTGCCTTGTCTTTCTCCCAGAAAGTATTAGACACTGCTGGCCACAGTGTAGGAATTGAGCATGCAATGGTCTGCCTTCTACACCATTCAGCCCATAAGCAGGCCTTGGTCTTGCTTCATCCCAATATCCACATGCAGCACCAGTCACTGCCTCTGAAAGTGTGGCCCTGTGCTCTCCGGAGGTTTACAGTCTTTTTAAGCAAAGGCGCATTCCCAGGCGAGCAATGGGCAGGATGGCCTGCCTGCAGCCTTCCTCTCTGGAGGCTTCCATGCTCCCAACTAGCCTAGTGTCTGGAAAGCCCGTTCTTAGCCCAGGAACCTAGGACTAATAACCCTGCTAATCCTATGTTAGATGTGAAGCAGTAAAGAGTAAGCACTTTTATTGACCCTCTCTGAAAACAAAGTTATAATGTCGAAATAAATCAGATGACATCAGGCATAAAATCAACATCAACCTTAACAGGAACACTTCCCAAGTTCATGTGGTATTACTGTAATTCAGATCTGAATCCATCACAACCAAAGATTGATTTTATTTTTAATAATTTTTATATATCAAGTACCTTATAAATATTATAAACTTTCAAAAATTAAGATTAATCATAATTATCTTTAAAATGTGCATACTTCACTCAAACATTTCACATTCTAGGATATCAATAATTTCATCCTCCTCAAAGAAAACAGCACGTATTTCCTGTCCTAAAATACTGCTGCCAAATCAGCCAATTAAACTGTCCACAGCTTCTAAAATTTTCTGATGTATAGGAGGAGAAGATGATTGATTTGAAAAGGGAGAGAAACAAAAATAAGGGAAGATAAGATGTGTTCCTGTGAGATGACTCCCCGTGGCCTACAAAAGTCGGACACTGAACAGAGATGTTCTTTGTCAGAGCTCCAAGGCAGAACTGTTCTGTCCAATAAAGAAGAGATCCTACGAACTTCCAAATGTGAGGGGAAGTACTCTGAAAGGACATGTGGGAAGAGAGTAGCATCTTGTTAACTATGTTCCTATCTCTCTCTAAGAGATGTTGGTGACCCATTAGATATTTTTAGGTAAATATTCTTGGGCTAAAGACAAATCATAAACAAAGACACATTATCTAAGCTGAACAACAACAACAAAAAATCCATTTTGAGTTGACAGAATTACAAATATGTTGACAGAAGGCAAATTGCTAATTCCCAGGGGAAATAATATGAGCAAGAAGATATCAAAAGAACAATGCAAAGTTGTAGGCAAGTTGTGATAATGAATGGTTAAAAGAGACAGAAGGCACATGGCTATTCAAAATAGGTAAATTTTAGAAATTCTCCCAACCTGGCCCAGTTTCCAGGACAAGTATTTCAGCA